>NC_091954.1:51869969-52509969 GCF_031021105.1 Erythrolamprus reginae
TCCCATTTATATAAATAACAGTCAAATCTTATGCATGCACATCATTCATAAAATAAAATTTGGCCAGGAAAGATGGACAATTCATGGCCCCCAGGCCTGCCAGCAAAACCAGGTCTTTGTGGCCTTACGGAAGGCCAGTAGGGTGGGAGCAGTATGGACATGGGGGGGGATAGTGTTGGTTACATAGAGCCGGGGCAGCCACATTCCACACATACCTTCTTTTAAGGTTGGATCTCAGATTACCAAAGACAGTTTATGACGTACTGTATGTCTTTTACAGCCTGTAGGAGTACCTCATTGGTGAATGTGATTTATGACAGAGACTGAGAGGAGGGGAGAAACAGGGTAAAATTTGAACTGTAAATCACGTGTGGCAGAGTTGACCTCATTGCGGCAGAGTTGATCTCAAGAGCCGGGGTGGCGCAGCAGGTAGAGTGTTGTACTGCAAGCCACTGAAGCTGACTGTAGATCTGTAGGTCAGCGGTTCAGATCTCATCACCAGCTCAAGGCTGACTCAGCCTTGCTTCCTTCCAAGGTGGGTAAAATGAGGACCCGGATTGTGGGGGCAATATGCTGACTCTATTTTTAAAAAGTGCTATTACTAACATGTTGTAAGCTGCCCTGAGTCTAAGGAGAAGGGGCGGCATTAAAAAATAAATAAATAAATAAATAAATAAATAAATAAATAAATAAATAAATAAATAAATAAATAAATAAATAAATAAATTTGAGTAGATGCCAACATGCTGCTCCTAATAAATAACTGATTTTTTTTTAAAAAAAAAACTTGGCTTGAGACTCATGAGTTAATTAGAGCATCTGTTGGAACCTTGACATACACTTCTCTTCACCAGAATGGCAATCTCAGTCTCCCTCACCCACAAAATCCTCATACAGTTCTACAGAGGAATCATTGAGTCTGTCATCTGCACCTCTATAACTGTCTGGTTTGGTGCTGCAACCCAACAGAACCGACACAGACTTCAGAGGATAATCAGAACTGCAGAAAAAACAATTGCTGCCAACCTGCCTTCCATTGAGGACCTGTATACTGCATGAGTCAAAAAGAGGGAGGGGAAAATATTTACTGACCCCTCGCATCCTGGACGTAAACTGTTTCAACTCCTACCCTCAAAACCTCTCTACAGAGCACTGCACACCAAGACAACTAGACACAAGAAGAGTTTTTTCCCAAACGCCATCACTCTACTAAACAAATAATTCCCTCAACACTGTCAGACTTTTTACTAAATCTGCACTTCTATTCTACTAGTTTTTCTCATCATTCCTATCATCCTTTTCCTCCCACTTAGGACTGTATGACTGTAACTTGTTGCTTGTATCCTAAGATTTTTATTAATATTGATTGTTTCTTCATTGCTTATTTGACCCCTATGACAATCATTCTTGACAAATGTATCTTTTTCTTTTATGTATGCTGAGAGCATATGCACCAAGACAAATTCCTTGTGTGTCCAATCACACTTGGCCAATAAAATTCTATTCTATTCTATTCTGTTCTATTCTACTTCTCTACCTATTTGAATGAGAACAGAGAATTATTCCAGTGCTGTCAAAAAGCACATCAGGCAAGAACTATGTTGAAATTCAATGCAATCCTACTGTTAGCATTATCTTTAACAATCAGGAAGATTTTAATCCCACCTAATCTCTGGAATGAAAAAGGTGATGAATCAAAAAATAGATTAATCATGAACAAGACCATATAATCCTTGAACAAACAACAAATGCAATGGTGACCTTGCCAGAAGATTTTGAACCATTAAAATATTTTTACAGTTTTGAACGGTAAAATATTCTTGGGGGTTTTTTTATGATTTACTTTTTAAATCCTCTGATGGAGATCTAATAAATACCAGGAAATCCTGCTTTTAAATGATGAGTAGAAAAAGATAAAAAATAAAACTTTATTGCTTTACTTTACTTATGGAGCACAACTGAGAGTAGGAGTTAAAATAATTCTATTCAGAAAAAAGGCTCTGAATGCTAAATTAATTTAACTTTCAGATTCCTTGCTTACCTGTTAAAAAATACAATGTGTCAAAGAGATCATGCAACCAGCTCAGTATTATGCTTTTTAAAGTATTCTGTTGAGGTAATCTCAACCACAACAACACAAGAGCACACAACAGATTTAAACTTAATATTAATCGCTCCAAACTTGACTGTAAAAAACATGACTTCAGTAACCGAGTTGTCAAAGCGTGGAACTCATTACCGGACTCCATAGTGTCATCCCCAAACCGCCAACACTTTACCCTTAGATTATCTATGGTTGACCTATCCAGATTCCTAAGAGGTCAGTAAGGGGCGAGTACAAGTGCACTAGAGTGCCTTCCGTCCTCTGTCCTATTGCTCTCCTATATCTCCTATACCTTTCTTCTATTCCTATATCTCTTCTTCTATTCTTTCATTGATATGTTCTATTACTTTATCTTCTTTTCTATTATTTCTTAGATATATTTTACTATGAGTATCTCCTCTATAACCTTCATCATGTATTTTACTATGTGTATATAGATATATACCCACTAAAACCCTCATTGTGTATTGGACTAACTAACTAACTAACTAAATAAATAAATAATTAATTAATTAATTAATTAATTAATTAATTAATTAATTGATTGATTGATTGATTGATTGATTGATTGATTAATTAATTAATTAATTAATTAATTAATTAATTAATTAATTAATTAATTAATTAATTAATTAATAGTTACCGGCATAGTTCCCTCTAAGTTGAGCAGTGAGCAATCGCTCACTTAAAAATCATCATCAACTCAGAGTTTTCCAAACCTGCCCAGAAGCCGAGACGGAAAGAGTGAGAGGGAAGGAGAGAGGAAGAGAGAGAAACAGATAGAAAAAAGAGAGGAAGGAAAAGAGAAAGAAAAAGAATGGGATTAAGGAAGAGAGAAAGAAAATCAAAATCTAGTTTGAAACTAGCTCAACTATTTAAGTGGCATTTTGATATTGATAGAGTTACCCTATTATGAGCTCACTGTTATAGACACACAGTACAGTATTTTATTTTTAAATTCTCTGAGGCAAAACAGGGTGGGGTTTTTTATTTATTTATTTATTTGTTTGTTTGTTTGTTTATTATTTCTGTGCCGCTCAGTCCCGAAGGGACTGCTGTTCAGACACTATACTTTTCCGCCCACCCCCCAAAAAAATTAGAGGGAACACTGGTTACCGGTATTTGGAATTGTTTGAATAAACAAAACCAATTAAACTTTTTAAGAACAGGCAGAAAAATATGCACATCATATCAAGCATATTCTAAAAGACTCAGGCTGACTTTGGACATCACAAACTGTGCCTTATTTTGTCTTAGTGCTTTTCCTCATTAGTGATTTACAGCATCGCCACAATGTCTTAGCGAGTCCAATTTTACCTCATGTCCCCACAACACAGGCTTCAGCTTGTCCCCGAACTATGATTGACACTGTATCCCATTGTTTAATGTACCACAAAATACCTGACAGCAGCAAAAAAAACCACAAAGGAAAGGAAAGAGAACAGAAATAATGCATCATTATGTCAGCCGTGCTTCCTAACACCACAGCAAGGGACAGCTTTTACTAAGGATCACCAGTGATGAAAGATCTTCAGAAAGCTTTCAGCCTAAACACTTTCTCCATTCCTTTCTCCTTTATTGTCATGACTACCAGGACACTGCATGTTATTTCAACTTTTCTTTCGTGTCTATCTAATATAATATGAGACCCTAAGATTTAGTTCATGGTAAAGGTTAGTTGTTGACAGCATTGTGGATGAGTTACAAATAAAACATCAGCAGTATAAACCACCCTCTGTTGGATGTTGATGATGTGTTCATTTCGCCGTGATTTATTTATTCATTCATTTATTCATTCATTCATTCATTCATTTATTTATTCATTTATTTATTCATTCATTCATTCATTCATGTTAAGTATGTATTGGTAATATACAAGAAATAACACTGTTTATATACATGATATTGGTACTAATAAGAGAGAAACTTAGGACAGGGACGGTAGGCACACTGGTGCACTTATGCACGCCCCTTACTGACCTCTTAGGAATCGAATGAGGTCAACAATGGATAGACTAAGGGTAAAGTTTGGGGGGGGGCATTGGCGATGAAGCAACAGAGTCCAGTAGTGAGTTCCATGCATTAACAACTCGGTTGCTGAAGTCATATTTTCTACAGTCAAGTTTGGAGGGATTTAATTTGAGTTTGTATCGGTTATGTGCTTGTGTATTGTTGTGGTTGAAGCTGAAGTAGTCATGACAGGAAGGACGTCGTAGCAGATTATTTTATGGACTATGCTTAGGTCGTGTTTAAGGCAAAGAAGCTCCAAGCTTTCTAAGGCTAGGATTTCAAATCAAGTTGTTTATAGTATTCTGTTGCGAGTAGAGGAATGGAGGACTCTTCTCGTAAAGTATCTCTGGATGCTTTCTAATAAATTTATGCCCGAAATGTGGTGTGGGTTCCAGACAGATGAGCTGTGTTCAAGGATTGGCCTGGCAAAAGTTTTGTAAACTTTGCTTAGTAGAGTGATATTACTAGAGAAGAAGCTAGGTTGGTTAAGTAGGATTAATGATTAGGTAGGTTGATTAGGTAGGGTTAATGAGAAACAGTTCTACTTTGAGAAGAGCACACCATCTAAAGTTCACAATAGATTGTGCCCATTTTGTTTAACTTTTTCTGTACCACAACATCTTGAAACCTGATTCCTATGGAGACATAATTGATCAAGAAACAACAGAGCCCCAGTTTGGAGAATGAAGACAAATCCAATAGAAGGCAACGTATGAGAGGTGCAGTAGATTTCTTTTACTTTCACCAGTGATACTTCTTCCCTGGTGTTGCTCTTTCTCTTATCTGCATCAATACAAACTGTCTCTATTAGATTTGTTACCCTATCCTATGAATAATTGTACTTTTCATCTGCTGAGGACAAGGAAAATGCCCTCAGCAGATGACTAACACAATGAATCACCACCAAGTAAATTGCCACCAGAAAATTCCAATGATTTGTAGGCTAGACTAGAAAGTAGGGAAAACATGCAAAGTTTAGCTTGATTTCTTTATCCACCATTATTTTGCATTATAATATTTTGCTCCATATAATGGTAATCTGCTATTTTTAAAATCCCATTAATGCTTTTTAAAGTAACAAATGATATTAAAAATTGCACTTCTTTTCAAACCAAGCATGCTAAGGGTCAGTGAGTATTTATGCACGTATACAAATGAAGCAGCTGAGTGCTTTTTAGTTATTTAAATCTACCAACTATGTCATGTTATTATTTTACTAATTTATCAAACTAATTATAAGATTTATTTTAAAAAATCTTAATATAAAATACAAAGTAAAATAATGACCATAGAAAAAAATAGGGAAAGGGAAAGGGGGAAGGGAAAACAATGAGGGAAAGGGAAAGCAGTGACTTCCAATTTTATTTTAGTGCAGTAAATTTCATAATTAAATAATATCAACTTTTTACATATACAGTATAAGAATATTAGCCTTTCTGTAACAACAACCTATTTAATCATCAGACCCAAAATCAAAATTTAATTTTATCTGTTTGGAGATAGGTAAAGAAAGGAAAGGAAAGAAGGAGAGTGTTCTACCGGGCTTTCTGCTATGAGCTGCCCGAAAATTCAAGGGTACAAATTTCAGACACACACACATTCAAAACTATGTTCTTTATCATAAAATTCAAAAGAAACAAAGCACCCTTTTTGTATTGCAAAGAGCACTCCTCCCAAAACAACCTTGTAGGCTATACAATTCCCTTAATCAGTCCTTGAGTACTTAGCTAGCAGCTGTGAAGAAACGTCACAGCCCTCCTTCTTCCAACGAAGTGACACACACACACACTTTGCTCTGCTTTGGTTTCAAAGGTGTGAAAAATCAACAAAGTCCAGAAAACAGCAAAACACGGTCCTGAAGAACTGCAATCAGATAATCTTCCACAACGGCCAAACCAACACGCTGCTATTTGTATCAGCAGCTCTAATTACTGGAGCACCACCCAAACTTAGGTGGCCTCTCTTATCTCCTGTAATATGTCCTCAATTGGTCTCTTCTACGCATAACTCTGCACCTGCGTGGGTCCAAGACTTCTGCATCTGAATCGACCGAAGATAATAGAGATTGGCTTCCTGGGCTGTGTGCCAAGCCCCCCTTTTCCAAGTCACCCCCACCTTCTTCTTCGTCCGAGGAAACTGCACTACCTGCCTCAGTCGGCAATAAAACAGGCCTATGACATATTGATGTTTCCCCTGCATCCACCTCCACATTCCTTGGGGCAGGAGCTGGGCCAGAGCCAACCACAAAAGAAAGGAGAGAAAAGAAGGAAAGAAGAGGACAGAGAGTGAGAAGAAAGAAGGAAAGAGAAGGAAAGTAAAAGAAGAAGAGAGAAGAAAAGAAAAGGGAGGGGAGGGGAAGGGAAGGGACTGCAGCTACAGTTCTGAAATATGGGATTGACTTTCCCAACAACATCAGCAAGCCACCATCAAATAAGCTTCAACTATTTTGTAATAATTACACTACCTTTAACAATTTTGTTACAATTAAAAAAACCTTTAAAGATTTTGTTACGATGAAATAAGAATTTATGATTTTGTTATATCAAATAGATGCATTTCCATATTAATCAAATGGAAGTTCTCTGATCATTATTTTACAAATGCATTTATATTTTCAAAAAAAATCATATTGGTGGTCTGTGGAACTTAAAATTATAAATTCAGGTCTGTGGGATTTAAAATTATGAATTTGGTGATCCCTGTAGCTCAAAAGATTGAAATAGTGAACAATCATGGTTATGTTTGCCGGGTTTGTTACCTTAAATGTTGGGATTAGTTCTGGACCAAATCTTCTCCAGATAAAACCATTTTTTTAAAAAAAACCCTGTTCTTTCCTGCTTCAGCTGGTTAGATTTAATAAATCTGGAAATGAAGCTATTGGAATTTCAAGAAAACTCCATGTGGAAAAATCCTTGCAAAGCAGTTTGGTTTTAAACTCTGTAAGTGGAGGTTTGGATTGATTCTCTCTGTGGAGGTGAAGCAAAGAAAAAATGTTTTCTTTTATGGCAGTGTATCTCTCTCATAAGCTAATTTAAGCAAATTATTTTGTAGATTGATTTAGGAGGGGGGGATTTTTCTCTTTCAAAGGCTACTTCTTTAGTGTAGCTGCTTGCAGAAAGGAATCACTGAAAAATCCTTGCAAAGCAGCCTGGTTTTAAACTCTGTGAGCAGAGGTTTGGATTGATTCTCTCTGAAGCAAAGAAAGAATCCTTTTCTTTTTAGAGCAGACTATCTCTCACACCAGAGAGAGCAGCTGGGAGATATTGTGTTAGGGATTCTAGATAAACAAACAAGTTGATAGCTTTGTTTGTTAGGGAGAAGCAGGCAGAAGAAACAAGAGTATCTGAAACAATCTGAAGCAGGTTGGGACATGTTATAAAATAAATATTCTGAATTAAATCATGAATCCGGCCATTTGTCAAAATTCTAAAATGCTTTTCATGAAATTAATCATAATGAGAAGGGAAATTACTTGTCAGTTACATTCATTTACAAAACCCAGCCTTTTATTTATGAATTCACTTTAAGACAGTGAACTTTAGGTAAATAGATTTAGGATGGCTGCCGGAAGAACTGGAAGTGCTTGTTTTAATGTTCGGAAAATTGCAGTTCAGAGGTGTATTTTTCATGGGCCTAAAGATGCATTTGTTTTGTCAACTCTCTATCAAAGACCACTTTCTCAGAAGCAGTCACAAAAATACATTCTCATTCCAGTTCATTTTAATTTGTAATTATGTAGTTATTGTGATTGAATAACTATATAATGGTTGTAGATTTAATCATTTTCTTTTTACAATCAACAAAAATTACAATTTGAAAGAAGAATTGGGGTATCTCTGGGATCGTAACCAAGGGTTAGAAAAAGTGTACATAGCTTTGGAATCTTAAATTTTATGTCTTCGTCTGATTAAAAACCTTTTTTTTCCTGAAGAGCCCTTCTCCATAAATGTTAATAGTTATTAAACTCTTTTCTCTCAAAAGATACATTTCTTCTTTAAATTTCTTCTCAAAGGACACTAAAGTACCTACTGATTTGATATCATTAACTCAATTAGCTATTCTTTAGCTGTTACATCAGCTTCTATTATAGCAAAGTGATTTCAATTTTTATCTTGTTTTATTGGCAGAAAAGTGGAAAATAGCCAATGGGCAAACAGTCTCAGTAGCAATGTAAGATTATGACAGTTTGTGCAATTGCCATTTCGCAGCCAAACCAACAGATAGGTAGCTATTGCTCTACTTTACATGACAAGCCACTGCCATGGAAAGACTGATCTGATGTAAGTTGTATCAATTTTATGTAAGAGGCTCTAGCAAGTTGATTTTGTTCCCTAAGAGGGAAAACACTATTCTGCGACAAAACTAATATTTTATTTCTTTTGATTTCTCTCAATTTTGAAAACTAGCCTATGACTTCTAAAGACCAATTCTTACTGGGAATAAAATGATAATAATTCTATATTATCCTCGGAGTCCTCAGACAGGGGTGGCATACAAATCTATTATTATGTCAGTACAACACAGCAAACGAGATCACTATGCTGGATTTTGTATTTCATCACCAGTCGGGCGCTTCCCAAGAACCTAGGACTGCGTGATGTAGCGGCGAATTATGTTTTCCGATCCCAGTAAAGCAGCCTTTTGCAATTGACAGATGGAGATTTTGTCAATTCCGATGGTTTTCAAATGTCCGCTGAGATCCTTTGGTACTGCGCCCAGCGTGCAAAGTACCACTGGGACCACTTTCATTCTCTAAGTATGAGAGCAGTCTTATTAAATTGATATAACTATTGGTTACATAGTGTAGTAACACGGATTTCTTTCAGTATAATTTTCTTTGTCAGTTGAATGCCAAGCAGATGGAGAGAAGCTGAGGTCAGATCTTTTATGAATGTATAAGCTGAAATGTTCAAATAATGACCACACCACCTCAGTTTTTTTCATAGGAAGTCCATCTGTCTCAAGTTTTTTCTTAACACAGCAACTTGTTTGATATTCACATTAGAAGCAATCTAATGCTATATGTTATGAAATTTTATGGTCTTGTTTACTTCACCTCAGAAATAGGCAGCTGAACCAGTGTAGGATGGGGGAGATGTTTTTTAAAATTAAAAAGCTACACAGAATAGTTCTAATGCTTGAGTAACAAAGAAAATGAATAGGAAGTTGTAGAAGAAAATCCTACAGCTAGGTCCTTACACTGATGGCAACATTTACAATAACTTAAGAAAAAGAGTTTTGTAAATATTTCCCACATTTATAGAAGCTCATCAATAATCATCGAGGACCTGTTAATATTCAGCCTCCTTAGTTCCATCTAAATTTATCATATTTTGTATGCTGCACTGTGATCAATTATAGTGAAATAATATACTAATGAACTGATAAAAATGCACATATTTTATACTTGTACATATACATTTCTATATTTCTATACATTTCTACATTTCTATATATTTTGAATTTTTTAAAAAATTATCTGCTTTAAAAAGGTTTCACACTTATTTAAAGTTTAATGAAAAATAAAGACCCACATCTGGAAGCCCCAGGGAACCTGTGGCTCTTAGAAACCTTTGGTTTTGTATCACACTCTCCCCCAAGGTGTAACTTAGAAAGGGAATAAGGGAGATCCTTTCTTAATCACCAGTTGTTCAGTGATCATTCAAAGACATAATGGTGCTGATTAAGTGGTACCATCTTCATACTTACAACAATTACATCATTTTGCAGATACAGGATTGCCACTTGTGACCTTCTGTGTTGGCTTCCTACAAAGAAAGTCATTGGGGAAGCCAGCAAGAAGTTGCAAATGATGATCAGGTGATGTCATGTTTAACTATGTTGTAGAAATTGCTTAATATTGGCATTTGGAAGTACTAGAATTTGCATTGTTAATTGATATTGTCATGTCACATCAAATTTTATGACTGCATCGTTTTAGCAATAATAATTCCAGTTCCACTATTAAGTAAGGACTACATATGTGGGGAATATAAAATACATGAAATTACACACCACTAAAGCAAATTAAAGCAAGCTTTCTTTTTTACGCAGGCAATTACTTTGGTGGCGGGTGGGGTGGGGTTAGTATTTGATTGTGAACTTTGCCCTGATATATAAGGCATGGACCCTACTGCAATTCTTGTTCTGGAGAAAAAATTGACATTTTAATTATATTCAGCTTTAATGGTTGGTAACTATTTTCCATAGTCACAGTAATGATATTTTCCATAGTCACTAAAAGTGTAATTGCAAGATTTTATTTCAGAAGAAGGAATCACTTCCTGATGGTAAGTTCTATACAATAGTGAATTAATCTTTCCATGGAAGTTGAGAGTTTTCTAGCCAGGGAGGTTTTTAAGAAGGGGTTCAACAGCTTATCTTTCTGTGTATTGTACCGGGCTGAGTTCTAACTTAACTTGCTGTCGGTTCACTTCCTCCCATGCCACATGGACATGCTGCATGGACATGGGCATGTGCATGCGCAATGCAGAAAATTTTTTAAAAGTCCCCCCCAAAGCCAAAAACAAATTCAAAAACAATTAGACCCGGTCTCATGACGCCATTGTGATGTCACCAGCGGGTTACTACCAGTTCAGGCAAACCTGTCCAAGACAGGAGGAACCCACTTCTGGTGCTGTCATTTCTTTTCTTACACATTGCAGGCAGTGGGAGTAGATCACAGTTGGGTTCCTCCCAGTTCTGACTGGCTTGCACTAACCTGTAGCAAGCCACTGGTGATGCCACTACGGTGTCACAGAACTGTTTTGGTTGGTGCTTGTCCGGGAGCACCGCCATCTCTTTTTTTTTTAAAAAAATGAATTTTTTGTTTTTTAAATAAAATTAGGGGTTTTTTTTTCTTCTGCCCATGCACAGAAACTGAGTTTCCAAGACTGCACATGCGTTGCTATTTTGTTCTTGGCTTTTTGGGAGGGATATTTTTTAAAAAAAATTGGCGCTGTGCATGAGGCGCAGTCACGCAGTGCAAGAGGAAGGAAACCAGCAGCGAGGTCAGTAAGAACCCACCTCTGGAGTAGATGATCCTTCTGGACCTTTCCAATATTGCAACTCCATAATTCTATTATGCCTAAAATGCAAAAGGATCCAACCCTACCTCTACCCCACAAAAAAAAGCATAAGAAACTCATAAGGGGAAAACAATTTATAATATAAAGTTTAGACAGTAAAGTCTTTGCTTGCTGCAAAATGACATCAACATACATGCCAAGCAAACATCCCTAGGGAGGGAATAATTATATCATCAGCATGATTATATCACTGAAATATAATCCTGTATGATTAGATTATCAAAAAAGATTTGTTGTTACTGCTATTCATGGCATGATCTTAAAAGAGGAAATAGGTTTTATATTTTTCCCACCTTCATCTTCACCCTCAAGCTATATAGACAGGTAAGAAATTAAATATTATGAGCAGATTTAATATTTGGTAGCCAGCATAAGGAGTTTCATATGAAATTGCCATCTTTATCACATTTGCATAAAATGAATATCTCGGGGATGAGATGAGAAAATACAATGTTAACTTTGTCACCAGCAAATTAAGGTTTGGTCCTGAATTTGTTTATTGTATTCTGCAGTATTTCAAGGGTATGTTTTTTCTGCCTACCGCCCAAAAAAATTATGTAAACAGTGTTTACATTTTCATATTATACTTAAAAACAATTATATTTTTTGTGAAAATCAATTATCTAAATAAGCTTTAATTGGATTGTTTAATTATATATATTTTACATATATAAGAGCTGTGGTATTGCAGTGGTTAAAATACAATATGTAGCTGACTTTGCTCATAGCCAGGAGATAAATTCTCACCCATTCAGGGTTGACTCAGCTGTCTATCTTTCTGAGATTGGTAAAATGAGGACCCAGATTTTGGAGGGCAATATGCTGAGATTGGCCCATGCCACACCCATTTGCACTATTCAGGTGACCCTATTCAGATGAACTGAAAAAGCCTTTTGAATTAGAAGCAAAACCTGTTAAAGGAAAAACTAAGGAAAACCAGCTGCCTCTTGACCAATATATTAGAATTACTTTATCTAGTTGTTTCCTATCTGGTTCACCTGGGAAAGATGACACCACCCTTACTATTACAAGATAGGACTTAATAGTGTCTATAAATCTGTGTTCAGTTGAGTTCAGCCCTGGTTGAGTGCCAGCAACACTTTAGATATTTCATCTCCCACTGTATCTCTGTCAGCTCCTTCATAAATCACATGGAGGATCCTCAAGAGGGAAAAAGTTACATGGGAAGATTTTTATCCAAAACCTCAGCTGACCCCTTAATTCTGGACCCCCTCAGAGAGGGTCCACAACTTGGGCGTCCTCCTCGATCCACAGCTCACATTAGAGAAACGTCTTTCAGCTGTGGCAAGGGGGGCATTTGCCCAGGTTCGCCTGGTGCACATGATAGGACTGTATCTGCAATTTGCGAAAGATCTTAGGAGATGGACAATGCTGCCTAAGAAGTTTATTTGGACCGGGACTCACTGCTCACAGTCACTCATGCCCTCATCACCTCAAGGCTCGACTACTGTAATGCTCTCTACATGGGGCTACCTCTGAAAAGTGTTTAGAAACTTCAGATCGTGCAGAATGCAGCTGCAAGAGCAATCATGGGCTTTCCCAAGTATGCCCATGTTTCACCAATACTCCGCAGTCTGCATTGGTTGCCGGTCAGTTTCCGGTAACAATTCAAAGTGTTGGTTATGACCTATAAAGCCCTTCATGGCATCGGACCAGAATATCTCCGGGACCGCCTTCTGCCGCACAAATCCCAGCGACCGGTTAGGTCCCACAGAGTTGGCCTTCTCCAGGTCCCGTCGACTAAACAATGTCATTTGGCAGGACCCAGGGGAAGAGCCTTCTCTGTGGCGGCCCTGGCCCTCTGGAACCAACTCCCCCCAGAGATCAGAATTGCCCCCACCCACCTTGCCTTTCGTAAACATCTGAAAACCCACCTCTGCCGTCAGGCATGGGGGAATTGAAATATCTTCCCCAGGCCTATATAATTTATGTATGGTGTTTTGTGTGCATGTTTTTTAAATTATGGGTTTTTAACTTCGTATTATTAGATTTGTATTGTACATTGTTTCTATCACTCCTGTGAGCCGCCCCGAGTCTATAGAGAGGGGCGGCATACAAATTTAATAAATAAATAAATAAAATAAATAACCAAAACTTCCGATGGACAATGCAGCAGACTTGCAGGAACAACTCCAAGCTTCTTCTGAAACCCATCCATGTCCATCAGTCACCAGATTAATTTAATAGGTCAACTTATAGCAGATACTGACACTAGAGAATCTCATAGAAATCAAGGCATGGTCTGACCATGACAAGGAAGACATCAAAAGCTCCCCCAAGTTCACACCACATAGCTACTTCTCTAACATGAATACTGTATCCAGAGTGTGACCAGGTGGTGGCCATGAACTACCTAGAAATGGGATACCTCCAATTTCATTCCTAGGAAATGCAGATTAAAGTCTCCCAGAAGCATGTCTGAGGATGTCCACTGCCAACCCACATGTGGATTCAAGGTGCTGAGGTAGGGAAGTTGCTATCCAGCAATAATCGCAACTGATCTCTATAATCTAATTTAATAAAGAGTGTCTCATATCCAGAAACATGTGGCATAGCATCACTGAAGCTGTAATGGACTCTCGGATGGCAACTGACCAACACCATCAACCTTCCCTGAAATCTTAGCTAAAACCCCTTAATATACAAAACCAAACACACATACAAACATACCATGCATACCATTGTAACGGCCTAGGGGGAGAAGAAATCTTAATTCCCCCATGCCCGGTGGCAGAGGTGGGTTTTAAGTAGCTTACGAAAGGCAAGGGGGCAATTCTAATCTCTGGAGGGAGTTGGTTCCAGAGTTGGTTCCAGAGGGCACTCAAAACCCAACTGGTCACATTTCCAGAAGTTCAACTCTCCCTTTTGGGCCCAGTCAGGTGTCACTAATACATGACATATCAGCCCTCTCATCAACGATGAAATCATAAATAAAGGAGGCTTTATTGCAGACCAGTCATGGATTGCAATAGATTTATATTTCGCAATAAGGGAGTTCATTCTCAGTCACTGAGTTTAAAACCAGAGCTCCAAACTAGCAAAATTAAATGAGCATGAAATATAAATGTCTACCCAACATTTTTTGCACAGAGGAAAATGCTTGATTTCTTTGGGAAGCTCACAGTCATTAGGCAATTAGCTGATCTTGTTAGACAAACTAAATATTATGTTTTCCATTCCTTTCCATTTCTTCCGAGATTGATTTGGTTATCAACCCTAAAGGCAAAGGAGGACTTCAGAAATTGTTGAAAAGTACATTGTTTTACTATGTATGATTAAAACACAGTTCTAGGATTGCCCAATTTTGGAGTCCTTTTAGGTAGTTTTCAAATTAAAAAAGAAACATTATCAAAGAACAATACTTGCCCAATTTCCACTGGGGAGGGAGTATGCAGAACAGGCATTAGGACAGAGAAGAGTCCTGCTAAAAGTCATGGATTCAGAGATGAAATCTGGAATGTGTCAACTCTGACTGATCATATAGGATGTGCAGAAATCATGGATCTAGAAGCATATTGGTAATCAGCACATATCTCACAGTAGAAATGTTACAGGAGTATAATGAGATTTATCTACAGCTATTCACCAACTGCATAATGCATTCTACATTAATTGTAGCTTCAGAGTGATATACAAGGACAATACCATGTGTAGCTCATTGAATAGTCCAGACACAAGGTGACCAGTGATTTCAGTAAGGACATCCATTCTAGGAATGGATACACCTCACCCACAAGATAATAATAATAATTTATTAGATTTGTGTGACGCCCCTCTCCGAAGACTCAGGGCAGCTCACAACAACATAAACAGTGTACAAATCCAATTTTTAAAAAATACAATTTAAAACCCTTATAATAAAATAATCACACAATCTAATCAAACCATACACCAACCTTGACAATTGGTGTGGGGGGGTCAATTTCCCCATGCCTGGCAGCAAAGATGAGTTTTTAATGACTTACGAAAGGCGAGGAGGGTGAGGGCAGTCCTAATCTCTGGGGGGAATTGGTTCCAGAGGGCCGGGGCTGCCACTGAGAAGGCTCTTCCCCTGTGTCCCACCAGACAACATTGTTTAGTTGATGGGACCCCGAGAAGGCCAACTCTGTGGGACCTAATTGGCCCCTGGGGCTTCTGCGACAGAAGGCGGTCCCGGGCGTATTCTGTCCGGGCTTTAGAGGTCATAACCAATACTTTGAATTGTGACCGGAAATTGATCAGCAGCCAGCGCAGGCCACAGAGTGTTGATGAGACATGGGCATATCTGGGGAGGCCCATGATTGCTCTCGCGGCCGCATTATGCACTATCTGAAGTTTCCGAACCCTCTTCAAAGGTAGCCCCATGTAGAGAGCATTGCAGTAGTTGAACCTTGAGGTGATGAGGGCATAAGCGACTGTGAGCAATGACTCCTGGTCCAAATAGGGCCGCAACTGGTGTACCAGGCGAACCTGGGCAAATGCCCTCCTTACCACAGCTGAAAGATGTTTCAACTCCTACCCTCAAAACGTCGCTACAGAGCACTGCACACCAAGACAACTAGACACAAGAACAGGTTTTTTCCGAACGCCATCACTCTACTAAACAAATAATTCCCTCAACACTGTCACACTTTCTACTAAATCTGCACTTCTATTCTACTAGTTTTTCTCATCATTCCTATCACCCATTTCCTCCCATGTTGACTGTATGACTGTAACTTGTTGCTTAAATCCTAAGATTTTTATTAATATTGCTTCTTCATTGCTTATTTGTCCCCTATGACAATCATTAAGTGTTGTATCACATGATTCTTGACAAATGTATATTTTATTTTATGTACGCTGAGAGCATATGCACCAAGACAAATTCCTTGTGTGTCCAATCACACTTGGCCAATAAAAATTCTATTCTATTCTATTCTAATGTGAGCTGTGGATCGAGGACACCCAGGTGGCAGACCCTCTATGAGGGGGGTCAATGATTCCCCCCCCCCGGGTGATGGATGGACAGATGGAATTGTCCCTGGGAGGCAAAACCCACAGCCACTCCGTCTTATCAGGGTTGAGTTTGAGTCTGTTGACACCCATCCATACCCCAACAGCCTCCAGGCACCGGCACATCACTTCCACTGCTTCGTTGACTGGACATGGGGTGGAGATGTACAACTGGGTATCATCCACGTACTGATGATACCTCACCACATGCCCTTGGATGATCTCGCCCAGCAGTTTCATGTAGTTGTTAAACAGCAGGGGGGAGAGGACTGACCCCTGAGGCACCCCACAAGGGAGAAGCCTAGAGGTCAACCTCTGACCCCCCACTAATACCGACTGCGACCGACCGGAGAGGTAGGAGAACCACTGCAGAACAGTGCCTCCCACTCCCAACCCCTCCAGCCGGCGCAGAAGGATACCATGGTCGATGGTATCGAAAGCCGCTCAGAGGTCGAGAAGCACCAGGACAGAGTATAAACCCCTGTCCCGGGCCCACAAGCAAGGTACACAGAATCTTCCACTATTCAGTTGCTACCTTCCCACAGTTCCTAAAGGTCACCCATCTTCATCAAAAAGACTTCTGGATTGGCTTTGAAATGCTATTCAATATCTGTTTTAGGGATGTACTCTTATACACTGGGGATTTAAAATATATGGCCATTCAAATCTTGCTGAATGACAACAGCCAGCAACCCTAACTGCAAGCATATTGGCTGGACTGCCAGAATTGTAACACAGAAACAAATTCCTAGGCTCCTCTGCACCTCTTTTACTTAGGATATAGGTATTCCTTTGGGTTCAAAGAAGCCATATTGTTGTGAAGTTCATCTATGGAACCAGAGGTGTCTCTGCAGTTCCAATATGGAAGTACAGAATCTAGCATAATGAGGCAGTGGAACACCATAGTTGAACTAACTGTGGGCATCATTCCAATGCCACTCATGGTTGTGAAAGTTGTAGGTCCCTTGGGGGATGCCACAGTGGCACAGGCATCACCATTGTAAAGAATCTGTCATAAAATTTTGTTATTTAACAGCTGAATCAATTTCATGAATTTCCTTGGGCATCTGCTTCGGGATGATTCTTCCTTTTTCGCCTACTTAGGTTATCCCACTTTTACATTTCATTTCCATAAAAGTAGAATAAATGTAGGTTGGAATTTTTTCCTGCCTGGCAAATTAGTTGTCAGTAATGACATTAAAATACACACATTTTTAGAAACTTCCCAATGGGGAAAAGATAGGCAGATTTATTTATTTTTGTTTGCCTATCCAACTCTATCATGAACAATGGCTTGTTGTTATATGGTGCTCTAAGAAATTTGGTCATATTTTATTTTACGTACTCCAGAAATGAATTATCAAAACCATCTAGGAAGGCCTAAAAGAGAGTTAAGTGCCAATTTAAGTATCCATCACTGCTATTTTCAGCTAGCTTCTTTTTGTCTCTTGGATATTTTATTGATTCCCTTGTAAAATTTACAACAGAGGTTAATACACTTAAAACCACGAGTTTCAAATTGATATCTTAATAAATTGTCAGAATTACAACAGCTCTCTAAACATACACAAGAAATGGATAGCAGATAAGCTGCTGTTTTTACAGAGCCAGTTGTTTGCTCCATTCAAAAATTTGTTCCCATTCATTTTATGCAATCCTAAAAAATCAGCATAAAGCTTTATGCAGAGCCTGCATTTTGAAGTGTAGTTCACTTTTTGAAGTGTAGTTCACCCAGAGAGAATAGGACAAAAATGCATCCTTGTTTTAATTTTGTTCTTTGAAGAGGTTTGGAGTGAAATGGATATGTAAAGCTTTTCTGAAACTAAAGTTGAAAAACTCAAAATGTGAGGTCCAGGCTTCATCATCTTTTAGCATGAAGGCTTCAGCATTCTTCCAAAACTAATGTAATTCCGGACCAGCTTTGCTTGGTGTGGAACCTCAGTTCATAGCTTCATCTTCCCTGGAGGCTTTCCCCTATAACTCAACTAAGTTGTTCCATTCAGAGGTCACCAGATTTATAATCTAAAATATATGATAGTACAGTTTGCCTAACATTCTTACAGAACTACCAAATTGTTCATTGGGCAGAAAAAACATGCTTTGTGTCTAACTAGCTACTAAGGTATAAATAATAATAAATATCCAGTATAAATAATAAATATCCAGATCTTTGGTATGATTCAGACCAAATTCAGACTCATCTTATTATATTTTAAATAAACCTTTCCCAATTTTTTTTCCAGAGGAATGTTATCTAATTATGGCTTATAAACTATTAGTATACTATACATAGTATTAAATGTTCCTAAACTATACATAATATCATGATTAAAAACAAGCAAATAAGTAACGTTCTATAAATACTTAACCACAACATTAAATTTATAGATGCATTGTTGTCTCACTTCAGCTAACTGGAGTACAAGTTTTGTTTGGAATCATGTATTACTGTATTGAGTAGTTTGCTCAACAACTGGCAAATAATTGGATGAAAAGACTTCACTCAACTCAAAATAATGATCACATTTCATATTGAATGAGTCCTTTGAGTGTAATGGCTCGTCAATTGTCTAACTAAACTTTACAAACTCTTTTCCAGACTTGTGATTTTTCAGATACATGCAGATACACGGACACCAAAATTTTAACCCTTCCCTTCCTATATAATTTCCCTAAAACGGCAATCAGCAATATAATAGTAAAACAGAATTTTATTTTATAAAACTGTGCCTGTGTAAGCTTTGAACCTATGTGTTCCCCCTCCCTAAAAGGACTATGAGATCAGAGGTTCCTTTTTCCTTGCTCAATTAAACATCTTTAAGTGTATCATCTGAAACATAAAGGGTGTTAAACTTAAATGTAAATAGTTAAAACAAGCTTGAAGCTGTTAAATTCACATTGTTCTCTCCCACCCCACCCCCCCATCCTAACTTCTATCCGTTTCAACAAAATTACAGGACTTACAACAGTTTTAGCGACCAAAGTTGCATCACAGAAAAAAGTGAGTTATAACTGTTTTTTACTTACCACCGTTGCAGCATCCTCATAGTCACATAGTCAAAATTCAGGTGCTTGGCAACTAACGCATATTTATGACGGCTGCAGTTTTCTAGGGTCATATGATTGCCTTTTGCAACCTTCTGACAAGTAAAATCATTGGGAAGCCAAATTCATTTTAAAAGTGTTATTACCGGTAATGTATGTGATTCACATGTGATTCATGTAACTGTGGCAGAAAAAGTTGTAAAATAGGGCAAAACTCGCTTTAATGTTTCATTTAGCAATAGAAATTCTGAGCTCAATTGTGATCATAAGCTGAGGGCATCTATACTAAACCTTTGCTATTTCACTTTTTTCATAAAGTTGGGTGTTTCTTTCTGCAGGTATTATCTACTCTATTTTTGCAGGTATGTTGTACAGTAATACCTCATGATACGAACTTAATTGGTGCCAGGAGGAGGTTTGTAAGGTGAAAAGTTCGTAAGATGAAACAAAGTTTCCCATAGGAATCAATGGAAAAGCGATTAATGCGTGCAAGCCCAAAATTCACCCCTTTTGCCTCATTTCCGCCGGCATTTGGATTTTGTTCGGGTGTGGGTGGAGGGGGGGAGACGGGGGAGACAGCACAGGCTGCCCGGAGGGAGCCTCGTGGGGTGGATTAATGGAAAAGTCAACAGTTACTGTCCGGCTTGCAATGACTGGAAGGGAGGGAAACGCACGGGCGGTTTATACGTGCCTCTTCTCTGATTTCCTCCCTCCCTCCTTCCCCCTCTCCCTCCTGGCCTCCCTCCTCCTCCTCCTCCTGTATTCTGCCTCCCTCCCAGCCTCCGGGCCACATTCTCCACGCCGCCGGCCGGCTGTCATCTTCTAAAGAAGCAAGAAGAGGAGGAGAAGCTGGGCGCCTTCCTCCGCCACCACCGGCGCCCAGCTCTTCCTCCTCTTCTTGCTTCTTTAGAAGATGACAGCCAACCCTGGCGGCACGGAGGCTGGGGATGGTGTGCGTGTGTGGAAAGGGTCAGCGGGAGAACTGGGGGAGCTGTGGCCACTGCCCCGTGGAAGGGACCCGGCTGGGAAGTTCCCGAAGGTGTGGGCTGGGGTCTTTCCGGGAGAGCAAGCAGCAGGCATGGGCTGGGGTCCTCCCAGTTCTCCCGCGGATCTCTCCCATACATCCCGACTCCTGCAGCCTCCGCATTTTTCTTTCGGCTTTTTACATTGGGGAGATGTTGCCAGCCCAGCGGCATTGATTCCTCCGGCCGCTTAGCTCCTCCCATCCACTCGGAAGCCGAAAGTTCTGGCCTTTGTTCACCAACCTCCACATTTTTCAGGTCTGCATCCTGGGCGGGCGGGCGGCGGGCAAGGAGGCGCGACCGAGCGGGCTGGCTCACGCTCCGGCTAGGACGGGGCGGGCAACGGCTGGGCGCGGCGAGGGTGTGTCCGACTCGGGGCTGGCGGCGCCCGATGCAGCAGGGAAAGGGGCCATGACTGGATCCGCTGAGCCTGGACGGCCCGGGATATCGCAGCGCGCGTTGCCTGCGGTGCGCTGCTCCTGGCTTGGCTTCCCTGGCTTCCCTGTCGGCTTCCCTGGCCGCCTGGCGCTGCGATCTTCCGATCTTCCCTTGGCGATCTTCCGATCTCCCCTTGGCTTCCCTGGCCGCTTTCCTGGCCGCTTCCCTGGCCGCCTGATGCTGCAATCGGAAGATCGCAGCGCCAGGCAGCCAGGGAAGCGGCCAGGGAAGATCAGAAGATCGCCAAGGGAAGATCGGAAGATCGCAGCGCCAAGCGGTCAGGGAAGCCGACAGGGAAGCCAGGGAAGCCAAGGCGGCCAGGGAAGCCGGGAGCAGCGGGGAAAGGGGCCATGGCTGGATCCGCTGAGCCTGGCCGGCCCGGGATATCGCAGCGTGCGTTGCCTGCGGTGCGCTGCTCCCGGCTTGGCTTCCCTGGCCGCTTCCTTGGCCGCCTGGCGCTGTGATCTTCCGATCTCCCCTTGGCTTCCCTGGCCGCTTCCCTGGCCGCTTCCCTGGCCGCGTGGCACTGCGATCTTCTGATCGCAGCGCCAGGCAGCCAGGGAAGTGGCCAGGGAAGCCAGGGAAGATCGGAAGATCGCCAAGGAAAGATTGGAAGATTGCAGCACCAGGCGGCCAGGGAAGCGGCCAGGGAAGCCAGGGAAGCCAAGGCGCCGCCAGCCCCGAGTCAGCCGCACCCTCGCCGCCGTGCCCAGCCACTGCCCGCCCCATCCTAGCCGGAGCCTGAGCCGGCCCGCTCGGTCGCGCCTCCTCGCCCGCCGCCCGCCCACCCGCCCAGGATGCAAACCTGCTGCCTCCTCCGCGCCCGCCGCCGGCCCGATCCTGCGCCTCCTGCTTCCCCACCCCAGCCAAAAATACAAAGGCGGTCTGCCGCCGCCCGCGGAACAATGGGAAGCTGAAGCCGCTGGCGGTTTCAGACTCCCTTTGCTCCACGCTGCTCCGCCCTGCCTGTCATGCGGCGGCAGACCGTCTTTGTGTTTTTCGCTGAGGGGGGAGCAGGAGGATTTTCCTGACTCCCTCCCCCAGCGTCGGACCTCCTGCCCTCCCTCCCAGCCAAAAACCCAAAGCGGCCTCCTGAACGTTTTCCATCTTACGTACCTGCCGCCGCCGCCGCCGAGAAGCCCCGCAGCCTGGCTGTCACATTTTAAAACAGCCGGGTGGCTTCCCAGCAGCCTCCCGAAGCCAAACGCCAAACCCGAACTTCAGGGTTTGGCTTCGGGAGGCAACTGGGAAGCCCCCTGGCTGTTTTAAAAGGTGACAGCCGGGCTGCGGGGCTTCCCAGCAGCCTCCGGAATGCCGAACCCGGAAGTTCGGGTTTGGCGTTCGTAACACGAAAAAAGTTTGTAAGAAGAGGCAAAAATTTTCTGAACCCCGGGTTCGTATCTCGGGTTGTTCGTAAGACGAGGGGTTCGTATCTTGAGGTACCACTGTACTTGCTAGGACAAATGCTTCATGGTTACACCCATTTTCTATTTCCTATGCATGTCACTTTTTAATTTTAGCACGATCAAAATTTCCATATGTATCCAGAACATTTTCCTAAGTGCCCATTTTTTCTTCTCATCAAAATGGTATAGAACAGTTGATAGATAGTTTGATAGGTTTTCAACCCTTCTGTGCTCATTTTCACCAGAGGATTTCAGTCTAATTCTTCTCCAAGATCTTTGAAATTGAGCATTTTTGAGAGACATGTAAAATGAAGCTCCCAATTTCTCTTTCTGTAACAACTTGAACCTCAATATGATGGGCACTTTTTCTTGCTATTTTTAACTTTCCAGCCTTCTTCTTGTAACTGGTAACATCAAATATAAATTTTAACATTTTATATCCCCTTTCCCTTGTTTTGTTATACTGTATTTGCTCTTAAGTCTTAGTAATGTCTCCTCGGCTAAATGGCTATTATTGCAAAAGATGTGGTTAAAATTTTACAACCCTATTATTTGTATTTTAGGAAAGTTCCATTTCTTTCAAATCCTATCATTATCATTTGTATTGGTGTTTTTTTTTAAAGTTGTCTTTTAAAAGAAATTACCATGGTAATCCTTTTGTGAGAGTGCTCTGAAAATACTGAGTTCAATAAATGGCTGAAAAAAATGTCTGTTATAATTTTCATATGTATTTCATAATACAAAAGTACTTGTGTTAATACCAGTATAACTCTATCATTTGATGCTGAAAATATTTTTTGAAGACAGAACACAAGCCCAAATTTCAGTAGGATCAGAATATTTTCCAATGTCAGTAACTTATCACATAAATTGGAAAAGCAATTTTTCCCCTATGTTTCATTGGTTTCTTGCCCGACTAGCAATTTTGTGGTCAATTTTAATTTAATTTTAATTTTAGCAAATAAAGCTAAAAAAAATAAAAAATTTAAAAGTCTGCTCCTATTTCAGAGGGTAATTAGTATTATACTGAGAAAATATTTTTTAAATTACCAGTACTAGTCAATAAATGGTTAAAACCTCAACACACAGCAGATACTTTTGCTGCATTTTTAAAATATTTATTTTCTAGGAATCTGAAAGATAACTTAACACAGGTTGGAGAACATTCAGAATCCAATAAAATCATCAAAATACTGTATTGGCTCACTACAAAAATATCCTAAAAGAAATGGTAGACATGCTGTAACTAAATGTTAAAACAATAAGCAAAACATGAATTCAGCAAATTCTTCTCCAAGCTGATAATTAAGCAAAAGAAGGCACTTTTTTTTTAAAAAAAAAAACCTGTTCCATTTTTAAATCTTCAAAAATGTTAGTTCAATTCTTCCAATTGACCAGGCTAAAAGGCAACCTACAAACCATGTCCTTTTTCTTTCAATAGGTGTTATAGTATTGGTTCGATTTGTGTGTTGGTATAATGACAATTTTGTTGAGAATTTGTGCATTAAATGTTCTTTCATGTTGAAATGCTGATCTCCAGTAGGTATCATATAATTTTTCTCACACGTCTTGAATTTGTACTTTGGAAAGTTGAAGGGATGCATTGTACAAGTTTCATTATCATAATAGTTTTTGCAATGATTTAACTATCCTATATTGAATTCCATCATTGCAGAGTATACTCATTCTCAATTCTATGCTGTCTTGAGGATCCAAGAAGTAATCCAATGCTTTGGGAGTCATGGGTCCCAGATTTTGGATACAGTCTGGAAGTTAACCCATCTAAGGTACCCAGATTCAAAAACTATTTTCCTGTGGCACCATTTTATCCAAGTAAAGGTGATGATAACAATATGGCTAGTAACTGTAAGCCAAACCTAACTCACAAGGTTATTGTTGTGAAGAAAATAGGAAACAGGTACATTAGGTATGTTTATCATCTCATATTATATAAAAATGTGGGGGGGTGGATGGGTAGGAGAGAACAGCACTAAGTCTTCACATTACAACACCCTACTGACCTATACAAAACGGTTATGTAGGACCCCTGGTAAACTGTTCAAATTTCATTAAAAGAGAAAATGAAGAAAAAAGGCTTAGGTGAACAGGCCAGAAATTTTAATCTCAATACTAAAATTTCAAAAAAAAACAAGAAACACTCATCATAAGCCACTGATATAGTCATTAAAGAATTAATTTGCTACAGTGATAGAAATCCTTGCCAAAAAGTAAATTATCTGGCTGTTTTACAAAGCACATAAAAATAGCATAGACAGTGCAAACAAAATTAAGTTTAAAAAATACATAAACAGGGAATGAAATTCAAGTCAGATTTCTTCATAACCTCAAGGACCTGACTTATGGTTTCACTACCTCTTATATTTACATTAATTAGAAATATAATTTACAAAACAGAATGGGACGGATTGAAGTTTGTTGAAGTATGGTTAACAAACTCCACAAAAGTAAAACTGTACATAATTCAACAGAAAACAAAAAATAAAATATCATTGCAGATACATTTGAGAAAATGACAGGACTGCTTCCAGCTCTGAGAGTCCAAATCAGGGCATAGTTTCACTTCAGGCTTATCTAACCACAGCAGCAACCATTGTAATTTCCAAAAATGCTCCAAGTATTTAGATGCTACAAGGATTTGTGGAAAATAAGAATCCATTGCTATGGCTGCAATACCAATAACAGGCAGGTGCTGGTTTGGCCATTCCGGATTCTTTCTTTTTTGTAACTATTCCTCTTTTCTGCAAGGAAGCACATAAAACAGCATAATCCAATAGTCACAGCATTGCTGTCAATATTATAAAGCTGAGGAAAGAAAATGCTCACAGCTGTTTTTTCCACATTTTTCTCTGACTGGTAAAATGCAGCAGAGATTTTGCTGATGGTTAAATTATAAACTTACCATTGGGCTCTAATTTTGAAAACCAAAAAACTTAGTTTGAAAGCATGTTGTTTATAAATTTTTGAAACTTCTGTCACAGATTAAAACCCAGTAATTAAATAAAATATATAAGCAAGGATAGCAATAACAGATAATGTTAATTAATGTGAAGTATAATGGTATTAAGTTTATACTTTAAATATCTACATCTTCATCTTCAAACTAAAAAATGTATAATTTGTAACAAACTAAACTTTATCCATATATTGAAATGAATAACGCATCTGGAATATTTTCAGAAATGGAAATATTTTGATGAATTTAAACTATTCAAAACCAAACTTAAATTCTACGGAAACATCCAAAAACAGTTTATCAGGTTTGCACTATTTATTTCCATGACAATAGACAATGTTCAATCAAAAACAAAATGAACTTCTTTAAATTAAACTTGATAACAAACACATCTGCATTTTTCATAGTAGCAATCAATACATTAATTTTACCTCACTTCACATTTTCACTTCAGCATATTCTATATACAAATACTGTTGCTGATTCTCGAAAACCTTTGCATGTCTCTTTCCTTTATATGTGACCAGAATAACTGGGAATGTAATCTGAAAGCCAAACTTATACATTTTAAACTGTTTAGAGCAGTTTTTCTCAACCTCACCAACTTTTAAGTGGACTCCAATCCCCATAATTCCTCGGACAGCAAGCTGGGAGATGAAATCCGCTGCTAAGGTTGAGAAAAATTGGTTCAGATATAAATTTAATCTGAGTAATATTGAAGGATTTCTCCAGTTATTCTATGACAAGAAGCTGCTTCATTCACTATTTTTATGCCAGAATTTACTCAGGTTTAATAAGAAACATATTATATTTCATTATGACAAGGAGCATAGCAAATACGTAGAATTTAAAAAAAATCCTGCTTTCGGAAAATAATATCAGCATTAGCAAAAAAACCATAACTGTTCTGAAATGTCCACTAATATCACAGTATTTAAAGATATATAAAATAGCTATGTGATAATATACTGCAATGAATTTACTTCTGTTAATTTAAAAATATACATTTTTTTTAATTGCATAGATCATATAACAGGCAGGTGATGATTAAATTACAAATTTCATCTCTTGGTCCTTCTTTTCAGGAACCAATATAATGTCTGTTTCAGGATAAATATTACCACCTCCTTCACCCAGCAAAATCATATTGGGGGAGGAGGGTATCTAAATTAATTCATACCAGGTAACTATTGCAATATCCCTTTAATGAAACATCGCTTAACGTGCAGGAAAGGAATTAAAAGTGATGAAATAAAATAAGCTTCAGAAATCCAGTGTTGATAAATTTATTTATGAAACAGATATTTTGCTATGGAAACTAGGCAAAGGACTAACTAAATTTGATCTTTAAAGCATTCCTCTGACCCCAGGGCCATAAATGCATATATTCTTCTAGGTCTAGTCCTCAAATCACATATAAAGTTATGTATCCAATATAGGTCCATCAATGTCAAACCAAATTTAGCTCATTGTTCTCTACTCAATAAGCAGACATAAACAAGTAATACAAATGCTAAGTTTACAAAAATTATCTAAGTAACTTAGAATAAAGTTTGTGTCACAAAAATAAAAATGCATCTCTTTCAGAGGCTCAGAATTCTTTTATAAAAATGTAATGGTAAATCTGATGTTGTATGAAATTGATTCCAATTATTTATTTTGCAAATACAATGGCTTGAGGTAAAGGTACATTAAACAAATTTGATGTTAAGTTTACATTTTTAAAGAAATCAAACCAAGTGGATTTATTAAATAAAAGTATTATTGCTATTTGCCATGAAGGTATTATTTTAAAAAATAGAATCCCGATCAAAAACACAGGCCGGATAAGCTTACAAACCAAGATAGATTAGAAATTATGAGTTTTTGTGCATCTTTTTTTAAAGAGGACTCAAGTTTGGCAAAAATGCCACAAGTGATTCAAGGCTATGAAAACACATTTTTTCTACACCTGATGTTTTATTTTCTAAATGACCCAAAAAGGTGGCTTAGAAACGGAGTGCTGCAGACTGAAACAACTTCTGTCATCTATTTCATAGGGAATTGGTGTCTTTTTCTTCAAAGGCTTTAGCAAGCCAAAACAGAGATGAGAACTGCTGAAAAAAGAAAAAAAGAGAAATAGACAGGAGGGTAAGCTACGAAAACTTGGTTAACAGCAAATACGATTGCCACGAAATGTAAAACTATCACTGAAAATGAATAGGAAAGTCTCTATCAATTTAATTTCTACTAGGACATTTTCTTCCCATACCAGTGCTAATGGAGAAAGGAGTGTGAGAGAAAAAAAATCTAGTTAAGATATAATTCTGTCATACAACTTCTTTAGAAACATAGAAACATAGAAGTCTGACGGCAGAAAAAGACCTCATGGTCCATCTAGTCTGCCCTTATACTATTTTCTGTATTTTATCTTAGGATGGATATATGTTTATCCCAGGCATGTTTAAATTCAGTTACTGTGGATTTATCTACCACGTCTGCTGGAAGTTTGTTCCAAGGATCTACTACTCTTTCAGTAAAATAATATTTTCTCATGTTGCTTTTGATCTTTCCTCCAACTAACTTCAGATTGTGTCCCCTTGTCCTTGTGTTCACTTTCCTATTAAAAACACTTCCCTCCTGGACCTTATTTAACCCTTTAATATATTTAAATGTTTCAATCATGTCCCCCCTTTTCCTTCTGTCCTCCAGACTATACAGATTGAGTTCATTAAGTCTTTCCTGATACGTTTTATGCTTAAGACCTTCCACCATTCTTGTAGCCTGTCTTTGGACCTGTTCAATTTTGTCAATTTCTTTTTGTAGGTGAGGTCTCCAGAACTGAACACAGTATTCCAAATCTGGTCTCACCAGCATTCTATATAGCGGGATCATAATCTCCCTCTTCCTGCTTGTTATACCTCTAGCTATGCAGCCAAGCATCCTACTTGCTTTCCCTACTGCCTGACTGCACTGTTCACCCATTTTGAGACTGTCAGAAATCACTACCCCTAAATCCTTTTCTTCTGAAGTATTTGCTAACACAGAACTGCCGATACAATATTCAGATTGAGGATTCCTTTTCCCCAAGTGCATTATTTTACATTTGGAAACATTAAACTTCAGTTTCCATTGCTTTGACCATTTATCTAGTAAAGCTAAATCATTTACCATATTACAGACGCCTCCAGGAATTTCACCCCTATTGCACACTTTAGAGTCATTACAGACGCCTCCAGGAGTATCAACCCTATAGCAGTAATTATATCAACCCTTTAGCAGTAATTATTGCAATCTTCCTGTTGTTTTTTAACGTTATTACTATAAAATGTTCTAAACAATATATAATCTGAAGCAATCTTATTAAATAACTTGTTTTTAGCATTTTTTTTCATTTACACATGGTCATACACAAAAATATTTTCAGTCATATTTAGATGTTACAAACTCTAAATGCAAATTTGAACTAAGCATAGAAGAGTACGTATTTGTGCAAATGTATTTATTTTAAAATACATTTCAGTGTTTTCAGTCCATCCACTGTGAGTAGCAAACAAATTTAAAAATATTAAAACAGAAATCCTACCACTAATTATGAATTATGATAAAGCAAACATTAAAAGAGTAACACCTCCCGCTTATCCCAAAATATCAAAATATTCTAAAATGCTCTTCTGACAGAATTCTATACCTAACTTCACAGAAATAGTTTATTCAGGAATTCAATAACTTTAGCTCAGTGTACATAGAAAGGACCTATTTGATTTTTGCTTCTATTAAAATCAAATATTAAAGTTGGATTAAGTCATTTACAGCAGAGGTCCCCAACCTTTTTTGCACCAGGGACCGGCTTTCAGCTAGACCAGTTTTCCATGGCCCGGTGGGGGGGGGGGGAGCTAGCTGTCAGCGGCGCCGTAAAAGGGGCGATCAAGAGAGGAATGGGTGAATGAATGGACGGAGGGTGGGAAGGAAGGAAGGAAAAAGGGAAGGTACAGGAACAGAAGAAGGGTGCAAAGAAGCAAAGAAAGGTGTGAAAGGGGAGAGTAAGAGAGGAAGGAGTGAAAGAAGGGAATGAGGGAGGAAAGAAGGGAGGAAGGAAAAGGAAAGCAAGAAATGGAGGGAGGAAAGGAAGGGAGGAAAGGAAGGAAGGAAGAAAGAAGGAAAGAGGGAAGGTACAGGAACAGAGGAAGGAAGCAAGGAAACATGAAAGGGGAGAGTAAGAGAGGAAGGACTGGAGGGAGGGAGGGAAGAAGGTAGGAAGGAGAAAGAAAAGAAATAGAGGAAGGAAAGGTAAAAGAGAGAAAGAAAAAGAGCAAGAAAGAAAGAAAGAAAGAGAAAGAAAGAAAGAAAGAAAGAAAGAAAGGCAACTTCAAAGAAAGGCTCACTGAGCATCTCTCACTCTCTCTCTCTTTCTATCCCTCTTTCTTTCTTTCTCTTCCTTTCTCTCTCTCCTCTTCCTTTATCTCCTCTTTCTCTCCCCCCTCTCTCCCCCTTTCCCTCTCTCTTTCTCTCTCCCTCTCTTGCTATCTCTCCCCCCTTTCCCTCTCTTTCTCCCTCTCTTTCTCTCTCTCCCCCCTCTCTCTTTCTCTCTCTCTCCCCCTCTTTCTCTCTCTTCTTCTCACTTTCTCTCTCTTGTTTTCTTTCTGTCTCTTTTGCTTTCTCTCTCTCTCTCTCTTTCTCTCTTGTTTTGTTTCTCACGCTCTTTCTCTCTCTTGTCCTCTCTCTCTTGCTATCTCTTTCTCTCCCCCCCTTTCTCTCACTCTCTCTTTCTCACTTTCTCTCTATCTTGCTGTCTGTTGCTTTCACTCACTCTCGTTCTCTCTCCGTTCTTCTCAGCGGTGACGCGCGCACGCCCTGCCCGCCTCACATTTGCCGAGAGGACTTTCGCCCCGGGCTCTCAGCAAGGGGGTTTGCATGAGAGGCGGGGCCGGCGGAAGGTGATATTCAATGTCGGGGGCGCACGGGCGGTTTTGCGCGCGCTCCCTATCTCCCTGCTAGCCCACTCGGAATACGTATTCAAAATAAGAAAAGCCTTTGCCGGCGAAGGCTTTTCTTATTTTGAATACAGTATTCCGAGTGGGCTAGCAGGGAGATAGGGAGCGCGCGCAAAACCGCCCGTGCGCCCCCGACATTGAATATCACCTTCCGCCGGCCCCGCCTCTCATGCAGCCCCCTTGCTGAGAGCCCGGGGCGAAAGTCCTCTCGGCAAATGTGAGGCGGGCAGGGCGTGCGTTCCGGGTGCGGGAGGAGCTGCGGTGAAAGGCAGGAGGTGGCAGAGGAGCAGAGGGGGCAAATCGGGTGGGCGGTGGGCAGCGCGGAAAGGCCGAGGGGACCCTGGCGCCGCGGACCGGCTGAAAACCCCCAACGGCCCGGTCCCGGTCCGCGGACCGGCGGTTGGAGACCCCTGATTTACAGAACATATTAAAATACAGTAGATCTGGAGGCAATGACAGTCTTATTCCCATTTTGGTATGGAAGACAGTAAAAATTCAACCTAATTTTCCCTCTGAAACTTCAATTTTCTTACATGTGAAAACTCTCAGGGGTTGCATACCAGTTAGTAACTGACTACAGAAAGGTTTCCTAGGAAATCTGCATATTTGTCTCAAAAATAGGACTTTTCATGCATAAGTAAGTAGGTATGTTGCTCCTCAAAGTAATGTTAGTGGATGCAATAATGTGACACTTGAAGGATACAAGTGCTATGTATTGAGGCAAAGGAAAACTGTATTGGCATGTGGAAAATGCGCACAAACCCCATCTTTCTAATGGCCAACTGGAAACTGAAGGCCTTTGGAAACAAAGCTTCCAAGATTGTTCACATATATTGTTGGGCGAACCGAACTTGCATAGTTGGGGCCCGTGCTGAACTTTGCGGGGTTCGGCATACCGAACCCGGACTTTTTCAGAAGTCCGTGTTCAGGGTCGACATTTGATCGAACACCACGGTGGGCGCGAGGGGGAGGCGGGGAGGGCTCTGAGGCTTAAGCCACTGACTTGGCTTGGGGGGGGGCCAGGAGGGGCGACTCCAGACCTGGAGACTGACCTCCCCCCACAGCGCTTCGCCTCACGCCGGGCCAGAGGAGTGGGGAGCCAGGTTTTGCCGGCCGGCTAATCAGGATCCCGTCCGGCAGCTTCAAGTGGGTGGTGGGCGGGAGGGGGAGGCAGGGAGGGCTCTGACTCAGAGCCCTCCCCGCCTCCCCCTCCCACCCACCACCCACTTGAAGCTGCCGGACTGGATCCTGAAGTGCTGGGGGGAAGGTGTCAGGCTCCATCAGGCGAGTGATGGCCGGGAGCCACCGAAATTAGAGAGAACTAGGGGCAGGGATTTTCGGTGGCTCCCAGCCATTACCCACTTGATGGAGCCTGACACACACACTCTCCAGTGCTTCACCTCCCATCGGGCCAGATGTGTTGGAGTTGGGGTTCAGGTTCAGCGAACCTACCCGAACTCCGACTGCAAGTTCGTCAGAACCTGATGAACCCGAACTTCAACGGGTTCGCCGAACACTATTCACAGACTGTTCTGGTAGACTGCCTCATGCCCCAGATATAAATTATATGTTAATGTACTGTTAGAGTAATGTACCATATTAGAAAGGGAAGTTAATATATATTATTTTTCAAGTGGAATCTAATATATAACCAACATACAGTGTATCTTTATTGCTGAAATAATGCAATAAAATTACAGAATTTGAAAGTTCCCTTCTTATTTGGAAAACAAGTTTCTACAAACTTTTTTGACAATAGTTCAAGTGGAAATTGCAGGAGTATTGTCCTCCATTTCTTATTTATGCAGATGGCTCATTTGGAAAGTTTAAATTACAATCTCTGTAAGTACTGAAGATTAGAGGAATTTTATCTGTATATTTTAAACAAAGCTTCTCTCAACAAGCAAAGCATTAATATGTCATGAAGCAGCATGATATGAGCAAATTGTTTACTAAACTCTGGGAGTAATTACAATAATTTCTACTGTTATATGTTATTTACTATAATTGCAATAGGATGTCTGTGTATGCATTAAAAATTTCTAAGACTGATAAATATTTCACATATATTGATCCCAAAATATGTTAAATGATCAGAAGTATTTAATTCAGAAGCATATAACAAACTCATTAAAATAAATTTGACTCTATAAAGATAGCTACATGTTTATTTTTTGTTTCCCTTTCCTATACAGTTATTTAAAAAGAGAAAAATATAATTTATTTATTTCCTAACATGCACTATATTTGCTAACAGAAGAATGTTTGCAAACTGCTGAAAGTTGAGGAACATAAAATTAGTCCTAACCCATTATATGCTTAAGTTATATATTTTATATTGATAAGCTGAATTGTTTCATTTGTTTCATTCGCCTATTAGGCAAAAAGTATTTCATAAATGTAAAAGAAATTATAACAATTTTTATAAGCAGAAGAGGGATTATATCGTTAGTACTAAAAGTTATTCTAACATGACATTATATATCTTTAATGAAGCTAACCTCAAAAAGGAAGCATAAGAGTTCCAACTTCAATGTTTCCAAAAAGACTGAAAAGACAAATAACTATCCCCGCAAGCTAGCTGATATTATTCTTTATGCCATAATTGGATAAAATGACAAAAAAAAGCTTACATTATCATGATCATCAAGGAGACATTTTCTAACATTTACGGTCACAAAAATTACCATACAGTAATTCACTCCATAGGTGAATGTTTTAAAATGGAACAAACACCTAATCCTTGAATTATAACTGAAATTGGAATCAGAACTTATGTTGCTAAGCAATATGGTTGTACATTATGTGACCCCCATTGCTTTGCAATGGCATTCCCAGCAAATCCAGTTGTCTTCATAACCTGATAACCAGCAGTGGATTGCTCCTGGTTCTTGCCAGTTCCTAGAACTGTTACAGCCCACCTCGCACGTATGTTTCTGCGCATGCACAGAAGTGTCGTAAAAGGCGGATTCATCCTGGTTCAGACCAGTTCGCCCAAACCAGTAGTGACATTATGATGACATCATGGAACAGATTCGGCCAGTGCCAGTTGGTGGATGCCACCATCTTTTTTTAATTTATGTTTTTGGAAAAACAAATGATTTTTTTTCTTCTTCTGAGCATGCACAGAAGCCAGGTTTCCAGTACTGCGCATGTGTTGCCACCTTGTTTTCAGCTATTTTTTAAAAATTATTATTATTATTTTTTAGCACTGCTCATGCGTGCACACACAAAACGTAAACATACCTATGTGACATGGTGAAGTGGCATGGGAGGAAACAAACTGGCAATGAGGTGAGAACCCACCCCTGACCGCCATGCGCATATGCAAACTGGTGGCAAAATATTTTACAAACCATTATTTTACAATATTTTACAAACCACTAATAACAACCTCTTCTTCACTGCCATCATACCTTTGAATGGTTCCTGAAGGAGTAGTTGTAACTCAAGAACTACCTGTACACAAATTGATACAAATATATTTCAAGCATACTAGCACCTCTATACCAGGGGTTCAGAAGCTTTTAGGAAATATTGTGTACTATTTATATTAGGTATTACTTACACATTTTCTATTACAGGTGTGTTCTGATATCAATGTTGTGGTTGTTCAGGATAAACATTCATAGTTCTATAGATTTCTTTTAGAAGAAGTAGAGCCGTATCTTCTGATTCCCTGCAGATTTAAAAAAATATGCTAATTTCCAATGAAAATGATGTATTCTGTAACTTTTATTAATAAAATTCATCTTTTTCATTTATTTTACATTTTTGATTAGGTGATATTTATGGATTCAATTTGATGGCAATTCTAATTAATGGGTATTAAGGCTATCCTGAACAATATTACAAAGAAGAATCTAATGAAAATGGGGGGCAGATTGTTATCGCTGTTATATTATTAAAATGTATGTTCTAGCTTTCTAGTTCTTGGATCATATATTCAATAGAATATGTATGCCCAACATACTCAAACTTGGAAAAAGCTATAAGAGATTGAATTGATGGGCCAGCAGAGTAGTCTTCTTAGTAGCAACCCCATAGTCTGAAACTCTGAATCCCCCAATCAGAAGAGACCAATCACACTAAAATTTAGAAGACTGTAACAATGGCCCTCTTTCACATAGACATGCGGTACATGAAAATGTAGTGGTAGAAAGCACACTGAGATTTTAGTTATGTTTTTCTTATTGTTTTTTATAATTATAAGTGACCCATAATTTTGTATGTGAGATACAAATGATTGTGCGACTAAAATGCATTTGGAAGTGATGGTACATAGATCCTTTTACTCATAATGTCAATCTTCCTAGCAAGGGAACAAAATTTGAGTCGATTCATAGAATACAACTATGTTTATTTTGTTTATTAATGCAGTATTGTAAAAATATACTAACAAAATATTATTATTATTTATAATACAGTTAGCAGCACTCTGTTTGTGTAAGTTCAGGGCTTTGTAATTTATTGCTATTTCTAATCATTTGGTGATATTTATTTAGTTAAATTTATAGGCCGCCCTTCTCCAAGTAGACTCACAAACTATCATGATAATTGGACTTCATCTTATATCAAATTAGACAATGAGTATATCATTAAAATTTAAAAAAAAACAAGACTAAGTTTTATTTGTAATCCAGAACACCACCCTACAATATCAATCTATATAATCTACAGTATATTTTACTGAATATAATAGATGAATTATAAAATGCATCATTTTTCCAATTTTATAAATAATTAAAAAGCCTTCAAGTTATTAGATAATTTCATAATTAAATAACAATCACCAAATAGATTTCAGCCAAAGCGATAATAGTGAGCTAATCCCCAGAAGGGGTTTTTTTGTATAATTTATTTGAATACACAAAAACGCCATACAGAAATAATATAGAAAGACCAAAAAAAAATCTTTTATTACATGAATCCTTTCATCTCTTCAGCCCTATATTCAAAGGGCAGGGAGAGAGACTATTTCTTATTAACAGAAAAAATATTGTTTGTCTACTACCTCAATGTTTATTTTATTAATCAAGCAATGCATGATGTATTTGGCTTCAGCCTACTTGTAATAATTTTATAACTTATTATTCAACAGAATTTTCTTGAATGCAAGAGTGCCACCTTATGGAAATATTATTTAACAGCATTCCAGCATAGACCAAGCAAAGGAAACTGGAACATTTCTGAAGCAAAATATAAGCTAGCAAACTGGGGTATAAATTCTAAGCCTCCCTACTTAAAAAAACCAAACAAACATGTAACATGAATAAATTATGTCATTTGCAATCTCGGATATTGTGATGGTAATCAACTTGGAAAGTTTTAAAGTGTGGGAAACAAAATTCATAAAGTATAAAATTGTTGGGAAAGTAAAGAAAATAAGACCACTGACTTCATGTTTTTCCCCGGTAGAGATCAGGCTAGCAAATAGAGCCGGGGTGGCGCAGCAGGTAGAGTGCTGTACTGCAGGCCACTGAAGCTGACTGTAGATCTGAAGGTCAGCGGTTCAAATCTCATCACCGGCTCAAGGTTGACTCAGCCTTCCATCCTTCCGAGGTCGGTAAAATGAGGACCCGGATTGTGGGGGCAATAGGCTGGCTCTGTTAAAAAGTGCTATTGCTAACATGTTGTAAGCTGCCCTGAGTCTAAGGAGAAGGGCGGCATAAAAATTGAATGAATGAATGAATGAATGAATGAATGAATGAATGAATAAATAAATAAATACATACATACATACATACTGTGGCATAATATGTGATAAGAAATAGCAGGTTGGGTATATTTTACTAAAATACAGTACAACATTTCCATATTTAGATGCCAGAAACTCCTGGCAGTGGGCAGAGCCAGCCTATAATACTGACTTCTAACATTTGAGCCACAATGGCTCCTATATATGGATTTTATAAATGCATTGATTGTTTAGTTGCTGAACGACGATGTGGTAGTGTATTCCTTTGCTGTGAATGGTAAATGTAACAGATAAAATTCAGCTGAAAAAGAGGGATATCTAAAGAAACAAAATTTTGCAGCACTGTTATAAAAAATTAATACATCCTTACCAGTAGCACAAGTGACTCTGTAGAGCGAAAAGATACTCATTAAAACTTTCTATAGGTTTTTCTTGAAGAACATAATCAATACGACGGCCTCCATTTAGCAAACCAATTTTTATACTCAAGTCTTCGTCTTTTGAAAGTTCTGGACTTTCCACTATCTTTTCTGCTCCTAGGGAAAGAAATTGAGTATGAAAAAAACAATACAAGTTGAATCCTCCTTTTGTGATTCTCCCTTTCTTTACTACAATATTTCAGTATTATGCCAATTTATAACAGTTACAATTTTTATCCTGATATATTAACATTTCTGCGAAAAAAATACTCAGTGAGACTTTATTATATTGCATATTTAGAAACTTTCGGAAAATGAGCTGCTCTGTCATATATGCTTACATTCAACATACATTGCAGGATATCCTATATAGCACCTAGTAAGATGTGTAATGATTTATCTAAAATGGCCAAGTGTGCTTCAGTTCTAGGGTAGATGCTTTGAAATAGAAGCTTCTTAAAGTGGCTATGTTTTTTTCTGGACTTGCATGGTAACCACTTAGGTTTCAGATAGGTTTTAGTTAGACCATTACGCAATAGAGATACTCGTTTTACCTTGAAATTCACTGGAATTTAACACTAACACATATGATAAGAAGACAGATAAAGAGGTAAGACAGATAAAGAGGACCAGAATATCTCCGAGACCGCCTTCTGCCGCACGAATCCCAGCGACCGATTAGGTCCCACAGAGTGGGCCTCCTCCGGGTCCCGTCAACTAAACAATGTCGGTTGGCGGGCCCCAGGGGGAGAGCCTTCTCTGTGGCGGCACCGACTCTCTGGAACCAACTCCCCCCGGAGATCAGAACTGCCCCTACTCTTCCTGCCTTCCGTAAACTCCTCAAAACCCACCTTTGCCGTCAGGCATGGGGAAACTAAACATCTCCCCCTGGGCACGTTTAATTTATACATAGTATGCTTGTGTGTGTGTCTGTTAGTATATGGGGTTTTTTAAATCTTTAAATCTTTAAATATTTAATTGGATTATTTATTATTTGTTTTTCACTTGTTGTGAGCCGCCCCGAGTCTTCGGAGAGGGGCGGCATACAAATCCAAATAATAAATAAATAAGTAAATAAATAAATAAATAAATAATAAGTAAGCACTTCAAAGTTAATGTCAAATTATATTTTAGTGCAACAATAACTTCAGACTCTCCTTTCATTAAAAGTACTTTAGTTTTAATCATTTAAGAAAAGTTAAGTAAATAAGTTCAACAAACAGAATAAAACAAACTTTTTCTGCCTAGAAAGTCAATATTTTATTATCTCCAGGCAATTACAATACTTTACGTAGCGAACTTGTCTTGTTTGTCATACTGTTTGATTAAACCAATGCACTTATTAGATGTAATGTACAGTTTTTATTATTTAGTAGCCCTGACTTACAACCACACTTGGGACTCGGTTTAGAACCATTTCTACTGTGGTCAACAAGTGCATTACTGCAATTGTTAAATAAATCACACAGTCATTAAGCAAAGCTGAGTTCCCCAATTGACTTTGTTTATCAGAAGTAGATTGGGAAAGTCACAATTTGTATTCATTGACCACAAGATGTTGCAACTATCAGAAATGTGAGCCACTTGCCAACCACTAAAATTACAGGCAAATGCTTGCAGAGATATTGTGACAGTCACAACTTCAAATATGGGTCATAAGTCACTTTTTCTGAGACCATCGTAACATAAACCATCATTAAACAAAGAGCTGTAAGTTGAGGACTGCCTGAAACTATTTCCCTTCTAGAAAAACTTGTAACTTTTATGCTTTCCAGGATAAAAATAAAAGTCTTCATACTGAAGGAAACTATCAGGGAATGAGACATGAGTTCATAACATGAGATTCTAGACTTCAATCCTGCTAAGAGATAGAAACACATTTCAGTTTTATCACATTGAGCGGTTACTGAAAAGGGTATGCTTGTATCAACTAACCTTCTGCCTCATCTTTTTCCTCTTCTGCTTTAATCTGGTGAGCTACTTTCTCCAATTCTGCTTGGAGTTGGGAAGCAGAGGTATGGGCGCGTGCAAATTCGTTAAGGGTTTGCCAAGCACTTTTCAAAGAGCTTAGAAAGCCTTGTTTCAAATCTGATCCCATCCGAGAGAGAGAATCTTTCAATTCTAATAAAAAAGAAAGATAGAAAAATATAAATTTGATCCAACCACTGCAAGTTTAAAAAGCAATCACTTTGAGTCTTCGGAGAAGGGCGGCATACAAATCTAATAAATAATAATAATAAATACAAATGTTAAATAGTTACCTAGAAGTAAATAAAGAATACAGCTTCAATTAAACAACAAAAATCTGTTCTGCCATCTTTAGACCGTTCTTTAGTGTAACTCTGTATAGTCTGAACTCATTATCTGGTTCACTGTCCACATTTTAAAAATATTTATATTTATTAACCTGGTATACTGATGGATCATCTTGGTGTAATTTCTCATTTATATTAATAGTAGGGTTGTGAAATCCTTGGGATGCTCCACATGCAAAATAAATTAAATGAATACAGGATCTGAAGTACTGCACAGCCATAATTAATCTAAGCAGGCTCCTTAAAGATTGGAATATTAATATTTAAAATCACCGTATTTATTTATCAATCAAATTTATGTGGCTAGCCATATCACTTAGCAACCAAAACTCTTTATCCAATTATTATTAACCAAGAACTACCTGTAGTTGCAGTATACTAAATATTTAATTGTAACCATGTGTAGCGAACACTGGGTTTTTTGCTGCAAGTAGTGGTCAGAGAAAAATAACCAACAATATTTTTACAAGATTCTTAATTTCAGATGAGGTCCAACTAGTACTGTAATTGCCTTAAAGTAGTCCTTAAAATTCTGTGAAATCTAATACGAGAAGTATAATGATATTAGAGAAAATTGTACAACTCAGTATTGTTTCCTATGCGGCATTTGGTTATGACAAAATGGGATTTTTTAAAATGAATGATAAATAAGAAGATCAAGAAAGGTGAAGAAGCAATACGGCTTAAAATTAAAAGGCAAGAGAAAGAATAACTATATTAGTAAATTATGCTAATAATAATTTAATAATAATAATTTCTTAGATTTGTATGCCGCCCCAGTCCATGGACTCGGAGCGGCTCACAACAAAACAGTACATAGTATACAAATCCAATGATTAAAAAATAATTAAAAACCCTTATAAAAAATAATCGTACATAATAATAGCAGTCAATTTGGGGGAGGCGGGTTTGTATAGAGAGCAGATCACAGTTTAGGTCATATCAAAATTAAAAAACAAACTGTTAAGCATCATTGTATTTCAGCTGAACCTAGTTCACTTTATGCTTCTTAGGTGCCTACTAACGCTGCACAGATATGTTGCAATAAACTATTTATATGACCACTTTAATTCTGCCTTATTTAATTACTTATTCATTCTCTACTTCAACAACCCATTTCCTGCCTTTACACATTTTGATATCACGTTAAAGACACAGGCTAAGTGGCAGACACTTTTACAAATAGTAGCATTCCTTACCACTAATCACTCCAAGATTACTAATGTGGAGAAAACAGCAATTTGCAGGGAAAGCTTTATTAAATATTTTTCTCATACAATGTGCAATCAATTGATACTGAATATTTTATATCTTCATACAGTATGTCACAGAAGTGAGTTCACCCCATCACATTTTGTAAATCAGATTAATAATAAGTATATCTTTTCAAGTGACAACACTGATGAAATGATGGAAGATAGAAGTGCACAAGGTCTCTTAACATCCACCAACTTTGTGATATCATCAGAGCAGTGGAAGAGGACTCCAATGGCAACCTGTGAAGCTCTGTGAAGCCATACAAAATATTGACTATTTTGGGCCCCATTTGGACATTATCACTTAGGGGTGTACTCACTTTTGTTGCCAGCAGCTTAGACATTAATGGCTGTGTGCTGCGTTATTTTGAGGGGACAGCACATTTACACTCTTATACAAGCTATACACCCACTACTTTACATTGCAGCTAAGTGTCATTTCATTAGTGTTGTCACATTAAAATATATACTTAAATATTTAGAATAGAATAGAATAGAATTTTTATTGGCCAAGTGTGATTGGACACACAAGGAATTTGTCTTGGTTACAAATTTACAAATTATGATGGGATGTATTCACTTCTGTGACATACTGTATATTGCTGCTTTCTCTCTTTACAACCTTCTTCTGTTTATTCTTCATAACATACATATTAGAAAATATTTCAATTTGTTTTATTTACCAAGGTGCAGTCTTTTTCTGCCTTTGTGGTGTGGAATGAGGACTGGTTTCACATCAAAATCAGAAATAATCATGGGTTCTATCCTGTATGCCACTGGATCAAGCTAAATAATAAAAAACAGTACATAAGTAATTTTAAGTTTAAACATAGAACTGCACAACTAGTTTCACACAAAAAGACTGGACTGGCTTCCCAATAGAAGCCAGAGGTCCAACAGAGTCTTCGGAGAGGGGCGGCATACAAATCTAATAAATAAATAAATAAATCTAATAATCTAATAAATAAATAAATAAATAGTTGGGAAAGAAAAAGATTACAGATGCAATATCTAAAATCAAGTCCTTAACAAAACTTTTTCTATTTCTATTTGTTCACATGTTATTTATTTGTAGATCTGATTTATTTATAAACACATGACGGTAAGTATAATTAGAATATTGATAAACAAAGAATGAAACATCGGATCTCAAACATTCAATACTCAGTTATGCTACAGAATAGCACACTCATTTTACAAGGAAATTACACATACAAATAGAATACTACACAATTTGAGTAACTACATCTTTTTTCAGTGTTTAATAAATGCCTCTGTAATAATTAATACAGTAAATCCAAATAATGTGTAAGTTATTAAATGTAACATTCTCTGTTCATGCTTACAAGAAGCATAGAGTTTTTATCTGTAGTTTCAGAGAACTAGAATAGGAAGATAAATAGATCTTTGTCATTTGAAAAAGAGAAGGCAGCTCCTCCTTAGCAACAAAATATTCAAGATATTAATAGCAATAGCACTTAAGACTCATATACCGTATCATAGTGCTTTAGCCCTCTCTAAGCGGTTTACAGAATCAGCATATTGTTCCCAACAATCTGGGTCCTCATTTTACCGACCTTGGAAGGATGGAAGGCTGAGTCAACCTTGAACTAGTCACAATCAAACTGCTCGTAGTTGGCAGAATTAGTCTGCAATGCTTCGTTCTAACCACTGCGCCACAATGGCTCTTTTCACCTCAAACTAATTCACCCCAAAATACTTAATAAATCAAAAAGTAGACAATCCAATATAAAAGTGCATGTAATTCTCGACTTACACACCACAATTGGGATCTGAATTTCTGTTGTTAAGCAAGGTGGTTTTAAATGAGTCACATCCAGTTCTACAAACCTTTTTGAGGTGGCGGAGGTGGTTAAACAAATCACTGCCACTGTTAAATGATTCATGTGGTCATTCAGTAAATTTGGGGTTCCCCATTGACTTTTCCTTGCTAGAAGATGACTGGGAAGGTTACAAATGGCAGTCACATGATCCCAGGACATTGCAACTATCACAAATACGTATCAGTTGCCAAGTACACAAGTTTTATCAAGTGACTATGGGAATGCTAAGAAGGTTGTAGTCATAACGACCAGACATAAGTCATTTTCTTCAGTGCCACTGTAAATTGGAATGGTAACTAAACAAATGATTGTAAGTTAATGACTACCCTTGTAAAATTCTGAAGTTCCTCTGATTTGCATGATTTCAAACATTCACTTTTCTCTCTAACCCTAAATAAAAAATGCAATCTTTTAAAAATATAAAATACGAAAAAATATGACAGAAATTAATGCCATACAAATAAATTTTCTTAGTTCTCAAAAAAGGTACACTTAGACTATAAATATGTAAGATACAATATTACTTTCACTAAATGTAATTGAAAACCTGTTTTTCTCACTAACCGGATGATATATGTTAAAAAATCCCTTGCAGGTTGGCAGTCTGTAGCTTTCATCAATTTTTTCCACTCCTCTTACAGTGAGAAATACACCAATTGGCGAACCCAAAGCAAAGAAAATATCTGGTTCAAATTCAAGCGTGTTGTATACCACAGACACCTATAACACAGAAAGTATTTTATTGTTAAAAAGATAAGGAATAATAATATGTTTGTATGTCAGCTACTTCACTTTCAGCCTATTACATGTATCCCCAGACTGGGCATAACAAACTTGATTTTGGAAACAGCAAATTGCAAAATGCTTTTCACTGTAAGAGTTTTATGTGAAATTGATGCTCTATGAGTAGGTTCATAGCAAACCATGTGCATATATATCGTACCTGGCCTGTTCCCATTTCAAAAAACTCATAGTCTATGTTTGCAGCTGAAACAGATGTTCCAAATGGGCGTTTTCGTTTGGATGTCTCCTGTGGAATGGCAGGTTCTGAAGATGCAGCAGCTGGAGAAAACTTAACTATCTGAGCAACTTCTTCCATTGCAGCCTTTTTCTCTAGTAATGCCTTTTTTTGTTCCTATTGAAACAAATATTTTTAAAAACGGAAGAATCAAAGAATTTCTCTTAAATATGTAAATTTGTATTTGTACACACACACACACACTAATTTTGTTAGAGGTTCAATGGTCTTTTCTTCAGGATCCTCTGGAACTGCTCAAAATATCAGACAGAATTCTTTTTTCAAATGTTTCTTTCAATTCCAGGAGAGCCAAATTGTCTACATCCTTTTTCAGCTGTGTATTATTTCTGCTTTACTTGCTAACATTTTCACATTAAAATGCACTTAATTTTTCTCCTAAGATGCCATAAAAAATCTTCAATTTTTCCATTATTCAAATGTTTTCTATATTTGTGGCTAATTTCTTTTTCTATCAATTGTTCTAATGAATCTCTACTTGCCTCATTTTGCTTTTCTGATGGATTATTTATAATCCAAAGATAAAGATAAATCAATTACAAAAATGAAGGTAAAAAGCAGTTTTCTCTTTCCTCCCTACTGTCATTCTCTCTATAGATTTAAAGGTTTAAATCCATGCAGTTTTCTTGGTAAAATTTTTCATGGCTTTCCACTTAACCATTACCCCAAACTGGCTCTCAGGGTTTCAAATACAAAAATTCTAACTAGGAGCTAAATGTTAAATATTTGTTCATAATACTTTGACAAAAGGTATTTATTTCACATATAGGGTCAGTAAAATATGTTATCACCTGCTTATTTTGTATTTCATCACATTTCTGAGATGAAATGTTAATATTGAGAGACAAAGGGAGGCTCAGTAAGATAGCTTCCCAAAGCAAAACTTCCCACCTGTTTGGCTGCTCTGTCTTTTACAAAGTTTGCTATCTTCTTCCGAGGCCCAAGAGGTATTCCCATTTCCTTCAGGTCATCAATTGTACACAGCAACTTTCAAAATAAAATGAGGGAAATCAAATGTGGTATTCTTCATTTAAAAAAAATACAAATACATTTCCTCATAGCTGGTTAATTACAAAAAGACGTATAAACATTTTGGTAGCACAAGTAGTTCTTGTTTTACAAAGTTTAGTCACCATTCAAAATTACAACAGCAACGGAAAAAAAGTGAATTATGACTGGTTTTGATGCTTACAACTGCTACAACATTGCCTAGGTCACGTGATTAAAATTCAGATGTTTGCCACCTGTCTTGTATGTATGATGGTTGCAGTGGCCTGGGATCATGTGATCCCCCTTTTACAGCCTTCAAAGTCAATGGCAAAGCCAGATTCAGCTTATAACTGTAGTGATTCACTTAACAACTGTGTCAAGAAAGGTTGCAAAATAAGGCAAAATGTACTTAACAAATGTATCACTTAACAACAGAAATGTTGGGATCAATTGTAGTTGTTAATCAAGGACTCATATATGCTTTGGTGACAATTACCATGAATCCTGGGAGGCAAGTCAAGATACCCCCAGTATAACCAAGTCTGTGTAATTGAAAGAACAGCTATTTCCCCACATTTATTCTTGCTTTGTAGATTGAAAACAATAGGAGCCAGAGGTTATAAAAATAGATCAAAATACATGTTAAAAACCAATACTATAAACCAAATATATTATTCCCCAAATGTCATCACAGAAAAATCCTAAGTAATGTAGGTTATCGTGACCAATGAATCATTTTTATTCAGCTTACCACTGTGATAACTGTGTAGTTGCAGCACTGTTATTTTGGGTTTTAATTTTAGTTTTTAATTCATTTTAATTTATCTCCAGAAATTAGGCTTTAGTTTTTCTACATCCTCTCAACTCTAAAGCAACATATTACTATTTTGAAAAGACTCAATAATTTAAATCAAGCTCTTTCCGATCTCAAGAGTTTAATTTGGATAATTTAACTACAGGAGTGGCAGTGACAAAGGCATAGGCAATTCATTTCTCAGTTTCAACTTGCCAGGATACTGGTCCCTAACATATCAGTAAACATCTAATGCCAATTGCAGTTCAACTCTTTCTCAAAATTCCTGGCCACTGATCATGAAACTTCAACAAGTATTTTGAAAGGATCTCTCTTACTTCCTGCCCAACTCTTATCACAGGTTAAAAGCTACAGATTCTGTTGACCTAAATACTCATTCCAATGACTCCTTTATACACCAAAGAATGTAATCCATGTTTTCTAATTCAAGCATATAGTCTCCTGGGATCTGTTTGTTTGTTTGTTTGTTTGTTTGTTTGTTTGTTTGTTTGTTTGTTTGTTTGTTTGTTTCAACTTCTATGCCGCCCAATCCCAATGGGACTCAGGGCGGCTTACAACAATATAAAAATAGAATACAGTAATAAATCAATTATTGATTAACTTTATACATTGGCTTATCCTTCAGTCAAAGAGCTTAATGCCTTCACTAGGTCAATACCAATGCCAACTCCAGCAAAATGGCATTTGGCAACGTGTGATGCCATATAACTGCTTTCATGGAGTACTTGATGGTTAAATGCTAAATATGAGGATCCTGCTTTTATTGGTGTTTAGGGACAATATGAAATCCGCTTTCACAGGAAGCCAAACTCCCTCCCCCACACACACATACATACACAAAAACCACATGAAATTGTAAAACTAAAAAATTATGCAGCTGCTTCTTATTAATAACACATACTCTGAAGCGTGGTGATGCCCACTGAGAAATTTGTATACTTCAACTTCTATGTTTTGTGCAAGTGTTTCTTATCGTCTTTTTAAATTCAGTATAACTGGCTATTGAACTGAACTAAAGTATTCATGTTCATTTGACATTAAAATATGACTTTTCTGCAAACACTGAAATCACATTCTTCCCAAGGATTTTTTTATTTTTGTGCTATTCTAAAATTGTTTTAGAGAGCGCAAATATTTCAGGCATCGAATAATCAAGAGGAAGTGGGGATGGGTAGTAATGATCTCATGTTCACAAACTTTATATTATTGTATTCTTATAAATACTTCTGGATAACAGTGATTCCTGAACAAATATTTCAGGATGTGCATAAAATGGGAATGTTGTTTTGAATTCCAAGAAGCCACAGTATTTTTTAAGTTTTACTATACCAGAGATTCCATGTCAATCTTCTCCTTTTCCAAAGTACTGATATACTCTGACAAACTAAGTGTTTCCAAAGTTCTTTGTAAGGTTGGAATATCATCATCATCATCATCATGATTTCCATGTTCATCATTTAAATGAGACAGTAGGCAAGCAGCAGGATTAGAATTCAGTGATGCCTTGAAAGGAAAAAAAACTGCATTAGCTTATAAAATTTAAAACCAAAGGAAAGTCAAAATAAATCATTTACTAATGAATGTGAATAGCTGAAAAATAAATGTCATAGAGCAAGTGTATGTATGTTTGGTGCTCACTTCAATCCACCATGTCACAAATAGAAGCCCAACCTAGATTGCAGAATATCTAGTTTATATTTAGAAAAACACTGGGGTTAAGCACTAATTAGAATTAACTATCAACGGCATTAAAGGATCATAAAAAGTCATACAGAGAAATATATATACTGTATTCTGCAATAGCAACAATACAACTATTTATGACATAATTCTCTTTAACTATAAAAGCTAAGATTCTAAAGAAAAATACAGACAGAGGAAACATGATTAATTAGCATACACCATGTATGCATATGTTGGCCTATCGAAAATGTTTTCTCTTGATTAATACAGTGTAACCATCCTTATGAACTGATCATTTCTGAGAGAAAGCAACCCTATTTGTTAAAAAAATCATGTATATTTGGAAGAACAGGTTCAGTAAATTATAATAGCAGTACTGTGTAATTTGATTAGATTACATATTTCTAATGTTTTGAATATTGCAGTGATCGTTTGAGGGGGTGGGGTTAGCAATCAAACAAATATTAAGGAAAATTGTTTGGTAATACAAATACCTGCTGGTCATCTGTCACATTTTTCACAGCACCATTGGAAGCAACAGGAGTAGAATTAACTGCAGACGTCCAATCCTTCTGATTGGACAGTATGTCAAATAGAACTAAAGATCCTAGAAGATACAAACTCTGTTGTTAGAAGTATAATTTTGAGATATCTAAACAGTCTGAATTTAAACAGTAATTCCACATTGATCTCTAAGGCAGTGTTTCCCAACCTTGACAACTTGAAGATATCTGGACTTCAACTCCCAGAATTCCCCAGCCAGCATTTGCTGACTGGGGAATTCTGGGAGTTGAAGTCCAGATATCTTCAAGTTGCCAAGGTTGGGAAACACTGCTCTAAGGTATGTTTCTCAACCTTCCCTTTGCCTAACAAAACAGAACAGATATTCATAATGTCAGGATACTAGAGATATTTCCAGGACAAAAATCTAACTACAGTGTTCCCTCAATTTTCGCGGGGGATGCGTTCCGAGATCGCCCGCGAAAGTCAAATTTCCGCGAAGTAGAGATGCGGAAGTAAATACACTATTTTTGGCTATGAACAGTATCACAAGCCTTCCCTTAACACTTTAAACCCCTAAATTACCATTTACCATTCCCTTAGCAACCATTTAGATTATTACTCACCATGTTTATTTATTAAAGTTTATTAAAAATATATATTTATTAAAGGCGGACGAAAGTTTGGCGATGACATATGACGTCATCGGGCGGGAAAAACCGTGGTATAGGGGGAAAAAACTGCAAAGTATTTTTTTAATTAATATTTTTGAAAAACCGTGGTATAGACTTTTCGCGAAGTTCAAACCCGCGAAAATCGAGGGAACACTGTACAACTTCAAGAATTAAACTCCCCATTTAGACAAAGTTCTCAAGAGTTATTCAATAAAAATGGTATATTGAAATAATCATCATATTAAGACATTGCATTACCTAAACTGTGGCCAGCAACAGAGATTCCTCCTTTAAAGTTAGGGTTTCTGCTCATGAACAGTGCATAAAGATCGTTCATCTCAACTGTTACTTTCTCCACAACTGTTTGGCAATAAGTGGGGCTATTGTAAAACAGGATATCAAGTAGAGTTTCATTGGTGAAGTGTCGGAGGCGTCCAATAGTTGGCAATGTTATTTTTTTAATTTTCCTTGAAAAACATAATTACACGGGTTATTAAAAAGTCATTACAAATAAACTTTGCTCAAACTAAGAAATTTGAGAGTAAAAATTGCCAAAGTAATTTTCACAAATAATTTTTCAAGTCTATAAAGCAACTGTGCTTACTATGATGTTATCCTCCTTGTAAATTCTCTACTCCATTGTAACAGCCTTGCCCCAATTTAACAGACCATTTAAGAAAAAAAAAATCTGTTAGTCATGATCCTCTGTTGAATTGAAAGTTACACCATCGTAGAGATTAACTTTGATGATATCATCACTTAAATTATCACAAATGTGTCCTGTTGTATCAACCTTGGCAACTTGAAGATATTTGGACTTCAACTCCCAGAATTCCCCAGCCAGCTAATGCTGGCTGGGGAATTCTGGGAGTTGAAGTCCAAATATCTTCAAGTTGCCAAGGTTGGGAAAACACTGCAATAACCCATAGTTAGGCAAACTATGAATGCAGTATGTGATGCACTAGTTGGTCTAGCGACTAAGACTCCAAGCTAGAAACTGAGATCTGTGAATTTTAGTCCCGCTTTAGGTAAGAAAACCAGCAGAGTGACTTTGGGCCAGTTACTGTCTTTTGACCTAATCCATCTTCACAAGGTTATTGTTATAAAGAAAATAGGACAAACGAGTATTATTTAATCTTCAATTAATTATAAAAAATAATAAAAGTGGAGAATGAATGAAAGAACGAATGAATCTAATCAATATACCAGACAGAAACAAATCTATTCCCTTCTTACACCATAAACAGATTATTAAAGAGCCTGCATGTTGTTAAACATAGTGATATGAAGTATGCCACAGTATATCACTTTGTCATACCACAATTTGCACTTTCATAATCTCAGATGAATTATTTAAAAACACTTAGCTAGTGCAACAGTCATTTAGCTCTATTATCCCAGAATGGCTGGTTCAAATATTGAAGGAATCACACTGGTTGGATTCAAATATTACAATTACCAAATATTCAGTATGACAAGAACAAGAGTTATTAAATCTATTTTTTTATTTTCCCCTTCCTTGTACAAGTTCTAAAGTGTGATCAGCCTTAAACACAGTTGGATCAAGCTAATTTAAAAACTATGTTATAACTTTGATTTATTTCAGACAAATTAGTTATAATACAATAAAATGCTATTATGAAAACAGAAAAAATGCTAAGGAAAATCACTACTTTTTTATTCTAATGAAAAGGTTAATATGATATAAATTATCAGTATATGAAACTTATCCATAAGTAACAACATTTAGTAATTCTAAATACTCACCCAAATTACACACAAAAATCACAACTGGTCAACTTTGAGAGAGTAATCAATAATCAAAGAACAATTCTACTTTCTTAAAATATGTGAGTACAGTAGACCTACCTATCTACTCCTGTTGCATCTCCATGCAAAGCATTGTGCCAATGAACTGGCAGGAATTCGACTCTACTCACTTTATGATCTTCTATCGATTTTTTAAAATGTGTTTGCAGCAATTTCAGGGATACTGTCCGAAAGTCATCAACTTTTTAAAAAGGGAGAAAAGTAATAATGGTGTCATACGACTAACATTAATTGAAGAAGTTTATAGTAATTATGTACATACAAACAGAATTTCTAATTTCTGAAAATAAATATCCAAACTCTGCAGGTGGACTTGTAAAAGAATAGGTGTTCACCTTCCAAGCCATTAGAAAATATGTATGCAGTTGATTTAGATAAATAAATAAATAGATTTGGATAAAGCATCAGAAGCAATTTACCACTTTTCATCTCTCCTGATAAGAAAGCTTGACTTCTAAATACTATCAATAATAGTTCATAATTCTGTTTTCTTTCACTAATAGCTTTTAAAACTAACATATTTATTTGAATACCATTTAAGAGGATTATACCTTTAGAGCAGTTTATTCATTCCATTATCTTCTTAACCACATGGAAATTTAATTTGTATGTTTAGATTTCTGATGCAACAACTGCTGTAATTTGAAATCCAATTTAGACCAGTCTAAATGCTTTAGTGTATTAGACTAAGTGATTTTACAAACTAAATAAAGGTTTAAGAACCACTACACAGTAACCTACTAGCTGAAAAAAGGAACAAGGAAATATGCTTCATATGCATTCCTGTATCCATACTCAAAATAATCCTACCACATTCAACAATGCTTCTGAAACGCAGATCGCAGACTGGGCCAATTCCATGGACCATAAATACCAAATGATCAATTTGAGACACTTCACCTTTAAAAATAAAAATAAATACCATCAGTTATATTCATAAATACTACAAGACAAACTTTCCAGTTTAACTATTTCTATATATTTGCAATGTTTTTATATTCAACTTTGAAGGCATTTTAAGGCATCCCTTAACTTGTGATCTCAAAATGAGGCAATCGCCTTTCGGTCATCGCGAGATAAATACCAGAGGAAAAGTGTTTCTATCTATTCCAGAAAGCAGCCTTACTCATTACCAGCATCTATACCAGTGATGGCGAATCTATGGCATGGGTGCCACAGGTGACACACGGCACCACATCTGCTGGAACATGAGCCGTTGCCCTAGCCCAGCCCCAACATATGTGTGCCGGCTAGCTGATTTTTTGGCTCACACAGAGGCTCTGGGAGGGTGTTTTTGGCTTCCTGAGAGCCTCCGGGGGAATGGGGGAGGGCATTTTTAGTCTCCCTGGCTCCAGGGAAATCTTTAGAACCTAGGCAGGGCGAAACACATTCCAGCCTCTAGAGAGCCTCCTGAGGGCGGGGAAATCTGTTTTCGCCCTCCCCAGGTATTGAATTATGAGTGTGGGCATTCGTGCATGCGCAATAGTTTGCGTGCACACTCTTTTGGCACCCAAGGAAAAAAAGGTTTGCCATCACTGATCTATACAGTCAATATTCAGAAATTTGCTGGAAGCCAATATATTTTAGCCAAAACATATATAGTCCGGAAGGAATTTGGTGGCATATAAATTGAATGAATGAATGAATGAATGAATGAATGAATGAATGAATGAATGAATGAATGAATGAATGAATGAATGAATGAATGAATAAATAATCCCAGCATGCGAGGAAAAGCAAGAGACTGTAAGAAACATTTTGTGTGAAATTCTGTACAACTTACCATCTGGAATATCCTCATGATCATCATCAATTCCCCGTTTAACCACTCTTGGTCTGGTCTGATCATCTTGTGTAGTGCCCCATTCATCTGGTATTGAAGAAGGCTGGAACTGAACTATAACCTGAGATAAAATCGGTATAACAGTGCAAAATCAGTATTTAACATGCAATGAATATTACACCTAAGCTTTGCTTAGGTGGATTAAATTCATAGGTACTGCAAATTCATTGATAATGTCAATTTTTCTACCTAAATTCGTGGAAACATAAACCTAAATGGATTGGTGCCTCAGTAGGATTTTTCTATATATTTTACAAGGAAAGTAGATAATATTGGCACAAAAGTGCCATACTAACCATAGTGAAACACTACAAATCCATTGGCAATGTCCAAATTCTTGGAGATCTAATGAGATTCCCTCCAATGGGATTTCCCCATGTATTTTATCAGGAAATTTAAATAAAGCAGCTTTCAGAATTCAGCACCCTCCTAAGCATACCAATGCACTATACATCCATTGGAGATGTCCATTTTGATATCAGAATTCGTAGACACTTAACCCTAGCCCTAGGTAAATTTGGCTTCTCAAAAGAATTTTCCCATGTATTTCACTGGGGAAAGTAGATAATGCTGGCTTAAAAGTTAACACAACCCTGAGCATACCAACAAACTATAAATCCATTGGAGATGTCCAATTTTGCTGTCCAAATTCATGGAGACCTAACCATAACCCTGATTTGATTTACTCCCCATTGGGATTTTCCTATGTATTTTACCAGGAAACGTAGATAAGGCTGACTCTAAGATGGATCAGCTATCCCTTAAAGTAGGGTGATTGGACAATTATGATTAACTGCTCTTTAAAAAGCAAAATGGTATCATTTTAGGCCCTAAATAGGAACAGTTTCACACATCTCCAAACTAGTGGAATTTTAGCAGCCTGCTTTCCAATCACTTCAAACTAATCGAGTGTTGGCAATTTTTTTCCAATGTTGTTACATTTCAGGGTATTAAGAATGGACATTGTAATAGGAGACCTCTGGCAGTCAAACCATTCCAATTCTCTTCCTTAAATACATCCTTAAAACTACCCCAAACTACCTGAAGAATTTCAACTTTCCCCTTTTGTACAAACAGGCTCCTGCTTCTGTGTGCAATTATGATCATCTTCCAAAGTGATCATCTTCCAAAACATTACTGATGTCCTCTAGAGCAGGGGTCCCCAACTGCCGGTCCGCGGACCAATACTGGGCCGCGGGGCATGTTGCACCGGTCCGCAGAGTCAGCAGCTGCTGTGGAGCCGCCAAGTGCCAAGCTGTTTCCTGTCTTTCCCCTCCCGTTCACTCGGGATCGCCGTTGGGCCTCGGGTCGAGAAAACCTTTGCTTGCTTGCTTGCTTCCTTTCCTGTCTTTCTTCCCATGTCGAAAGTGGTCTATTTCCTCCTGGCGAAGCCCTCACTCTGCCTGCAGCTCAGATGGAAAGGCTTTGGCATTGTGCAGCTCTTTTTTTGCTGGGCTCCTCCACCCTATTCCCGGGGGCCTGGTTGGGAGCAAAGCCAGGGGTGTGTGTGTGACCATGAAGCCCCCACTACCAGCTCCGGTAATTTTCTTTTGGAAGGATTCCTTGCAGCAAGAAAATTACCGGACCTGGCAGTGGTGGGCGCTCCAAGAAGGCATCGATCGCAAAGGAAGGCGACTGTGTCCTTGGAGGCACCTCCCTCCCCTCTGGGATTCCTTGCTGCAATCCTAGCTGGAGTGGGAAGTGGGGGGGATGTCCTCTGAAAGGAAGGAAGCAAGCAAGCAAAGGTTTTCTCCCTCAGGTGGACCACCTCGGCTCAAGGCAAACAGCGGTCCCGAATGAACGGGAGGGGAAAGAGACAGGAAACCGCCCCCTCCTACCCTTCCACCCTCTGTCACCTCAGCTCCCCTGCAAAATTAAAAAGGAGGGGAGGAAAGAGAGGCAATGGAACTATAAGCTATACCCCCATGCTTAATCCTGCCCCAACCACACCCCTTTCCGCCCCCACCGGGCCATAGAAAAATTGTCTTGCTGAAACTGGTCCCTGGTGGAAAAAAGTTTGGGACCACTGCTCTAGAGTATCTAATTAAGGAACATTCTCATTACCTTAGGATTATGCATAACGAAAGTTTCTCCACCTGGAAATTCTAATCGCCGATGCCATTGATTTGTGGTAACAGCTTTCCTATATTCAGCCTACAACAAATATAAATGATACAACTTGAATATCAAGAAACCACATCCAAGGAAAAAGGGACAAGAGCACAATTTAATTTCATTTGTAATATTAAACCTCAAATTGTTCCCACAATTTGTGGATAAAGACACTGCATTTCCTACCAATTAATCAAATTTCTAAAGGCAATCACTATTTAAATATAATTAAAACTAGAAACACCAAGATGTTTTTTCCATAGTGTTTTCATGCCTATTGTGTTCTAAATCAGTAATCACCAACCAGTGGTCCATGAAAATTTTTGGTGGTCTGCAGAAAAATTATCTGCATTTTTTATATTGCACTAAATCAGGGATTCTCAAACTATGGTCACTGGGCCAGATAGGTGCAATGAACGCTTGTGTTGCGGCAGAGATAATCTCCTTCAGGGTCTTTTTGTGTGGGTTGGAGGGGGGGCAGAAAACCCCGACTTGAGGTATGCTTCAGCCTTCTGGTGCAGGGCTTTGGGCAAAGGCTAGAGAGAAGCGACACTGGTGGCGAAGACCCGGAGGGCCTTGTTCCAATGGGACTACATTGTGGCCTGGAACTGGCTGACCATCTGAACCTACTGAGCCTCCAGGCGCCAGTATCTGGCCTTGCACTCCCCCAGGTCTTCCCTATGCTTGGAAAGCCTATGCTCGTAGTCCTCAGTGAGGTGTTTCTCCTGAGCCTCCTCTTCGGTCAGACCCAATTTGAACTGAGCAAGCTGTTTCTCATGGTGGCTGCTTAACTCCAACAACTCCTCCCTAAGGAGCCCGGGTGCAAGGGAAGGAGTGGTTGAAAGGGAAGGATCAAGTAGAGACAAGTGAGGTACCCCTCCATAAAACATCAAGTTGGCCATGCCCACCCCGTCACATGACCACCTAGTCACGCCCACCCAGCTAGTCATTAGACAGATCACATTAGTCGTCCTTGTGTGTGTGTGTGTATGTATGTGTGTGTGTGTGTATGAATGTATATATGTATGTGTGTATGTATATGTAGGTATAGAGAGAGGCTACATAGAATCTATTCAGTATAAAGTAATGTTGCATTTTTTAAAAAAAATATAAAACCCAATTTCCAACATTTTTTACTTTATACTAAGATTTTGGTTTAAAATTAATATTACAGCAACATTTTTATAACTCATAGGCACAAAGTAATAAAATGGTTTTTAAAATAGATTCATTGGGAAAAGCTTGCTGCCCTATGCGCTTCACACCAAAGGAACTGATGATAATGATATGGATGTGTAGCACATCATTATCTTATTATTCAAAAGAAATTTTACTTTTAAATTTGGAATTTTTTAAAAAACCTACAGTTAACCTTTTTGCTTTCCTTTTAAAAAATACTCACCTCTAGTTTTTCACTGAAATCCTCCGTATAAGGAATAAATCTGCTGTCCTTATCTCCCTTATAAAACCAAGTACATCGTCTAACTTCAGATTGTTGTTCTTCCCAATATACAGCTTTTCTCACACGGTCATATAAATAGACATCATAACGTCCTCCATCAGTACTCAAGACTACACTCTCCGGATCAGGTTGCACTAAAGATTAAGAAAAAAGTTCTTACTTTATTAAGCTTTATCCCTTTGACATCTAACCTGTGAATACTGGAAATAGAATGGAATGGAACGGAACAGAAAAGAATTCTTTATTGACCAAGTTTGATTTGACACACAAGGAATTTGTTTTTTGTGCATATGCTGTCAGTGTACATGAAATGAGAAAGCTTCGAGTTCTATCGTTTCTGAACTAAAGCTTCTAAAGTTTAACTAAAGTTTTCTAGATTTAATGTTTTCTAGATTTAATGTTGAATCTCTTTCGACAGTTGTTCCATTTTTTCATTGGTGATGTCAGAATCAGACAATGTACAAAATAAACCAGCATGAATAGAATAGAATAGAATAGAAAAGTTATGTAGATACCGTAGAGAGAAACAGGAAAATAATCTGAAAACTATGGGGAAATCCTCTTTGAGTGATGAAGTATTCAGTATCAAATCTTGTTATTTTGAAATGACTAGAGAGTTTTCTCTGAAGAATCTTGACAGAATTGCTCCTCATTATTCAAATATATCTTTATGTAAACTTCCCTAGTAAACTTGTTAAAAGGGAAAGGGGGGGAGGGTAAGTGAACAAAAATCTCTCATAGAATTGGCAGCTTAATCTTGATTACATGAATAATTGTCATCAGGATCACTTATACGAATCAAATACTGTACTAGAACAGGTAAAAATGTATATAGTATACCTATATTTAACAAGTTGCTGTTTTTTATTACTCTTTGAGCTATAACATATGTAAGAAATACTCAGTTTGATCATTTCCAGGGCAGTTCTCAGAAAATATTAGGAAAAGCAAAACAGCACCTAGAGCTGTGATGGCGAACCTATGGCACGTGTCCCACAGGTGGCATGCAGAGTCATATCTGTGGACATGCGAGCCATTGTCCTAGCTCAGCTCCAGCATGCACATGTGTGCTGGCCGGCTGATTTTAGGCCAGCCCCACCCATGTTGTCCCTTCTGCTCTCAGGAGTCTCCACGTAGCCTGTTTTGGTTGCCAGGTAAGTACACGGCTCACACAGAGGCTCTTGGAAAGTTTTCAGCCACCAGAAGGCATCTGCCAGGGCGTTTTTGGCCTCCGGAGGGGGTCCGGGGGCAGGAGAGGCTGTCTTTGCCCTTGCCAGGCTCCAAGAAAGCCTCTGAAGTCGAGAAATGGGCCATTTCCGGTCTCTGGATGGCCTCAAGAAAGCCTCGGGGGGGGGGGGTTGTGCATGGATGCGCAGGGAGCAAGGGAGCAGGATGGCATTGAATTATGGATGTGGCCATGTGAGCGCTTTCGGCAATTGAAGAAAAAAGGATTTGCCATCACTGATCTAGAGTTTCTGAAGAAACTTTGTCTCCAAACAAGAATCTACCAGGTCACCTATTTTCACTGAAAAAAAGTCTTTAAATATATGCAAATAATAGTTCACTGTAAAAATGATCTGCAGATTATATGTTTGTGTGTTCTCTTCATGTCCAAAAGCACAAATTATTAATGAAGAACAACCTTAAGTCTTACCAGAATTATAAACCTTCTCTAAAGTTGCAGAATCTAAATCACTGAATGGCATCCATAGCTCCTTGTTTTCCACTTCCTTACAGTAAAACCAATGTGGCTGAACTGGTTCATACTGGTTTTGTAATAAGACAGGTGGTGCCTTCACAAGTGGACCTGCTGACATAGATGTCTGAGGTAATAGGGCTGACTGGAATGAAAAAAAGATGAGAAGGAGAAGTTCCTTAATATTTCAAAGTTTTACTTGATATTTATATAAAGGTCTTAATTATATACATTTAGAAATAAAAATAAAATTGAAGATAATAAAATAAAGGTAATAAAGTAATGAAATTCATTCCATTTTGAATTACAAAAATACATTATTATTATTATAGATTTTGAATCAATTTAGCAAGAAAAAGCAATAAGGGAATAAGTGTCTTAATTTTGTATATTTTCAAACTTGATCTAGGTGGAAGACATTAGGTTTCACAATTGAGTCCTAATCAAAATTCTATTCAGTATAATTTTCAAAAGTTATTGAATTAAATACAAAAACTAATCAGTTTTGCAAATATTTTACATTCAGATATGACCAATAAATTAAGCAAGTATTAACTGTTTACTTGATATAATTGTCAAAAATTCCTAAAATCAAAAACATTTCATTTTTGTTTTCACACAAAATAATAATCAAAGGCCAAGATAGCAAATGCATATAACTTTATTTTAAGGGCAACATTTGTCTCAAATGCTTTTGTTCATTTATGTCTAAATTTTCCTTTCTCGGTTAAATCGAGTCACAAAACATATTCAGCAAATCATAAATCATTCTTATTGAGCTCCTAGAAGATGTGAAAGAGTGAAACAATAATTGTTAAGAGAAGCAACAAACTACAATATAAAGTCCTTAACTTTTTTTATAGTAATTGCAACATATTGAAAGGTAATCTTCCTACCGGTGGCATTGGTCCTGCAGGAGTTGAATACTTCTGCATAGATGGTACAGAAGGTGAAGGCTGAAGACTCTGGGCAGGTGCTTGCGTCTGTTGCAGCTGTGGGGGAGTGATGTAAGGATTGGCTTTACTACTTAAGGTAGTATGACGATAGGGGTTATAACCTTGTTGTGATGCTCCCTGATGTGGTGTTGAAAAGACTCCTGGTGGAGGACCACTTTGCTGAGGTGTTTGATAAGTTCCAATTCCTTGTACTGAAGTAGACGGAGTATTAAAAGACTGTGATTTGGAAGCAGAAGCTGAAAATACATTTGGCCCATCATGTGATGAAGGCAGAAGAGGCAAAGAAACTGGAGGTTTAGAGAAAACAGATGTCCCAGCTTGGGTTGACGTTGCCCCCCCTAAAGGTGGTTGTCCAATGCTTCCAAAGGGATCACTACTGCTAGGAATTTGAGAGAAATAACTGAACGTAGATGGAGGATTGACATTTGTTGATGTCTGGCCTAGGAAGCTGTCTTCTTCACCAACATCTGTGTTATCATCTGCAATTAAAGAATATAGTAAAGATCAATAAAAATATGAAAGAATGGCATCTGCTCCAAAACAACAACTAAAAATCAACAGGGCTATAGTTCAACATTGCATTTCAGCAACAAACATCTCTACCATTTTCGAGGCTTTCTGTTCGGTTACAGTATTTGTATTACCTCAATAAGATAGTAATTTCTTTTTCTGGCAAACTTTCATTATCTTCAATACAGGATGTTCAATCAATACAGTAGCCTACTTGGAATATTCACACTAATATATCATCCAGCTTTTTAAACAAGGCACCACCAATTAATCTAGAAGGTGAATTTTCCTTTGATGGCTATAGGTTACATTTAACAAAGGAATTGTGGGAAGTCTTATTTCTCAAAAATGGGACAAAATGCAAGGTAAACTGTGTATAGACATGGATGGGGGTAGAATCTTTCAGATTTGGAAGTGATTGAAATACCATTTTTTATAGTATGAATCCTATTTTAGGGCTTATTTTAGCTAAGAATATTACCTAATCAGTTTATCAATTAATCTATTCTGTATTTGATAAAATTAACACCACCATTTGGTCTAGACCAGATATCTCGTGCAATGTTAACCAATTGGCTAGATATAATAATGAACCAAATGAAAGATATTGGCAAGCAGCTAAGCAAATAATCAGATATTTGAAACATACATTATTCATTGTATTTCGAACCGAGGTCTGAACTGGTATTAACTGCATATGCTGATGCAATTTTTGCCACTGATACAATAAGACGCAAATCTACATCTGGTATGGTGATAATGGTTGGTTGGATGGGAATCTGTTAGGCAAAAACATATCCGTTTATCTACTATGGAAGCGGAATTTTCATGTTTGTCCTTAATGTGTACGGAATTAATATATTATAAGCAATTGTTAAAAGATATAGGAATTACTATACAGGATCAGTTTACTGTATATGAGGACCAGCAATTAGTATAGCTACTAAACAAGATTGATACATATTGAGTTGAGGTATTTAAATTTACAAAGTAAATTGATTAAGTTGTAATATCATATGACTGAAAACAATATTGTAGATCAATTTACAAATGTTCAAGGTTCTATTAAGCATAAAGAATGCTGTGAAAGCTATAATTTGAGAATGTAAAGTGTTATATATTAGCCTACCCAAAGTGTAGAATGTTAGTACTCTGTCCAAACAGTTGGGTTGGTAATATATAAAGAAGCCAACATATTCTGTTTGTAAGCTGTAATATCTTTGTTGAGTGTATATGACAAAGACAAACTGGTAAAAAGGTTATTGTACTTCTAGAGATTGACTGATTTGAACATGTATGACCTCGACTGTTTATTTGAACTGTTGTTTTTTAAAGTAAACACTATATGCACTTTAATGTACCTCTGTGTGTGACTGGATAATTACTCATATCTACTGCAATATCCTGTTTGTATGTACATGTCCTTAATAACTCAAGGGTTGCTCTGCACACCCCTTAACAATTTTTACCATGGCTCTGTTCATTTTCTCCTAATGATAGGAACATTTCTTTCCTAAATTCTGCCTAATTTTTGAGAATGTTCTTCAATGCCATAATGAAAACTAAACTACTGCATAGAAACAAGCAGCAAATCCCAAACTGATGTTGCTGACCTTCCAGAAAGATCTGAAAACATGGCTTTTCCATGTGACCTGGGATCCAATAGCATGGATATGGAGCCTACAAAGGGTTTTATTACCAGGGAAATTGAATCTGCCCTTCTGCATATTATGTTTAATGTTTTTAATTTTTTATAATTTTTTTGCTTTGATCCTTTGTTGCATCATTTTTGTGTTGTTTAACTTTGTACACAATGCTTAAGAGTCAACTACGTGAGATAGATAGATAGATAGATAGATAGATAGATAGATAGATAGATAGATAGAGAGATAGAGAGATAGAGAGATAGAGATGGGAATTATAGGAGACATACGAATGTGTGAATTAGATTAATGCTACAAAACCTCTTTTGAGTGAGAGACTCCCATCTGATGTCACTGATTTTTACTACCATCAGCTGGTGCCTTACACCTGTCTCCAATCAACATCCCAATAAATTGATCCCTCCAAATCTTGCCTGCTATGCTTCTATCCAAGACACCAACATTATGTTCTTCCATGTTACTACAGGTAGTCCTCAAGTTACAACCACAATTGAGCTCAAAATTTATATTACTGAGAAATGTGTTAGATTTGCCCCATTTTGACTTTTCTTGCCACATTTGAAGTGAATTGCTGCAGTTGTTAAATTACTAACACCATTGTTAAATGAATCTGGTTTCCCCACTTACTTTGCCTGTCAGAAGGTCGCAAAAGATGATCACATGACCCCAGGATACTGCAACTATCATATATGTGAATCTGTTGCCAAGCATCCAAACATAAATCACGTGACCATGCAGATGCTGCAACTGTCATAAGTGTGAGAAATGGTCATGAGTCACTTTTTTCAGGGCTGTTGTAACTTTAACCCTGCTCCTATGCTGTGGTCCTATGACTCCAAATGAAATCTGAGACCCTGTAAATTATTTGTCATGCTGAGCTGAAACTTGTGATTAATTGACTTTTCCTCATTTGAGGGGTTCTTACTATGAGTGTGGGGGGGTTGTCGTTTTGTTTCCTTTTTGCTACACACTGATTGTTATATTTCATTACACTCAAAGCAGCACTAATAAATGTGAACACAACAGCAGGGTTAAACAGTTATTAAGTAAACTGCTGTAAGTCAAGGACTACCAGTAGTTTTCTCCAAACAACTATAAAATTTCGGGAAACTTAGAAGAGCTGGGATGGCACAGTGGCTGGAGTGCAGCACTGCAGGCTACTTCAGCTAACTGCTAGCTGTAGTTCAGCGGTTCAAATCTCACCACCGGCTCAAGGTTGACTCAGCCTTTCATCTTTCCAAGGTGGGTAACCAGGGATCCAGATTGTTGGAGGCAATATGCTGATTCTGTAAACCACTTAGAGTAAAAGTACTATGAAGCAGTATGCAAGTCTAAATGCTATTGCTATTGCTAATTTCAAGAAAAAGAAATGCAACAAGTAACATGAACCAGGAAATCATTCCCACTGATTGGGCAAGACTTGAGGAACTTTCTCTGCCTGGTCAGTAATAAGACGTCAGCACAAAAGGCTGAGAAAACACACGTTTTTTGTGTGCACTAAAGCCTTCAAGGGCACAGAGTGCTATCCTAAAGACCGTAAAAGATGGGGGAAAGGGGGACAAGCAAGCCAGGAAATTGGTAAAAATAACAATTCAAACCCCGATATAAAGAAATGCAGGCCAACAGCAACAATGCCTCCACTTCCCGGTTATAAATAAATAAATGTCACATCTAGTGATGGGCTTCTATAGGTGCAGTCAGGTATGCAGAACCAGTAGAAAAAAAAATGATTTTTTTTCTTTTTTTCCCTTCTGGGCTCTGGGTATGTTTTTCCCATCTCTGTAAATGAGGTTGAATGTGTATAATTTTAGAAGAGCTGGGCGTGCATGTGTGTACATACATTTTATATAGAAGATAATGTATATTTTTGTTTGCCTGTGTGTAATAAGTACACATATGGCATATATACATAGAATAGTATATTTTGGATGTTCATTAATATTTATTTATCGGATTTGTATTGACATAGATTGGGAAATTTCATCTCTTTGAGGTGAGGAGAGGCCAGGCACCCTAACCCTTGACGTGAGTGACATCAAATTGGCCACCTTTTAGCCAGCCACATAACCTTTAAGCCACCACCATCACCCCGGTCACATGATTATCAAGCCATTCCCACCTGATCACATGGTCGGCAAGTCACACCCACAAAATAAGCCACACCCACAGTGTGGTAGTAAAACATTTTGCAGCCCTTCACTGGTGGTATTGTATAACTGATTAATAGTAATTCAATATTAGAATGGAGCTGTTACATTTATTTACTGATAATAATTAATAATAATAATTTATTAGATTTGTATGCAGCCTCTCTCCGAAGATAATGTCTTATGTGAAGTAAAACAAAATATGGCCAGAGTGTTAAGGAGCTAACCTTAGGTAAATAAATTCCCTAATCTGAAATTGTATCTATTGAGGCGAGGAGAGGCCAGGCACCCTAACCCTAACCCACGGGTGGGCAAAGTTGGCTCTTCTATGATTTGTGGACTTAAACTCCTAGAATTCCTGAGCCAATCATGCTAGCTCAGGAATTCTGAGAGTTGAAGTCCACATGTCATAGAAGAGCCAACTTTGCCTACCCCTGCCCCAACCCCTTGATGTCAATGAGGCCAAGTTGGCCACCTTTAAGCCAGTCACATGAACTTAAAGCCACCACCGATCACATGATCTCCAAGCCACTCCCACAAAATAAGCCACGCCCAGAGTGGTAGTAAAAAAATCGTAGCCCTTCACTGGTCACATCCCTGGAATATGCCACCTTCTCAAACCCCTCCGTTCATCCTCCTGCCCATGGCAGGTCCTGAGTTTGCAGACGTCGTCGTCGCAGACCTACGGCGGGGATTATTTATTTATTTATTTATTGCGTAAATCCCCCTGAATGATTTCGAGTCGCCCGCCAATAATAAGCGGGGACGGGGGAGGTGGGCGAACATGGATTCCAATGGAGGATTTCAATTCACCTCTTACTCCCACCCCACCCCACGATTATTACCTGAGGGAAGGCCAAGTCCCGAACCGGCCACAGGAGGGGGTTGGCTGACGGGGATGAAAGGGACGGTAAAATTGAATTCGGTGGCCGAGGAGGAGAAGAGCAAGTTTGTACCCCCGCTCGCCGAAGAGATGCCGCCCGTGGCGGTGCTTTTGGGGGCAGCCATGACGGTGGGACTTCCACGTCTCCCGACTCTCTGTGGAGCTCCTCCCCGACGAGGCCCCGCCCCTTCCGCCCGACTCTAAAATGGCACCGACGGCGCTCCCTTCCCTCTTCTCCCGCCAACCAGAGCCCGCGCTTAAGAGCGAAGTGAGAAGTGAGGCTTGAAGTCCGCTCCGGCCTGCCTCGCGCCGGCTTTCAGCCCAGCCTTGGAACGCCCGCCCGTCGCTCGCTATCTTTAAAGCGCTCTCCTCCTCCCGGCGCGTAAGCCTCCGGGAAAAGCTTCTGAAAGGGAGACCTCACTTCGACGTCTCTCTCTCCCGGCCTTTTAAACGCCGTCGAAGAACCGCAAAGATGCCGTGTGTAGCGGACTGGCTGAACTGCCCTCTCAGTATCGTGCAGGGCATTTTCGGTGAGACCGGGCTTTGAAAAGGGTACGGGGGGGGGCACGAAAACGTGAGGCTCTGTGAGGCAGGTTCAAGGCGGCGGGGAAGCGGCCTCAGCTACTCCAGGGTACGAGGCGGACAGGCGGGGGGGGGGGGGACGACGACGAAGGGAGTCGGCCGAATCCCAAAATATATTAAAATAAAATGCACGAGAGGGAGAAAAGAGTAAGAGGGCGCATTGCTGAGAACGGCTCTGGGACCGGGGACGACCGGGGAAAGAGAGAGGCGGCAGCGCCTCGCACGTCTTGCGGAACGGGTTGTGTGTGGGGCGGGGGAGGGGGGTTTGTTTAGGAAGTAGCGGGCCTATCCCGGGCGAAGCGGGACTGACCGCCGACGGCGACGAAGCTGTAAATAAACCGAGTTTGGCCTGGGAAAAGGCTGCGGGGAAGGGCGGCAAGTTCTTCTGCACGCCGAAAGTTGGAAGCCTCGTGGGAGGAAGAAGGAGGAGGAGGAGAGAGTGTTCCTGAGCATGTGCGCTGTTTCTTTCAGCTTCTGGAGGGAGGGGGGGTGAGGCGGCTGGGAGAGGGAGAGTAATGCTTCTTAAAGGCATTGAAGGGGACTTTTTGCATTAAATGTCAGGCCTGGCGTCTTTCTTCTTTCGAGTGCTTAAATTACTAGTTTGCTGCTGTAACTTTGTAATGAAAAAGGGACAGAGTGAGGGCATGGTATTATTAGGCTTCTGCTTGTCAAAACTGAACTGTCAATTGCTCTTGTATCTTAATTGCTATGTTTGTATCTTATGAATGGCTTTCTAAACCCAGTTGTGTTCTTTGCTAGTTTGTTTTTGTATGAAATGGTTTGCTGTATATCATTTTTTAACACAATTACTTGCAATTGAACCAACTCTTGGTTAAATGTGACCCAAAGTTAATCCTAAAATCTCTGAGCGCATCTGAATAATTGTCTAATTGTTTTTGTTAAACTTACAAGCAAAATATTAAGTAATTGGCAGGCTCCCAAGAGACCGTGCTTAGCTCATATAACTGAAAAAACCAACATTTGGAAAATACAGCTAACAGGAAGAGCAGAATACTATAACAAAACCAGAATAAATCAAACCAGCAAAACAAAATAGAAACTTCAGAATCACTCTGTCTTAGAGGCTAATTGGAACATTAGCAACCTCCACCCATCCCCACAACATGAGTGCTCATCCAATGTTTAGGAATTTCCTAAACAACAGAAGGGTGGGAACCATATCTGGTGGAACTCATTCCAGAGAATAGGAATTATCAGAGCAGGTGTTTCTCCTGAGTGCCACCAGATGATAAGTCTTTAGTTGAAAATCAGCGGCTTGAAAATTTATATAACAAAGACAGATCAAGATACAGTGTAATATAAGTAAACATTGAAGGGGAAGATGTTGAATTAGACAGTCTACTGTCAACTATAAAAACTTACTGGATGCAGTGGGCTGTTTTCAATGTAACCTATCTCACACAGACAAACTTGGGGAATTGGAATGTTTAATATGCCAGCCTAAATACAGAAATCTAGTTGGGATCAATGGGAAATAAATTCACTTTTCAGGAATCCATTCCATTGTAAGAATTATAATCTTATACTATTTTAAGGAGGATGCAATTAAATTGCATACATAATATAAAACATTTAGATATTTGAAAGAAAAATATTGGGATGAGATTGGCTAGGAATCAGATTTATAACTTTTGCAAGTGACTCATGGTATATCTAAAATACTGTGGCTGAGCTGTAATTGACAATGTAGTAGTGGAAGAATTAAATAGCCCCATCAATGTCATAATAAAAAAGTGGATTAATAATACTCAGCAGCAGTTTGTATAGGAAACTGGTATTTTCTGTGTCCAATAAGTTGGAGAATTGTGATTTTTAAAAAATCAGTTTTCATTAATATAGTGAAATAGAATTGCAGTATACAAACTAGATATTAATAATAGATAATAATTTACATATTAACGGCAGTGTAGTGTTAAAGATTTTTATTTAGAAACTAATTAAAATAGATTGATTTGCTGACCAGTAAACTCAGCTGCTTGACACTTTTGTCCAAGCCTTCAAAAAGGCTTATTTTCTGTTGAGAACTGAAACTTGAAATACACTTGAAGAAAGTTGTCAGTCCACCTTTCAAACTTGTATCTCAGATTCTGTTTCCAACAAAAATAACATGCCCTGATTCTTTCTAAACAATCCACTGTGTATACAATTATCATCCACAAATCTAAATGAACCTGTCAACTGTGAGACAGGGGAGAAAGCCTTCAAATTTAACATATTCACTAAAAACACAAGTTCCCTATCATGAGGCCAGAAGTATCCCAGTATATCACAAGAGGATTACTCTACCAGAGAGAGCCCCAAGAGAGTCATGGCCCTTTATGTCTATATATAGGATCCTCAAAGACATGTTGTATGTGCCCCACAGAGGACTGGTACGGGAAATCTCAGGACAAAGTTGCCCTAAGTACCTGGAATCTGGTTTGGTGATGTTCAGAATACAAAAATAACAATTTCATAAATGTATTGTTCAAGCTTGATATATACTGGTACAAGAAACCGGTTTCCTAACTGTTCTGGCTCTCAGCCACTTCATAGTAACAAAATAACAAGAGTTGGAGGGAGTTTGGAGGTCATCTAATCTAACCCCCTGCTCCAGCACAAAATCTATCCCATTTCAGAGAAGTAGCTGTCCAGTTTTTCGTTAAAAGCCTCAGTAATGGAGCATCCACAACTTTTGAAGGCAAACCATTCCACTAGTTTATTGTTCTCACTGCTAGAAAATTTCTCCTTGGTTCTACTACCGTGTTTCCCCGATAGTAAGGCAGTGTCTTACTTTCTTTTTACCCCCAAAAGCCCCACTATGTCTTACTTTCGGGGTATTCTTACATTGGAAAGGAGGCGGGCGAAGGAGGGCGCAGCTCCAGACCCCCCCCCCTTTCCACCCCTTGTCGCCCGAGACAAGGGGCAGCGAGGCAGGGGAAGAGGCGGTGGTTTCCGAGAACATGTTGCTGTTATTTCGTTGACAGAAAGCCTGCAGCGAGGCACATCGGAGCAGTAAATGGAATTACTACTCGGGATACAATCTTGCGCCCGGAGCGCCTCTTTAGCCCCAAAGCTGTTTCCCTGCAAGTGAGCGGATATGCACCATCCCCGGAAGTGAGCCTGTTTATGCCCTGGAAACCAGCTACTCTTCCAGCCAAGGCACCTTTTGAACTGGGGGAGACCCCCACCACCTGGCAATGCACAATGGCCCTCCTTGCTCTCCCTTCTCCCCCACCCCACCCCAAGGTTGGGCTTCTCCACGCGCTTCTGTTCAGCCCCAACTCCGAGCGAACCACCTTCCCTCTTTCCCCAACGGAGCGGCATTGCAAAAAAAACCCAAACACATCTTACCTCTCCCCCAACCCCGGCCTCTTTCACACAACCCGACCCGGAGAGAGCGCTGGAGATGGCACACGATTTGCAGAAGTTTCTCCTTTGTCGGGCGACAAGGGGTGGAAAGGTGGGGGGTCCTTTCAAGCGGCGCTGGGCGAAAGAGGGCGGGCGGCCAGCAGCAGAAGGCGAGAGGTGCCTTCTTCTCCGGCTCTCCAGCAGATCGAGCGTGCGAAGAGGCACCTCTCACCTTCCGCCGCTGCTGGCCGCCATCTTTCGCCCAGCGTCGCTTCGGAAGCCGCCGAACGCCGTCAGGGGGGCACTTGGCGACCGCCTCTCCGCTCGCCAAGTGGCGGTCGCCAAGCGCCCCCCTGACGGTGTTCGGCGGCTTCCGAAGCGACGCTGGGCGAAAGAGGGCGGCCAGCAGCGGCGGAAGGTGAGAGGTGTCTCTTCGCGCGCTCGATCTGCCGGAGAGCCAGAGAAGGAGGCACCTCTCGCCTTCTGCTGCTGGCCGCCCGCCTTCTTTCGCCCAGCGCCGCTTGAAAGGACCCCCCCCCTTGGCTTCTGCTGGGGGTGGGGGGGGGTCCGGACGCCCCCTTCTCCGGCTCTCCGGCATATCGAAGAGCGGAGCGGGGAGAGCCGCCTGTCAGAGCGCTTGCAGGCGGCGGCGGGGGGGGACGGCGGCGGCGGGGGGGACGTATGTCGAGGTTCTACTGTCTCTTCATACCGTGTTTCCCCGAAAGTAAGACATATGTCTTACTTTCGGGGTATGGCTTATATTAGCCGACCCCCCTGAAACCCCCCATATGTCTTACAATCGGGGGGGTCTTACTATCGGGGAAACACGGTATCATATCAAACCTAATCTTTCTTTTCACTAGACTAGTCATACCCAATTCCTGCAACTGTTCTTCATATGTTTTAGTCTCCCGGCCCTTAATCATCTTTATTGTTCTTCTCTACACTCTTTCCAGAGTCTCAACATCTTTTTTGCAATATGGTGGATGCAGTATTCCAAGTGTGGCCTTACTAAAGTTTTATAAAGTGGTACTAATACTTCACATGATCTTGATTCTATCCTTCTGCTTATTGTATTGACTTTTTTGGCTGCTGCTGCTGCTACATATTGCTGACATATTTAAAATGCTAAAGCTAGGATTGGCAAGAAAATATACAAAGGCATTCTGTGTATACTACCTCTCTGAATGTAACAGCTACAGAATATTCACTATTTACATAATGGACCACCTCAGTGACAATTGAGTCAAGACTCTGTATCCTAACAGTAATTGGCATCGTCTCCCACCACTGAAATGGAAGCTTGCAATCAGAAATCACTGAAACAACTGCGGTACATTTAACTTATTTTTTTCATAAAGTTTTAAATCTCAAAATAGCATATAAAAGAAATAAATCTTATACTGTAATTATGTCTGAAAGGGAAATTTATTGTAGTGGGTCTATGCCATGACATCGTTCATTTTCCACAGAACTTGACATTTCAATAGAATAGAATAGAATAGAATTCTTTATTGGCCAAGTGTGATTGGACACACAAGGAATTTGTCTTTGGTATATATGGTCTCAGTGTACATAAAATAAAAGATACATTTGTCAAGAATCATGAGGTACAATACTTAATTATTGTCATAGGGTACAAATAAACAATCAGGAAACAATATTAATATAAACCATAAGGAAACAAGCAGCAAGTTACAGTCATACAGTCATAGTGGGAAGAGATGGGTGATAGGAACAGTGAGAAGACAATAGTAATGCAGCCTTAGTGCAGCTTTGTTACTACTAGAGAAGTAATTACCTATTAAAAATTAAATTTAACAACTATGTTTCTTTAAAAAATATATATATATTACTTCTTTCTACTTTTTAATCCTTTCAAATTGTGACCTAGAACTTCATTTCTTTCCCTTTTTCTTTTCATGTTTTCTTTGTTCCTTCTTCAATTTGTTAAAATTAGAATTTGTTGAAATTCTTCAAAAAATTTTTAACAAATCTCTTTTGTAAATCCAATGTATGAAAATTATTCAGATAACTCTCTTGGTTTATTGTTTATATATCTCTTTTAATTATTAAGGCGTTGGGCAGCTTCTTTTGTATGTCCAGGATTGCAATTTTTTTTCATAATTCTTATAGTCGATCATCTTTAAATCCATTTTCAGATCAGTCTCAATTTTCTCACATGAAATTTGTTTTTTCCCAAATAAAACCCTTTAAATACAAACTATATATTGTGAGTGAGCTTAGATCAACTTTGATAATGTCGGATGATGAGGATAGGAAAACCAGGGCCATCTGGATGCACGGGCCCCATGGCCTTGCCAGCTGAGGCAGAAAGATGAGGGTGAATAGGTGTTAAGAGTCTGAAGAGGAGGAGGGAGACCTTATGGAAAACAAACCACCGTTAGATCCTAGATTTAGAAGATTTCAGAGCAGACAGTAGAAATTGTATGTGAAAAGGAAGTGATTCTGTACTATGTGTAGTCTAGAGTGGCTGATTCGTCACTAGAGCTATATAAAGAGTGCAACTCTTCCAGGGTGCTCTGATGAAGTTTCCCAGAAATCATGAAAGAACTTTTACCTGAGAAGTTGTAAGTTATCTGAACTTTTGGGGAAACTGTCAGAGTGCGTGATGTATGTGGAATTTTATCTATCTGGGACAGTAATGATTTAGCCTTTGACATGGGTCATTAAATTAGAACTGAGATTGGAATGCAGAGTTGCTGAGAGCTAATGAACTTAGCTGGAAATGAAATGATTGATAATTCGGATGGAAAATGTTATAAATAAAGTTATTAAAGAAAGGTGTTGTGAGCATTTGCAATCTATGTAACAAAGGGGCAGAAGAGATTGCACTCCACCCCTACCCTCAGCTCACAGCATGGGAAATTGTGACATCATGCAGCAGTTACAAGCAGATACCCAGGCTTGCCGCCAAGATATTCAAACTCTGCAAACCCAAATAGCTAAGTTACAGCAGGCCCAGCATCCAGTACCGTAGCAATTTCCAGCCTTTCCTACAATAATGCAGATTATTTGTTGAAGCTTCACCAGTCAATTTCCCTAACAATGATACAAAGTTTTGATAACTCTTTTTCTCTTTGATTAAAAAACCCCCCTCCTTAAATTATATTTCAAACTTCTTTCATTTGGTGTTTGATGATTTGAGCAAAATGGCTATTCCCTCATCTCCCAGAATTCTAAACCTGCCTTAAACCATTATCATGTGGTTACCTTGTAAGGAGAAATTGTCTAGAACACTTGTGGGCAATATTCAGTCTTCATCTAGAGGATTTATTGTTTGATTTGATTTATATGCCGCCCATCTCCCTAGGGACACTAGGTGGCTCACAACAAAAATTAAAACATATAAATAGTATTAAAAATTCTAAAAAAACAATTCAAAACAATTTAAATCTCACAGTTTAAAAAAAAAACATATATGCCATTTATGACCGAATCTCGATGGTACCCCATGAGATCAACAGCCCCAGGCCTGCCAGAAAAGCCAGGTCAGGAAGGCTAGTAGGGTAGGAATAATCTGGATCTCAGGAGGTAGTTGGTTCCAGGAAGTCGGAGCAGCCACTCTTTCCCAGGACCCACCAGCCGACACTGTTTAGCTATGTGGTAGGAGGTGATCTTGAAGATAGTCTGGCCCTAAGCTATGCAGGGCTTTAAAGGTAATGACCAACACCTTGAATTGTACCTGGAGACCAATCAGGAACCAGTGCAGTCTGCAGAGGATTGGTGTAATGTGGGTGTACCTAGGTGCATCCACAGGAGCTTGCATGTCTGCATTCTGGACCAGTTGTAGTCTTCGAACTCTCTTCAGAGGAAGCCGCATGTAGAGCACATTGCAATAATCTAACCATGAGGTGATAAGGGTATGAACGACCATTAGAAGAGCCTCCTGATCCAAGGAGGTTACAATTGGTGCACTAGGTGAACCTGTGCAAAGGATTATGAAAGGCCAGTATACTCACCGGCTTTTTATCCTGCTGCAAGTCATCGGCTCCACTTTTAGCCTTCTAAAAATATGTCTGCTTTAATGCTTTAAGTAAAGTTTCCTCACTGTTAGGTCCCAAGCTCAGGGTTCACAATCTGAATCTGTGGAATGTCAGCCTCCAGAGTCCCCAAGCTAAGTATCGCAAGAGGCTGATTCAAAAACAAGCACTATCTGGGCAACTGGAGCAATTAGATGAGAAGGCCACCCAGCCCACGCAATAGGCAGTAGAAAAGGGAACAGAACAGAAATATCCTTTGAGGCCTCTTGCCAAGCAAGGGAGTAAATCTCTTAATTAGTTACAGCTCGTTGCAGTTTGATTTAAGGAGTGCCCTGACCCATAATCTGTGGTTGCAAGCATCTGCCTGTGCAATCCTGACCTTGGAACTGGCTGACAACTTTGAATGGCTGTTGGAACCCAGAACTAGATTTGGATGCTACTGTTAAAAGCATACCATTCCAGCAAGCGTCTGTCAGAGATTTGGTTTTGATTTCTATTCATAGATTACTGTTATCTCTTTGAGGTTCAGTAAACTTAATTAGCATAATGTGTGTGTGTCTGTACTTAAAACCTAAAATGCTATTTGTTTATTATTCAATCATAAATACTGTACAGTAATCCCTCATTTTTCGTGGGGGATGCGTTCCAAGAACACCTATGAAAAACGAATTTCCGTGAAGTAGAGGAGGGATATTTTTTTATGTATTTAACGAGTATTTGGACTTTTAAAACCCACCCTTTGCATTAAACAATCATTCTGCAATGTTTCTCAGCTGGAACTACATGTGATATCCTACCAGTTTCTTTAATAGAATTTTATGAATTTCTAATGGATTTAAAATATTCAATGGATTTAATGGATTTAAGCCCCCTTTGAAAACTCGTGAAGTAGCGAATCCACAAAAGATGAACCACGAAGTAACGAGGGATTACTGCATTAGCAAAGTACAATTTTAAATGCACTGTACTACCTTTTACATTTACAGCCTATACTTTTTACAAACTAAAATAGTGTGATTTGATCTTTTGTCTTGTTTAGCTCAGCATAGTCTAAATCCTGAATGGGAAAGAAAAGTGACAGAGTACTTCAAAGAGAAATTAAAAGAAAATAATGCAACTCACTGGGTAAGGCTATATTTACTTATCAAAACTTAAATTATTTAATGTTAAAAATATTTAGGCAACTTGGATAGGATGACATTGAATAACTTTTAAGTATAGAGCTAAAAGGGATTATAAAATAAATTGAGTTTCTAGTTAAATATATCAGTACAGAAATAAAACAGGAAATTGCTATTGGAATTAGATATAAGATCTCTAAATGTGCCGTCTTTAAATTTTTGATTCTGAGTAAATTTCCTTTACATTCAAGAGTATGTGATAGTGTGATAATTTCATTAGTGTTTGTTTTATAATTTCCCTAACACAAAGACAATAGATATTTGATTATGGAATACATTGTCATATTTTATGATAAAATGATACTTTTGTTTGAATAAGAAAAAAGAATACCAAAGATGCAAGAAATACACAAACATCTACAATACATTTTTAGTAATTCAGTCCTGATCCCAAGAGATGAACAAATGAAACCTACACATTCAGAATTATTGAATTCTGGCTCATTAGAAGTTGTATGGAATGTATATACCGTATTTTTCAGAATATAGGACACACTTTTTTTCCCTCCTTAAAAGAGGCTGAAAATGTGGGTGCGTCTTGTACTCCAAATATAGCTCCGCTCACTCGCATTTGGTCTCCGTGCATCCTATTCCTGGCTGCAGAGATTGCCACTGACAATGGCTTGCATTTGGGGGCTCCGTGGATTGCACTTTCAGCCTCCAAACATTTGTGTGGTGTCCAAAATGGCTACCTGGAACAGCTGCTGCCTTCTCTTGCCCCTTCGCTTTACCTGCTTTAATCACTGGAGCTCCCTGATTTTGAAGTTTTGAAGCCCAAACAGGAGCTGAGTGATCTTCCGAACTTTGCCTGCTTATCTAATTGCTGCTCCCTCCAACCATCAGCTGTGCTTAGAAGCATAGCCCCAACCACCCCCAACCTCAAAACCAGCAAGCGAATTAATGTGCTGAAGCTGACCAGACTAAGGACTAGCCAGATGAATACTTGGTAGGCAGAATTCCCCCCCCCCTTTTCCTCCCCCAAAAGTCTTTCTTATACTCTAGTGCAGTGGTCCCCAACGTTTTTTCCACCAGGGACCAGTTTCAGCAAGACAATTTTTCTATGGCCCAGTGGGGGCGGAAAGGGGCGTGGTTGGGGGTGGGATTAAGCATGGGGGTGCTGGTCCTCCCCGCCCCTCTTTCCCGCCATCGTCCTGTGGCCGGCAGAACCTGCCTCCCAAGCCCTCTTGCCCAGAGGGAGCTAAGCGCTGGAGAGAGGGGGTCAGGCTGGCCCTCCTGCGTCCCCCCAGCCAAAAACGCAAAAGCGCCCCGCGGCAGAAGCCAAAAGAGGCTTGAGCCTCTCGGTCCTTCCCGCCCCTCTGTCCCATCCATCGTCCTGTGGCCAGCAGAACCTGCCTCCTGAGGCCTCTTGCCCGGCGGGAGGCGAAGCGCTGGAGGGAGGGGGTGGCGGCATGAGGGCCGGCAGCTGCTGACTCCACGGACCGGTGCAACATGCCCCGCGGCCCGGTACTGGTCCGCGGCCCGGTGGTTGGGGACCCCTGCTCTAGTGCGTCTTATACTCCAAAAATACAGTAATTATTTAGTCGGTCATTTTATTTCAATATCTGACCAGCTGTTTGAAAAATAGAATTAATTTTTTTTAAAATAATTTTTTGTTAAACATTTTATAGGTCCAAATATATAGAGTAGATTTAGTTAATTTACTAAATCTCAGATATGCATATCTGAATTAAATCATATTTAGTTCAATGATTACTAAGAATTTTTTTCTAAAATAAATCTAAATTATATCAGCCTTTCTGTGTTGGTATTAGATTTTCAGACTTAGTTAAATTAAAATATAATTAGATTAATAATAATTGAAAATAAAAATATAAAATCCTGCTTGCCTCATGAGGCTGATGATTAATTAATTTGTGTCTTACAGATACCATCATTGAATGATGTTCCTTTACATTATCTGAAGCCAAATAGTTTGGTAAAATTTCGCTGTATGGTTCAAGATATGTTTGATCCTGAATTTTATATGAATGTTTATGAAACTGTTGATACAGTTACTAAATCATGTGTAAGTTAATTTCTTCACTTCACTACTTATATTCGCACTCAGCCATGTTGTTCCTTTTGTGGTCCTTGATCCTCTTGTTATGATTGTTGAAAATTTGGAGAATTTTTCATAAATTGTTGCTTAGAGTGGTTAAAAACACTGTAATTTAAAATAGGAATAACATCAAAGCCAAATGATCAAACGTTTGTCAAAACAATTCTAGGACTACCATATTTGTGCTGTGGCCTTACCCACTTTTAAGTTTGGTCTTGCCCCCACAAGGTTGTCCATCTCTGCTTTTTATTCCATGTAACATAGGACTTTTGTAGGAATAGCCAGTGCCTCTTAAGAGTATCATGAAATAAAGGAAAACTTTTTTTCTATGTGTAGTCTTAAGTGAAATATCAACAATCCACGTGGGATAATAGTTTCTAAGCAATTCTGTTCATGTATATTGGAGGGGAACACAGATGCTTTGCCTATAACCAATAAAATATAAATCCTTACCTCTTTTACAATAAAACATTTAAAAAGTGTTTGGCAATATTGAGCTTGGCAGAAAGTAAAACTACTAGAAAATTGTGAGGAAGAAACAGTAAATACAGTCATACCTCGTCTTACGAACCTAATTGGTTCCAGGGGGAGGTTCGTAAGACGAAAGGTTCGTAAGACGAAACATTGTTTCCCATAGGAAACAATGTAAAGTCAATTAATCCGTGCAACCAAAAAAACCCCCCGCAAAAAAACGGCGTTCGGCGACTGCTGGGAAGCCGCGCGGCTATTTTAAAAGGTGACAGCCGGGCTGGGGGGCTTCCCAGCAACCTCCCGAACCCAGAAGTTCGGCAAAAGTTCGGGGTTCGGGAGGTTGCTGGGAAGCCCCCCAGGCCGGCTGTCACCTTTTAAAACAGCCGCGCGGCTTCCCAGCAGCTTCCAGAAGCCGAACGCCAAACCCGAAGTTCGGCATTCGGCGACGGCTGGGAAGCCGCGCGGCTGTTTTAAAAGGTGACAGCCGGCCTGGGGGGCCTCCCAGCAACCTCCCGAACCCGGAAGTTCGGCAAAAGTTCGGGGTTCGGGGGGGTGCTGGGAAGCCCCCCAGTCCGGCTGTGACCTTTTAAAACAGCCGCACGGCTTCCCAGCTGTCTCCTGAAGCCGAATGCCCAACCCGAACTTCCGCGTTCGGCGTTCGGAGACAGCTGGGAAGCCGCGCGGCTGTTTTAAAAGGCCACAGCCGGGCTGGGGGGCTTCCCAGCACACACACACCCCCGAACCCCGAACCCGGAAGTTCGGCAAAAGTTCAGGGTTCGGGGGGGTGCTGGGAAGCCCCCCAGCCCGGCTGTGACCTTTTAAAACAGCCGCGCGGCTTCCCAGCTGTCTCCCAAAGCCGAACGCCAAAGCCGAACTTCCGCGTTCAGAGACAGCTGGGAAGCCGCGCGGCCGTTTTAAAAGGTGACAGCCGGGCTGGGGGGCTTCCCAGCAACCTCCCGAACCGAACCCGGGGTTCAGAAAAATTTTGCCTCTTCTTACGAACTTTTTTCGAGTTACGAACCGGCGTTCAGGAGGCTTCTGGGAAGCCCCGCCGCCCGGCTGTCACCTTTTAAAACAGCCGCGCGGCTTCCCAGCAGTCTCCAAATGCCGGTTCGTAACTCGAAAAAAGTTCATAAGAAGAGGCAAAATTTTTCTGAACCCCGGGTTCGTATCACGAGTTGTTCGTAAGACGAGGGGTTCGTATCTTGAGGTACCACTGTATTTACAAAATGCCAACAAATCTCCCCCAAAAGAACATGATATGTTTTATAGAATAAAATAATGATTTTATGTTTTTAACAGGTTATGCATTTTGGAAAATACAGAGATGTAGCAGAATGTGGGGTAAGTCCAGCTACTGAAATTATGGCAATACATTTAAGTTGCTATAATATTTAACTCTCCCCCCTCCCCTTATTTTATCTTGCTAATTCTATGGATACCTTTTTGGAGAACTTGAAAAATATGGCTTTCTGAAAAGGCATTTGGGAATGAATTTGTTCATGCAAGCCAAAATGGTGGTGTATTGGATTTTTTGCTTATAATTGCTTATAAAAGAGAAAACTCTTCTCTTAAAGCTTATGAAAATCATACTATAAGCAATTGATACAATCAAGAAATGGAGATGAACACAAGTTTTTGTAGTAATAAATAATCACACAGCATAAATATCTGTGTTTTTTTTTAAATAAAGGATAGAATAGACTAGAACAGAACAGTGATCTGCAACCTTAAACACCCAAGAACCACTTGGACCCGTTTCCCCCAAAAAAGAAAACACGGGGAGCCAATAATTTAACAACCAATGTGACTGGATCAGCATGGCCAATTTGAAGTCACTCAATCCCACCCAGTCACATGACACCCCACCCCCAGTCACACCTTCCCAGTCGTTCATTAGGGCAGAGAAATGGTTGTTAAATTATTTGCAATGCCGACCCCACCTCACTCCTCCCAGTCACCAGATCTTGGGTGTGTTCACCCATCTCTCTCTTCTCCCCTCTCTCACACACATTCTCTCTCCATCTCTCTCTCCCCACCCCCCACCCCCTTCTCTCTTCTCTCTAGGAAAGCAAGGCTGGGCCAACCCAGCAAGGTCTCCTTGGGGCTCTTTGCTATTCCTTTTCTTTCTTCTTGGCAACTTTTCAGAAATCTAGGCTGGCTGAGGAGCAAATGAGAGCTGCGGGAATGGCTTCCCCAAAGACTACCCTTCTTCTCACACAATCCCATGGCTGGCTGTGGCCGGGCCGGGAGGGCATTAACGAACAGGGATACCCTCAAGCAATTGGCTGGGCTGAACCAAAGCGCAGCAAGGGTGCATGAGGTTGGCGGGTTGACCAGCTGATGAGCGAGCCTTTTGGGCAAGGGTGCTCCGGCTTTCCCCAAGCCTGACCTCTGGGGTAGGTGTGCAAGATTTGGCAGGTCCTTTTTCCACTGCCCTGAGCTTCTTCATTCCTCCAGCATCACAGTACAGGGGAACATCTACTTACAAATTTAATTCTTTCCATGACCAGGTTCTTAAGTAGAAAAGTTTGTAAGAAGAAGCAATTTTTTCCATAGGAATCAATGTAAAAGCAAATAGTGCGTGCGATTGGGGAAATCACAGGGAGGGTGGAGGCCCTGTTTCCTCCCAGGATATTCCTAGAGAGGCCCCATGGACGCTTCTCCCTGCCTTTTCTGGCCCTGTTTCCTCCAAAGAGATTCCTACAGAGGTCCTAAGGAGGCTTCTCCCTGCCTTTTCCGATTACAGTTTTGGAGGCTTGGGTTTGCAAGTGGAAAATGGTTCTTGAGAAGAGGCAAAAAAATCTTGAACACCTGGTTCTTATCTAGAAAAGTTTGGAAGTAGAGGTATTCTTAGGTAGAGGTACCACTGTATTGCTGGCGAAATTGAACAACGGCCTCCAGGTGGTAAAAGTACCCCATGCAAGGTTTAAAGCCACAGCTCGGCACTGCAGGTCCTTCCCCATTTTCATAGTACCTTCTGGATCCCATTCCCACCACACCAGACCTTGTGTTAGTAAGGCTGGCATAGGCTGTGCCTCAGTTGGGCCAGTGTCTCTGGGCAGAAAGCAGGTCCCATGTCTCCCCGAGCAACCGAGGCATGCCCAGCACCAACAAGGGCCAGAAGAAGCACCCAGGAGACCCAGCCGCTTCTCCAACTTCCCGCCATCGTCCTTACTTTTTCAGGCCAGGCGAGGAGTGACTGGGAAGGGAGAGGGGCATGGCCACCCAGTGGTGGGATCAGCTAGTTCACTGAACTACAGAATAAGTTTACCAGTTTGGCAGGAAGTCGCAACAGAGAGGTCAAAGAACACGTGGCTCCAGAGCCGCGTGTTGCCGACCTCTAAAATAGACTGCACCTTCCACACCCTTCTCTTGTGCCTTTAAAAAAAAAATAAAGATATAATTGAGCATTCATTTGTACTGATGTATCCTCATTTAGTTTATGGAAGTTGCAAAAACTAGTCCTCATTAAATCTATTTTGTAGAATCTGTGCCCCTATTCTATTTTGAATGTAGAAGACAGTAATGCCAGTGTCAGTAAGTTTTAAAAGTACTAGTCCCTCACACATTCTAATATTTTATAAAGGGAGGAAAACTCGCCCTTATCAGATACGTGGAGTAGACTTACATTAAGGCAAACACAGAATGCTACATGAATATGTATTTTTAATCTTGTCATTTTAACACTTAACAATGTTTCAAAAACTTGACATTAGAAAATGTCAAGAGGTAAGACAGAAGTAAGTATTCCTCTGCAGGAGATCAGTATGCTAATTATTCCCATTTTTGTGGGATGTTCTGTTCCTCTCCTTTCCAAACATATATTCTATGTCTGTTGCTAGGAGTGTTCTGGGATCTCTTCCAGATAGATTTCTTGTAAGACTTGTTTTGTGGTCATACCTGCCAATTTATATGCTTATGCTACTTACTTATTTGGTGCTGCATTGATGACATTAAAAACACTTAGAAAGAGGATTGATCAATAGCATACATTAATATATGTTGTGTGGACATGGATTTAATTTAAATTTGGCTCCATACATTTCGTTAGTGCTTCTACTTGAATATTATATTGCTAACAAGGAAATGTCATGCTTCAAACAATACAGTTCAAACTAGCCCCGCTATTGCTGATATAAAAAACCAGAATCGGCATTCCATTATTTTAGATATATCAAAAAAGTTGTTACTGGAACTTTTGATCCACAGAGATTAGAGTTCATATTTGTAGTTCCTTAGGATAAATATTACTTTCTGGCACACAAATTATAAATTTATTTTAAGATTATTTACCTTTTTAAAAAATCAAACATATTTCATTTTTATAACAACTTTACAATATTTTTTTCTTTTTATACTATGCTAGTGATGTATATCTCTTCTTCTAGCCTCATCAAGAAATAGATTTAAATTCTAAACAAAACGTAACTGCAGATAGACAGACTTTTTACTGTGTTCCAGTACCGGGAGAATCAGCGTGGGTAAAAGAAATATCCTTTGTAGCTCATTATATTGTGGGCTGGTCTATTAAAATAAATACAAAAGTAGTAGTGGTAATACTGATAATGTAAGCGCTTTAATACTTGATAGAAAATATTGATTGGTTGGTTAATTGGTTGCTTGATTCTATGCCATCAAGTTGTGTCAACTCATAATAACCACCGAGATGGACTTTCTCTATAGTTTGTTCCAAACCAGGTCTTCCAGTGATGCAGCTATTGCTGTTGTAATTAATTCCAGCCACCTTGCCTCTGGTTAGACTCTTATCCTCCAGATTTACCAGTGTAAGTAGTCTTAGGACAGTAAGTCTTTGCATCATATATCCAAAATATGATAATTTAAACATCTCCAGTGAAAATTCTGGATTGATTTGTTCTATTATCCATTCACTTATTTCCTTGGTTATCTATGGTATACAGTGAACCCTCGATTATCGCGAGGGTTCCGTTCCAGGACCCCTCGCGACAGTCGATTATTCGCGAAGTAGCGGCGCGGAAGTAAAAACACCATCTGCGCATGCGTGATCTCTCTTTTTTTTTTATAATTAAAAAAATGGCCGCGCATGCGCAGATGGTGGGGCGACGGCAGTTCGGAGGCTGGCAATGTTTACTTTCCATGCCGCCCCCCCCAGCGCCTCCGAGCTCCTCGCCGCTACACCCCGCCCGCCCGATTCGCCCCTCTCCCCGATTCGCCCCGTTTTTTTGCCCTGCCCAAGTTGCTAGCGATTCCAGACTTCATTTTTAACCAGTTTTTTTGCCCTGCCCAACCAAGTTGCTAGCTCTCAGTGAGGAAACTTCACTTTGTGATTCCAGACTTCATTTTTAACCTGGTTTTTTGCCCTGCCCAACCAAGTTGCTAGCTCTCAGTGAGGAAACTTCACTTTGTGATTCCAGACTTCATTTTTAACCAGTTTTTTTGCCCTGCCCAACCAAGTTGCTAGCTCTCAGTGAGGAAACTTCACTTTGTGATTCCAGACTTCATTTTTAACCTGGTTTTTTGCCCTGCCCAACCAAGTTGCTAGCTCTCAGTGAGGAAACTTCACTTTGTGATTCCAGACTTCATTTTTAACCAGTTTTTTTGCCCTGCCCAACCAAGTTGCTAGCTCTCAGTGAGGAAACTTCACTTTGTGATTCCAGACTTCATTTTTAACCTGGTTTTTTGCCCTGCCCAACCAAGTTGCTAGCTCTCAGTGAGGAAACTTCACTTTGTGATTCCAGACTTCATTTTTAACCTGGTTTTTTGCACTGCCCAACCAAGTTGCTAGCTCTCAGTGAGGAAACTTCACTTTGTGATTCCAGACTTCATTTTTAACCTGGTTTTTTGCCCTGCCCAACCAAGTTGCTAGCTCTCAGTGAGGAAACTTCACTTTGTGATTCCAGACTTCATTTTTAACCTGGTTTTTTGCACTGCCCAACCAAGTTGCTAGCTCTCAGTGAGGAAACTTCACTTTGTGATTCCAGACTTCATTTTTAACCTGGTACTTCAACAGCAAGCAGAGTAATCTTTCTATCGTGCTTCTTTAAAGTCCAATGTTTGCTTCCACAGAGTATTACAGGGAAAATCATTGCATGCAGAATTCTGATCTTTGTAGATAATAGATCAAGGTATCAAACTCATGTTGTCACTGCAGCATCATGTGACATATCAGGACTTTTTCCCCTTTTACTAAACTGGGCATGGGGGTGTCCCACACATAGCGCATCCGGCCCATGGGCCGGAAGTTTGACAGCCCTGGTATAGATAGATCTGAGTTTGAACTTCAGTATTTATCTTTTGACTCCACCAATGAAAGCTACAGATGCTGAACAAAATGGCTATTTGAAGAAGCATTGATAAAAGTAACTTTTTAAAGAGCTTTTCTTAACCATACCATGTTGACCCTGTCTTATATATTTTTTGAACCCCAAAATAAGCTCTTGGCCTTATTTTTTGCAAGGTCTTATTATTTGGGGCCGCGTGGAGTAACACGGGGCTCCTACTACCGTCTTACCTGATTCCCATCTTTGTCTCCCTAATCCTAATCAGAGGAAATGGTGGGGACCTGCTGTGCATGCCTTTAAACATTATCGGAGAGAGTTTATTTTGGGGAAAGGGTTTATTTTCAGAGGAGGGCTTATTTTCAGAGAAACATGGTAATAGAATCAGGATTTTATGAATCCTTGGCAATTAATAAAAGAAACACATTTGGGGACAGGTTTTTGTTTGGATAATGTGCAAGAATTGAAACTGAAAACATCTCTTCCAAGCTGATTGTGATAGATATTTCTCTTTGTCAAATGATAAATAATTGTAATAAGGAGGAAAGGGGATAATTTATAGTGAAAGAGCATGTATTAAGCAATTTAGCCACATTTTAATTGCTTTTCTAATATGAATTTTTTGGGGGGGAGCTGCATTTCTAAACTGCGCTTAGTATGGTACTTGTTTATAGCATTATATTTTAACTGTTGTATTTTTTTTTTATTATTATTATTATTATTATTATTATTTATTAGATTTGTATGCCGCCCCTCTATGCAGACTCGGGGCAGCTCACAGCAGTGATACAGATAGCATTGATTTCTGCATTTCTTTTTGCCCAACTTATCTACTTATAAAAAATTGTCTTTTCATTCATCTTTGGAAATGATAGCATTGCTTTAATTTTAAATTAAATGTTTAATTAAATTTCCAGATAAGTTTATTCATACTATCAGACTGATTCTGTCCTTAACTTAAAACTTAAGCTTATAATAGTGCAAGTCAAGCTCGAGTTTGTCCATCAACATCATACACACCAAGTCGCCATAAGAGGAGCTATGAGGATGATGAAGACATGGAGTTGCATCCATCAAAACAAAGAGAACAGCACCTCGGTATCAGCTGAGATAATGTAGTCTTTCTCCTGAAAATCTCCTGAAAGTTAATTTTTCAGAATTAATATTGTGGTGTATCCATTTGCACTGAAGTGATTTATGTTGACTTAGTATAGGTTTAAATATGATTTTATACACCATTATGTGATTTTTGAAATAAGTAGATGAGTTTGGATATAGTTGCAAAAAGAGAAAGATTCTGAATGTAACATTGTTAGCCATAAATAGGACAATGTATAACTGAATTCCAGATGCAGCAGAAAAATAAGGAAGAGGGTTATGGACTTCATGGTCCTCTTTATTTGGCTCAGAGTTATTTAAAAAATATATGCCGAGTTAAATCAGAGGTGGGCCATTTGCAGAGTCATCTATATTTTTGTACTTCTTACACACACACAAACATACACACACACACACACACACAGAATATATATAGAAAGAGATTTTTTTTATGAAAGAGAGAGATATTAAATCCAGAAATAAGCACTTTATTCCAGTCCACTAATGTTGAGGTCAGGGAGAAAAGAAAGTGTACAAAACAAATCCAATAACAGCTTCCTCCTTCTTTTGTTTCATTTACACTTCTTTTCCTACCCTTCATAGTACAGTGGTCCCTTGACTTTCGTGGAAGGGCTTGCGATCCCTCCCCTTTAATTCTTGGAGCGTTGGTACGCTCCACTTGAAGCTGACCCTTGCGGGCGGACAAGACCACCTTAATTCGCCCAAGAGGAGAGGAGCTGAGGGCATTGTTGGGTCAGGGGGCCCGCACTAATCGCAGGGATGGCTTGTAGTGGGACCGTCACAACCCTCCGGTAGCCTCCGCCCCCAGCTCAGTGTCATCTCAAGCACCAAAAGACACGACTGCCTCTTTTTCCATCGCCATCGCTTACTGCTGCCACCTCTTCTTCCCCCACCCACCTAAGCCATCTCCATTAGTGGTAGCGTCCGACCTCCCAACTGACCAGCCTGGAATCTCGGCTTTGAGTCCTGGCCTGGATCCCTCTTGCCTTGAGCTTGCCCTGCCCTGACCCTGAGCACTGGTGCTGCCGCCGGTGAAGCCGGCAGTGAGCGCAGCAAGGCCCCCAGCTTGCCGCCCCATTGCCCCTGCGGGTTCTGGGGGTAAGTAAAACCAGGAAGGGAGAGGAAGGAAAGAAGGGAGCGTCTCCACTTTGCGGAAATTTGACTTTCGCGGGGGGGTCTTGGAACGTATTCCCCGTGAAAGTATTCTGAAGAGAGTATTCATTTGCTTAGTTTCATCTAGGACTTAGTACTCTTTTTGTAAATTAAAATACTTTTGGGAAATTACTATTCTGAAAAAAATCTAAGCTCTAGTATTTGCAACATGCACTTGTGACTCAGTATGATGGGTTTTTTTAAAGGAATAAATCTTAATCTAAAATTACATGTTTTAAGGTAGTAGAAACTTTTGTTTTAATTCTAGGAAATGGGCCAGATATCCAGGGGAGTGGAGAGCCAAAGCGATTAGAAAGAGAAGCTTCTGCAAGGCATCAGATGATTTCCTTAAACTGTTCATCTCCACTAGATCTGAATTTTCCACTCCCAGGAGAAAAGGGCCCTGCATGTCTTGTGAAGGTAATAATATCTCAAGCAGTATCTGAAACAGGATCATTTTTACACACGTTAGAAGTGTGGAGATTTGTTGTAATTTACATTTAGAATTGACACATAAATCAAAGCCGCATACCATATACAGGTAGTTTTTGGCTTACAACAGTTTATTTAGTGACCATTCAGAGTTACATTGGCACTGAAAACAAAGTGACATATGATCATTTTTTTAGAGTTACAACCATTGCAGCATCTCACTCATATTTATGACAATTACAATATCCCAGTGTGATCTTTTGACAAGCAAAGTCAAGGGAAGCCAGATTCACCTAACAACCGTGCTACTAACTGACTCATTTAACTGTGGCAAGAAAGGTTGTAAATGGGACTAAACTCACTTAACTGTTTCACACAGCAATGGAAATTCTGGACTCCATTGTAGTTGTAAGTCAAGGACTACCTGTGCTTAATGATGATGCTTCATGTAAATATAGCCTGACAGTTGCACAAGGCCTGTCTGTCACTGAAGGGCATATTAAGTGACTATATTATTATTATTATTATTATTATTATTATTATTATTATTAATTAGATTTGTATGCCGCCCCTCTCCGAAGACTCGGAGCAGCTTCCAACAACAATACAGTGTACAGATCTAACTGTTAAAAACAAACAGTTATAAAAACCCTTATTTAGAAACAATCATACAATCATAACCATACATATTGTTAGAATTTAGAACACTGTAATTCTGCATAGCTACAAATTTCTATTGAAGCAGAAAGTTATGAAGGACATTATGTTACAAACCTTCTCCCATAATACCAAATCACAATGTGTTAGATGTTCAACTAGCTATTGCTTTTATAGTACTTCATATTGTCTTACAACAATTTGTCCTCTTAAACATATTTTGTTTGTGGCAGATATATGAAAATGGAGACAGTTTCAAAGTCAATGATATTCTTGAGGTGTATGGGATTTTGTCTGTCGATCCTGTCCTGAACATGCTGAACAATGAAGAAAGGTAACATTTTAGTGATGATAAGATGCAAGTTTGCCATCATTGTGACTGAAGAAATTTTCATATTTGGTTCACAAATAATAGGTAATTTATAAATTTCTATTAAAAAGCAACATTTCATTTTCTTCTTTGTCAGTGTGTTTCAGAAAAATTGAACAATGATTGCAAAAAAATTTGGAAGATTAATTCCAACTTTACAGTGTTGAATTTATAACTAAATTTTAGAGATCTGAATTTGTCCTAGTTCTAAACAATACTTGGTTCATTATACGCATGTAAAAAATAAAAAGATGGTGTCAGTTCTTTAAATTCAGGAGCATTTTTAAAAGATATAATTGAGGACTTTTTTAAAAGATATAATTGAGTGTGAAATAAATTCAAGAACTTAATTTATTCTGTTTATGATAAAAATAAACTTTGACTTACAACACTTCATTTAGTGACCATTCAAAGTTACAATGGCACTGAAAAAAAAGTGACTTATGATAGTTTTTTACACTGTATCATCGTCCTGATGTGATCAAAATTCAAGTGCTTGATAACTACATAAATATATTTATGTACATACATACATACATACATACATACATACATACATACATATATTTCCGTAGATTTTCACGGGTACAGGTATGACGGTCTTGGTATATTCGGGTTTCTTCCCGTGTAGGATTTGGAAATTTCTACATATATATATGTAGTTCATACTTATGACCATTGCTCTGCCCCAAGGTCATGTGATCATGTTTTGCAGCCATTTGACAAGCAAAATCAATAGAGAAGCAAGATTCACTTAATCATGTCATTAATTTATAAACTGATTCAGTTAACAACTATGGCAAGAAAAGTCATAAAATGGGGCAAACTCTCTTAACAAATGTTTCACTTAACAAGAGAAATGTTGGACTGAATTGTGGTTGTAAATTCAGGACTATCCATGCTGACATTGCATGTTTCAATGAAATACCCTTTTCTTTCACAGGAAAGAATGTTGCATATAATTTTGAAATTAAATGTGCCTAAATATAGATATTTTTATGTTTTAGGGAGAATTCCTCCTCGCCATTGGAATCTATGGATTGTATGGATACTGTGGAAGAACAGAGAGTTCATAGTCCTCCAGCATCATTAGTTCCCAGAATCCATGTAATTCTGGCACAGAAACTTCAGCACATAAATCCATTGTTGCCTCCATGCCTTAATGAAGAAGAAAGCAAAAGCTGTAAGTATTTCAACTGTTTAGAGAAAATTGCCTTGTTACTATCAGAGGCCCGAATTAGATTTTATTATTTTGACTTGTTTGTACAAAAAAAGGTCATTTTGTTCCTGCATCGTTAATATTTAAAGCATAAAGGAAAAGAAGTCATGTGACGGCAATGTAATGTGGCAAGTTTGATACCCATGTCTTACGACATCCATGTAATAATTAAAAGTCTCCAGCTTGCTTTATAGTGATCCTAAATAGCACAGGAAATTGTTCAATATAAGGCACCGCCCTTCCTTTCCTCATAGTAGTAATGCTCTTGCCAAATACATCTCACTGTACTGTATATGCAAATATGTTTCTGACAATCCTGTAGACTACATGTATGTGACAACAATAATGTTTATTTTAGCTTGTAAAATTATTTCTACTTTTGAAGTGATTAATGGAAAAGTACTGACTATTGTAACAATTGCTCTAATGGTATATTTTTAAAGACAAAAGATAAATAATAAATTATATGCACCTATAGTAGATTAAATATGGCTTCTAATTTTTAATTGTCTACTGACAGAGTTGGTGTGACTTCAAGCCAATTTTCAGCCTTGCTGCTAATTAGTTTTTCTTACTTGATAGAAATATTGAGCTAATCTTTAACAAAATTGGACACCTGGCAGCTATGCTGACCCCTAAAATTAGCTAGCATTTGAAGCTACAATAAAGCACTTCTTCCAGAACTCATATTTTAAGGAAACAATTCTTTTTTAAGATAATAACATGGCTAAAATAATAATGATGCTATGAAGAAAGAAAATAACTGAGGTTTAAGATAAAAGAAAATAACTGAGGTTTAAGAATTTCCTCAGGTTCATGGTAATAAAAAGAGTTCCTTTAATTTAAAGATTAAATTTAAAGAATTAATAACATAGCCAATAACTAGTGTTTATTAGTTATTTAAATTATTTTGTATGTCACTTGTCATTTTTTAATACAGCATTAAAATCTGTTGTCAATATGACACTCAGCTTAAAAAAGTAAAATATATGTATGGTTGATGCAGAGTTGTATATCACTAACTGTCTTTGCAAATGATAATTAAGTGTACAGGTAATCCACAACTTATGACCATAATGAAGCTCAAAATTACAATCATAGATCATTTATAAGTTGAGGCATTATGTGACCTTCTTGCAAATCATTTTTTTACAACAGTCGTTAAGCAAATTCAGTGGGCATTTTTTTTGTTGGGACACCAGAAGTAAACCACAGAAACCAACAAAGAACATCGTAAACCACAATCATGTGTTGCTGAATACAGCAAATGGCCATAAAAGTGAACCAGTTATCAAGTGCCAAACAAATATTATCTCATGATTGTAGTGAGGGCATTTTCAGTTGGAATGGTCATTAAGCGACCAGTCATACGTTGAGGACTACCTGCATAGTACAGTAGACGTGTGACCACAATGGAGCCTCAAATTTCTGTTGCTAAGCAAGATAGCTGTTAAGTGAGTTGTGTCCCATTTTATGACCTATTTTGCCACAGTTGTTGAATGAATCATTGCAGTTTTTAGATGAGTCATCTGATTGTTAAGTGAATCTTAAGTAACTTTGTTGAATACCATCTGGGAAGAGTATAAATGACGATCACATGTCCCCAGAGCAGTGCAACTATCATAAATACACTCCAGTTGCCGAGCACCTGAATTTTGATCATGTGACCGTGGGGATTCTAAACCCTCTTCAGTGCTGTTGTAACTTTGAACAATTACTAAATAAATGGCTATAAGTTGAAGACTACCTGTATAGAAAAATGCATGTGTTATTTCTGATTCTTACCTATGCTGTCTATTTTAGTTGTCTCTAGTTTTATGTCTGAACTATCACCAATTAGAGCAGAGCTTCTTGGCTTCCTCAGCCATGCCTTTTTGGGAGACAGCTTGGCTGCTGAATACATTATATTACACCTAATTTCCACAGTGTAAGTAACCAATTCACCTGTTTAACCTATGTGATCCTATGGGAGGAGAGATAAAAAGCAGAAAGTATCTAATTAAGACAAACATAGAGTATTATTCTGCCACCTAAAATTATTCTAATTTTGATTCTGCAAATAAAGTAAAATAATTTGTCCTTTTTCTTTTCAATATGTGGTGATGTTATGTCTGCTGATATATATTTAGGAACCGTCCTTTTTGGGAGGTGTATAATTCTTTTATTGTTTTTCACACCTTACAGAGATTCCAATTTACATACCTCAAATTAAAATATAATACAATATAATATCAGATGCCGTATTCTTAGTTAAATTAATCAAAATTTTCTAATTATTTATCCAATTTGTTCTGGTATATATCATTCATCCTGTGCTACCTCCTTTCCATATACTATTATCCGGATTTTAGGTATTGTTCTTCGCCTTCATTTGCATTTAAAGTGCTATAGCTATTTAGATTTCTCTTGGCTATTTGCTGTTTTTCATAACTATACCATCGTGCTTCAGTCCATTTCTAGCCTTCTTACTAAACTCATTCCTGCTTTTATTTTAAAACCTTCATTTTATCATAGCTGCCCTTAACAAAAGAAATATCCAAATTTACTTCTCTTTAAAACCCAGGAAGGAAAAAAGAAAAAAAGAAACACTATTCATATCGTATCTTAATCTAATTATAACACTGTCAATACTGTATACATAGGAGGAAGGGTTGTTGTTAGAAATTTTAAGATGTATTTCCTACTCAATTCATTTTTTTCATTATACCAGTATATCATTTCTGCTTTAACAAATCAAAATCAATATAAATCATACTGTTCCATTATTTTTGCGAAAAGTATCTTCCATTAGAAAAGCCAATATTCTTCCCTAATCTAGATATTTTCCACTGCCATTCTTAGTGTGATAGTCTTCTCTAATCTATAAATTCCACTGCCAATCCCAGTGTAATTATCTTCGCTAATCTGTGTCACTGTCATATCAGCGCAATAGTCTTCCCTATTCTAATTACTTTCACTGCTAAATAAAGTGCACTAATCTTCCCTAATCTATATATTTCCCTAATCTATATATCTTCCACTATCAAACTCAGTTTGATAATCTTCCCTAATCTATTCAGTTTAGCTCTTCTTTGTTTCATCTGTCTTTCCCTATGATGCCTAACATAATTAATACTAATTATTATCCCACATTGATCCTACTCCTGATATTATATCTCTCCTCCCTTTTCTTTTCCCACTTCCTCCTATTTTATTTATCACCATAAATCAGATAATCAGTTTATAATTCAATCAATCAAAAGAAAAAGAAAAAAGAGAAAAGAAAAAAATCCAAAATAATAATCATTCAGAAATAATCATAACCATTTTCAATTATCTCATCCATATTAAGCACAATAATAACTATTTTCAATTTATCATTCATAAACCATTACATTTTCTCCCCTTCTCCAGTTCTTCCATTTTAACATTTTATATCTCTTGCTTATCATTGAGTCTGTCATCTGCACCTCTATAACTGTCTGGTTTGGTGCTGCAACCCAACAGGACCGACACAGACTTCAGAGGATAATCAGAATTGCAGAAAAAACAATTGCTGCCAATCTGCCTTCCATTGAGGACCTGTATACTGCACGAGTCAAAAAGAGGGCGGGTAAAATATTTACTGACCCCTCGCATCCTGGACACAAATTGTTTCAACTCCTACCCTCAAAACGTCGCTACAGAGTACTGCACACCAAGACAACTAGACACAAGAACAGTTTTTTCCCGAACGCCATCACTCTACTAAACAAATAATTCCCTCAAAACTGTCAGACTTTCTACTAAATCTGCACTTCTATTCTACTAGTTTTTCTCATCATTCCTATCACCCATTTCCTCCCATGTTGACTGTATGACTGTAACTTGTTGCGTATATCCTAAGATTTTTATTAATATTGCTTCTTCATTGCTTATTTGACCCCTATGACAATCATTAAGTGTTGTATCACATGATTCTTGACAAATGTATATTTTATTTTATGTACGTTGAGAGCATATGCACCAAGACAAATTCCTTGTGTGTCCAATCACACTTTACCAATAAAAATTCTATTCTATTCTATTCTATTATATATTTGTATAAAATATATATATTTTCAAATAATAAATTCCAATAAGATTAAAATATTAATAATTCCAATTCCTTATGTATACTCATTTATTTTTATAATTTATAACTGTGAGAAAAAAATTTAAAAAGAGAAAAAAAAACTATCCTCTTCCTCTTCTTTATGGTGCTGGTAACTTTTAGTGTCTTCTGGGTTTTCTTAAAAGTGTTTAATTTCGAATTATATTGTCCAATGTACAGTATTTTCAATCAAATCAAAAAGTCCAATCAGGTCAAATCAGTTCAGTTCAGTCATTTTTATCTTGAATATTTTCTTCCTTCCATGCAATAGCTGATCTACCTTCTCATAGCCAGTCAGTGTGGAAGTCAAATGTCAAAGTCTTTAAGCAAATAACAAGCTGCTATATTTCCTCCGGCCACACAATGGCGCTAGATAGCAAATTTTCCAGCTCTTTTCCAGATAGCTCTTTACCACATATTTCCGGTTTTGGTGTCTTCTTCTTCCGGTATTTTACGTTCCTCTTAGTTTACATAAAAAAAGGAAAATATAGCTTCCACAACAGGAATTCAAGGTTCCAGATTCCAAAAGGCAAGTTTAAAATAAAACCAATTAGACAGCTTTAAAAAATCTAATGATGGGCAATTTGCTACTTTTCAAAGCTTTCGCTGAAATGCCACATTGCACAGATAGCTGCTTTTTTCAATCTCCAGCTGTTTTAGATCTGTCCAGCAACCAATCGCAAAACAAAAGTCCAAAATTCCTTTCAGACACTCTCAGTTTACCACCAGCGACAGGATATCCCTACCTTTCTCTGTAAGCAACTCCTCCAGCTCTCTTTCCAGACAGGCCATTTCGTCTGGCGGGGCATGCAGGCCCCTGGCAGCGCCCAATGCATCACTCTCCCTTCAGGAGAGATCCGGTCTGGTCCAAAAGGACCAGAACCCCCGGACAATGGGAATTCGGGGCCATTCCCAAGGGAGAGAGAATGACACCGCTGCTGCGGCCATCAGACCCCACCCCTTCTCCTGGGAACCCTCCTTGACGATCCTTAATGGTTTGAATCACTCATTTACTATACAATTGCTAAACTTAGTCAATGGACTGAAGGTAAAAAAAAAACTATCTAGAAGGAATAATTTAAGGATTGTTAATATAAAAATGTTTACTTCCTAGGTAGCTTTCCTATATATCCAGTTTTGTGCTTCTATCCTTTCCTAAGTTAATAGAGAGGAAGGAAAGATGGAAAAAATAATTTCCTGCAATAAAAAAATACTTGCAAATTGCAATAGACCAAACCAAGGAGCTGGTTTTCCCAGAAGGCTCCTCATATTTCAAAAACAATATTCCTATTACAGTTTTAAGCTATCTTCAAATTCTATATCCTTGTGGGTGTTTGTTCATAATTGTTCTACTGATTCTTTGTATATATGCTTTCAAAGTCAATATTGCTCTTTAGCCAAAAATATTCCTAGCATGAAATGGTTTGCAAAGATCAGCAATAGAAGTTGTTGCTCATAGCCTTATATTTCTATCCTTTGTTTTATGTAGCTATGCAAGAAGAGATGTCCTTCCTCTAGGAAAATTCACCCTGAATTTAAGTGGCTGTCCAAGAAACAGTATCTTCACAGAGCATGTATACCGTATTATTCAGCAGCTTGTTCCTGCAGTAAGAATTACATTTATAAGCTGTGTACCTTAACTGCTCCTTCATGTCAGTATCTGGGTTCACCCTGTCACATAAAGTTGTAATGAATTTGGCTTTCAATACTATGAACACAGGCATTTGTGTAAACCAATGTCTTAATGTAATATGTAAATTTGCTTAGTTAATTTACTATACTTCTGATTGGGTATTTAAATGGACAATTGAGGGATAGGTCTCTCTCTCTCTCTCTCTCTCTCTCTCTCTCTCTCTCTCTCTCTCTCTCTCCCCCTCTCTGTGTGTGTGTGAGAGAGAGAGTTCTTTGTATACAGATAGTCCTTTGTAGGGTTTGTTTGTTTGTTTGTTTGTTTATTTATTTATTTATTTATTTATTGGATTTGTATGCCGCCCCTCTCCAGAGACTCGGGGCGGCTAACAGCGACAATAAAACAGTGTACAATAGTAATTTGGTATTGATGATTAAAAATCAATTAATATAAAAACCAAACATACATACATACATACCATGCATAGAATTGTAAAGGCCTAGGGGGAAAGAGGATCTCAATTCCCCCATGCCTGGCGGCAGAGGTGGGTTTTAAGTTGTTTACGAAAGGCAAGGAGGGTGGGGGCAGTTCTAATCTCTGGGGGGAGTTGGTTCCAGAGGGCTGGGGCCGCCACAGAGAAGGCTCTTCCCCTGGGTCCCGCCAGGCGACATTGCTTAGTTGACGGGACCCGGAGAAGATCCACTCTGTGGGACCTAACTGGTCGCTGGGATTCATGCAGCAGGGTTGATAGTTCTCCACTTATGCCAATTGTTCTGCCCATCCTAGCACCCTTTCCCTCACGTTTGTGATTTGGGTGATGGCACCTGTCTCACAATTAAAAGTGGTTGCAATACCCCACAATCACATAATCCCCATTTGTGACCTTTCCTGTCAGCTTTCCCAGAAAGTCATTGGGAAGACAGCAGGGTCTCCAGTTTCTGGGGTGAGTCTTCCCCATATACATATCCTCTCCCAATGATTGCACTGCACCAAGCACCCACACATCCCCCCCCCCCAAGCTTCCCTTACTGCTCATGTATCCTCCCCAATCTTTATCTTCTTTATCTTTATTTAGATTTGTATGCCGCCCCTCTCTGCAGACTCGGGGCGGCTCACAACAAACTTTACTATTCCATCTCACACTCTTGTATCCTCATCACACCTTTCTAAAACCCTCCCCAACTCTCACTACACCTTTGCACACCACACCTTCCCTCTTCTCCTCCTCCTCCTGCTCTTCTCCATCTGGCAGCAGTCATTTATTGCCCACTGTCCTGCCTGGAAGCCTCCTGGTACTTTCACCTTCCTGCAGCCTCCCCACTGACTTAAAGAAAGTCAGCAGAAAGCTGCCTGGGATTTAATTAATGGTGACAACCAAGACTGCAGGGATTGCCATCACTATATAGTGCAGTCACTTTACATAAGTTTGCAGTGTAGCCAATAATTATCTCTAATTCCAATATGCCTCAAGGAAATACAGATACCATAATTTTAACAATATGGTTTCTGTCCTTGCTTATGCCTGTTAGTATGCTTAGTTATAATGACAAAAGGAAAAAAGGTGTAATTAAACATTATTTCTGTGTGTGTGTGTGTGTGTGTGTGTGTGTGTGTGTGTGTGTGTGTGTAATGAATTTTTTTCAAACAATGTTATGTAGGTTAGATGCTTTTAAGGATAATGGAATATTTTTTAAGATTCTGTCTTTTACACCTGATTTGCATAATTTATATTACACTTATGATTTTAAAAAAAAATATTTACTAACTTATGAAAGAGTGTATTGTTTCTTGTACTGTAGAAGAATTGGGTGTTTTTAGCCAGAATATCTGCAATTACATGATCCCTTGATTTTTATTACCTTGTTAACCACTTATGTCAGATTTAATGAAATGTAGAAACTTTAATTCTTTATTAGGTACCATGTTTCCCCAGAAATAAGACCCTGTCTTATATTTTTTATGAACCCTGAAATAAGTGCTTGGCTTTATTACATGTACTAAAAAGCACAATTGGGCTTATTATTAGGGGATATCTTATTTTGGGGGAAACAGGCTACATGTTCCAAATGACAATTCATTATAGTGATTTTTTTTCCAGTCGTATCGCCTACAGATGACCATAGAGAATATGAACAGCTTAAGGTTTAATCCACAAAAGGACTACACAGCTAATCGCTTAGTCAGTGGAATATTACAGCTTGCCAACAGTACCTCTTTTGTCATAGATGAAACACTGCTACAGCAAGGACAGCTTGACACAAAAGGTTAGTATTCATGGATACAGTTTCTTTACAAATATTTTGCATAAATAAATGTTAAAAAAACATGGTTGAAGCAAAAAGAAAGTTGCATCTCTGATTCTTTTATTTTACATTATATAAGGATATACATGCCTATCTTGTTATCTGAGATCGGGTTATAAATGTTAAAATTGTAAATGCATCATAAACAGTAAATCAAGCAACTAAGTAAAGCAAGAAATAAGATAAGGAGCTTTAGTAGGTTTGCTTATTTACTATTACAAGTATTGTGTGGATTTGGGGAAAGAAATTAATCTAACTGGAAATAAGGTAATCCCAATTTAAAATACAGATAAAATTTCCTTCAACATTGCATATTTAACATCAAATTCATCTTCTAAAATCCAGTTATCTTACAACTGTGGCACAAACTGCAATTTTTGATTTGGATTACCTACTTCATGGGAATAACAGTATAAGCCACTGATGGTAACCTTTTTGTCATCGTGTGCCAAAGATTTGAGTGTACACACTCACATGCTGGCACCGATAATACAATGCACCCCCTTAGCATGTATGCACTACACCACACACACATATACACTGTACCTGTGCATGGGGGGAGGGGGGGAGAGCCCCAGGCAGCGAACTCTTCCAAGTGCACAAGCCAGGAGTAGCCGATACATGGCAGTTTTTAAAGGCAAAAAAAGCAGGGCAAGGTTTTCAAACCTTCTTTCCCTTTCCCTACCAAACAATCTGGAGTGAGAGCACAAAAAACACCCAGTGACTTGAAACCCAAGCAATGGATGAGAGCATAGAGTGTCTCTAAGCACAGGTGCAAAGGTTCACCATCCTTATAATTCACAACAGTGGAGAACATCAAATAAATTAAAAATGATTACATAACCACATCATAAACAATTAATAGAAGAGAAAATCCAACATTCCAAAACCAAGATAAGACTACCCAAATAATGCTGAAATAAAAAGGATTTTAAATTATCAAATGTTAATAAAGTAGCTACTTATTGGTGCTACTACATCTTAAAATGTGGAGCATTCTGCAGAGATGACCTTCTAACTTCAGTTTCTGGATTATCTTCAAAGGCAGCCTCATGAAATGTATGTGGGAATTATCCAACTGAGTGATGATCGTGGCATGAGTCACCCCAGTCAGGACATTCTGATCCCTATTCATGTTCATAAGAATTAAAAGTTCTATATTTAAATAGGACTTTTGCTTATTTTTTAATATTTCCATTCGAATTGAATGTTGGACAGAAGTTATGTAAATTGTCTTGTAACATTGTTTTTCTCTGCATTCACCAGGAGCTATGAAAACAGGGCAGCGCAAGATAAAACTTGCTGTAGGAAAGAAAATTGGCAAAAATTCAAAAATGGACTACATTATAGCATGGCAGAGAAAAATATTCCAAAAGAAAAAATCCCTATTGCAGCTCTGTGAATAGACAGTTGGGTAGTTACTAGAAATATTGGCAATTGTTCCGTTCTAATCTCTTCCTCCTAGTCACATCCACCCAAAACCTGATTGCATAAGTTTCCTTATGTTTCCCATTTGGCTATACTGTATTATTAAAGATAATAGGAAAAACACCAGAAACTAGTTTTGGCATGTTATTCCTAGCTTATTAATTATTAATTTATATTCTAGAAAGCATTCAGACATGTTCTTCAAACAATTTATTAAATACAGTGAACCAACAAACAATTAATTTGTTAAATACAGTGAATACTGAATGGTATTTTATTTTCTTATTTCTTGTTTTTAGAATTAAAAAAAATAGAAAATTTGATTAGTTTAGAGAACCGGTAAATACCACCTCTGACTGGCCCTGGCCCATCTCTGCCTTCCGAGTCTCAGCTGATTGGAAGGAAATGGAGATTTTGCAGTATCCTTTCCCTACCACACCCACCACCCCACGCCCACAGAACCAGTAGTAAAAAATGTTGAATCCCACCCCTGGAAAGTACTAAAGGAAGATACGTGTATTTTAAAATCTAATGTCCAGCCTTTAGCAAGTAAAGTATTCCAAACGTGAACAGTTATGTACATATTGTCACTTTTCTCTAGAATACAGTTATCGGCTATTGAATCGAGTAGAGATACCTAAAGAAGAATTTATTTTAATAAAAACTAAAGTTATTTCTGATGAATTACAAGCCATGATTAATGTTTTTGTTTGATTTTACTATCTTTGATAGATAAACATACTAAATCTACACTAAATTAATGGTGTAACCATACATGGTGTTCTTGTGATCTAAGTAGGACAGCATAAAGTGAATGGAATAGAAAGCAATTTTTACGAAGTTAAAAAATGTAAAAACAAAAATTGCACAAGATAAATAAATGCAGGGGAGCATTAAAGCCAATATATACTGCATTTTTCAGAGTATAAGATGCACCTAGCTTTTGCAAAGAAAAAGGAAAAAAAATCTGCCTCTGCATTCCAGCAATTTGCCTCCTTGTAGCAAACAACAAACAGCCAGTTTCAGTTTCAGCACAGTTGATTAGCAGAAGAAAAAAATCTGCCTCCCAGCAATTTGCCTCCTTGCAGCAAACAGACTGTTTAAGTTTTATCACAGTTTTAGTACAAACAGCTTTGAATTGTCCATTGAATTGGCCTCCCGACGTTCAGCTATTTCATACTGCAGGGATTCCTGTACCCCAGTGATGGCAAACCTTTTTTCCTTGGGTGCCCAAAGAGTGTGGATCTTCCATGCTTGGGGAGGGCGAAAATAGCTTCCCCTGCCCTCCAGAGGCCCTCTGGTGGCTGGAAATGGTCTGTTTCCTGACTTCTGGTGGGCCCAGTAGGCTCATGTGAGGAGAGTAAAAACACACTCCCCAATCCCCACGGAGGCTGTCTGGAAGCCAAAAATGTCATCCCAGAGTATCTGTTCAAGCGAAAAATCAGCTGGCTGGCATACACATGCATGTTGGAGCTGAGCTAGGGCAACAGCTCGCGTGCCAGCAGATATGACTCCGTGTGCCACCTGTGGCACCCATGCCATAGGTTTGCCATCACTGCTATAGCCTATTGAAGCCTCCTCACACACTGTTTTCCATCTCTGCACACCCCATTCTATGTGATGGGGATTGGAATGGGTGGTAAATGGGGTGTGTGGAGGCCAAAAATGGGGCACATGGAGGCGGCAATAGGCAGTGGCAATCCCTGCAGCCTGAAACAGCTGATCATGGGGAGGCCGATCCAACCAACAATCAGCTGTTTGTACTAATCAGGCTGTGCTGAAACTGAAACAGGCTATTTGCTATTTGTTGCAAGAAGGCAAATTACTAGAAGGCAGAGGCCAAAGGGTGGGGACCACATTCGGTGTATACGACGCACACAAATTTTCATTGTTTTGGGGGAGCGTGTCTTATACTTCGAAAAATACAGTAGCTAATTAAATCCATCACAGGCCAACTGTGGCAGAAACTAGCGCAGAACCTAGCAATATAAAGGTGTCTGTCAGCAGCTGGAATGTATAGAACCTCTGTGTGGCCTGGGTAATGGTGAGATAAAACTAGTGCAAAAGCTATTGATATGGCACAGAGTACTATTGATAGAACGACCTTCCACTGTTCCATGATTTATATCTGCTTCTGTCTCAAGAATTAGCAAAATCCATTTAATATCAGTTTGTCAGCAGACCATGATTCCTGACTCATTATGTAGTCATTAGTGGGAAAGGAAGTGAGTGAAACAGGATTTCTGATGGATGCAAACTATCTAGCCATATTCCTGGTTAGAGGAAAGTCTGTATATTGGTGACTCAAATATCAAATTACTCTTGAAACTAGTTAAGAAATGCAAACATCAATTTACTAATGTTTGTGCAAAGATACTGTCTTCTTTAAATTATAGTTAACCCAGGTTGCTGTTTCCTTTTCAGAACAGTTATCCTATTACTAACAATGAAGTTTATTTTTTAGGGGGAGGGAAGCTGTTTTTAATCTTTTAACTTCTAAAACATATTAAGGGTATGGCATTGTAATATTTATTGTAATAATTTATAATTTCTCTTTGATTTATATTAGATTTACATACTTGATTATGCAAGAAAAATATTTTTGCCGCACTTCTCCTAGTTCTCAATGATCATTTGCTCAACTTCTTAACTCCTAAAGGAATTTTACCTAGGACCTTGGTTTATACATTAATTCATAGGACAGAATTCTTGAAAACTAAGAAATAAAATACTATATTTTATTTTATATCTGAATCTTTTATAATAAACCATTGTTTTTTTCTTTATTATATTTGTAGGTGTACACAATGTGAAAGCACTGGGCAACCTGATAACTTGGCAGAAGGTGGATTATGACTTCAGTTACCATCAGATGGAATTCCCATGCAACATTAATGTTCTTATCACTTCAGAGGGCAGATCACTCCTGCCGGTATAGCAAAGCTTCCCTGATCTTCCTTCATTGTAATCTCTTAAAGAACAGTGAAAGGATACAAAGATAGCTAACTGTGCTGTACCTCTGTGTTTCATACTGGATACTGTAAACCTCGGAAGGAACAAAAATAGTGTCTGCAAATGACATTCATACATATAGATCAATTAATCTTTTAAATGTATGGTTTTGATGTTCTTTTTAAAATCCGCAATCATTAGGGTTCTATTGCATTTGTAGACAACTAACCAAATTGGATTAAAAAGACTTTTCAACTAATTCTTGTTATCTAAAGTCTCAGACATGTAGATGCTTTCAGAGCCAATATGAAAAAAATTGCCTTAATGGTTTTTGGGTTTAATCAGAGTGAAGATTGCTACCTTTCTTTGTATTAATAATTGAAACGTAAAATAATGATTTAAACCTTTCCCCCACAGTCAGATTGCCAAGTCCATCTACATCCGGAGCTCCTTCCCCCTAATATGGAGGAGCACATGAACAGCCTTCTCACAGCTGTATTGCCATCAATCCTCAACAAGTTTCGCATCTATCTAAGCTTATTGAGACTGCTTGATTATAGCATATCAGATGAAGTCACAAAGGTATAGAAATCATCATTTATTGTTAAGTGTTAAGATTGGAACAAAATTCTATTAGTGTTATGCTGTAGGATGAGAAAGCACTCAATCCCCTTTCTCACCTAAAATGAAACTTCTAGGAGGAGGCTTGTTTTGAATTTCTATTACTATCGGTATAGTAGAACTTTAAAACATTAGAAGCTTTGTTCCATTGGGATATTTGAAAAGTGCCAATTTGAAATGTTTAAAAAGTGCCAGATTTGGGATAGAAAAGGCACACCGTCTGAAAAAAACTAGTTCTTGTCTTTTTAAAAAAACGTGGACTAAATTCAGCATTTTAATTATCAAGGAAGCTTTCTTATATGGTCTTGCATTGTAATAGAAATTTATTGTATGCTTCTTCCTTGGCCACTGTGAAATTATAGCTGGATCTTGACATTATATAAATTGGTAAACTCTACCTCTTTTAATGGAAGTGTAGGATGTGAAAATATTTTATGCCCGAAGAGTTCATGATATAAATTTTTTTTAATATGACACTATCACATGCAAAAACACTGGCTAAAAATTGGCATTTGAAAGGAGAAAATTATAGTCCAATTTTCTTCTGGACTTTGGGAGGCAAATCTAAGTTAAATGATAAAACTTTAATCAATCTCTTCAACAGGCAGTAGAAGATGATTTTGTAGAAATGCGTAAAAACGATCCTGAGAGTATAACAGCAGATGATCTTCACAGAACTCTACTTGTAGCAAGGTAAGGACACAAATGTTAAGTAGTTTACTGAAGTAATCACAAGCAATCAAAATCAAGAAGATGTGTTGATGCCGATGTGACATATATGATAGCTCAGGCTTTGATTTTCAGTGAAATGAAGAAAATACACAAGAAATCAAGACTTATGGACCAAGCTATGGACCTACATAGAAAATGGTTCCAGCCATACAAGCAAAGTATGGTTGAAATAGTGGAAAAATAGTAATAGTTGTAAAGTAAGAGACCTGTTAAATAATGATTGCATAGAAAAGGCTATGCAAGGTTTGGAAAGGGTGGATTTCTTTTTTGTTTCTTTGTATTCTTTTCCACCTCCTCCAATTGTTTTCCTGAAAATCAGCCTGGAGATTTTAAGAGCAAGTCCTTTCCTCCTCCTTTCCCTTTCAATAAGATCTACTGTCTCATTTAGATAAAGGTGTCACCAGTGTTCTGCACCTGGGGGGGGGGGGGGCTTGGGGGGGGTATTTTGGGTTTTTTGTTTGGCTCTTTGGCAGGGTGGAATGATTACTTAAATGAGCTAAGTTGTTTTTTGTTTGCAATAGAGCACTTCCCTAAAAAGTGCTAACTGCAATTTAACAAGTTGAATTCTGCAACCTTGATTAGATTAGAATCGCCTACTTGCAGGGCTGCCTAAAACTTATCAGACTTTAATGAATTTCGCCTTGAAAGCTTTTCTCAGTTGCAAAATTGGTCTAAATGTGTCTATTGGCAAGAAAGTGAATTTTGTCACATTTGCAAGCTATTGCTAAACATGGTAGCCACTAAACAAGGAATGGCTATATTATTTTTAATTATCTCATACTCTTCACCATCTATCCCTAAAATATTATATGTTGCAGTCTTTTAGATGCTATGGTTGAGATACAATGAAAAGAATTCATCTGGTTGTTTTCAGGGCTCCATTAAGTATCTGATTCCACAGAATGAGTTTATTTGCAAAGTCAAAAGGCGCTTTGTCTCAACCAAACATTTGCATCTAGCGAATGTTACTTTAGCTAAAACATTTTTAGGCCTGGTTAGTACTTGGAAGGAATTACCAGGGAATTCCAGGATGTGCGTAGACAGGAAATCATGACCCAGTCCCAGAAATAAACAAAGTTTTTTCTATTGCCGTAAGTAATACAGAGTAGTGTTCCTGTAATCATCAAATGTTGAGCTGTACTGGAGGGCAATTCTTAAATGAGCTTCAAGGTATGATCAGGGGTATCAAACTCCCGACAAGTCCCATGACGTATCACAACTTTTTTCCTCTTCACTAAACGAGAGTGGGGTTGTCCCGTATGTGATGCATAAAGCCCACAGGCCGTGAGTTTGACATCCCTTATTTATAGGCTTCCTATATTTGCCCCATTTTGATTATAATAAAAGTTTTCATTTGCACCACACACCCTGTTCCTTATTGATCATCTACCAGATTCCTCCATATCCAACAGTGACAGACCTTCTAATATATTGCCTTCAGAAGAAAAGGTGGGATAAATTCAGAGATGTATCTACCTTGAAAATACACGAAGAACTACAGTATAGTAAAACAAGTAGCCCAGGAAGCCTTTTATAAAATTTTGCCAAATTTTACTTCCACGGGAATTATATCTCCTAGATTTTGAACACATAGAAGTCTGACGGCAGAAAAAGACCTCATGGTCCATCTAGTCTGCCCTTATACTATTTTCTGTATTTTATCTTAGGATGGATATATGTTTATCCCAGGCATGTTTAAATTCAGTTACTGTGGATTTATCTACCACATCTGCTGGAAGTTTGTTCCAAGGATCTACTACTCTTTCAGTAAAATAATATTTTCTCATGTTGCTTTTGATCTTTCCCCCAACTAACTTCAGATTGTGTCCCCTTGTTCTTGTGTTCACTTTCCTATTAAAAACACTTCCCTCCTGGACCTTATTTAACCCTTTAATATATTTAAATGTTTCGATCATGTCCCCCCTTTTCCTTCTGTCCTCCAGACTATACAGATTGAGTTCATTAACACATTAACACATTCTGTAAATTACCTCATTAGAAGTATTTTGGTTTGGAAAAGTTAAAGATTGCAGGAATCAGAGTTTTAGTACTTTATAGATTCTAAAGAGATTAATCTGTTTCTTGTCCACAGGTTCCTTTCTCTCAGCGCTGGGCAGACAACACTATCAAGAGAGAGGTGGCTAAGAGCAAAGCAATTGGAGGCACTACGTAAAGCCAGATTACAGTCGCAAAAATCTGTAAATGGAAATGAACTTTAGGACATCAGTACCCATGTTTATAAGACTGTAAACAAGTCTAACATTTGTAGAGCTGATATGAACAGAGATTATGTTTATACCAGGTTTTGTAGATAATTTATATAAAAGTTATGACTCTTTTCTCAAATGAATCAAATTTATGGTGTTCAGCAGATTAACACTGATAAATTTTGAAGCTTGTTTTGTAACCAAATTAGCAACTATGGAAAAATCTGTTTGATATTAAAGATTTATTATAAAAATTGTCCAACACTTTTACTAAGAATTATTATAGCAGATAAACACTTTATGGCATTAGAACACATACCAGATTTTAATGAGATTGGTCTGAAAGTCATAATAGAAAGTACAATTTGGCTCCATAAATTATTATTTTTCAAGTTTTAGCTTTGTGAATGTATCCTAAATAGTCATAAATTTACTAATTACTATTTACTCAGAACGTAAAAGTGTAAAATCAGCATAGTTATCTATATATTTGTCTTTATTTAGGCCCATCAAAATGGACATTGTACCTAATGTGTGTGTCATATCTACTGAGGTTAGCATTGCTAGTTAACTCTTTAATGTGCCAGGATAACATTTATTTTATCCCACCATTATTTTTTATATATACAGAACTCAAAAGAGCAAACATATTCCTACATCCTATATTCCAAGACAGACAGTTCTGCAGATTATGTCCTTCCAGTATCTATTAAAATTAAGAATTTTATATAAAAAAATACAACCTAAGTTAAGAGACAATGCTGAGTGTTGTTAAATATACTTTTGTGGAAATCTACAATTTTGCTCATTATGAGTTTACAATGTATCTAGAGTAGTATTTCATAAGTATATACATGCCATATTTTCTGAACTTTAGAATAAGTAGAGATAACACAGCAAGGAAAGACACTACAAAATAAGATTTCAAAGAAGTGTGTATTCCATTATTCATTTGAATCCTCAGAAAGATGAATTTGTCCAATTGGTATTTTCAGAATGTGTAAGTCGAGAACATCCAGCTTATAACAAAAATAACAGTCTAATGTTACCTGAGAAGCAAAATTTTAAATATGACATCAAGTTTTATGGCTGATCAGCTAGCAGTCTGAGATTTCCAATTTCCTCTACCTTGAGGGAAAGCAGCAGCAAGCGTTCATGGTAATTATTTAGACATCCCTTCAATTTGTTACCACGTACATTAAGATTCTATTTCTCATGGCTGTGCAATTGCTCGTGACATGATCACTATCAAAACAGTATCCTCTAAACTTTTTTTAGTAATTATATTGTTACCCCCCAAAATACTAAAGATGCATAAGGGGGAAAAACAAGCAGAGAAGCCATTTTAGTCTTGTAAATGAATCGACAAAGATTCTTAGTATCTTGAACCATACACACCAAAATGCATAGTACTGTATTTAATTTTTTTATTAAAATAGCTCGTTTCCCACATTAAAACAATAGTTTTATTTTAAATATACTTAAATGTATAGATACTCTCAAAAGAACACACATTAAAGTATTAATAAATAACAAAATACAAACAGTACAAAAGTATCACACAAAAGACAGCTTAGTAAGTTATCACTTATATAGTAGACACACTGACATATAGTTGACTCATTGACTGTTCAGAACACTACATGCAATCTAGCTATAGTACCCGTGTACTAACAGAAACCCAACTTCTAGAATAAGGATAGGTTATGAAGGAACAAGATTGCATTCAGTGCTGTTTCTGCTGCTACATTCTATTGTAGTTCATCCATCACATGCCCATTCTGGGCAACAACAGCATGCTTCTAAGAAATGAGCTAGTATTTAAACACATTCATTTCTCTGCTAAAACTGATGTTGATTATAGCTACACTAACTTCTGAAACACGTTGCACTGATCACATTTTTGATAGGAGTGTAAGGTATTATGGAGGAATATGTTGTCAGTTGTATTACTGAAGATGATACCTTGGATATGTTTAGGTAATCTTTCTTCATATGGATACATATTTAATCAGAAGTTGATATCAAGCTTAAGAATTTGCTTTATTCCAGAAAAGACTATGTTCTAAGAATATGCAACTAGTTTCTTGGAAAATAATGAATTATGGTTTCTAGACACATTGATTTTATTTTTAAGAGGATTATTTTTTCCAGCTAGAAAAGCCCTTTCAGCAGCTGCCCTGAAAGCATTAACAAATATACTTCTAGACTCAACTACTAAACCAACAGAGGTAGAAAGAAGCAAGGAACTGGTGAAGGAAAGAGAGAATAAATGCCTAAGCATATCTTCTTTTAAAAAAAAGACTCCCTCTGCAGTCACCATTTCCTTAGGAATGAAACCTGTTCAAAGAACACAAATGTTTAAAAAATTAAATTAAAAAAATCTGGAGAAAAATAAATAGAATGCCATCTATGAGTAAAATATTCACTGGTACAGTGCAAGATTAATAAGGTAACAGGTGTTTAGTACCAGACCCTTAATATAAACATTCTACACAAATCTGAAGGCTTATAAAAACTTGCTCCAAAAGATATAATTGTGCATCCGATCACCTAAACTAACTTGTTGCATGCACATCAACAATTGTTGTGTGAGTTACCTGTTTAGTATAATTTACTATCACTCACTTGCTACAAAACAGTTCTGAAACCTGTTCAAAACCAAATTTCTCTCATCGGTTTCTGTAAACATTGTTACTGGTATTCTTAATAATACTCAGTTTGCCCTTCTTCCCTAGAATTTATGTTACACACAATATATGTTCAATAGTATATACAATGGGATCTTGAGCTCTAAATCTGAATTATTCGTGTTTGACACTGGGTAAACATTTCTTTCAATTCATTTTGCTGACTTTCATTAATAATTTCTGGTTCAGCTGGGCTCTTCTGGACTTTAGCTACAGCAAAGTTGATTCCTTGGGTTAAGCCAGCTTGTGTAATGTTAGCTACCTGTGCCATTGAATTGCGTATCTTTGCAAAGGGAGAGACGGCCCTGCTGCCACTATTCTCAGCTGGTGAAGGAGACACATGAAACCCTGGCTCATCTTCGAGAACAATAGATGAGGAGCCTGGGCTTTTATGAGATTTAAATAAATTCATCTGTTCAACCACCAAATATTGTGGTCCTGTCTCTGAAAATGATACATCCAGTTTAGATGGTCTAGAAGGAGCCTTATTAGTTCCCAAGCAATCAGCTGCCTTAGGAGCATTATTGCTAATATTATGTGCCACTTCTTGGGGTTCTTGAGAACCCCTCTCACATTCTGAAACACTGTTGTTCATCTTAATTTTAGCATCCTGGACAAATCTGTGACGGTAAACATCAATCTGTTTAGTGACATCTAGTGTTGTGTTTTCAGCAGAAAAAGCTTCACGTTCATTGTTCATTTGGTGTCCAGATTGTGCAACATGGATGTCTGAAGGAACAGGAATGCTAATATTAATATCAGTGCTGCTCACAGATTGGGAACGACTATTTAACCGAGGAGCAGATGCAATGATACCACAGCTAGGTAAGACGTAATCTCCATTCTCTAAAGAATCCAGGAATTGCTGATCGTCGTCAGATCTGGAATTTGTCAGGAAATCATCTGAATGGAACGAGTCGTTATCAGACGAAATCTCAATATCTGATTCTATATTGGCATTAGTGTCAGTCATGGCATTTTCCATAGTTTCAAGACTACTGTCAGATTTCCAAAGATTTACTTTCAGATTAGGCTTTAAGAAATTGACTTTCATTTCAGGCTTTCTAAAGTTTCCCAGTTTTCTAAGATTGTTGATATTTACGTTGGATTTGGTTTGTTTCACTTTTTGATTGAGAGATGAAAACTTGTTCATTAAGTAATTCTTCCCCAGGGCCAAAGAACCTCTATTCTGGGTTCTGATCCCAATGATGTCCTCATGCGGTTTGCTGCTCTTCCTGAAAAAGTGAGAAAACTAATAACATCCTTTGTTACTCATACAATAAAAACAGCTGCTTTTGATCCCTTCTTTTATTACACAGGATATACCAAAAGTCAGGCTTCACAATTGATTACATAAATTACATTAAAAGTTTGAATTGGTTACTCTTTTCTTTTAAATACAACTTACTCGTTTGATGCATGACCTTTGAGCATTCCAAGCATTTTCTCTGATGCAAAAAAATACGCTGTATAAAGCATTCTGATTGGCATAGAGAGCCTGACTTGGTGCACCCTGGATATATAGTACAGTGGTACTTCTACCTAAGAACGCCTCTACTTACGAACTTTTCTAGCTAAGAATTGGGTGTTCCAAAAATTTTTTGTCTCTTCTCAAGAACCATTTTCCACTTACAAACACCAGCCTCTGAAACTAACCGGAAAAGGCAGGGAGAAGCCTCCAGGCGGCCTCTCTAGGAATCTCCTGGGAGGAAACAGGGCCTCAACCCTCCCTGTGGTTTCCCCAATTGCACGCACTATTTGCTTCTATATTGATTCCTATGGGAAAAATTACTTCTTCTTACAAACTTTTCTGCTTAAGGACCTGGTCACAGAACGAATTAAGTTCGTAAGTAGAGGTACCACTCTAATTCCTTTTTAAATTGGTGTTTAATAATACCAAGGCACTCGGCATCCTCAGTATTGCAAGACAGAATCTTTAGCTAATAAAAATATTTGAGAACTTTTTTGAGTCCTTGGTGGTGCCCTCTGAACCTGGAATGCTTTCTTGTAAATGTTTCAGTACCCAGCTAGGGAACTACTCCATGCTACTCAACCCCAAAGGAAAGCATCCACACTGACACATTTTATTTACATAAAAGCAGGTAAGTAAGGAATCAGATGGCTGGTTTATAGGTAATCCTTGACTTAAAACTATTCCTTTAGCAACCATTAGAAGCTACAACAGAGCTGAAAAAAGTGACTTAAACCAGTCCTCACGTTTACAACCATCGCAGCATCATATGAAAACAGGTGCTTGGCAACTGGCATCTATTTACAACAGTTGCTGGATTCCTAAGGCCGCAACCTCCCTAGCTGGCTTCCAACAAGCAGACTTAAAGGGGAAAACTGGATTTGTTTAACAGTCGTGTGGTTCACTAAACAACTGCAGTGATTCACTCAACCTATGTGCCAAAAAAGGTTGTAAAATCAGCTGTAATAACAACCGCCTTGCTTAGCAAAGGAAGTTGTGGTTTCTATTGTGGCTGTAAATCAAGGACTGTCTAAGACATACTACAAGATCGAGGATCGGTAACACAAACCACAAGTGCTGTAGCTTAAATTGAATTTGGTGTCAGGGAATTTATGAACATGAAAATAATTAAAATTCACCTCTCCAGTTTTTTCTCAATAATGGGGACATCTAATCCCATGGCCTGCTTGGTGATTCGCAGCATTTCTGCAATGCACTGAAGAGTGTCTGAAATACAAAGAATTCATCCAGATATCCTGAAAAGATCATCTTCTTCACCAGATGCTCATGTTAGTTTATTTGGATAGATTTGCCTTCCAACAGTAATACAATATATACTACCTACTAACATGAAAGGTTCACCATTTTACATCAAATGACTCATATATTAACAACGGTAAGTACTTAAGCAAAAAGCAAAGAATTAAGCCATTTTAAATTACAATGACTTATTTTTATCCCTGAAATAAAATAAAAGATGAAGATTTGTAGTAGACATTATATTGTACTATTTATTGGAGTGGTGCATTTGTTGTCTGAAACATACTGCAAAATGAATGGTAAATTAGTGAAGTATAATTGAAAGGGTACAAATATACCAAATTTTCTTAAATGTGTATGCTGCCCTTCCAGAGATTACGGTAGCTCAAAATCAGCAGAAGGACTGGTTTTGGTGAAAATGGGCAGAGTCCTGGTGTCAGTATCAGTAATTACATTGGCTAAATATTTTAAGATATAGTTTATTTTCAAGCATTATTTTCTTACTCAACTATTTAAGTGTTCAATTTCATTTTCATAGCTAAATTGTAAATTGCTCAGAAACATCATATCTGATTCTATTCATTCCCCCCAAAAGTAGATCCTTACCTTTTCCATCCTCTTCAGGGCTACGCACTACTGCTCTAAGCGTATGGAAGTACCCACTTGTATCTTTGTATTTATGATGAAGCCTCATGCATGAGAACTTGGGTTTTCCAAAGAATGTTGGTTCAGGTCCTTGTTTTTAAAAAAGCAGTAACAATTCAGGAATGCTGAGTGCACTTTACTTTTTAAACAACACAATTTATTATATCCACCAGAAACAAGGACTTCCCCAGTTCAACTGGGATAAAGTACTATTGGGTTCCACTTATCCCAAGATCCCCATGTACAATTGGTGGGCCACTGTATGACACAGAATGCTGGACTTGATGGGCTTTGGCCTGATTCAGCATGGCTCTTCCTATGTTCTTATGAATTGTATGCTGTGATTCTGTTCTATAGCTTAAATTATACAGTATTAAAAGATTAATTCCACTGGTTTTGTTGTATTTCTTTTCCTTATACCAGTGAGTGGTAGTAAGTGAATACTGAGGCTCAGAATTTGATTTATCTCTGGTATAGCAATGAAGCTCACCAATTGCTTTTGGTCATTCAATCTATAAAAGAGAAGTAAGATATTTTTTTTTTGTACTTTCAAGTTCCCTGGCAAAAGGAAGAATATCAAGGTAACATTTTCATAGAAAAATTTCTATTGTATTGCTTTAAAATTTTAACGATAGAAATTCCTCCATAACGTTACATGCATAGAAACAGCCACTGGCAATAACAAAATAGGTAAAGAAAGGAAATTTCTGGAAAAGTCGGTATATTCTATGGCTGTTCCATGCCACAGTCATCCTTTTTATTAAACCTAGTACAGCCAGCCAGCTAGTCCACCTCTGCCCTGGGTTTTTTACTTGGCCTTCTTTAGCCTCTACTATCCTTAACCTTGCTGTTCTGCTCGGGTCAATATGATGATGCAGATTATTTGTCATGCAGATCTGAAACTTGTGATTAATTGACTTTTCCTCATTTGAGGGGTTCTTACTATGAGTGTCGGAGGGGGGGGTGTTTCCTTTTTGCTACACCTGAAACAATACAAGTGTACAATGTTCCCTCTATTATTTTTTTCGGTGTGGGTGGAAAAATATACCGTGTTTCACCGAAAATAAGACACTGTCTTATAATAATTTTTGCTCCAAAGGTTGTGCTACGTCTTATTTTCAGGGGGTGCCTTATATTCCGATCCTTCCCCTTTAATTCTTGGAGCGTTTGTACGCTCCACTTGAAGAGCCTTACTGCCCCCCGCTGCCACCAATTTTGCTGCCGCCGATTTCACCGCCACCGGACCCCTCAGCTGTTTGGCGGCCCACGTATCTTCTGTTGGCCGCCACGGGAGCAGGAGGTGCAATCTGGTCAGCGGCGGCCAAGGCTCAGCCCCCTCACCGGACCCGTCTTTTTTCGGCACCGGCACCGTTTGGGGAGGAGCCCTCGGTGGCCATGGGTGTGCCTACGGATCTGGAGGCAGCAGACAGCCCGACGGATGGGCGGCTACCTGTCTCAAGCAGCAAAGGGGGCTGACGGTTTGGGCTGGTCAGCGTCGGGAGCTGCTCCTCCGCTTTCGGGATGCCACCGCCAATTTCGCTGCTGCCGATTTCGCTGCCTCCAGGCCTCTCAGCTGTCTGGCGGCCCACGTGTCTTCTGCCTGCCCCGCCCCTCTCGCAGCCCCTTCGCTAGCGGCTGGATGAGAAGAAGGAGAAGCCGCAGGTGCCACCGCTGCGGCAGGAGCCGCGCCCCAAAGCGGGAGATGGAGGAGGAGAAAGCCGGAAAGAGGGGTGGATCGGGCGGGCAGTGGCAGGAGGCCAGGGGCGTGAGGGGGCCGGAGGCGCCTGGGACAGGGAGGCTCGGCACCAGCACCGGCACATCTGCGGTGGGTGGGGGCGGCCAGTGCCTCCCGTTGCACGGCCTTAGAAAAGGTTGCACGAGAAGTTGTCTTGGGCTGCGCTGCCGTGCGCCTTAGAAGTAACATTGCAAGTGTATAGTAAATGCGAACAGAACAACAAGGTTAACAGCAGTATATTTAACCTTCCATCCTTTCCCTATAAAAAGGCTTATGTTGCTCATAAGGAGTTGAGTTCAAAGACACCAGCAACAAGTAAAGAGAAAGGGGGAAGAGAACACACTGGGACATCAGTGGACAAATAAGTTCACAGGTGACACAAAGGGGGAGCAGATAGAAAAAAAGAAAAATGCACCAGCTTTACTTACTCACCTGGTAAGGTCCTCCAGAATTTACCTAGGCCACAACCTGGAACAACTAAGATGTTCCTGGATTCACTTCAGCTAATTGCAACCTGCTCAGAACAGTTCAACTAAACTTCAGAGCCACTATTCATAAGTTTGTTTTCTCAAATTGGAAACAATTTCATTTGTTTCATGACAAAGAATTACAATTATTATATAAAAGGTTTTTCTTTTCTTTTTTTCCAATTACCAATATGTTACAATTGCCCTGGCAAGAAATAGGAATAAAGAATGCAAAATACATACCTATTTCTATCTTCTCCAAATTTTCAAGGCTCAGCCTTTGATATTGATTGACTTTATCTATTTCATCATCATAGCTACAAGGGGAGGAAAAGTGCCTAGAATTAAATCTTAACTGATAGTCAAACCCTGGATGATGCAGTTCTGACAACTTTGTCTACAATGTGAAATAAAAATGAATACTTACTAGGCTACATAGTATGCAGAGTTAGAAAGTAGAAGAAGAACATCCACATCTCTATGAGTAGCATCAATAAGGCTAAAATAAAAAGATAGTAGTAACAAAAATATTGACGAATAAATCTCATAAAACATTTTTAAAAGATTTTTCTATTTCGTAGTTAGGATGGAAACATGTACAGTGATCCCTCGTTTATCGCTGGTGTTCCTTTCCAGGCCCACCCGCGATAAACGAAAATCCGCGAAATAGGATTTTTTTCTCTCTCTCCCACACACATTGTCCCTCATCCCCCCTCCCCTTTACATTTAGTCTCTCCCTTCGTCTCTCTTTCTCTCTCTCTTGGGGAATCCTCACCAGGGGCTCACAGAGGCTCCGCTCCGCACCCAGCAGCAAAGTGTCGCTTTGGCAGGGACAAGGCAGGCACGCCGCTGAGTTCGCCAGTCCTAGTGGCAGCAGCAACTGCTGAGGGGGCTCCAGCGGCTTCCCTTTGGGGAGCAGCAGCGCCAGGAACATCATGTCCATGCCCCAGGCCCCCGGTGTGGGTGCCACCACTGTCCTCGAAGAGACAGTGCGAAGCCACTGGGAGCCCCTGGCGAGGATTCCCCAAGAGAGACGAAAGCAGAGAGACAAGAGGTAAAGAGAGAGGGTGGAAGTGAGAGACTGTGTGGGGGGAGAAAGAAAAAAACCCCGTGATGCACCGAAGCCGTGAACGGTGAACCACAAAGTGACGAGGGATCACTGTATTAATAAATTATAAACACAGTCCCTGATTCCTGAGCCAAGTAGGAAGAGGCTTGGCCCCCTACCCACATTCTGAGATTCCTGTTCTAAGCACATTCCACCCACTGGATTCACTTCCCACTGTTCAACTTCTCCTTTACCTGCTGAAGAACTACTTTCCTAATGTTGATGTCCTTTAGAGAGTAAATGCCCTTAATTATATTATCCTTCATTAACTAAATGCAATACAAGTTATTATTCTGCTAGCATCAGCTAAACCCAAGGAGTTGCAATCATGATATGTGTAAATAGTTAAAAAGGCTGTAGTATTATAATGATTTTATTTCATTTTTGAAACTAATATTCATGAATGCTAAATCACACAATGAAAAACAAAGTGATTAAAGACCTGCGTAAAAACCACTAACAGCAGAACCAAAAACAATAAAATCTGAAGCTTAGAAAATATGAGGGGGTAGAGTACTTTCTCTGGCACCAAACATGGACCTTAAAGTAAGCAAGAAAATTTTTCCTAGCAAATATGCTTTCCTGAATACCATTTATTAAATCTAAAGACACAGTACTCCCCCAGCAACACAGAATTAATCCTTTGAATATTTTATGCTAAGCAACTAGAGTAAGCAATAAATAAATAAATCTTAGACTCTGCATACCTGGGGTCACAGTCAATTAGTGCCCAACCACCATGAAATTTTTCATCATCTGGTAAAAGCAATTTCATGTAACTCTGCAATAATTGGCTAATCAATTCCTGATGAGTCCTCAAATGTTCCTTGTGCATGGCTTCATGCTCTTTTTCTTTGGTAAATATGGAATAGAGATCTTCTGTCACAGGATTACCCTGCATTAAATCTAGACAAACACAGAGTGCATACAATGATTAAATGAAAGTGAAGCACAGAAAACAGTTGCACCATGAAATTTCAGTTTTAAATATTCAATATAATGGAAAATAATCCTTAATTGTTGATGAAGGGAGATAGGCTGATTCCTCACCATTTGTTGTGTTTTTCTAACCTCCAAATCAGAGAGTATAAAATTCTACCCCAGATAAAACAGTGGGTTCCTCGCTGTTCGGACCAGTTCACCCAAACCGGTAGCAACCCATTGGTAACATCATGATGATGTCACAGAACCGGTTTGGTTGGTGACAGTCCATGGACACTGCCATCTTTTTTTCATTTTTTTCCCCCGGGGGTGTGTGTGTGTTCTGCACAGGCACAGAAGCCAAGTCTCTGGCGACGCATATGCCATCTTGTTTTCAGCTTTTAAAATTTTTATTTTATTTTAATTTTTTCAGCGTTGCACATGCCCACAAGGCATAGGAAGAAGCAAACAGGCAGCGAGATAAGTTAGAACTCATCTATGCTCCAAATCATAACTTGGACATAATTAGAGAAAATCTGGGGTATAGTTATAACCTCATTTTAGCCATATTTTGGGGGAGGAAATAGTATCAATGCAACTTAAAAATAAATATGCTAATATTAGAATGGATTCGTTTTAATATTTCAAAAAGAATCAGCTAACAATGAGCCAATCAAAATTATATTCAAATAACATATGATACATGCATATACGTGAATATCAAGATCGCTGATTTACTGCTTTCTGAACAAGGAAGTGAAATGAAGAAAAAAGATTTTCTCAGTCATTTCTACAAGCATGAAGGGCCAACTAGGAATGATGAGGAATACACCCCAGTGCTTTGTTCATTCATAAATAATACAAATACTTTTATCTATTTGGTGTAAAAATTGAGGCAAGTGTCTTACCTATGACTGCTTGTCTATAAGCATCTCTGAAGCGGTTCAAGTAGTATCTATTTGCAGAGTTAACACCATCTTTCATAACTCCTGCCAGCTTCCTTTCACCAGTCCTTGTGAAGTCACCCTATTATACATAATGTATCTCTGAATATTCAGTGTGCAATTTATATACCACTTAGAAAACAATTCTACTTTCAATATTGGATAACTTTGCAGCTTCAATTTTTGGCCTCCAAAACATTCCTCAAATTGTGTTGCTTTGTTAACAAAAGTTAGGGCTGGAAAGGAATGTATTAAGGTTCTTCAAACCCAAATATATATACCCACCCCCCAAGTTCTCAAATAATCAATGTAAACCATAAATGCACAGTGGCTATATTAACACAATACACTTATGCAGGCCATTTAAGAACAAGAGATTGCAAATTAGAACAGTGATGGCGAACATTTTTGGTTTGTGTGCCAAAAGGCCCTAGCACATGTGTACACACCCACATCCATTCCCTCCTCCCCTCTCATGCCCCCACGCTATCTCCTACGCATGCGTACAAACCTGTTCCCCGCCTCCAGGCATGCACACAGGCCTCACTGAAGCCTGGGATGGTGAAAAAAGGGGCAAACTGGAGTTCAGAAAAACAGACTTCCTGTTTGCCCATTGTGCTGTTTTTCCCACTCCAGAGAACATAAGAACATAAGAAGAGCCATGCTGAATCAGGCCAAAGCCCATCGAGTCCAGCATTCTGTGTCACACAGTGGCCCACCAATTGTACATGGGGATCTTGAGCAGAAAGAGATGGCAAAACCCTCCCTTTCCCTTGACCCCCAGTAAATGGTACTCAAGGGAATCCTGCCTGCCTCACCCAACATAGAGGCAGCACATAGACATCCGTTTCAATAACCACCAATACATTTGGCATCCATGAATCTGTCTAATCCTGCCTTGAAACTATCAAGGTTGACAGCTGTCACGACCTCTTCTGGAAGTGAATTCCATAAACCAATGACCCCCAGGGTGAAGAAATATTTCCCTTTATTTGTCCTCACTTTTTTACCTATGAGCTTTAGGGAGTGCCCCCTCGTCCTAGTATTGAATGATAGAGAAAATAATTTTTTCCTATCCACCTTTTCTATCCCATGCATGATTTTATACACTTCGATCAAGTCACCCCTTAAGGATTTATTAAGGCTTCAGGGAAGCTTCTGGTTTGCCTGTTGGGGCGTTTTTCACACTCTGGGGCTTCAGGAAGCTTCCCTGAAGCCTCCGGAGTGCAAAACAGCCTTTCCCAAGACCAAAAATCAGCTGGTCAGTGTGTACATGCACACTGAAGCTGACATAGGGCAATGCCTCTCGTGCCCTCCAATATGCCTCTGCGTGCCACCTGTGGCCCACATGCCATAGGTTCACCATCACTGCCCTAGAATGAACAATTATGATGTGTTTGCACGTATAGTCATCAGAACATATTCCATGCTCAATATAGTATGCAAACAAGGAAAAATGAATAAATCTGGTAAATAGATTAAGCACAGTCAATATAAGAATGAAGACATATTTATAAAATTAATATAGAATGCTAAATCACATTGTAGTTTGTTTGATTTTTGTTTAGCATTTTAGGAAACCAAGCCAAGGGAATTAATAAACCATATTTCTGCTTTTGGGTAATGTATATACACAGCCCTTCTATATTCTTAATGACTTTGGCATGACTCATTTTGCTTTCATGTAATAAAATGAGCAAAAAAACTTTAGCAAAAGAAAATAACAAAAATTATAAATACTGAACTGAAATTGTGCAGAACAATTTGTCTAATCTGATGTGAGGTACATGCAGGGTTGAGTCTTTTATCCACACATGCATGAAACACAACAGTTTCAATAAAGGATGGGCATTATTTTATTGTAATAATCCACAAGCAGTGTCTACCATAAACCATAATTTCAATCCGCTGAATAAGGGCCATATATTTATTTTTATAATTTTGAAAAACTACTCTTTTAGCAATAAGAAGGACATGCAGAATCCAATGGATCTCAATTATATGGACATTATTGATATTATGATATTATCAATGATATTATGGACAATGACTTCAAAGTATAACACAACATACTTTTTCCTGAAGAATGTTCTTTCCTTTTCCTTATATATTTTTTTAAAAATTACCTTTAAAGCTGCTGTTCCAGCATATTGTCTGCTTATGGCATCGCCATTGTTAGCCCATATGATCTGATAAATTCTATTGCACTTCACTGGCAATGCTTGTTCTGGGGGCATCACACCTAATTTTTTTAGCTGAAAATTAAATGTATTTATTATTAATGGTCATTTGTTTTACTGAAAAGTACAAAATGAAAAATAAAATAATGAAAACTTCCAACCAGTCTTCACTAATCCAATATAATAAAATTTATCGTTTAATACATACAGAGAACACCAAATGGGGGAAAGCTTTCTGTGTTGTAACAATTTTTAAATAAAATCTCCCAAATAATGCTAATTATACTATTTTCTAGAAATAATAAGATCCTGCTACTGAAAATGAGTATTCACTCAAGTTCCTTATTTGTTTTCCTCTTTAACAGGAACTTATGACTTTGTACTTAATTTGCATGACCAGGTTAAAATCAAAAAAGGCATTTTAAATCATTTTACTAAAAAGCGCCAGTGTAAAGGTACATTTAAATTTTGAATTTTAGCATTATCTAAAAAACAAATTTCTAGAAAACAAATTTCGGCATTACTGTAGCTTTTTTCTTCAGTAAATTTAGCTCTTCTATATGAATTATTTGGAAGCAACTTTTCCAAATCTCTATACTAGTGTTTTCTTTAAGGGCAATCACTATAGTTTACATTGTTGTACCTGCTGTTCCATAATGGCACGAGCAATTGCTGCTTGAACAACGTTGGTTCGATCCAGACAATCCATGCAGTTAACACGGAAAATTCCTTCCTGTTTACAAATTACACCAGCTTGGTCCACCCTTCCAAAAAAGCGACATAAAATTAAAAAACTTTTTTTTAAAAAATGCCTCTTTTCTACACATACATACAGTATATACACTGGGCAACCCGGGCGCTGCTTGCGAAGAGCACGGAATGGGGTCCTGGTGCAGAGGCCACGAGCTTACGTTGGGAACCTCTGCCATCGCCTTGGTTCCAGTGTGGGGGCCTGAGGACATGCACGAGGGATAGTGTTGTGGTTGGCTCCAGGCCAGCTCCTGTAGCTGGGAATTTTGATGTGGAACAATGGGAGTCATCTGTTTATAGAAGGCCAGTCTGGTTTGCAACAAGATACCTTAGACAGTGAAACCGAATCCCAGGAAGAGGAAGTGCGGGGGAAGAGACAGACAGGGGAATGGATGCAGCCAGCCCACCAGCTAGCCCTCCAGCTAGAGAGTCCTCAGACTCAGAAGGGGAGGACGTCATGAATAACCCTATCTTGAATCCCCGCATGCGCAGGAATTTTAGGAAGGCAGGAACAGCTGCACAGGCGTAAAAACAGATAATGGAGTGCAGCTGTTCAGAGGTTAATTATGTGGTTGAAACCCTAATAAAAAAGGGAAGGTTGGAGTGCTGGGCGTGGGCATTTATCGTTGGTGGTTTTGGAAGAAAGAAGATTGTGCAGCGTGGTTTGCATTCTGTTTTGGATTTCTATGAAGTCTGAGACACTCAAGCAGGAAAAGTCTGCGGATTTGAATGTGGAACTCTGCCTTTATTGACTCATAAATCACTCCTTGGCTCTGGCACAAGCTTAAGCGTGTCAAGTGAACCTTTGGTGTGAGTAACTCTAACCTTTTGGGACTCGTAAAACTGTAATTGGTCTTGCATTCAAGCAGGCGTTTAGCCTCTGTACATAAAAGAGACTTTCTGGATTCAACTGCCTTTCTGTCGTTTGTGTTTGACTTAATTCTGGGCTTGTGAGTGGTTAATTGCAATAGCCAGGGACCAGACTACCAGGCCGCAGGCAGCAACAGTCTACCGGAGCTCCAGCAGCCTCTGTCGGGAGGGCCTCAGTCTGCTGGGTGCATGCACGTACACACGTGCGCACACACAAAGATGTACTAAACTGCTTTGAAACTCATTGAGTTTGGCATGCAACACATTGGTACTCATTGTTTGGTACTCAACGCACAAGTTAGAACTTGTCGATGTCATCTGCTTTATGACTCATTACATTTTTTGGGGGGGGGGATAAATTTATTTGGTAGTCATTGTTTTTGGTTTTCATCATATCTCCCAGAATCAATCAATGATGAGTCAGTATCACTGTATATATTCACACTCTAACTGTACAAAATAAAATATTTTTGTGCTTATATACAGCATGAGTTACTCATACTGTTAATCATATCAATGCCCAACGTATCTCTGTTTGCAGAATCTCTCATTTCCATGGAAAACAGAAAGCTCTGAATTGTTTTGGAGATGCATCTTGCTTTGTACTCGCCAAGCCTTCTCCTCATTCCTGATCCAAGCCACAAAGGATACCTACCAGCACCACTTTACATCGGTGATTATGTCAGAAATAGCATCCGTAAGGGTTTGAACATTTTCAAACTTCATTCCACGGCTAAAAAGTATAAAGAAGGCACAATTTGCTGTAAATTTTTATTGTACTAAAAAAATATTCTGTTTATTAAACGGATTCTGAAAAAAATCCTCAAGTTTTTTTCTCCTTTTTTTACAATCTACCAAATAATCTATAATTAATCAAAACAGACTGTTACACCCTAATTTTAATATATACAGTATATACATGCACACACATAAGAAAATGCATTGATTAAGGCACATATTTTTAGAAAATGAAAGGTTACAAAAGCCTTGTAATCTTTCATCCATGAAAACTCTTATGGGAAACCCCCATATCTTAGCTATGGAAAACTTATATCATGTATCACATAATATCAACTATAACAATAGACTGTATATTCCAATATTTGTTAGGTTAAGGTCTTACCAATGTTCATGGAAATCAAATGAAACATATGTAAGGCTTGGATTATTATACAATAAAACTTGTTTAAGGTAAGCATCACCAATAATTTTTTCTCGTCCAGTCTGATCCACTAGGTTAATGATAATCTGTTTAAAGATAGAAAAATTTAAAAACATGTTTTAAAATATGAACCTGCATGTCTTAATTCCACTTGGAAATACAGGAGAAGTGGTTGTTATTTTAATTTTTAAGGGCTAGTTTTCTAAATGACTGCTAAGAAGCATTCAGTCAATGAAAATTAAAAGCTTCACCAGTGCTAAAAACCATTATATTTAATCTCACATTTTATATCAGTCAGAAGAAATGCACTAAATGCTTCACTCAATGTTTGTTTGTTTGTTTGTTTGTTTGTTTGTTTGTTTATTATTTGATTTGATTTGCCGCCCCTCTCCGAAAATGTTTTTCACTAACAAAAAAGCCACCATTAGAGACAACCCAGAATTATTGGGTAAGCAATTTTTTTATAATTCACAAAATAGTTAGTAGATATTGCTAAAATCTTTCCTTGTTTCCAAAACATTAAAAGTACAGCATAGTTAGTCCTTGACTTATGACCTCATTTGGGACTGAATATTTGGTTACTTAAGTGATGTGGTCATTAAACAAGTTATTGTTTGTTTGTTTGTTTGTTTGTTTGTTTGTTTGTTTGTTTAATTTATATTACTGCTTATTGACCCATGGCAACTTAAGGTGGCTTACAGAATATAAAACCACATTTAAAACAATAAAACTAATCAAAAGAATCAAGTTAATATAATAAAGTCATCCCCAACCCCTCCCCTAGTGACAGCACGAGCCATTTAATGGGCTCCATCCCGCTCTGGATTCCCCAGGTCCACTGGCAGAACCAGGTCTTCAGCGCCTTCTGGAAAAGCATTAGAGTGGGAACCATTCTAATATCTGGGGGAATGAAGTTCCAGAGAGAGGGAGCCACCACAGAGAAGGCCATTCTTCTGGGTTCCACCAGGTGCATCTCCCTCGGGAATGGAATCTACAATATTCCCTGCCTCCCCAAAATCATGACCAATTTTTCTGAGGTTGTTAAGCAAATAATTAACAATACCCTAATCACACAGTTATTAAGTGAATCTTCCCCAACTGACTGCACTTTTTGGAAGCTGACTCAGAAGGCCGCAAATCACAATCATGAGACTGGAAATCTCTGCAACTATCATAAATGCCAGCTGGTTGCCAAGCACCCAAACTATGATCAAGTTAACAATGCGACATTTGTAACTTGGAAGACAAGTCGTAAGTCACTTTTCTGAGACTACAGGAACTTTGAACTGTTGTTAAATGAATGGTTGTAAACTGAGTACTACTACCTGTAATGTATAAAATTGCAAAACTATCAGTAGTTTGACATGGATCTCATAAGCTGCTGAAACCCACCTGTTTTTTATAAATGTTTAACTGTTCTTCAAAATGTGCACAGAAGTAAGTAACAGTTTCCTTTTCACCTATAAAAGAAAGTATATTGGTTGACTGCTCCTTTAAGATGTTTCTACGGAAAGCAGCAATATTAGATTGGAACAGCATATCATTGGACTGAATTAGAGATGTAATTAAAATATTTTTTTAAATTATTATTGATTCTAGAATTCAATGCAATAACTTTTACAAATAATCATTAAGCAATGCAAGTCAGAAAATAAATAATAGAATATCTTTTTGTAGCTATACCTTTTTATCTACAGTTTTTTTAAAAAAATGCTGGTCTATATGTGTGTATACATCTTTATGAGACTATGGGCAGCATGCCATTTGAATACATCAATTACAACTGTTAAACCACTTGACAGCAATTACATAGTGCCAAAATTCAGCAAAATGACTACATCGTGGTAAAGCTATTTTTTTTCCTCTCTCTTTTTAAAATAGTATCAGAAAGAGACCTCAGTAGCATCCCAGCAGGCTGGCAAGTTGATTTGGCTTTCTGACCCAATACAAATATCCTTTCAAAAGTCTTCATGGCAGAGGTATATCAACAGCCACAATTCAAACACTGGACAGGACCAGGACACATTTGGAAAGGCAGTTTCAGAGTTTAAGGAGTGAAATGATTACCTTAAACATTTGAAAAGCTTAATGCAGCCATTTTGGCTCTTAACTTCATCTTCCTCCCCAAAAGCAAAATTTCCAAATGATTAAGCTCACTCAATATTATCACCCAAAAAGTGACATTGACAGGGCTTGTTTGATTTCATACCATTAATGTTAGAGAGAGAAAAAAATTTTTCTTCCAAGAGCGCAAATAATGTCCTGCTATCATTGGAGAATCATGAAAGATCTTACATTACTACATTGGTCCCTTTCAAACACTTGATAAAATCCATCTTCACCACCAGTTGGTTAGTAAAAACCAGAGGCATTAAATCACTATCTCTAATCCTCTAAAACAAATCTGCAATTTCATCTTTGCAATACACAAGAAAATTTTTAAAAATTAAACTCAGCAAGGTCTTATATCTATGTTAAAACCTGTTGGCCTTTCACAAGGTCCTGAAGAAATGGCTGGTTCCCAGACTTGAAATTCTATTAATTTTATTGAAATATTTGTACTATATATCTACATATAATTTATTTTATTATTGTTTTCATTTTGGCTGTCAATTATTAATTTATTTTTGTGGAGGATTGACTGTAACTCTATCCACCCAAAGTTACTTGAGATAAATAGGATCTTCAAATGATCTTCATGCAAAAAATTACAGTAGTAATTATTCTAAAGGTTAATGGAAAAGAGGATGGTAATGCAATATTCAATGACAGGATGTAATTCAGATTCAATCTTTCAACACATTTCAATACTATTCCAAAATAGCAAGTTACACGCTGACATATCTTAACAAGCAACCATCAAATTTCAATTCCAGATTTAACTATACTGCATGAAATTACACTAATAGTCTATTTCCTTTATAACATTTCAAGAATAGTATGTCAAATAAAATCAATACAACAAGCATTCTTATAGTTCAGATTAATTGAGTAATAATTAATAATCCCAACTGTAATATAGAAGATGAGATGTTAGACTAGGAGAAACACAAGTACAAGTCCACTCTAAGTCATGTGAGCTTATTGATGACTTTGGACAGTTGTTATTGGAACCAACTCCCCCCAGATATCAGAGTTGCCCCCACCCTCCTTGCCTTTCGTAAAGTTCTTAAGACCCATCTCTGTCGTCAGGCATGGGGGAACTGACACATCTCCCCCGGCCCTATACAGTTTATACATGGAATGTTTGTGTGTGTGTTTGCTTTTAATAATGGGGTTTTTAGTGTTTTTTAAATTATTAGATTTGTTTTTTACATTGTTCTTGTTATTGTTGTGAGCTGCCCCGAGTCTACGGAGAGGGGCGGCATACAAATCTAATAAATAATAATAATAATAATAATAATAATAATAATAATAATAATAATAATATTGTAGAGAAAAAAAATCTCCTCTTTCTAGCCTGTTGCCTTGACTAATATACCATACTGGCTGTTGAATAAGATTGAAGAAATGGATATAGCATGGTGGCGTTGAGACAGAAGAGGGGTACAATGTTCCCTCGATTTTCGCGGGCTCGAACTTCACGGAACATCTATACCACGGTTTTTCAAAAATATTAATTAAAAAATACTTCGCGGGTTTTTTCCCTATACCATGGTTTTTCCCACCCGATGACGTCATATGTCATCACCAAACTTTCATCTGCCTTTAATAAATATTTTTTTAAATAAACTTTAATAAATAAACAGGGTGAGTAATAATCTAAATGATTGCTAAGGGAATGGGAAATTGCAATTTAGGGGTTTAAAGTGTTAAGGGAAGGTTTGTGATACTGTTCATAGCCAAAAATAGTGTATTTACTTCCGCATCTCTACTTCGCGGAAATTCGACTTTTGCGGGCGGTCTCGGAACGCATCCCACATGAAAATCAAGGGATCACTGTATTTGAAAAGAGGATGGCAGCAAAGTTGGATAGTCAGAACAAGCAGATAAGGTTTTCTGTAAATTGGGGCTTTAAAAAACTACCAGTTTTTCTTTCCTTTCCATTCCATTCTCACTACCGCTTGTTTGAGGGATGAGGGATGAGAAATGAGGAAAGGACAGGTCATATCCAGGAAGGATAGAATAGAGAGAAGGGGAGGTGGAGTAGCCATTTATGTTAAAGAAAGTCTAAAAACAATACTAATTCAAAATACATGTAAAGATCTGGAGACCCTCTGGATTTGCATGCAAAATAAAGACGGTTCTGTCATTAGAATTGGGGTGATCTATAGGCCTCCAGGGCAATCTGAGGAACATGACAACAAGATGGTGGATGAGATTACCCTAATGGCAGTAAAGGGAGATATTGTGGTTATGGGTGATTTCAACATGCCTGATGTTGACTGGAATATCCCCAGTGCCCTTACATGCAAAAGTAAGAATATAGTAGAGGCCTTTACAGGAGCAGCTATGGCACAGCTAGTTAAGACACCAACTAGAGGGGAGAATATTCTAGATTTAGTTTTTACAAATGGGAATCGGGTTTCAGAGGTCAAGGTGGGAGAAAATTTAGGTTGCAGCGACCATCTATGTTTGTGGTTTGATGTAAAAACTGATTGTGAGCAATCCTATACTGCAACCAAAGTATTGGATTTCAGAAAAACAAATTTTAATGCAATGGGGGAATATTTAAATAATGAATTAAAGGGGAGGGATAAAATGGCAGGAGCGAGCACCCAGTGGACTGTATTAAAAAAGGCCATCTTAAAAGCCACAAGACTTTATGTAAAGCAAGTAACTAAAGGTAAAAGGAAGAAGAAACCGCTATGGTTTAGCAATGATGTAAGGGCTATAGTCAATGAAAAAAAGGCTGCCTATAGGAGGTATAAAGAGTCTGGAAGTATAGCTGATAGAGAGGTGTATAAAATGAGACAGAAGGAGGCGAAACAGATAATATATGCTGCTAAAGCCTCAAAAGAGGAAGAAATAGCAAAATCTGTAAAGAAGGGGGATAAAACCTTCTTCAGATATATTAGTGATAGGAAGAAGAAAAACTGCAGCATCACAAAGCTTAGTACCGGGAATAATACATGCATTAATGGGAATAAGGAGATCGCTGACCATTTCAATAGCTACTTCTGTTCAGTTTTCTCAAAGGACACCTTACAAAATAATACTATAGAGGGATATAGCATTGCTTCCAGCTGTACGGATTCAGCTCCAGTGATCTTAGAAGCCGATGTCTTAGAAGAACTTGAAAGATTAAAGATAAATAAGGCAATGGGTCCAGATGGCATCCATCCCAGAGTTCTTAAAGAACTCAGATCTGTCATTGCTACCCCCCTGACTGATTTATTTAACCAATCCCTGTTAACAGGAGATGTTCCTGAGGATTGGAGAATGGCCAGTGTTGTGCCTATCCACAAGAAGGGCAGTAGAGAAGAAGCTGGAAACTACAGGCCAGTTAGCTTGACATCAGTTGTAGTTAAAATGATGGAGACTCTACTCAAAAAGAGGATAAATCAGCATCTAAAAAACAATAACTTATTGGACCCAAATCAGCATGGCTTTACTGAAGGCAAATCGTGTCAGACTAATCTCATTGAGTTCTTTGACTATGTCACAAAGGTGTTGGATCAAGGTGGTGCCGTGGATATTGCCTATCTGGACTTCAGCAAAGCCTTTGATACGGTTCCACATAAAAAGCTGATAGATAAATTAGTGAAGATTGGACTTAATCCCTGGATAGTTCAGTGGATTTCAAGCTGGCTGAAGCATAGACATCAGAGAGTTATTGTTAATGGCGAGTATTCTGAGCAGAGACAGGTTACAAGCGGTGTGCCACAAGGGTCTGTTCTGGGTCCTATTCTTTTTAATATGTTTGTGAGTGACATAGGGGAAGGTTTGGTAGGGAAGGTTTGCCTATTTGCCGATGACTCTAAAGTGTGCAATAGGGTTGATATTCCTGGAGGGGTCTGTAATATGGTAAATGATTTAGCGTTACTAGATAAATGGTCAAAGCAATGGAAACTGCAGTTTAATGTTTCCAAATGTAAAATAATGCACTTGGGGAAAAGGAATCCTAAATCTGAGTATTGCATTGGCAGTTCTGTGTTAGCAAAAACTTCAGAAGAGAAGGATTTAGGGGTAGTGATTTCTGACAGTCTCAAAATGGGTGAGCAGTGTGGTCGGGCAGTAGGAAAGGCAAGTAGGATGCTTGGCTGCATAGCTAGAGGTATAACAAGCAGGAAGAGGGAGATTGTGATCCCCTTATATAGAGCGCTGGTGAGACCACATTTGGAGTACTGTGTTCAGTTCTGGAGACCTCACCTACAAAAAGATATTGACAAAATTGAACGGGTCCAAAGACGGGCTACAAGAATGGTGGAAGGTCTGAAGTATAAAACGTATCAGGAAAGACTTAATGAACTCAATCTGTATAGTCTGGAAGACAGAAGGAAAAGGGGGGACATGATCGAAACATTTAAATATGTTAAAGGGTTAAATAGGGTTCAGGAGGGAAGTGTTTTTAACAGGAAAGTGAACACAAGAACAAGGGGACACAATCTGAAGTTAGTTGGGGGAAAGATCAAAGGCAACATGAGAAAGTATTATTTTACTGAAAGAGTAGTAGATCCTTGGAACAAACTTCCAGCAGACGTGGTTGGTAAATCCACAGTAACCGAATTTAAACATGCCTGGGATAAACATATATCCATTGTAAGATAAAATACAGGAAATAGTAAAAGGGCAGACTAGATGGACCATGGGGTCTTTTTCTGCCGTCAGTCTTCTATGTTTCTATGTTTAATTGCTAAATAGGAATTTTCTGACAAAAGTGGGTGAAGACAATATATTACCAAAATAGTGCCTTTTAAACCTATTCATATCCTGTCAGAAAGGAAAGAAAACTACTAGAAGATATGACTATGTTAAGTAGTAGTTAAGGTTTCTTCTCTGGAAAAATATGAAGCCTATAAATATGTACACTTACAGATATAAATAAAAATATACATAGATGCGCATTTACTTGGGATACCATGTCATTCTAAGAATTTGCTAGAGAAAATAAAGTTAAATATTTGTAAAACCTTCAACTAAATTCAAATTCAAGTTATAGTATTTCTATCAAATACAGTTGGCTTTTTAAATTAAAAAACCCCAAGAAAATATTTATTTAACATGTATTAAATTGATATAAAAATAACCATGAAGATGACAATGACAGTCTAAGTACATTAGGGAGACATAAACAGAAAATAGTTTTTAAAAATCACTTTGTGATCAAAGTCACCACACTAATTTGAAAGATGACTGAGTAATGTTGTAATTGCATTTATAGATATCATATGAATACTTACACTTATCAAGACGTGGCCGTGGGTTGTATCTATAACCAACCTGACTCCAGAAAACAGGCACCGAGCCTCTTGTCTGAATAAAAGATAGTGTGTGATTATGAACATGGATCAACTGTTCAGTCTCTACATAATTTGCTACATTCCCATTTTTATCCACTCCTCTTCGTTTGTAACGCATTCCTAGTGGGGAAAAAACAAAATAATTTCAGAAAAGAGATTGAATTTGCATATTAATATCTCATATAAGATTTGTTCATTTAGCACCCTAGCTACTTAATATTGCATTTCCAAAAGTCTTTCATAAAATTCCTCGTTAAAGTATCTCAAATAATATTAGCATTTATGAGACAATACAATTCAAGAAACTGCAGACCCAATATGATCATGGGATTCAAACAGCTTTCGTATGACCAAAGGCTTAGAATATCTGGGACTCGTTATCTTGATGAAAATTTCTAAGGGTGGATTGTAATAGAAGTATAGAAAATATGGACAAGGAGAAATTTAGTACAGTGATACCTTGTCTTACGAACTTAATTGGTTCCGGGAGGAGGTTCATAAGGTGAAAAGTTTGTAAGACAAAACAATGTTACCCATAGAAAACAATGGAAAACCAATTAATGCGTGCAAGCCTCCCCCCCCCAAAAAAAAAATCTCAAAAACAGCGCTCCGCTGAGTGTCGCCACCCGGCTGTCACCTTCTAAAATAGCCGGGCACTTCTCGACATTCTCCTGAATGCCAAACCCGAAAAGTTCGGCAAAAGTTCGGGTTCGAGTTTGGGAGAACCCTGAGAAGCCCCACCGAGTCCACATTTTGGCCGGCCAGGAAGGAAGTCTCCGTGACGTGAAAGCTCCGCCCCTGGAATTCCCTATTGGGATTCCCCACCTCCGTTTGAGCCTCCCAACCGGCCAGCAGCTCCACGGCTGTTCTGCGAAGGTGACAGCCGGGCGGTGGCATTCTCGGCATTTTCCTGAACCCAAACGCCGAACCTGAACTTTTGCCGAACTTCCGAGTTCGTTATTTGGGAGTACGCCAAGAAGCCCCCCGACTGTTTCAGAAGGTAACAGACGGGGGGCGGCGCTTCTCGGCGTTCTCCCGAACCCAAACCCTAACTTTTGCCGAACTTCCGGGTTCAGTGTTCAGGAGAACGCCGAGAAGCGCCCTGGCTGTTTCAAAAGGTGACAGCTGGGCGGCGGCGCCCAGCAGAGCGCCCGTATTTGCGATCCTGAGAGGTGGGGTTTCCCTCAGGGGAATCCCAGGATCGCAAAAACAGGTGCTTCGCTTGCAACGGAAGTCCGGAGGTGGGGCATCCCAGCGCCGGCGGCGGGTTTGTAAGGCGAAAAAAGTTCATAAGAAGAGGCAAAAAAATTCCGAAGCCCAGGTTTGTATCTCGAAAAGTTCATATGACAAGGCCTTCGTATCACGAGCTACTACTGTACTTATCTTTCTCTTATAGGACAGAACTGATTTACAGATGAATAACAGGAAAAAAATGCCTTCAATACATGCACTGCATAATTACCATAACTGGTGAAATTCATTACAACCTAGGCAAGCTTATAATATCCTTAGCATGAACATCCCCTTCATTCTACCCTCATCCCACAAAGAAAGGAAATAAGTCCTGCTCTCTGAATATATGGGATAGAAGGGATATTGTCTGAAAGTCTTGTCCAATTTTTCAAGTGTTGCCGACAGCCTTTTAATTTCTTATGGCGAGTATTTTAATTTCTATATAGAAATGCAAATGGGATTTAAGTGCTTGTTTCCATAAAAAATATCACTAAAACTTTTTAGTTTCTATGACTGTACTGAATAAACTTACCTGCTCTGTGACGGCTTCTCCGTGAGATAAGTGCCACAAGAAAACTTGGATGAATGTAATCTACACAAACAGGCTCCTGAGATGGCGTTTCAGGGCTGCTTTTCTCCTCATCTGATGTTTCATTGTAATTAACTACAAGTTCTTCAATTTGCACAAATCCCTGGATGATAGGGATAATCCAAAAGTCCACTTCAGATTGCTGCAGGACATTAAAACATATATACATGAAATGTATAAAACCCAAAATTTGAATAAATGGAAATAGTCGCAGCAGTAGCATACGAAGTTCTTATTTAAAATTTTTCATTTGTTTAATATATATCTGACTATAGATTACAATAAAATAGCTAAGCAATTTTTGCTCTGTAATTTAATTTATTTATTTAATTATATCCAATCTTACTATTGCAGCAACTCTGGACATTCATTTATTACTACAGTGGGAAGTTCTATCGCATAATAATAATAATTTTATTACATAACTAAACTTAAAGTAAGAATTAAAAATTAAGAAAACAATTTTAATAGACAATTCAAAATAAATCAGGGACACTTGGACTGCCAATCATTTGAACCCTACCAATATGAGTTAATAAAACTGGATAGAATATCAAGTTTCTACTTAGTGGGAATTATCAATACTTATGAAGGATTACAGGGTCATAAAAAGGAGTTACAGTGGTACCTCTACTTAAGAACATTTCTAGATAAGAACCAGGTGTTCAAGATTATTTTTGCCTCAACTTAAGAACCATTTTCTACTTAAGAACTCGAGCCCGGAAAAATTTCCCAGGAAATTTGAGCGCGGCATGAAGGCCCGGCCAGTTTCCTGCCATCCCCACTTTAATCCCGGCCATCTGGGCTGCCAGAGGAGCCTTTCGGTGGCGCTTAAGGAGGCTTTGGCAATCCAGAGCGAACAAAGCATTTTCCTTTCTCTGGGCGCTTGGACAGTGAATAAATCTCTGCCAGTGCCCAGAGAAAAGAAATGCTCCCTTCGATCTGGGCAGCCAAGGAGTCATCACAGCGAAGGAAAGGCGCCGGCTATGAGCGAGAGGAGAGGGGAGCCCTTCAGCATGGGAAGGAAGAGGCAGCAGGTAGCAGCAGCAGCAACCAGTGTATGGGAGGCAGTGTATGGGAGGCAGCCCCGCACCGGGTATATTGGAGTCGTGTGCTCCTCCTCGCCGCCTCAGAGCCCCTCTTTTTTTTTTTAAGCCTTAAAGTTTTGGATTTTTTTGATTCACCTCACCTTCTTCCTTCGGCAGTGACTATTCTCCTCCTCTTCCTACCCAAATCCGAGCTTTTATTTCTTTCCTAATGGGTTTGCACACATTATTTGCTTTTACATTGATTCCTAGGGGGAAAATTGCTTCTACTTAAGAACGTTTCTACTTAAGAACCTGGTCATGGAACAAATTAAGTTCTTAAGTAGAGGTACTACTGTATTTGGAAGTTTCTCTTCCTCTAAGGGAAACTGTGAATAACTTAAGATAATTAATAATGAATCTTCAATATCCCTTTTCCAACTAAGGTTGTAGAACAAATGATGGCAACAGAGAGACAGACTGAAACTAAATACTTTTCAACAGATTATCTTTCAAAGAAAGAGAGTAAAGACACTCTTGTTGCTTTTGTTGCACCTAACAGCCAGACTTGATACCATAAACTGTTATTTTACAAAAGGATTTGGCTAGTACAGGATAGCTAGAACTGAGATACTTAAAAGATGTTACATATAGTTTTATAAATTATATTTTAGATGGACTGTGGAAACGTATTTTGCTTTGAACAATTCTACACAAAGTAATTTTAAAGTGTTATCAACTTTGTTTTTTTAATCTACTTTTTCCTGCTTGAAGTGATTTTTTTTTCAGTTTGCTTTGAAATATACTGCTCAAAAAATAAAGGGAACACTTAAACAACACACTATAACTCCAAGTAAATGAAACTTTTGTAAAATCAAACTGTCCACAGGAAGCAACACTGATTGACAATCAATTTCACATATTGTCAGCACATTCAACTTTGTACAGAACAAAGTATTCAATGTGAATAGTTCAATCATTCAGATCTAGGATGTGTTCTTTGAGTGTTCCCTTTAATTTTTTTTTGAGCAGTATATTTAGTTGCAGGCCACCTTTGGAGTGTTATCTAGATCAAAAGGCAACTAAGAAATATTTTTCCAGCAGAAAATAAATCCATCTGAATGGGGTGAATATCTGCCAGTGAATTCATTATTCATTATTTACCTGCTAGGAAATGCTCTTTCAAGAAATTCATAACATGCTTTTTGCCAATCTAGGCATCATAATTTCATGGATGGTGACAAACCCAAGGGGGGGGAAACAGACTAACTCTTCAGGTTTGTGGGTTTTTTGTATTGTGCCACTGAGTCATTTGTTTCAAAGGTATTTCCTTACTTAAACAGAGAAACACAATGAACATGGGTGGACAGGCAAAAAAACAGTGGGAGCAAGAGCAACTTCCTGCCAGCCTGCCTATTGAGTTTCCTTGTGCGAAGCTAGCAAGGAGCATGAGAAATCATATCTTAATAAAGCTGGCATCATGGAGGAATGCATGATATCACAGATGGAAAAGTCATTGAAAGTCAGTAACAATTCCATTTATTACTTAAATGGAAGTACTATTAGAAACCTAAATTTTATGTCATATAAAATTAAGATAAGTTACATGAAACATTAATAATATTTAGACTAAATGGTATCAAGAATCAACACTATCAGATTAATTCATTGAAATTCTCAAGGAACTATAAGTATATGGAATATTACTTACTCCAAGGTTTATCAAATCTTCAATCATGTGCTTATTCCAAAAGAATCTATCATCAACCTGAAATGTATAAAAGTAAAACCTTTTGTATCCAAATATTATAGAAAATCTCAAAGACTACAGAACAATTTATTCAGTCCAGGAACAAGAACTTTATTTGTGAAAGATAAGGAAACATTAATGTTTCATCCCTTAAAATATATGTCCATATGTATCTAGGGCTGATCTTTCAAGAGGCATATTATTACCTTTTTCCAGAGGGCCAAATTAGTCTTCTCACATGCACTTTGCCTTTGTACAGAGTTTGTTAAGTCATAGGTCAAACTATAATAAAAAGAATCAGCATCCATAAACATTTTGAACAGTTCTTCCAATAAACGTCTCTCCAATCTTTCTTTCTCTTTACTTTCTTTAACCTACAAAAGGGCAGAATGTTCTATTTCAGTACAGCAAGTTGGATACCTGTCATTAACCTAAATATGATTTTTCAACCATTTTCTTTAGATTAAATAAAAAAATAAAAATATTTCACAGATTATGTCTTTTCAAACAGTGACAATTACAACTTTTCAGATGCATTTTCCATATAAAATATGCTGTTATTATTATATTCTACGAGGCTGAGAAATAACACTTCAAGTAAAGTTACCTACCAAATTTATGACCAAAAATAGTATGAAGAAACATCTAGAGTTACGGGAGGAAAGACCTCATGCTGCAGAGAATCTTCATTAGATATAGGATTGTACTAATTCTACATATTACATAATGTAACTCAAATATTGGAATATGTTCCAACAGTATCTAAATAATAACAAATAATTTTTATTTAATGAAAGAAAGAGGGCATCACATCTTTTTTTTTTTAAGTAATGCTCATAATAAGCTTTAAATCCTGTATACACAACTTTAAAAGACAATCTCTCCAGATGCTTACTGCAAATGGCCATTCATAAATAAAGCACTTCAAAAGTTGCCAATTGTAAATATAGTTAATTTCTTCTCCTGAACCACAAAATCTATTGCTTCAAAATACAGCAATTAATAATTAATTGATTACTTCATAAGTGAAGACACGATCCATTAAGTCCACTCGTGAGGTTGGTATTTAATTATTTACTTATTTGATAAATTTACATCTTGCCATGGGAATACTCTGGATAGCTTACAACAATAAAATGGGGGAAGTGTAAACAACAATAGCAAAGAAATAAAACTAATAATAATAATAATAATAATAATATTAATATTAATAATAATTTATTTGATTTGTATGCCGCCCCTCTCCAAGGACTCCAAGGAAATACAATAATATGAAATTTTTAAAATGGGCGGGGAAGAACAAGAAGTGCACGAGAGAGATGGGGTCAGGTGCTCAGGCCCTTGAGGAAAAATAGTAGGGTCAGGGCAAACCTCATCTGGGAGAACAGAATGCTCCAGAAGGCTGCAGTAGAGATCCCATTCTCTTGGATCCCATCAGTCAGAGTTTCTTGATCAATGGGCTTGTCTTAGAAGGACAAGATGGTTCATCAAGTAATCTGGATCTATCCTATGTAGGGTTTTGAATATCATAACCAACATCTTGAACTGCACCCAGAAGCAAACTGGTAACTCGTGCAACCTGGGTCAGTCTATGGGCCACAAAGACTAATTGTGCTGCTGTAGTTTGTACCAGTTAAAGCTTCTGAATGCATTTCATAACGAAGTTCCATGTAAATATAAGATGCATACTATGTGGCATTTAAAACATTTTCTGCATCAGCATTACTGGAAAAAAATCAAAGTAATGCATTTACGGAGGAACTATAGTAATGGAGGCAATGCAACTTTGATTTAAGCCCACTTGTCTTTCAAAATAACATTTTAGTCTGCATTCTTATATGCTCTATAAACCATGGCTATTAATGTGGTTTCATATGTAATATTTATTAATGTGCATATGAAAGCATTTGTATTATGAGTTGTATTTTTTTTCCATTACTCAGACATTTTGTTTTTGTTATATGCTTTAATAGAGAATGGGTTGAATGAGAATTGATGTTACTAATAATCTACTATGCAGTAAGCGTTTTAGTATTTCAATTTTACCCTTTCCCTTATTGCGTTTTCAATATTTCTTTTGGTTGCACATCGGCAGCAAAGGATTAGCATCTTTTATTACACAAGGGCTTCAAGATAATTGTGGGATGTCCTTTATTGCCCTTGCTGTTCATCATCTAGAAACTAGTATCCTGAAATTCTGTATATATATTTTTCAAAACAAGGAAGTTTAATGAATGAAACACTAGTTGGTAGACAAAATTAGCACAGAATCGTACTAATTATCATTTGAAATATAAAGTAGTAAATGTTATGATATTCCATACTGCATTTTATTTCAGTTCCTAAACACAATCAGGAGGGAATTATTTTTTTAAATTTATTTTTCATTGGACTGATCTACTTTAAGTTTAATAAAGCAACAACAGAGAATCACCCGGGCATTCTGACAGCAAACACCAGGTACAACTAATTTAAAAAGACAAAAAATAGCCACTTATGAAAAAAGCATGATTTAGTTGCGAAGCTGGAAATTCATGGGATAAAGCAATATAAAACCTATGGCAATTAAGGATAATAAATTTAATCTATATCTTAAAACAGTTGATATCAGCATAAATGACCATATGAATATCGGCATACAATTATAGCCAGACACAAGAAGACAAAAATATCACCGTAGAAATAGAAACCTGAATTTTCTGAGATTTGACTATGAACCAGGGATGGGGAAAGAAGGAAACTAAATACTTGTTGCAAAGTTCAACAGTAACAAAGTAGAGTTAGTCACAAACTGAATGTAGAAAACAAAAGAGGCAAATGAATCCAAGGTTTTGCAACTGATAAAAGATTGTATTAGAACTGAATCTGATAAATGGGAATGGAACCAATCAAATCATATAAAGGCATAAAGGGATTCAAATAATAAAGTTTGGTCAACTGTATCTAAAGCAGGGTGAAAACAGGAGATAAAAATTGATCTGGCAGATAAAGTAAAGTGCCCTTGATTATGCTTGTGGGAATTTTAGCAAAGTTCAAAAGTAGAACAGGAAAACAAGGCAGCAAAAACAAACAGTGGACAACAAGGTGGAAGGGGCAATTTAATCAAGAAATATCTCCAAAACAAGTGAAATAGAAATATGCTTAAATATTTGTTACTATATTACCGTGCGTCTTATACACCAAAAAATACGGTAATTAACTTGTGGGAGGAAAAGTACAAAATTAAATATATAAATAAATAGTGTTTAAACTACCATCATCAGCTACCATCAAAATTATTTAAGATCTAATAAATAATTCTCACCTTCTTTTTATTAGAAGAGGAAACATTTGTTTTTATCTGAGTGAAAGTTCTCATCAAAAATTTAGAATCATCTGGAGACTGTGTAATTTTCTCTGTTTTATATATTCCAAAATGATGTTTTTTACAGGGCTGAAAAGCAACACATTTTGTTAAAAAGATGCTTAATGGATTTAGTTATATAAAATATGAATTCTCTGATTAATATTCTTCTGATAACACTAAATAAAAGCTAACATTTCATATCAAAGACATTTTTAAAACATTTATTTATTGAATATATACTACTGCCCTTCATATTCTATATACTTACAATAGAACAAAAATAATAAAACTTGTATAGGTTTCATTCTAGCTATCACTGAACAATTATGTAATGTCTGCTAAAAAATAGAAGATTCCACATTTTAAAAAGCTTTTTCTACCCCATCTACTGTCTAATCTTGAGAAAGGTCACTGTCAAAGATTTGATTAACAAGTCAGTTGGAGTGAAATTTTTGGCAAAACTAATTGTCATTTGTATATCTAATTACAGCAGAGACATTTCATTAAAAAGATATCTGATACAATGCAAATGGGTATAGAGAAGACACAAGATATAAATGTAGTAAATAAACCATACAGTAGAAGACCTCAACTGATGAGAAATGTTTACATCCATTTACTATCCAGTTATTCTTTGGGCCAAATAATAGCAATAGCACTTAGACTTATACACCACTTCACAGTGCTTTACAGCCTTCTCTAAGCTGTTTACATAGTCAGCACACTGCCCCCAACAATCTGGGTCCTCATTTTATGGACCTCAAAAGGATGGAAGGCTGAGTCAACCTTGATGGTAATGATCACATGATAAATGTTTACCTAAAAATTGTTATTCAGCATGGCTGCTTGATTTGATCGTGTAACTTTCATTTCCATTTAAATATCACTCCAATCATGTTAAGTTGGTTGGAACACTCCTGTTATGAATTGCTGGGATTCCATCTTACCTCCAAATCCAGATCTTGAGGTTCTGCTTCAGAAAGTGGTATTGCGACAATTTTTGTAATTTTACATACATCATGATCTCCTGGAAGTTTGCCAACAACTACTTTTTGGCGAATTAGAAGCAACCACCAAGGCAAATCTGCAAGAAATACAAATCCATTAGTTTGGAAAGAGAAGTTTCAATTATAATTTTAATCAGGTGAGTAGCAATCTTTCCATGTATATATTCTCTTCATCAGGCTGACATCAGACCTAAGAGGAAACGCCTCTTGTCAGTATGGAATTAGGAATACAGATACCCAGAGCTGGAAAAACTGAGTATTTTTTTTTCTTTTACTAAAACAAACCCGTATCTGTCCCTTTCTAAGACAAATAGGATTTTTTGTATTTTTCTAACATGGTGATTAAAATAAAAAAACTAAAAAAATATCTGCAAAAAGAGTACATTACCATAGTCAAATAATAAGCTTTTTTTTAAAAAGTTATATTTTTCTATTTTAATTTAAGTTCATCCTAATTATTTTTCTTGTGCCGTGACACTTGCCTAGCCATGCTAACACCGCATATACATGTGGGTTTACAATGCTATTAAAGAACTTATTAATCAAGTTAATATGTTAGACTGTGAATCCGATGGGGCCATGTTGCTTATTGGGGAGCTTTGGAGCAATCATTCTTAAACCAGGCTATGATAAAATGAGGCAAGAGACTATATGTAGAACTGATTTGAACTCCCAAAACAAACGGAATTTATATCCAATAAATAGCAACAAATAAACCAGGTAGGGGGATTTTTTTTAAAAATTGAAATGTAAAATCAGAGTTACTGCATAGTCTCAGGGCCCGCAGCGTACACTCTCTCAGGAGAGCCACATCTGACTAACATTATGAGCCGGGGTGGCGCAGCAGGTAGAGTGCTGTACTGCAGGCCACCGAAGCTGACTTGTAGATCTGAAGGTCAGCGGTTCAAATCTCATCACCGGCTCAAGGTTGACTCAGCCTTCCATCCTTCCGAGGTGGGTAAAATGAGGACCCGGATTGTGGGGGCAATAGCCTTGCTGTTAAAAAAGTGCTATTGCTAACATGTTGTAAGCCGCCCTGAGTCTAAGGAGAAGGGCGGCATAGAAATCGAATAAATAAATAAATAAATAAATAAATTATCTATAGCCCTTTTGCCATAAGTGTTACTGCCAATTTCAGTCATGATTTAGTTTATGGTCTGCATCTTAATCACTGTTACTTACCTTGAATATTTCACTGAATCAGATGACATAATAACAAAAAACATTTGTTTTGATGATTTTTGCAGAATAAGGCAGAATATTTTTCAGTCCTTATGAAGACTATATAACAGTGATGGCGAACCTTTTTTCCCTCGGGTGCCGAAAGCGCGTACACACATACTATTGTACCTGCACGAGTGCCCAGACCCATAATGCTTGGAGATGGCAAAAATTGCCCCCCCTGCCCACCCCCCCGAGGCCTCTGGAGGGTAGAAACAGCCCATTTCCCAACTTCTGGTGCGCCCGGTAGGCCCATTTTTCACCCACCCCAGGTTCCACAGGCTTCCCTGGAATCTGGGGAGGACAAAATGATGTCCCCCATCCCCCCGGAGGCCCTCCGGAAGCCGAAAATGCCCTCCCAGAGGCTCTGTGCAAACCAAAAATCAGTAGGCCTGTTTGCATATGCGTACTGGAGCTCAGCTAGGGCAACAGCTCGCGTGCCAGCAGATATGGCTCTGCGTGCCACCAGTGCCATAGGTTTGCCATCACTGCTATATAACATTCAATGACAATGACATATCAGTGAACATTAAACTTGTTCAGAAAATTCAAAATCAAATACTTCCATTTTCCTTTTTTCAAATACTGTAGCGTACTATCACTGTAATAAAGCCCAAGTCAGAATAGATAACCCTTGTAATTACAACTTCATTCATAGAACAGTAAAATATACTGTACCTGAAGGATAATTTTAATGCTAATATTAGTTATGCCTTGGTCGGCATCAATAGCAGCTTCATTTTAGTAGCTGAAAGAGAACTAATGCATCTGTTTGTTCAATGCTGAGTTAAATAAGATTTAAAAATCTCAAATAGCATATACCCATAGTTGCAGCTGTACAACTCTACTTAAGAAATGCTCTAACGGTAAAAGAAAAAAAAATCTGCAGCAATTCCCCTTTGCCCTTTAAGCTTCTTATAGCCTGTGACAAGCTGTTTTTAAAAAATTGGAAAATGGCAGGGGGCTGAATAGGGAATTGATAAAAAATAGTTCCATCACATCTTTCAAAAAGAAGCAGATTAATCTCAGGGTCTTCCATAGATGAAAAGAACCCATCCACAAAAGGAATAGATTCCCCAGGTGTTTACAAATGCTTTATGACATCACAATCTATCAACCAGCCTATATGTTCTCAATTTTTTTGTTGGGATTAGGACAAGAATATTTTTTGCAGTTCCTGAGACGTGAAGAAAATGCAATCATGCAGACTTCCACTTATGTAACCTTGTTTCATAACTAATTTCAGCTGAAGAAAAGATGAGGTGTTTCTATACATGTGTTCCCTTATGACAGTGTTTATATGTGAGAAAAGAGAATGAAGTTATATTGGGCGAGGGGAAGAAAGATCAATGACTTTTTATCATTTCATCCAATCCATTTTGCTGTTCCTGTGGCCTTGTTGTCTTCTGGAGTAGGGTTTTAGGTCAGGTGTGTGCGTGTATGTGTGCGTTCATCCACATGGTCCATATACATAGTATGCAGAGATTTATTGGAATAGTAAGATCTCCCAAGTACATATAATTTGGACAGACAGCCAGATTTGTACATAGGTATTTCAAAGGATTTTCTGTTTTTTTTAATTATTTACTTGCCTATTTTAAGAACTCCGTGTAAAATTAAGTATGTTTTTCTTGAGGATAAAGAAAATATCTAATTTTCTATTGGAAAAGTATGCTTAGCTGATTAAAAATATATTGCAAAGCATAAGCAATATTTTTTTAAAAAAAATAGGTCATTGTACAAATAAAAGAACATCCAGCTTGAAAGGCACAAGTTACATTAAAACACATTGTCTGACTCTATCTGCTGTCCTCCATTGACCACTTTGTTCCCTCAAGTATCTGAGGATCTTAAAAGAACAATGGAACCATTCATGAAATCTTCTTCATGCGTATCTCCTGTTCTTCTGTTTTAGACCTTGTTTTGTTGCATTCATCTGAATGTAAATGAAAGTATTCCTCATAATCATGGATGATACTGGGTCTGGGAAAAAGCCATATTTACAGCCAGGAAAAAACAAGCAAAAAAAAAGATTGCGGCTCCACCCACCTAAAAACACAGTGAATATTTCTCTTGTTTTGATTAACAGCCAGAATGGCCATCTTTCAACAACGGGAGCAAACCCCATACCAGGCAAGATGAAGCAACCTGTTACTAATGCTGCAATTGTTTATAAACACAGCTCAATGACAGTGTTGACAATTGGTTTTTGTATTTTATCTGCAGCATCTAGAAAACAATTCTGCTGCCAAAAAAATTGAAAACCCTTTTTTATCTCTTATGTCCCAACTAAATTACTCTTTGTATCCAATCACAATGCAGTCTTTTCTATTAATCTGCTTCCAGAAAGGAAGAGAAAAACAGATATGAATATATTTTCAGAAGCAATTTTGTTCAAACAGATTTAGAATACGATAGTACCCAGACTATTATTTATTCATTATAAATAAGTTTACTATATTTAAAATAGTCAAAATTTCAGTGTTCCCTCGATTTTCGCAGGTTCGAACTTCACGAAAAGTCTATACCACGGTTTTTCAAAAATATTAATTAAAAACTACTTTGTGGTTTTTTTCCCTATACTACGGTTTTTCCTGCCCGATGACGTTATATATCATCACCAAACTTTCGTCCACCTTTAATAAATATTTTTTTTAATAAACTTTAATAAAGAAACATGGTGAGTAATAATCTAAATGGTTGCTAAGGGAATGGGAAATTGCAATTTAGGGGTTTAAAGTGTTAAGGGAAGGCTTGTGATACTGTTCATAGCCAAAAATAGTGTATTTACTTCTGCATCTCTACTTCGCGGAAATTCAATTTTCGCATGCAGTTTCGGAACTCATCCCCCCGCGAAAATCAAGGGAACACTGTATTCAAAAATATGTGACTATGTTACTGTACTTGTGAGCATAGTTCCCTCTAAGCTGAGCAGTGAGCAATCGCTCACTTAAAAATCATCATCAACTCAGAGTTTTCCAAACCTGTCCAGAAGCCGAGAGGGAAAGAGTGAGAGGGAAGGAGAGAGAGAGGAAGAGAGGAAGAGAGAGAAACAGATAGAAAAAAGAGAGGAAGGAAAAGAGAAAGAAAAAGAATGGGTGTAAGGAAGAGAGAAAGAAAATCAAAATCTAGTTTGAAACTATTTAAGTGGCATTTTGATATTGATAGAGTTGCCCTATTATGAACTCACTGTTATAGACATACAGTACAGTATTTTATTTTGAAATTCTCTGAGGCAAAACAGGGTGGGTTTTTTATTTGTTTGTTTGTTTGTTTATTATTTCTGTGCCGCCCAGTCCCGAAGGGACTGCCGCTCAGACACTATACTTTTCCTCCCCCCCCCCCCAATAAATTAGAGGGAACACTGCTTGTGAGGTATTTAAATTTTATTTGATTTTGAGGGTAAATTATTTGAAAAGTAGTCTCTTTAGGTTGAATACATTACTTATTTTTAGAGCAAAACAATTAAACCCACAAATATGCAAAAATTAATAAAACTGAGGTACTGTTTTAAACCTTATAAAAATTTCTTCCATTTCTTCTGCTATAAGGAGATTCAAACTCTCAATTATATCTCCATAATAAAATTTTAAGGTATCAAGGAATATTTTGGACTATCCCATAGAATTCATATATACTTCCCTATAAAATAGTTATACAATTCTTCCCTTGCAAATGCTATCCCTCAACTACACTCCTACTTTTCCATTGGCAGGAATTCCTGGGGAATGATCCTTAAGCTACAATAAACAACTAATCTAAAAATAAAGTTTCTTCTCTTCCTTTAATTTTTTTCTTCAACAAGAATTTATTAAAAAAATAGCGGCAGCAATTTTTGCTTTTCTAAAATTCTAAAGAAAGTAACACTATCCTCAGAGGGTTTGTTGGATTTGGGGGGTTTTTTGAGAAAGAGGATGAAGAAACAACAGTGGGACAGATTTCCCACCCATAACTGTCAGAGGAAACATTCACAAAGTACAGTTTGAGCAAAGTAAAGTTGCTCAGTTTAAGGCCACAGAGAACTATGCTATCTCTCCAAAATAGACTTGCAGTCAATGGTAGCTCTCTGTTGCATTTTCTGAAACAGGCTCTATTATCACTAAGAAAGAGTTACATTCCCATTAGATTTTTGCAGGATACAGCAGAAACATTGGACTAGATTGGGGAGGGGAGGAGCAGAAATTGCCTCATATAAACATCACCAAAAAAGAGAGGGAGTATCTTAAATTCATGCATTGCTTCCCTAGGTACTATACGTACTTTCCTTATAGTTTTCTAATAGGATAAGGGAGATAACTGAAGCCAATTATCAATAGAAGCTTGTTCACAAGTGCTTACCTTGTAAAATGCTACACAAAACACCAACATTCAGGTTTCATTTAAACTTATTTAAACTCTTTATGGACATAAAATTCAAACTATAAAAATCTATGTACAGGTTTCAGGTTTTAAAATAAAATCTAGTTCGTAATGCTAGAAAAAACCATCTCTAAGCAGCATATTATGACAAATAGAGCATAAGGTAGTTTCTCATACTTTCAAAATACTAGAACTAGAATACTAGACAAATGAAAGTAAAATATGTAGACCATTTTTAATTTGAAATTAGCTTGAATTTTATGCCTCAATTTGGTTTGAAAAATAATTGGATTAACCCATCTATAATAATCCTCACAAACCAATTCACAAGAGATATTGCTTGCCTAAGTACTGTATGTACTGTATTATTTTAAAATGAGCTAAAGAAACCAAGAGAATCTAAAACAGGCTGACCTAACTTCTGAAATATTTAAGGTGTGTATACAGTACTATTCTCAATACGTCAATACACAAGCAAATGTCAAATATTATTTCCTTAGTGAAGAATAACTTGCCTAGCTCCAAAACCTACTGCCCATCCCCAAGGCAACAGGACTTGCTTTTCAGTTGCCTTTTGAGTAAAGAAAGTATTTTTGGGACAACCATGACCTGGGTGATTAAGAATCTCTTCAGAATTCCCCAACCCTTGGTCCCTAGACTGGCCCTGGTCTGCAGAATGCCAGTAACCAGGTTGCATGAATAAATGAAGCCCCATCCGCAGGATGCAGGCAGCATGCAAAACCATATAACAAAACCCTGTGTGACCTGTCCCTGGTGCCCAAAAATTAGGGGGCACTACCCTAGACAACTTGTCTAGCTTTTACAGTAACATAAAGTAATGGAAGCACTTAAGGAAATCTTTAATAAATTGTAGTAACTAGGATTGTGCAAACCATTTGGAGGGGAGGGGGTGATACACAAATATGCTAGCCCTAATAAAGCACCTTTCTTCAGAGCATAAAAGCAATTGTTATCCTTTGGAGTATCATACCAGTTTCAAAAGTTGTCCCCAAAGCACCTCTGCATGTATGTGCATACCCAGGCACTTCTGATGTGTTTACTAGCAAAGAATGTATATATAAACACAGAGTAGAAAGTCAGGAACACCCTTCAAAGCTATAAAGCTCTCAAGAACAGCACTACATTCACAATAACATGTTTTATAAGGCATCTCTTTTAAATGCTTTGTAGAGCCCAATTAGTAATTGGCTCTTCAAAAAGCTGCCTTTTCATATAATATTGGTGATATTTTCATGTTTCTTCCAGAATTTTCAATTCAGCAGCTTTATTTATAATTCCAAACTAAATTTACAGTTACAAGAATTCTCATTAATATTTTATAGCCACGTAATATTAATATATTACACATAAATTACTAATGGCTGAACTTAAACCATTTCAATCATTCATAATATGTTCATGAATGTGTATATATTTCATTCATGTATGTATATTTTTCTTTCCTAACGTCATTTCATAAATCACAAAAACCCAATTCATCAAAACTATGACATAGTTTTAAACTGCTATTTGCTTTCCAATTCTTTATGAATTCAACAAAAAAGTGACACATTACATTGATAGAAGCATTGGCAAAGATCAAATATATTTTGTCAGTCATAGGTAATTTTAGAGTGGAGGTTCCTAACCCAATAGGCATAACAAACTGAGTATTACTTTAACTATTTCTTCAAGCCGTGGAAGGATTTTATTGCCCATACCTGTATGAAGCTGAATTTTGCCAATAATTCCTTCGATCAAACCCAGACAAATTGGATTCCAAGCCAAAAGAAGATCAGTAGCTGCAGAGGAAGAGGTGGTGAGTTAGACATGTAAACTGTTTTATCATACAATTCGAATACACATTTCTTGTTTTATTATGTATCTCGAAAAACTGGGTTTCTACTAGGCAAGATTTCTGTGTAAACATGCTAAGTACATATTACTCCACCTAGTTAAGAACAATTCCTTTTAAGAAAGCATATATTTCCTGATATAATAACTGACTAAAATTAAGTTTGATTTTTTTCCCCTCCCAATCAAGACCTTAGGGAGACCAATTCAAAAGTTTCCATGTCCTTTTACCAACGAAATAGTGGTTCTTAATCAAAGTAGGATTAACTCCTTGGAAAGTCCAATTTCATAAGAAAATATATTCATTCTTTCCTAATTCTGTTATGAGGAAATGTACATAGCACTGTTTCCTGGCTGGGCCGCCTTCTTCAGAATAAAGAAAAAGGAACTCAGCCATTTCTACATAATATTAAACAAAATAAAGATACCTGGAGAGCCAACAAGTTTTACTGTCTATAAACGTTTTGCCAATATTTTTATTGACTATTCTTACCACCTAACGTTTAATACTGCTAGCAGAAAACATGTAAGTGGTTGATTCTGAGTTCTGAATTCCTCCTTCAGGTGACCAAGCAATTCAATACATGGTAAAACAATACTCAATTGGGAAAGTTTTCCCTAATTTTTATCAGTATACTTTTTTAGTTTTAATTAAATAGTCTTTAAAACCATTGATGTCCAAACTCTAGAAATAAAAATACATTTTATTGGGAAAAAGAAACATGGGGGGGGGAGGCAAATCAAGCAACACTTCAAACAAGCAACACTTCAAACACAGAGAATCTAAATAAAATCAACAGTTATTATCAGTTATTATACATAAGCAATTCTTGAGAATTATTGAATTAAAGAGATGAATGATGCCATCAAATGTAACATCTGCCCACTGCAGAAATCCAACATCACAAACAGATGACTATAAAACTCTCTAACCTCTTCTGGAACCACAATCCAGTGGCAGGGGGCCAACTACCTCTCTGGGTAACTACCTACATTCACTGCTTTCTCATAACTTAAATACATTTTTCCATGTTATTCAGATACCTAAGAAGTGCTATCTTCCCTTCGTTCCTGTGTTTCAAGGCTAAACATTCTTCCATTTCTTTCTATAGGATTTAAGGGCGTGCATAAGCGCAACATGGTGCCTACCGTCCCTATCCTACTGTCCTATTATCCAAAGTTACCTATACCCACTTGCTTTGGTTTATATTTATGCCATACCTATTATCTTGTACACATTTTGATAAGTAAGTAAGTAAGTAAGTAAGTAAGTAAGTAAGTAAGTAAGTAAGTAAGTAAGTAAGCAGTCTTCTGCAATTGGAGGAAAACTCAGATTGAATTTGATCAGCCACATGTAAAGAACCATATCAGGTATTACCTCATTGCAATGAGGGTGGCAAAATGTCAGTATTTCTCCACTCTTATTACATCTGCTGATAAACTTCCAGTTTCTAATAACCCAATTCTACTGGGTAAGGAGTGCCCCATTCAGAACATCTAAGGCATTTTTTTTTTTTAGATTATTCTGGCGGACTGCAAGATAAAGTCACTCAGATTCACTCTGCCTTGGACTCTGATTGCGTCAGGCCAGAGTGCCTGAAGCACACACAGTCTGGTGATGTGATCTGGGATAGGTTTATTGTGGTAACTCCTGAGGAAATGGACACCATTTGTTCACTGGATCCAGCTGCTTTCTGGGTCATGATAGCAACCTCTCTGATAGAGGGGGCAGTGCCCCAGTCTTAAAAGAGGTGGCGGTATATTTCTCAAGAACCCACCATTAGATCCAACAGTCTTCAATATCTATTAACCAGTGTCCAACCTTCCCTTTCCCTTCAATGTTTAAGTGTGACACCTGAATTAATTGCCACTTTGCTTCTGTGTGAATTCAAGGAGTTGATCCATATCTCTGAAGCCTAACTTTGGCAGAGAACTTGGTTACTTGAGGGGCCACCAGTCTCCCATATATCTGTTTCACAAGTTCAATCTAGCAGGGCTGGCACATTCTCGGTTCCAACAATTAAACAATACCATCATTCAGGACCCAGGAAGACATATTCTCTGAAGGAGCACCTGCCTTCTTAGGTTTGCCCCAAGATTCAAACATCCCCCACCCAGTGATATTTTGAAGACAAGGCTCTTCACCCAGCTATTTGGCAAGGATAATTTATGCTTCCTTTCATCCTTTCCCTTGTCCTTTATTCTTTACATACAGGTTAATTTTCTTTGCTATCTTGTTTGTATGTTTTTATTTTTTTTAATATTTTAAACTACTTGTAAATTGCCTAGTGGTGCTAGGAGTCGGAAAGCATATAAATGACTGAAATACAAATGTTGAGCAAGAAAGAAAGGAACCCTTAGCATGCTATTCAGTGCTATTCAACTAATGCACAGTCATTTATAAGAGCTGTAGCTGAGGTCATTTAACCAATTATAAAGCCATCAAATAGTTGTAGTCTCAAACACAAATTTTATCACTACAGTATACTAATGAGGACAGGATGAAAGATTTTTTTGAATTCCTTGTTGCTCTCTAATTCTATTGAAGCAGGTCCACAATACCCATGGGGAGATACAACAGAGACAAGAAATTTTTAGGAAGAAGAAAATGGGCTAATATTCACTACTTTGAAATGCAAATCAAAAAAATGGTTTCTCTCTTAGTTCAGATATTAAGATTCGTCATTAGAAATTTCTCCAAGTTGCTCTTTTGACATACATAGAAACATAGAAACATAGAAGTCTGACGGCAGAAAAAGACCTCATGGTCCATCTAGTCTGCCCTTATACTATTTTCTGTATTTTATCTTAGGATGGATATATGTTTATCCCAGGCATGTTTAAATTCAGTTACTGTGGATTTATCTACCACGTCTGCTGGAAGTTTGTTCCAAGGATCTACTACTCTTTCAGTAAAATAATATTTTCTCATGTTGCTTTTGATCTTTCCCCAACTAATACAAGTTTAAAGTTGACTAACAAAGATATTTTTACTTAATGCAAAGCCCAGAAGTAAACTACATTATAAAAGTATAATTGTTCAACCTAGAAAAATAATCTCCAACAAAAGTAAATGCACAGAATAGCTCTGAAAATTCATTTAAGCAATCCACTTAACACAATCTTAAACTTAACTACATAGGTAAACTTACAGAGTTACAGAGCACTGTACCTTCTTTCTTTACAGCTTTTACTATACACAGTTCGAACAAACTACCATAGTTTATTTTAAGGTAAAACCAAAATAAACTATCATGTTTCACAATTCAGTGATACAGAAGCATTCAGAAACTGGTACCAGACTCTTTGACCACTTCACTATCTGAAATTACAGTAATCTAGCTCTATGGTATTTTTAAATCAAACCCTTATATAATATTATTTAAGCTTCAAAATATGAGTATTGGGGAAGGGGAAGCAGGAAAAGGCAGAAAAATCTTCCCACAACAAAAAAGAACCTAAACCAATACCAGGAACTTAATTCTGTAGTTCTGTATTGTGTTGATAAACATCTTATTCAAATAAACATTTGTTTTACAGCAACTATATTTTACATCAAACTATTTAACCATTACAGCAGCAGTTTTTATTTCATTTTATTCTTCTGGTTTGTATTTCTAAACTTTATTTCTTTACAGTTTTCAGCACCCAAGTGAAGAATAGATATTGGAAGGACAAGGTACAAATTTCAATATGTTTCAGACCAAACTATGTGTAACATAAATATTAATCAATGGTTGTGTCAGTGTTCTAAATAATATCCAACATCCAACTTTGGCCTGTCAGGTTGATTGTATATAATCTTAGATATTTGGCAAAGAAGTGATCGAGAACAGAGATAGAGAATGATAGAGAACAGAGTAATTACAGTTGTATGTGATAAATGGGATTCACAGCAATAAAACTCATAATCATCTAGTTTTAAATGTTTCACTCATGAATGCAGAATAAACTAGCCACAGAATAAACTAGCCACAGCATGATACTATGGCAGGAGACTTTTCCCCCCCTTCAAATTATGAGTCACATTTGGTCAATAGTCAAAGAGAGACATTCCAAAAGGAAGGAAAAGAAGGGGAAATGGAATCTGATTTAACTTAAACCAATAACAAATTGAAAGCTACTTTGGAATTAAGGTTCAAGACATAGATCTAGAAACTGGAAGACTATGAATTCCAGTCTTGCCTAGGCACCAAGCCAACTGGACAATTTCAGGTCAGTTACCACTTCTGAAAAGGTTGCTGAAAAAAGTGTCTATACAGTATATGGATTTGTCCATATAGTTGTCAGTAATTGAGACTAACTTGAAAGCAGAAACACAAAAAACAAATAATTACACAAATTATCTGTTTCAATGTAAACAGCTTTCCACATTTTAAAACACCTCTTAAAAAGACAATCCAAAGGATTACAAAATGAAACCAAGGGAAAAGAGGATCCCTATACAATTTGAAATTCAAGAAAAAAACCTAGATGTGCTATTGAAAATACTGCAAAGAATATTTCAAGAATCTCCAAAATCAGTATAATATCAAGTAAAATCTTTTCAAGCATCAGAGAAAGCCAAGGAAACTTCCTAATGCTGTATTTTCTTCAAAGATAATGGAAGCATAGTTCTTATTACAGAATTTCAAAATTCAATATTTAAGATATGTTTAAAATGCTAGCAAATGCATTAATCTTATAATGGTTTTCCAATATTTACTTTCAAGAAATACTTTTTGCAATAACTTATTGTCAAGGAATGTTTGACTATCTACAGTATTAGGGATTCTTTCTTTAGTCTCAAATTTTGTCCCATTTTATGACCTTTCTTGCCACAGTTGTTAAATGAATCATTGCAGTTGTTAAATTATTAACATGGTTAAGTGAATCTGGCTTCACCATTGACTTTGTATGTCAGAAGGTCACAAAAACTGTTCTCAAGATACTGTAACTGTCATAAATATGAACCAGTTGCCAATTATCCAAATTTTGATTAAATGATCAGGGGAAGCTGCAACAGTCATGATAGTCTAAGACTACTTGTATATAACCTGCAAATTTGGCCATTGTTGTTAAACTGCTCATACAGTTTGAAAAAGCCATGAGAGCAAACTTTGCTACATAATGTCACAAATAAACAAACCAACCATTTTAGCTTTTACTCTGGTTATTTCATTGGCACAAACTCTAAACTTAAAAATAGAAAATATGAACAGATTGTCATCAAAGCAAAAAATATCTTCAGACAAGGATAATAAAAGAACAAACATATTGTCATTTCAATATGTGTTTCACTCTCTTACTCATGATTCTGCTCAATCAGCAGGAATTCAATGCTTAGTCAAATCTCCTGTCACAGACATTATAGCTATGATTCTTTCTCAAATGTTCAGAAACCACCTTGGAACAAAAGAGCAGCAAAGCTACCATCAAGAGCTCTTTGTATGGCATATCAGCAACCCATTATTGGAACTTCCTCAAATCATGAGACTGGTAGATCTTCCCTATCTGAATTATAACAAAGATAAAAGGTTAAAACACAAGTGCGTTCTTGTATGATGACAACCTTTAAAAAAACATTAAAAATTATATAACCCATTCAAGGCTGAGCTAAAGATTTTATCTTGCCATTTTACTACGTGTCAAGTACCCCAATTTCTATTAAACTTCCTTAACCAACTTCATCCCTAAAGCAGAATAATAAACTACTGTACGTGGCTACATCATTTTCCAGGAGAATATCTACCTCTTGTTCTATAAAGGATCTTGCTATTAACATATTAAAATTGCCATAATTCTCTTAAATAAACCTATTTTTAGAACTTCATATTCTTCACCAACAGTTAATAATTTTATTTTCTGTCTGACTAGCGGTGTGCTACGAGCCGGAATGCTAAATTGTGCTCGCTGCCGCGGATCGTAAGTTCTTGCGGGACCAGCGCAATTTTGCTGCTGCACCTGTAGAAGTAGCAAAATTGAGCAAGGAGCTGCAGGTGCACCCATGTTTCGGCGAGGTTTTACCTGCAGCTCCGTGCATGATTTTGCTACCTCCACAGGTACAGCAGCAAAATCGCGCTGGTCCCGCAAGAACTTATGAACCGCGGCAGCGAGCACAATTTAGCGTTCCGGCTCATAGCCCACGGCTGTGTCTGACTGTAAGTAGGTTAACTGTTCTGGCTGTGTCAGCTTACCAATGGATGGCCACTAAATCTGCTGTGTAAATAAGTCTGCAAAAGAGTTGATCAAAACAAGGGAAAAGTACAGTGGGTTACCCTCTCCCACTTTATGGGGTAATTCTCCAATCTGAGGGGTGGAGGAGAACCACAGTTGATCAACCAAAGCTAATGTCAGCCTTAACATGAGACCACAAAGAAAACATGATCAGATGAGTTCCTTCTACCTTATTATGCAATTCTCCCACTTTCCTTTACAAAATTAGGGAGGGTCTCTCCTGAATCGCTCAACCTGCCCATTATAGACTATGATGTTTCTTATCTAACCATTCCCTAGGCAGAATATCTAGACTCTGCTTCCGAAGGTCATCCACATATATCATTATATAGGTAAGATGTATGGTAAAGTGAGAGAGACAACTATTTAAAAATCCAGCAGGCTCCCCACCTACCAGTCTGCCAGTAGCTGATCAGCACTGGGAGAAGTTGGGAAGCAAATGAAAAGCGTTTACTCTTTCAAAAACCCCAGCCCCACAAAAAGCTGAGTAGGGTAGCTCTAATTAAAGCAGCAGAGCTGATCATCACAGAAGAGAGCTGCTGGATTTTGAGAGAACTGGTTCTTCTATTTTACTGGGCATCTCCCTCAGGTTGACCCACATAGGAAGAAGATGTTGAGCAGTTATCTTTCAAAACTCCATTTCACATCACTTTGATTTATAGATGGATTCCCATCTGCTGATGTCAAGAAAAAGAGGATTTTACTTACATTGCTTACAGTGGCACACTACAGTTACACAAGCAGTAGGCTACCATATGGCAATAAAAGGAAGAATGCAGAATTAGCAATTTAGCAATGGGAACTAATTCTATGATGGTACAGCATACTATCATCCCAAAGACTTTATCACTGCTACAAGCATAGCCGCCCCCCATCATTTTTCCAAATGACATGCAAAATCTCTTATGCATGTATCCAACTGATTATCGCTAAGCCAAACGTACGCCAAACCAACGCGCTTCATTCTCTACATCAATGACCTTTGCAATTACATCACAAGCAACTGTGTGTCCTCTTCGCCGACAATGTAAAACTCTTCAACATCACCGATAACACAACTACTCTCTAAAAAGATCTGAACTCTGTTTCTGAGTGGTCTAACACATGGCAACTCCAAATCTCAACTAGCAAATGCTCTGTCCTACACATTGGGAAAAAGAATCTGAACTCCAAATACGAACTGAATAATCAAATTATCACAGATAATCCCCACTCGGTTAAAGACCTTGGTATACTAATAACAAAAGATTTAAGTGCCGAAGCTCACTGCAACAACATAGCCAAGAAGGCTTCAAGAGTTGTAAACCTAATCCTACGTAGCTTCTGCTCTGGCAATCTCACACTACTTACCAGAGCTTACAAAACTTTTGCCAGACTCATCCTCGAATACAGCTCATCTGTTTGGAACCCATATAGCATCTCAGACATTAACACCCTTGAAAATGTCCAAAGATACTTCACCAGAAGAGCCCTTCACTCCTCCACTCGAAATAGAATACCCTATGAGACTAGATTTTCAATCTGGGCCTAGAAAGCTTAGAACTAAGACGCCTTAAACAAGATCTAAGTATTGCCCACAAGATTATATGCTGCATCGTCCTGCCTGTCGACGACTACTTCAGTTTCAACCACAACAACACAAGAGCACACAACAGATTTAAACTTAATATTAACCGCTCCAAACTTGACTGTAAAAAATATGACTTTAGTAACCGAGTTGTCGAAGCGTGGAACTCCACAACCCCACAGTAGAAAAAGTCAGCCTAGGATGGGACAAATGTTACCATCCTGAGAGAAGAAATTAGGGAAGGATAAAACTGCCACATCTTCCGTAAGATCCAATGTATCCCAAGGCAATTTAACTGGTTTACTCTATAAGGAACAAGTAATTCTCGACTTACACTAGTTCATTTAGTGACCGTTCAGAGTAACAACAGCACTGAAAAAAGTAAACTTATGACCATTTTTCACACTTACAACCACTGCAGCATCCCCACAGGTCATGTGAATTACATTTGAACACTTGACAACTGACTCACAGTTATGACCGTTGAAGTGTCCTGGAATCACCTTCTGCGACCTTCTGACAAGTCAAGTCAATGGGGAAAGTCAGATTCACTTAACAGAGTTACTAACTCATCAACAGCAATTCATTTTAACAAACTTGGCAAGAAAGGCCATAGCAGGGGTAAAAGTCACCTAACAAATGTCTCACTCCGTAACAACAATTTTGGGCTCAATTGTGATCATAAGTCAAGGACAACCTGGACTTCAGGAATTTAAAAGACCACCATCTCTCCCTTCAGGCCCAAAGATGGCTTCTCCTGAACATCCCCAGGTATGTGCTCATTTCTCCACTTCAGGGGAAGCAGAGAGGACTTGTTCCACCTCTATTTCAGGTGTTGCACTTTAGCATTTAGATTTATATACAGCTTCACACTGGGTCATTCTTTGTCAAGTGGACCAGGTATCCACTTAATGGATTTTTGCAGCCTTATTTGAAAAGAAACCATCACAAAAACAACATGTATGATAGAAAAAAAACCGTGCTCTTTCTAATGAAATAAAAATAAAGATGATTGAAGGTGAGAAAACAGAGAGCTGTTTCATCACCTTCAATCATCTTCATTAGAAAGAGCACGTTTTTTCTATCACTCTCTCTTTTCTCACCTTCAATCATCATCATTGTTATGTCACTAGAAAGAGCACGTTTTTTTCTATCACATATGTTGTTTTTTTTTAGGGTTTCTTTTCAAATAAAGCTTCAACTTCACTTGGTCCACTTGACAAAGAATGACCCCACTGCCCTCTCTAAGCCGTTTACATAGAGTCAGCATATTGCCCCCAACAATCTGGGTCCTCGTTTTACCGATTATAGGATGGAAGGCTGAGTCAACCAATTACTTTCTGAGCAATATATATACTGAGATTACTTTCCCCCTTCCCCCTCCCGGGAACATCCTCCAGGTGAGTCAACTTGCACTCCTTCGCCCAGTGGACCAACCGCCCTCCTTCTCGGCACCCCGAGAGCCCCTTCTCCCTTCAGCCCCTCAGCAGGTGCCTTTCCTCCTCCCAGCTATCCCGTAGCCACCCTGACCTCCTTTTTCCTTCTCTAAGAGCCGGCAAAGTCCCGCTGACGCCAGCTCGCCCTCCTGGTAAACAGTTCTTGCGCCCGCTCCCGGCAGCCTTTTTCGCCCAACGGAGCGGGCTCGATCCGGGTTGCCTGCCCACGAACTCACCGGGTCGGAGCTGGAGGCTGCCGTCGGCGCGGCTACACCACAGCGCCCGGTTCTCCTGTTGCAAGATGTAGTGATCCTTGGCTTGGAAAAGCTCCATGGCGGGGCAGCAGCAGCCAATGGAAGGAAGGCAAGAAGCAAAGGCAAGGTAATGGAGCGACCGCCGCGCTCAGGCGAAGCCGCCGCCGCAGAAGCGGCAGCCGAACCCAACCGGACCTCCTCCCCGCCGCCTCCGCCGAAACCGGGTGCGACCCAACCCGCTTAAAGGGCGGCTATTCCAGGAAAGAGACGCGCGCAACACCCGCCGCCGCCGAGCTTGTTGGTTCTGCTCCGGCCGGACGGGTTCCGGCGCGCGCATACCGATAGACACGTGACCTTCCCTTTCCCTCCCCCTCCCTTTTTTTTCGTCGTTTAAAGAGAAAGCGCCACCTTACTCGACCGGGCGGCTTCACGTGAAGAGAATTGGGGGGACGGGGGGTCGCGCGCGAACTAAGTCGATCTATTTTCGTGTCTTGGTTGATTGGTTCGGGGGCTTAAGTTATTATAGGTTGTCTTCAGCTTGCAACAGTTCATTTAAGTGATCGTTCACTGGGGGTGGGGGAGAGGGAATGATTGATGGCCTCTTTCCCACACTTACGACCGTTGCTCCATCCCCATGGTCACCTGATCAAAATTCAAATTCACCACCAATTCAGCAACTGACTCCTATTGAGGTCTGTTGTATTGTCCCAGAGTTATGTGATTTCCCCTTTTGCCACCTTCTGAGAAGCAAAAGTCATTGATGAAATCAGATTGGCTCATTTAAGAACTTCAGTTATTCAATTAACAAATGTGGCAAGAAAAGTCGTAAAATGGAGCAAACTCACTTAGCAACATAAATTTGAGGCTCAATTTGGGTGTATGTTGAGGACTAACTGTGTCCATCTTTCCCTTGGGGAGCTTAAGGCAACATATGTAGAGCGCCCTTTAATTTATTTGACTTCTATGCCACCCAATCCTAATGGGACTCAGGGCGGCTTTCAACAATAAATAGTAAATACAATAAACAAATCAAATAATTAGTAATAAGAACAGAAAACCCCATAATAAACCCTAAACTCACATATATACAGAAACAGTTGCAAATCTGTTTTATTTTTATTTATATATTGTTTTGTTTTTCCCTAGAACATCAGTCACAAATATGAACCACTTGCCAAGCATCTGAATTTTGATTATGTGACCATGGGGATGCTGCAACAGTCATAATTGTGAAAAATCTATCAGTTCAACTTTTTTCAATGGTGGTGTAACTTTAAAGAGCCACTAAATAAACTAGTTGTAAGTTGAGGACTACCTTTAGTACTTTGAGATTGAAGCCCCACCCTGCCCCTCTGTTTTGGATAGCAATGAATCAGCGCCCCTTTGATGACTATTTTCCTTATCCCAATCCAACTGCTTTTGTCAATTAAAAACAAAATTGCCACTTACCATTTTTCAAATTGAAGCTATATAAAACACAATTTTTGCTATCTAGTCATGGTTTGTGTTGAATCCTATGTAAATAGTTGGTTCCATGGAAAAAACGCTGTCTGTGTTGAAACAGGAAGTCGCGCCTGATTGGCTCAGACGCTGGCTGCTCTCTTTTGGCGGGAGCCGCAAATGTATAAAAGAGCGGCTACTCTCCAGGTTAAGCCAGACATGTTCCCGCTGATTGCCACTTCCCTTTTAAGAGCTGAATAAAGGAACCGTCTTTACTTAAGCCTTTGTCTCTGGACTTTTCACTGGCGATGACGGACAGAAGAACCACGTGTGCAAGATGAACAACCTTCAAATCGGCCGGGCTCCTGAGTTCTTCGATCCGGAGAAATCCTCCTGGGACGCCTACATGGCCAAATTCGAGATCTTCCTCAAAGCTGCCGGAATAAGGGACGCCGACGCCGAACGAAAGCGGGCAATTTTCCTGAATTACTGCGGCCCAGAAATATTCGATCTCGCCCAGACTCTCACCGATCCGCTTCCAGCCAAATCCGTCGCTTGGGACGTCCTGCAAACCAAGCTCGCGAGCCATTTCAAGCCTACGAAACCAGCCGTCGTTTTCCGGCACCAGTTTTCAAGAATGGCCCAGCTCGAATCCGAATCCATTAACCAGTTCGCTACGCGTCTTCGAACGGTGCTTTCAAAATGTAAGTTTGATAGCCCGGAAGCTCGCCTCACTGATGCCCTAATCTTCGGCATGAGAAATGCCATGGTCCGAAACAAGCTCCTCACCGAAGACGAGCCGTCTCTCCAAGCAGTAATCAAGCTGGCACAAACCGCAAAGGTCGCCGACGCTGCTGCCAAAGAGCTGAAGGAGCATGACAAGCGGGAAGTCGTCGCCAAGATCGACTCCACGTTTTCCCGCGCAGAGGCCCCAGACGACCTCAGCCCACCAGCCCTCAACGAGGACAGCTGTTTTCTGCTGCAACAGGACCAGCCGAGACAACCCAGATACCCTCGCCCCGTCGCCCCCTGCTCCGGCTGCCGAGGAAACCATCCGCGCCAACGCTGCCCTTTCCGGGACGCCATTTGCCGCCGCTGCAACCAACGCGGCCATATCGCTGAAGCCTGCAGAGCACCCTTGCCTGAGGAATCTTTCTCCACGCCTCGTCCTCCTCGGTTCCAGACCCAAACACCTCAACCACGCGAAAACCGGTTTCCTCGGTTTTCCGGCCGCAAGAACTACTCAACCGCTAACCGTGACTACTCAAGAGGTAACAATCAATTTTCTGTAAATAGCACGGCAACAAAAAATGGGGGCAAGATTGTAATCTCACTGCTCCTAAACAACAAGCCATGCACTATGGAACTTGACACGGGGTCTAAATACACCATTATGCCTTGGGAAAAGCTTATAATGTACATGCCTAGCCTCTCAAAGTCTGACCTTTTACAAACCTCATTGGTAATTAGAGATTTTCAAGGGGGGATAATACCTGTTCTAGGCCAAGTGAATGTACCTATTATGTTTAAAACTGTTAAATGTACCCTTCCTATGATTGTTGTTGCAGGGGCTAGACACTCTCTCCTGGGTTTGGCTTGGATGGAACCATTGGGAATTGAAATTTCGGCTATTTGTACTGTTAACTCTGATAGCATGCCAAACTTCTTACAGGAATTCCCAGAGGTGTTTAGCCCCACCTTGGGATCGTATAAAGGGCCCCCTATCTCCTTTTCTATTGACCCCAAGGTTCCTCCTGTCCGGTTCAAACCACGCAGGGTACCCCTCCCGCTCCTTCCCAAGCTTGACCTACAGCTAGATAAGCTCATAAGCCAGGGCATTTTAGTTCCTGTAGAGCAGGGGCCATGGGAAACACCCATAGTCACGCCTCTTAAACCGGATGGCTCTTTGAGGGTTTGCGCTGACTATAAGTCAACGCTCAACAAAGCCCTCCAACATCACCCTTACCCCATTCCAGTGGTACAACAGCTCCTTCACTCCCTGGGGGAAGGGAAAGTGTTCGCAAAAATCGATTTAGCCCAAGCTTACCAGCAACTCCCTGTCGATGAACCGACAGCACTCGCACATACAATTGTCACCCACAGGGGTGCGTTTAAATGTACCAGATTACAATTTGGAGTAAGCATAGCCCCCGGGATTTTTCAAAGCATAATGGAACGTTTGTTGTCAGGAATTAAAGGGACCATTCCCTATTTTGATGACATTTTAATTTCAGGAGAAAACCAATCTCAACTCAACAAAAGAATAAGAGAAGTATTACATAGACTACAAGATAAAGGGCTAAGGATCAAACCTGACAAATGTGTGTGGGGAACCAGCAGTGTGGAATTCTTAGGATATAGAATCGATGGGGAAGGCATCCACCCCACTACTGAAAAATTAAAAGCCATCAGGGAAGCCCCAGAGCCACAGAATAAAACAGAATTGCAGGCATTCTTAGGCCTTCTAAACTTTTACTCTGTTGTTTTAAAACAGAAGGCAACAGCAGCAGAGCCTCTACACCGGCTGCTTCAGAAAGGAACCCTTTGGACATGGGGGAGAACTGAGCACGAAGCCTTTTTACAAATAAAGCAGCTGTTAACTTCCACAAGTGTAGTAGTCCAGTATAGCACTTTGCTACCCGTCAGGCTTACGTGCGATGTGTCCCCATATGGTGTGGGAGGGGTCTTGGCACATGTCTTGCCGAATAATACAGAGGCCCCAATTGCTTTCTTTTCCAGAACAATGACCAATACTGAGAGAAATTACAGCCAACTAGATAAGGAGGCTCTAGCGTTAGTGGCTGGGGTGAAGAAGTTTCATAACTATCTTTTTGGCAGGCGTTTTGAATTGGTTACCGACCACAAGCCTTTACTAGGCCTCTTAGCCCCTAACAAACCAACTCTCCCATTTATGTCTCCAAGACTAATTAGGTGGGCCTTGTTCCTCTCAGGGTACCAGTACGAGCTCATTCACAAAGGGGGTAAAACCATCAACCACGCAGATGGTCTTAGTAGGTGCCCAATGGCAGAGTTAGTAGAGGACCCTGCCCCATCTGCTGATGTTTTAATGATAGAACTCGAAGATAACCCACTAACAACAGCAAGGGAGGTGGCTGTGCACACGCAGCAAGACCCAATTTTAAAAAAGGTGGTAAACTGTGTACTCAAGGGGTGGCAAAATGACTCTGTAGAAACAAACTTAAGTGATTTTAAAACCAAAAGATTGGAATTGTCATATGTTAAAGGGTGCCTGTTGTGGGGTGATAGAGTAATCATTCCGGAAAGTCTAAAGACCAAAGTACTCACCATGCTACATGTGGGCCACCCTGGTATTGTCAGGATGAAGGGTCTAGCTAGGGGGCACTTATGGTGGCCAGGTCTGGATACTGATATTGAAAAGTGGGTAGCCAAGTGTGATCCATGCCAAGAGTCTCGGCCAAATCCTCCCAAAACAACTCCAGCTGAGTGGGAGCAACCTGCAGGGCCTTGGTCCAGAGTCCATATTGATTTTGCAGGGCCAGTGGGGTCACAATATTTCTTAATAGTGGTAGATGCATTTTCCAAGTGGGTGGAAATCATTGCAATGAATAATATAACCACTAGTGCTACAATTAAGGTTCTGCGCCATTTGTTTGCCACCCATGGCTGTCCTGACATCTTAGTGTCAGACAATGGGCCCCAATTGACAGCCAGGCAATTTGAATTATTTTTAGATAACTTGGGGATCAGACATGCTCTCATCTTGCCTTACTCGCCCTGGGCTAACGGGTTGGCAGAACGATACGTTCGGGTGGCAAAAGAAGCATTGCGCAGGTCAGGCCCTGGAGATCTACAACAGCATCTGGACCAATTTTTGTTAACACAACATATTACACCAAATTCCCACACACACATAAGTCCTGCTGAAATACTAATGGGAAGGAAACTTAGATCCCCACTGGATAGATTACACCCAAGGTATTGTACTCATAATCCTATGTATGTAAATCCTGAAAGACAATTGTACTTGGGTCAAAGTATTTTTGCAAAGAATTTTGATGGAGGTTTGAATTGGATGAAGGGAACAATTGTACAACAAACTGCTCCTAAAACATATATTGTAAAATTGGAAGATGGTCGAATGTGGAAGCGGCACATTGACCATGTACGAAAGCGCATTGAAACCTCCCCTGAGCAAACCGCTAAAACAGACTCTTCCACTCTAATAGACTGTAACGCGCAACCCGCTTTAATGGACATTCAAATGGACTTACTGAGCCAGGAAGGGTCCTCCAGCGACGCCGAGCCATCTTCGTCCTCAAAGGTCGGTGTTGTGCCTGCCCACTCGACTCAGTGGGCCGGAGCCCAAACTAGGCCCCAGCCGCACTGGGGAGGTACAAGCGAACCGACCTCCACCATTGGAAGCGAGGACTCGAATGAACTGCGCAGGTCGGAGAGAACCCTGCGTAGACCGAGCAGATTGGAGGATTTCGTCACATGGCTTACTTGATTGATGTATTCTTGACTAAGGAGGTAGGGGTGTTGAATCTTATGTAAATAGTTGGTTCCATGGAAAAAACGCTGTCTGTGTTGAAACAGGAAGTCGCACCTGATTGGCTCAGACGCTGGCTGCTCTCTTTTGGCGGGAGCCGCAAATGTATAAAAGAGCGGCTACTCTCCAGGTTAAGCCAGACGTGTTCCTGCTGATTGTCACTTCCCTTTTAAGAGCTGAATAAAGGAACCGTCTTTACTTAAGCCTTTGTCTCTGGACTTTTCAGTTAGAGTTTATACTCTCATAAGGTCTAAAGTGCATTGTTTTCTTCTGAATTTTTTTCTTTTTGCCACAGCTTAACGTCTTCCTATCAACTTGAATTATCCATGTTTTATAAATTAATTTCATTTATGCATCTACAGACTACATATGGTATATTTGCAAGGCTACTGAAGATGAATTAGTACAATAGTGAAATTGATTCATAATAACAACATTTATTTGTGAAAAATACATAAAGATTGAGCATCTTCTTTATTTTTCTCAGGTTCTTTTTTCATTTAATAAGGTCCTTTTTTCTATTCTTCATACTCCATTTTACTTTTATTCTGAGTCATATGTTCCTTACTGGAAATAATATCTTTAATCTTTATCTTCTCAGCAAGCAAAGTAGGTAAAGGATGGTTTGTTTATTTCAGCTGCAATAGAGGAGAGATCTGAAGATTAAAATATCTTTCTGATGCCTGAAGTAAATGTTGCTTATTCTCGGAGAGTTCTTGAGGAATTATATCCAATGGAAACAATGACACTAGAAACTAAAATCAAATGTACTACACAAATCTGGGCATTCATACACGCAATATCTATTTATTCAAACACAAATGCATTCCAATTGGATGTTAACTTTATACAGAACCTCTTTGTTCTTTCATATTTTGCATAACATTGTCCTTAAATATTTGTCCTGTGAACAACAAAAATGTTGCTTCCTGGTGCAAAGATCAGGGTAAACAATAATTATAAAGATAAATTATAAAAGCATGAATACAAGAGCTGAATTGTAAAGGTAATACATTACGAAATGAACCAGGTGTACTTTATTGCTTTCCAGCTCAAAGAAAACCTTGGCCGTACAGTTTTATAATCATATAACATGTAATATTATAGTAATATGTAATATTATATGTAATACTGTAAGCATTATAATAATGCTTCCCTGAACATTCCTGTTATTTTTCACATACTTTTAATCCCTTCAAGAAGTTTATTTATAGTAGGTATGGGAATCTCCTTCCCTCCTAATAAATGAAATATCTAGGGGAATATTAAAAGAGGTAATTATATTTCCCCAAAGGAGATCTAGAGAAACATGTTTTTAGAGACAGAAAGCAGCCCTCAGTCTTTCTTATTAAGCAGATACCGATTAGAAATCCTGGGCCAAGCCTATTCACAAACAAAATACCGTACCTTCACTTCCAGATGATGGGATAAAGGACAGGACATGACCTTAACCCAGCGGTGGATTGCTCCCAATTTGGACCAGTTTTCAAAACTAGTAGCACCAGTGGCAGGAAGCTGCGCCCACCCCCCCAGGATACTTCTGAATGTGCACAGAGGCTTCTCCGCATGCACAGAAGCGTCAGGAGGGCATGTGTGAACCAGCAGCAAAATTATTTAGAACCCACCACCGCCTTAATCCCATACATTGAGGAACAATACCAGTCCATTATGAAAGTCAGACCAAAGGCAATAGATAACAGGATAAAATCCAATTATATATGCCTGATGGGATTTGGAGAGGAAGCTGATAGTTAAGACCTGCCATAAACCTTTGCAAAAGAAGTAAAACCGATCAAATAATAAAAGCACACAAAGCTACCGGTAATCTAAAATCCTTGCGCTCAGGGCCGCCATCAGGAATTTTGGGGCCCCATACAGCCTAAGTGTCTGCCCCCCACCACAAGTGACACGCAAAGCCATATCAGTGGGCATGCGAGCTGAGGTCTGTTGCACATGTGCACACCGGCTAACTAATTTTCGGGCCTTCTGGGCCCACAGGGAGTCAAGAAACAGACAGTTTGCAGCCTCTGGAAGGAGTGGGGAAGCACATTTTTGCTGTCCCCAAGCTCCACAGCCTTTCTAGGCTTCAGAGCCTTTCTTGAAGAAATTGAGAAATGGGCTATTTCTGGCCTGCGGAGGGTCTCAAGGGGGACGTGGAAGGCTGTTTTCTCCCTCCCCAGACTCCTAGAAAGGCTCTAAAGCGAAAAAACCCAGAACTTTCAGTCAAATGGAAAGCAAAAAATCGGAACTTCCAGTTCAACTGGAAGTCGAAAAATGGGACATTTTCTGTCTCCATAGGACCTCTGGGGGGATTGGGGAAGGCCATATTCACCTTCCCCAGGCTCCCAGAAAGGCTCTGGAGGTTGGGGAGACCAAAAAAACCCAGGCCTTCTGGTTCAATTAGAACTTGGCAAATGGGCCATTTTCTGCCTCTGGAGGGCCTCTGTGAGGAGCCGTTTTTGCCTTCCCCATTTCCTAGAAAGACTCTGAAGCCTGGAAAGAGTTAAAACAGGCATGCCATCATGTACTGGGAAGGGGGGGTCACTTGCACATGCATGAGGGGGCCACATGTAATTATGGGTATAGGTAAGCATGTGCACAACACCCTCCCATGCTACCTTCTGGCACACAAACCAAAAAAGGTTCTCCATCTAGAGTCTATTTAGTCATGAGTGGATTGTTTAACCCACACTCCCTTGAATTCCATTGACCCTTATCTTAAAGCAGGGGCTATTAGTTGAGAATATTCCTGTGGGTAAGACTTTTAGCAATATATCAATTCAGTTGGACTTCCATGTGTAGACCTGGCTTTTTGCAGCTGATACTTATATTTAGTTATGAGATTTGAACATCATACCTTGTTTTCAATACACCCAGTTAGGAAATTCTACAATCTTCTGTCACAAATATAAACTTTCCTATATCGCCAGTAGTTCCCAGCCTATGAGGCTTCCTAATCCTTCACTTCATTAACTAACAGTACCAACCCATTCTTAATGTATATTACCTGCTTAGGTTATGATGAAATTGCTTAATCATGCAAACCTGAATTTGTCTCCAGCCAAAAATAGACATGATGATGACAACTATATGTTTTCTCACTTTTGCTAAAAATACTATCCTACTAACATGAGTTGCGATTCAGTGTAAAAACGTTTCTATGCAGTCAGATTTGATATTTCAAGTGCTGGGAAGTTAAACCTGAATATTTAAAATGAAATTAAATCTATGATTTACAAGACAACCATCTGTCCTGTTGTACTGCATGACACTGAATATTGGGCAGCAACTACAGGGACCAAAAGCTATCTCAATATCATGGAAATGCAAATGCTGTTGGATATCAGGAATCTCCCTTCTTGACCACATCACAACACCATTCGACAGCATTTTGGTATGGTACCAATTATAGAGAAGATGAGAGAAGGCCAGCTCTGTTAGTATGGACATGTCCAGAAAGCAGCACCTTCCATCATTGACAACACTGCCTACCAACTAAAAGTCAATGGCCGGTTAACCTTGCAGATGTCCAAAACAGATGGCAAAATATCATCAACAAAGATATACAAGTCACGGGCCTGCACCCTGGAAACACAACTGACCATACAAAGTGGTGTTCAATGATCTGAAAAGTGAATCCTGCACTTGTGGGAATACGCTAGGAAGAAGAAGAAGATCTTATAATTTGAAATGCATAATAATTTGTTTGTTTCAAAAGGATAATAGCTATTTGCATTCTCTAATTAACTTCTCAGTAGAAAAATACTGTGAAAAAAGAGTTTGGTATTCAAATGAATCACGATTCAAGAACAGTTCAGAGTTACAGGTGTTCCCAAAGGCTTACCAAGTTTCAGGCAACGTTAGCAGTCACTTCAATGATCGTATGTACTTCAGACTGTCTTTGTACGCACCAGGTATATTTTATGAATATTTGCTAATACCTGAAAATAAATGTATATGCAAACCTTGAGCTCCAACGTTTGATTCTCGGGTTGACAAAAATAAATAAAGGTATTGAATATGAGATCCATTTTCCTCCATATTAAGACAGTAAAACCTCTGCTATTTGTTTGATAATACAAAGAACAGTAGCTGAAGACAGATTTATAAGATAAGTGATAAAATACCAGCCAAAACTCAGATCTTAGCTTTTCATTAAGAAATGTGGGGTAGTAATACCATTACAGTTGGTGGAAATCATAGTACCATTATGGAAAGTGAGAAAGTCTTATCAATATGGCTGACTTCCCTGTAGCCCTTTATATTGTATTGGGCAGCTGACGTATTTGGTTCCAGGCCTTGGGTTGACAATTATAAGACCCTACGAGACTAGACTTTCAATCCTGGGCCTAGAAAGCCTAGAACTAAGATGCCTTAAACAAGATCTAAGTATTGCCCACAAGATCATATGCTGCAACGTCCTGCCTGTCGGTGACTACTTCAGCTTCAACCACAACAACTCAAGAGCACACAACAGATTTAAACTTAATATTAACCGCTCCAAACTTGACTGTAAGAAATATGACTTCAGTAACCGAGTTGTCGAAACGTGGAACTCATTACCAGACTCCATAGTGTCATTATTATTATTATTATTATTATTATTATTATTATTATTAGTTATTAGATTTCTATGCTGCCCCTCTCCGTAGACTCGGGGCGGCTCACAACAGTGATAAAAACAATACATCCCCCAAAACCCCCAACAATTTACCCTTAGATTATCTATGGTTGATCTATCCAGATTCCTAAGGGGCGAATACAAGTGCACTAGAGTGCCTTCCGTCCCATGTCCTATTGCTCTCCTATATCTCCTATACCTTTCTTCTATTCCTATATCTCTTCTTCTATTCTTTCATTGATATGTTCTATTACTATATCTTCTTTTCTATTCTTTCTTAGATATATTTTACTATGAGTATCTCCTCTATAACCTTCATCATGTATTTTACTATGTGTGTGTATATATATATATACCCACTAAAACCCTCATTGTGTACTGGACAAAATAAATAAATAAATAAATATTCTGCATTTATTGTTTATTAGATCATTTTAGTTTTGGTTGTCTGATTTAATGTTTTAGCTGTTTTTATATATTTTTCTACCCCACCCAGAGTTCATTCGAATGGAGCTGGTAACAAATGTAAATAAATAATAATTAATCCAGGCAGCTATTCAGTGGCAGCAAAGGGTGGACTGTTTTAGCATCTTCTTGCTACCATCCAGGAAAGGTTTCTGCAGCCAAATACAGTATGATTGCCCTAGTACAGCTATTAAACCTGCTCATGACTTTTGTCCTCCAAAATATATACTACAAATATGCAGAGCAATCTCAGCTGACTTTTAAAAGAAATTCAAAACCACTAGTAATCTTAGAGGTTGGGTCACTTTGTTTGATAATGCCCTTCACAAGGAGCCTGTTATAACCTATGTCCTTACTGAAACTTGCATAATAATACACAATAGAAAGCTACAAAGAACCTAGTTCTGTAAATATTAAATTGAATTGTTAAAACGTGAACTTAAAAATGCCTCTAGTACACTTCAGCACACAAGAACAATACATCTTGTAGTTTATAGAAGTGGTTTGACAGTTTTAGCCATGTTGTACAACAATAGAATAAAGCCCCTTCCTCTAGCCATAGTAGTATTTTAATAGCTAAGAGGAGAAACAAATGCATAGCAACACATCAGCTAAGAAACTCTATTACTCTTATCAGAAGTAGAATGATACTTTAGCAATGCAAATCTCTGCTTTAGCAGCTCCAGCTAAAGCTAATGTATAGAACTAAGTGCAGAAAGGCCAAAGTCCTCATCAAATAACTCAATTTAAAAAAAAATTGAGGGTGTGAGTAGCAATGGCATTGAAAGCATAGCATTCCAAACAGAATACTAGGAACAGATTATTTTAATTTAACATTTTTTCTCTCAAATCACCTAAGCAAGGGCAGGTGTTGAAAGAAGTATCCAACTCCAGGTCCAGACTGGAAATAAAATGGAGGCTAATTGGAAAGAAAGAATCTGTTTATTGGTGAATAGAATCAACACACACAGAGTGTGCAGTTATGGGACAGCTGACAAAACGGAATTGAGAGTGGGTGGGTTTCTATAGCTTCTACGGACTTTGTATTTGAGATTCCTATTCCTGTGCAAGAACATGTCTTTTTAATATTCTAATGGCTGTTGTCAGATTCCTATGGGGTCATTGCTGGCTCTATAGCAGTGGTTTCTCAGCCTGGGGGTTGGGACCCCTTTGAGGGTCGAATGACTATTTCACAGAGGTCGCGTAAGACCATGGAAAAAGACAATGGTGTTCCCACGGTGTTAGGAACTAAAGCTTCTGTTCTGGCACCTTGGAACATATTTTTACAATCCGACCAATCAGGTGTTTACAGTAGGGATGTCCCTCGGATCCTCGTGCCAATCAGCTTAAAGCTCTGTTGGGAGAACAGGCACTAGACTTATGGTTGGGGGTCATCAGAACATGAGGAACTGTATTAAGGGATAGTGGCATTAGAAAGGTTGGGAACCACTGCTCTATACGCAGAAGGGGTGTTTGTCGGAACTAATCTTGTGGACCATTTGCTTGCCTACTTGTATTGCTTATCTGGAGTATCTGTCCAGTCTTTCTGAATGGATTACCAAATCTCCATTTCTAAAAGCTGGCCTCCGGAGTTTCTGTTGGTGCAGGGAGCCTGGGGCTGGTTTCTGCCTCCCTTAAGATTTTTCCCATTTCTCCTTTAGGGAAAATATCCTGCCTTTTAATATTCCCCAAAATGCCCAGCCGGCGACTTAGCCCCAGCCAGGATTTACGGCAGGGCCAGGGGAACGCTGCCCTCGGCATAGCCGCCATCTTGAATGGCCAGGATCTCGCGAGATTTCGCGAGATCTCGGCTATGCCTGTCATTGGCGCCAACCGATGACATTACCGGGGCGGGGCCTGCTAACCTTTTATAAAGGGCTGCGCAGGCTCGGGGCTTCCTTTTCGCCCCGGACAACGAGCAGGCGAACACCTGCCTGCCCTCCCTATCTGTCAGTGTGCTACAGGGGTCGCCCTTATGGGGCTGAATAGGAATTTTTGGCGGTCTCGGTATTTTTCTGCGACCGTTTTTTCGCCTATTCCACACTGCGGTGCGGGACGGATGGTTAGGGGGTGTTTTCGCTCCCCGATTAGTTCTAATTGGCTTATCTCTGGTCATTGGGTTGGCAGGTTAGAGGCGGAAATTGGGAGGGGTTTAGCAACTGCGTGTTCTCCGTTGGGCATCTTTGGGGATGATTGGCAGACTCTCTCCAAGGGCTCATGGTGGCTTTTAAATCGGCCTGAGCAATTGGGGAGAAATATCTGAAATCTTTCTGACTTGCTAGTTCTAGTCAAACTAAAGTACAGGTGTTTATGAGATTAGTATAAGAAGGTGATACTGTTTCCTATTTCTTCAAGGTAGATTTGCACTTTAGCATTTATTTAGTAACACTGATTTTGGCATATAAGGCAATAAATCTTTGCAGGAATGCTCCAGGATCAGACACCAGACCATAAATTATGGGCTCTGAGCTTTTTCTTTCTTGACTGAAAAAAAGAAAGATTAATTGCTGCAAGATCTGGCACTATAGTCTTCATAAAGATGAGAAAGAGCTACTAAAAGCTGGAGCAGAACTGCCTGTTATTTATTAGATATAGATATAGATATATATATATACTCATAGTCTGCTGCAGGCAACAAGATTGATAGCCTAATCAGTGTAAAGAATTTATGACTTAACATACTTTTCCCAATTTCTCTTATCTTTAACTCAAAATTTGCATTGTTTTTTACTCTGCGGACAAGCTCCCTTAATAAAAATTGCCATTCCTACCAATCCATTTGCTTGAAAATCTCTTTGGTTACATTCTTTATTCTTGTCATTTTTAGAATGACATCATTTCTAAATTATGATCTATCTGGAAAGGTGCCAAATATCTTCATTTCATTAACCTTACTGACTATAGGGAAAACGACAGATATTTAACATGCATAAAAGTGTGATATGCCATAAGTGGTCAATGAGCACATGTTTTTAAGCAAGAACAACAAAAAAGGGTATACAAGTATAATGGCTTTGAAAAAAATTCAATATTACTTCCACTGCACTGTAGTATGTGACAACACGTACCGGTAATTACTTATGACAATTCCCATACTAGTTTTCATGCCAGCATGGGACTTAAATCTATGGCAAGACCTAGTACAGTCACTGGCTAATGGAAGGGAGTTGGAGGGCATCTTTTTCTGATACTTTGTAAAATGATTGAGGTCCCATGTAGGATCAAAATGAAGTAAAGGTTTCCCCATGATTAACAATAAATCTAAGATACAAATACGTATTGCTACTTCAGGAAAAATAATTAGTTGCTGTCTCCAAATTTCCACAGTTTTAGATTCCCTAAATAACTCTTATTTGGGGGAAAGCATATTGCATTTCAGTGGCAGCATCAGCAGGCAATTAAGTCTCTCTGGTAAATCAACTCAATCAAAGATCTGGGATTATAGAGTAAGCCATTAGTGTTCATGGCCTTGGGCAGATGTATTAATTAGGCAATGATGCTATATATTATATTTTAACACAGTTTATTTGGAATACACTTGCAGATGGGTCATGATCAAGATTGACTGTGTAACATCTGCCCTATAAATAATAATACATAATTTTCTCTTGACAATTAGATCAAATTATTGTTTGAATATTTAAAATCTAGAGTTATTTTCCTTTACATCTGGTTAAAGTTACAGTGAAGGCCAGCAGAAACAGATGTGTCATGCAGAAAAGATTTTGGGACAACACAGAGAGATATAATGAAACCAGAACATGCCTACACTTCCATTTGTTTGCTTGTTAAGTACACCAGGTTTCCTTTTAACTAGATGGTACATAAAGCAGAGATAAGTCAAACTGTAGAACTTTTATATGAAGTAAAATGTGTGCACTTTACTTTTGTTAAATTAATCCCAATGCTTTTTGAAAAACATTCCCAAGAGTGTTGGGGATGGTTTATCATTAATAGCTTCAAAAACATTTAAATAAAACTGGCTGACAACTCACCGAAAAGCATAAAATATTCCATACGATAGGGTATATATGTTTTGAACCATGTATCCAGTAATGGGCAACCAAATTTTTTACTGCCACACTGTGGGTGTGGCTTATTTTGTGGGTGTGGCTTAATGGGCATGTGACTGGGTGGGAGTGGCTTGCCGGGCATGCGATCAGGTGGGAATGGCTTGAATGATCATCATCATTCAAGTGAATTGTTAAGTCATCGACTTACAACCTTACCAGTGTCGCTCGCTGGGGTGACAATTTGCTTCACGTTTCCCGCAGTCTCCTTCCTGGGTCACCCTCCCGCCTCAGGCTGGGAAGCTAGGCAAATAGGTGCTGCCAGAAGCATAAAGGCTGCCAGTGCTGCTTCCATCCACACCTTCTGCTTTCACCTCGGTCAGGAGGCGGCTGCATGAGGCTGGAAGAGAGCCGGACAGAAGAGAGGGAAGATCGTCCGAGGCCAGGAAGGAGGAAAGAGGAAAAAAGCAAGGAGTGCAGACACAGCAGCTACAGCAGGGGGGAAAAGGAGAGCCTAGCTGAAACCGGTAATCCAGGAAGTTACTGTCGCTGGACCGGTCAGCTGGAGTTGTGCATGCATCTTCATTTCCACCGGTGGAACTGCATTCCACTCCATCCTGCCTGCTGCCCAGCCCTGCATGTATCTCACATCACTCACAAGAATTTCTAGAATGATTTTTTTAAAAAAACTTTAATAATAATAATAATAATAATAATAATAATAATAATAATAATAAAATAAAATTAAAATTAAAATAATAAAAAAGAGCCGGGGTGGCGCAGCAGGTAGAGTGCTGTGCTGCAGGCCACTGAAGCTGACTGTAGATCTGAAGGTCAGCGGTTCAAATCTCATCACCGGCTCAAGGTTGACTCAGCCTTCCATCCTTGCGAGGTGGGTAAAATGAGGACCTGGATTGTGGTGGCAATATACTGGCTCTGTTAAAAAGTGCTATTGCTAACGTGTTGTAAGCCACCCTGAGTCTAAGGAGAAGGGCGGCATAAAAATTGAATTAATTAATTAATTAATTAATTAATTAATTAATTAATTAATAATAATAATAATAATAATTTATTAGATTGTATGCCGCCCCTCTCCGAGTCTTTTATGTTAGACTTTTTCTTTGGGAAATTTTGTTCTGCTGTATTACAAAAGGTGTACAAAAGTTAACTTCTGAATTAAAGAGTATAATCATTGTGTCTCTCTTCCTCACTAGGACATCAAATGGCTGCTTTGAGAATGTTTTTGCATAACATTACCGAACATTTTTCTTATTTTCAAAAGGGAGAGCAGAAAGATTAAAGGAAAGCAGCTCACTATGAAATCATTTCATTTACTGTCCAAATTGGAATTGCTAAACACTATCATTTTTAATAATTTTATAATGTTTATGCCAGTCATTTATTATATATAGCCATGTCCAAAACCTTGGCAGAGGAATATATTATACCTTTGCAATTATCCAAAAGGATTTAGCAACCAAAAAAAATCCGGCAGCATGTTCCTCCTGGTAATGTGACCTTGAGTGTTATTTCTGTTGTCACAGAACTATAATAAATGTCCTCTGTTCAAAGCACCCTTAGCTTTTATCCTTCCTTTCAGTCATGAATTCTCAGCAAGAATACCTCTCCCAAATTGGTGCGTTTCTCTTTCCTTATATTATCCACACTGCATCATGTAGCAGCTCATGGATAAGTGCAAGGATATATCTCAAGGGTCACCCACAGCTTTATGCAGTTAAATCATGGAAGGATGGTTGATCAGGGAAGCCCTGTACAATTGTCCTTCACTCTTTGGGCAAAGACTGTAATTAGAAATAATAAGTGATGATCCTGGCAAGGTAGAGATGATATGAAGTCTTTTACATTTAAGAAGGGGGCATAAGAATTGACCAATTTCTTCTCTCTATACTCTGTTGCATAACTGTTCACTTCACACCTTAATACCAATGTGGGGAAAAAACCAAGCATGAGATAAACAGATCAATCTTCCTTGCTTTAAGTACTTCAGTGATGGCATAAGAAAGCAAGGCCTAGCAGCCTGTGTGTTTTGGCAGTTAGCCATCCACAAATATGAAGACAATCACATGCATGGGAAAGCAGCATTTCTTCTTTTTAAAGTACCGTGTTTCCCTGAAAATAAGTCACCCCGAAAGTAAGACGTAGCAGACATTTCGTTTCGCAGCATTCCCGAATAGAACATATATAACACTGATGTCCATAAATTGCATCCCAAAACACTGCATCAATGAGATTTAAAACACATCCAACACGGTAGTAGTGCATAATGGTACGGTAGTAGTAAGAAATTCTTGACAAGATTCACAGTTTGTCTGGTTATGCTGGTTTATAATGACAACTACTGCACAGTATATAATAAATGTTCATTTTTTTTATTCAGCAATAAATGTGAATTCTTTTTCATTGAAAAAAAAATACATTTCCTGAACATAAGACGTAGCACATCTTTGAGAGCAAAAATTAATATAAGGCGCTGTCTTATTTTCGGTGAAACAGGGTAATACTGCAGCTAGAAAGATTTCTTAAAGGAGCTTAGGGTTTAGTTAGTTTCAACAGTTTCTATTTAGAAGTTTAAAAAACACAATTCAAGACCTTTGTCTTTATCTACTGATTTATCCACTGCTGATTTCCAGAAGTTAACAGCTGGTGTAGCTTAGGTAGAAGTGCACAGTATTGTATGATCCTGTAGTTGGAAACAAATAACAGTTTATGGGAAGCTCAAAACATATATTTAGGCCTTTTCAGAGCAAACAGTATGTTTTCAATCTCTTGGATTTTATTGCCTTTATTATTTTTATAAACCACCTAAAACTGTGATGTTTGGGTAACTTGTATATTCATGCTATTTTTTAAAAAATAAAATAATAAATATATAAGGTGAAATAGTTTAGCTTCTATGTGATCTTTAGCTTAGCTGAATTTGATCACGATTTTTAATTTTGCAATGGTTTAATGATAACAAAAACAAATTTATTTCCATTCTGAATTAAATGATTAAATTGAGATAGGTTTCAAAAGATAAAATAGATGTATATGTTTATGAATTTCAATTTAATTTTATTAATTTAAATCCAGAAGCAACAAAAATAACACTTCTCCCTATACTTCCAAATTAATTAATACTTGGATCATCTTTTGTAGTCTTGAGCCGTTGAGATATGTTTATATAATTGCCATCTCTAGTTAGGAATCATTTCTTCCAGCCCCTGTCATTGTATCAATTGGAAATTAAATCCCACTCTATATCCAATTCTAAGACGAACATAGGCAAAAGAAGAAGAAGTTTGAAGCAGGCTGCAATTGGAAAGGGGGTTTATTGGCCCAGTAACAGTGACAAGAGCAAGCATTTCTGGAGGCACCTAGCAAACTGGTATGGTACGTAAATAAGTTTGTATATGTTTGGGGTGTTTTATAGTTGAGACATTTGGGTCTGTGTGTACTTTATTATTTAATTATGTTGCAAATTTCTATGAAGGAGAAATACAAATCCTAGGTATTTGTCTCCCTGATCTAATCCTATCAGACAAATCTTGTCAGTTTCAGCTCCTGGTCTATTCTACTATCTATATTTGGAGATTGCTCCATGTCCGGAGTCCAAGCCAAGTCTGGTTATAGAGTGTCTATATTATTTTATGAATGAAACTTAATTTCCTTAAACTTTGCTTGCGGGCTGTTTTAGTAGAGGAAAGACTGGGGCTGCTTTCTGCCTTTGTTAAGGAGACTTTTCTCTTTCTTTAAGGGAAAAATTGTATTTTGCTTCTTTTCTTATTCCGTGGAATCTTTCATTCTGGGGAGGGGAGCCTTTCCTAGATATCCAATATTAGTAACCAGTTTTGGGTTTATTTATGTATTTGATATCGGCTAAAACCAGGAAATTGGTTTATAACATCCTGCATAGGCCTGAGGTATGAGGCCTAAGAGTTTGAATGTTCTAGGGTGATTGTTGATCCTAAATTAAGGTGACCAGACATCCCACTTTTGGCAGGACAGTCCCGCTTTTGAGTAATTTATCCCGTGTCCCATGGCATTTTTAAAAAGTCCCAATTCAAGTCAGCAACTTGAACGCCGGCTGGAGATTACGTGGGAGCCGGAATTTTGCACAACTACAAATTGTGCAAAATACAGCCATGCGAGCAACCATAGACTTGCCCAGACATATGCATATCTCTCCAACACTCCATGGTCTGCATTGGCTGCCAATTGGTTTCAAGACTCAATTCAAAGTGTTGGTTATGACCTATAAAGCCCTACATGGCATTCGGACAGAATACCTCCGAGATCATCTTCTGCCGCATGAATCCCAGCAACCGGTCAGGTCCCACAGAGTTGGCCTTCTCCAGGTTCCGTCAATTAGACTATGTCGTTTGGCAGGGCCTAGGGGAAGAGCCTTCTCTGTGGGGGGCCCGGCCCTCTGGAATCAGCTTCCCCCAGAGATTCGTACTGCCACAACCCTCATTGCCTTCCGTAAGAGTCTGAAGACTCATTTATTCCGCCAGGCCTGGGTCCACTAGATCTTGCCCTTTGACCAATGAATGTGTTAAGAGAATGTGGAGTGAATGGAATAATTGTTTTTTTTAATGGTCTTTTGGGGAGGTTAATTAATTGGATTAAGATATTGTATACAATATATTTTATATGTTGTGAGCTGCCCCAGATCCCCGGAGAGGGGCAGCATAGAAATCCAATAAGATAAGAAGATAAGATAAAATAAGGACCGGCTCTTCATCCTTTGATGCCAGGTGATGACATGGTTTGAAGGGATCGCCGGGCAAGCAGCTCAGCTTCCACACTGCCCGAAATCTGCCAATACAAAGTGGGGAGGGGGGGAGAAAAAAATGAAGTGGTAGTCCGAAACTTTGGTGCTATCAGCTACAGGTTGCTTTGCGCATGCCCAACAGAGAGAGAGAAATTGGTGGGTCTCTCCCGCATTGGGGGAAAAGATTAGGGAAATCACTTTCTTTGAGGTGAAGCCCCATCCAAACACTATTAAGTGGAAAAATAAACACTGAGGTACAATTCTATAGAAATTTTTCAATTGTCCATCGTCATCATATCCCGTCGGCATACGCACCACCCGTCAATGGTGTCCCACTTTGCCAAAATTACAATCTGGTCACCTTATCCTCTCTAACAAACAATTTGGTTTCAGAAAAAAACTATCCTGCACCTATCCTATACCTTTCTTCTATTCCTATATCTCTTCTTCTATTCTTTCTTAGATATATTTTACTATGAGTATCTCCTCTATAACCTTCATCATGTATTTTACTCTGTGTGTGTGTGTGTGTATGTGTGTGTGTACATGTGACACATACAGATAGAATTGTCGGCTATCAATAAAATTAACTGCCTTGGAAATGGCCCTGGGTTGGGCCGAGAGGCAAAAAAGGAGCTGTGATGTTCCTTCAATATACCAGGGTGATTCGACACAAAATGTAACCCTTCCCTGGTACAGAGCTGAAGGGATTGGATACTGTAGCCTAGAGGATGGTTCTCTGCCTTGCAGGGCGGAGGTTGCGGGTTCGGGTCCCGGTGGGTGTGGCTAGCTGATGGGGCCAGGGTGGGGCCGGGGTGGATCTGTCCTGGTCTCCCTTGATTTTCGAATTCAGCTTAAACATGTGACATATATATATATATATATATATATATATATATATATATATATATATATATAGATTGTTCTGAGTTCGGGTTTTGCCCTGTGTAATATTTTGCATTTCTATGCGACGTTTCGGCGAAATCACATTCACCATCATCAGGCTGAAGTTCCAATATATATATATATATATATATATATATATATATATATATATATATCAAGAATAGTCCTAAAAATGCGAGTTCCAGGTACATACGTGAATGATGCAGCCTCATCATTCACATATATATATATATATATATATATATATATATATATATATATATATATATATATACCCACTAAAACCCTCATTGTGTATTGGACTAAATAAATAAATAAATAAGTAAGTAAGTAAGTAAGTAAGTAAATAAAAAAATAAAATAAAATAAAATAAAAAATAAAATAAAATAAAATAAAATAAATGCAAACAAAAAGTAGGCCCATGAGTTATCTCACTGTTCAATTTTGAAAGTGCACAGGAAGGATCTGGATATATAAGGGAACTGCCTGTTTCTAATTATCTCTCCCTGACCCACAAAATTCAGCAGGGTTGGCAAGTTCTGGGTCCTATCAATTAATGTCATTTGATGTACAGTAATCCAAAAGGCATGGTTTATTTGTTCTACCACCTGCCCTTGGTAACAGTATCTCCTGACTTCACCTGCTGTTGTAAAGACTGTGAAGACCTGTATCTCACCTAGGCACTGAGCCAGACTGAAATATGTGAATTCAAGGACTTTTGTTCTTGGTGCAGTATGTGTCTCATTTTTCTATTATTATCTTATTATGTTTTCTTATGTTATCTCATTATTTCTATTGTTAACTACAGATAGTTACATATTGGCTTTCCATATGATCCAAAGTAGCAGAGAAGAGAGATGATATTCAAATTGAACAGCCTAAAGACTAATTTAAGCAGAATAGTGGGAAAAGAAGATGCAACCCATTAACCTTATATTATGGCTTTTCAACTTATGTGTTCTGACAGATCACTACAAAAAAGTATAACAACACAAAATTCATAATCACACTTGTCAAAATTATCACTTGTAATTTTCTCCCAGTAGAACATAATTGTTTTTGTAACCAGCTAATCCTACACAGTGAGACATAACACAACATTTATGACATACTTTTCTCAGATTTATTTCACAATAAATTTTCCTCCCACTTAGGACTGTATGACTGTAAATTGTTGCTTGTATCCATAGTTCCCTCTAAGCTGAGCAGTGAGCAATCGCTCACTTAAAAATCATCATCAACTCAGAGTTTTCCAAACCTGCCCAGAAGCCGAGAGGGAAAGAGTGAGAGGGAAGGAGAGAGAGAGGAAGAGAGGAAGGGAGAGAAACAGATAGAAAAAAGAGAGGAAGGAAAACAGAAAGAAAAAGAATGGGAGTAAGGAAGAGAGAAAGAAAATCAAAATCTAGTTTGAAACTAGCTCAACTATTTAAGTGGCATTTTGATGTTGATAGAGTTGCCCTGTTATGAGCTCACTGTTATAGACACACAATACAGTATTTTATTTTGAAATTCTCTGAGGCAAAACAGGGTGGGTTTTTTATTTATTTGTTTGTTTGTTTGTTTGTTTGTTATTTTTGTGCCGCCCAGTCCCAAAGGGACACTATACTTTTTCGCCCACCCCCCAAAAAAATTAGAGGGAACACTGCTTGTATCCTAAGATTTTTATTAATATTGATTGTTTCTTCATTGCTTATTTGATCCCTATGACAATCATTAAGTGTTGTACCACACGATTCTTTAAAGAAATGTATCTTTTGTTTTATGTACACTGAGAACATACGCACCAAGACAAATTCATTGTGTGTCCAATCACACTTGGCCAATAAAGAATTTTATTCTATTATTATCAATGCATAATTTTGAATATCCTAGCATTCTTAGCAATCAAATAACTTATTCAGCTTGTGATTTTTGTGTTAAAAGATTCAGATTTTTAATAATGTACTGTATTCCTTTTTATAGAAAACCACAAAAGTTAATAATTTGGAAACCTCTTCGGAGTTGTGCTGGGCATTAATACTTTTGATTTCTAAAAATAGATTTCATAAAACTCTCTATTCACAGTACAGATTAGGGATGGGTTCCGGATTCTGCTAGTGGCAGTTTGCTTAGGGACGCACCATAAGCGCACTTCGTACACACATGTGTGCATGCACAGTAGATTAGATTAGATTAGATTTATTGGATTTATATGCCGCCCCTCTCCGCAAACTCAGTACTACAAAATAGCTTCTGTGCATGTGCAGAAGCAAAAAACAAGATGGTGGCACTTGTGCTACTGAGAGAACTTGCTCGGGGGCATGGCAGACCTGGGTCATTGCCGGTTCCAGAGACCCAGGCTGCCAAATACTAATGGTTCTATGGAACCAGACCAGTCCAAACCTGTAGAAACTCACCTCTGGTACAGATATGACTGCACAACTTCAAGATACAACTGTATTATAGTCTACTGCTTCTCATATCTTTTTTTTTTAGCTGTTTATGCTAAACAGACTGAACTGGGAAATTTCATTGCTTTGCACTTTTGAGATGTTAAAGTAAATAATGCTTCTATTCATTTTTTGTGTCCAAATGCTCCTTAAACTCTGTCTATATATGTGTATGTTTTTGTTTTTCCCCTCTGATATTTCATAACTAAATTATAAATTTTTTTTAATATTTGCCTCTATTATTACACTTTAAATGCGACAGTGTTTAATAGTTCCCATGCAGCAATTCAGTGGTTGACAGCGTTTAAAAGCAAGCTAACAGCTGTATTTGACAGTTCAGGCATTAACCATTTATTTTAAATTAAAGTTGCAGCCACCAAGACCTTACATTATTCATTTTGGATTCAATAGTTCGGTTCAAATGTTTGAACTTGAGGTTCCCTCTTTGAGAGGAACCCTTTTTAATCAGAATGTTCTGAATAAATCATTAGTAAGTGATCATCTTGCCTCGGTGCCTTATTGGCGTCTAGGAATATCAGGGCCACAGAGCCTAAGCTCTACCAGATAGAAGGCAGAGTGACTTTGATAGAAACTGGTATTCTGCACTGGACTGCAAAGGATATAACTTTACAAGAGAAAAGAAAATCACATGAAATGCTTCTCTCCCTTTTGTAAATTGTTTGCTGAAATTTTGCTGCAGGATAATTTCATAGATAAATCGTTGTAATATTTACTAGTTTACAAGAAACACTTATTACAGGTTGGAAAGCAGAGAAACAGAAAGGAGCAATGGGAAGTGAAGGTTTTTCTCACTTACATACATGGTAGATAAATGCCCCCTGCTGGCAAAGGCCGTGAAAGGTTCGTTTTTAGTTAAAGAGCAGCTGCATCCAATTCATAACTGCAATCCCATTATTTGGGGATTGCAACTTACCGACTTTCCATTCATGTTGTGGGAGTTTTAGCCCTATCCCTCTTGAAGCTACAAACCTGGGAAGGCTGTTTCATCTAATAAAGCGATTGTACCTGGGAAATTTTTGCTTGAATTAAAAAGACCATGGATTCACCACCAATTAATGGGCAGGTTAAGCCATCCTGTGCTGTTTCATTGTGGTAGGTTGGAGTTGGTTCTGGGAAATGTAAACGAAGAACTCTGGGAAGAACGCCAAGAGCCTACACTTCCAAGTAGGATCACCTAAGACATGAAGCTCATTCCAGCTGTTCTGCAAAAGCAAGCCAGCATCTACCGTGCTTCCCCTAAAATAAAACAGTGTGTTATTTTATTTTGACCCCTTAAATATGGCCTTGGCCTTATTATTGGTGGAGGGGGCTTATCCTTTTGGGGGTTCAGTGGGTGATGAGCGTGGGACTGGATGTCTCATCACCACTGTCTTCTCTCCCTGTTTTTGGCCCGGGCCGAGCGGCTGGCCTGCTGCCACTGCCTCGTGGAGCAGGACTCTGCAAGTTTTGTTGTGCCATTGCATGCACCAACTGCAGGATTACCACAAACTTTATCATACTGACACAGCTGGCATCCTGCTCGTAAAATAATAATAATAATAATTATTATTATTATTATTATTATTATTATTATTATTATTACAACAACAACAACAACAACAACAATAATAACAACAGAGTTGGAAGGGACCTTGGAGATCTTCTAGTGCAACCCCTGCTTAGTCAGGAAACCCTACACTACTTAAGACTGATGGTTATCCAACATCTGCTTTAAAATGTCTAGTGTTGGGGCATTCACAACTTCTGGAAGCAAGCTGTTCCACTGATCAAACGTTCTGACTGTCAGGAAATTTCTCCTTAGTTCTAAGTTACTTCTCTCCTTGTTTAGTTTGCACCCACTGCTTCTTGTCCAGGTACTTTGGAGAATAGCTTGACTCCCTCTTCTTTGTGAGATATTGCAACACTGCTATCATGTCTCCCCTGGTCCTTCTTGTTATTAAACCAGCCATGCCCAGTTCCTGCAACTGTTCTTCATATGTTTAAGCCTCCAGTCCCCTAATCATCTTTGTCGCTCTTCTTTGCACTTTTTCTAGAGTCTCAATATCCTTTTTGCATCGTGGTGACCAAAACTGAACGCAGTATTCTAAGTATGGCCTTAACGAGGTCTTATAAAGTAGCATTAACACTTCACGTGCTCTTGATTCTATCCCTCTGTTGATGCAGCCTAGAACTGTTTTGGCAGCTGCTGCACACTGCTGGCTCATATTTAAATGATTGTCCACTAGGACTCCAAGATCCCTTTCACAGTTTCTACTGTTGAGCAATGTACTGCATATACTGTACCTGTGTGTTTTGTTTTTCTTGCCTACATGTCCATCCCACATTTTTCTACTTTATTTATTATTAGTGTTGGGCGAACCGAACTCACACAATTCGGGAAGGTTCCCTTTTGCCCCCTAAGAGCTGGAGGGTCTTTTTAATGCTTTCTTTTTTCCCCACTAAGAAAGGATTAAAAGGACCCAAACCCCTTTTATTATATAAGGAAGCATGATGATGATGATAATACTAATAATAATACTACTACCACTAATAATAATAACAAATAAATAAATTAAAATTATTTTTTTTTTTAAAAAAAGGTGGTTCTACCAGGATTTGAACCCCGATCGCTAGATTCAAAGTCAAGAGAGCTAACCATTACACTATGTAATTAACTATGTTTCCAGCCTCTCTCCAAAGCAAGTAAAGGGAGGTCCTTTCAGCAAAAGGAGCTGGGAAATCCCACAATTTCAACGTCATGGAGAGTTCGGGTTCGGTGACATCCCTCGAATTTTTTGTAAAGTCCACCCGAATCTGCCGAACCCGAATTTCATTGGGTTTGCCCATCACTATTTATTATTCATGCATGCAACAGCACAGCAAGCCTTGTACAATCCTGCTCCATGAAGCAGCAGCAATGGAGTGATGAGCCTCATAGAGACTTATTTCTCACAGGTAGGATGTCTTGAGCTGCAAGATGCACGTTCTACCTGGGACTTTTAGTTCTGTTGCATTCTTCAGCATTGTATCCAGAGAAGCCCATTGTAAAAGAAAACTTCTCACAAGTTCGAGAAGTTTGATTGAACTCACGAAACATTTTATTTTATAATGGGCTTCCCTGGACAAAGCCAAGGAATGTGATGGAGCTACAAATGTCAGGTAGGATGCATGTTTCATGGTAGGACACAATTTGGGGTGGCTGGCAGGGGTGGGCGGGCCGTGAGAAGTCTGTCCTACCTGTCATTTGGAGCTCCATCATGTTCCTCAGAGAGAGAGAGAGAGAGAGAGCAAGGGAGAGGCTGATGCACACACACAACTCCTCTAGGCTTAACTCTTCTGGGCTTCTTGTGGCCTGCCAGCAGCCTGTGCAGCTGGTAGCATATCCCACACAAGAAGAGGCTGATGTGGTGATGCACCAGTGGCCTGTGCAGCTGGCACTCAAGTCGGACAGTGAAGAAGGTGGAGAGGACTAGGTGCCAGAGGCAGAAGTTCAGTCAGGGCCTTCAGAATCTTCAGCACCTCACATCAGTGATGAGGAAGAAGAGGCTCCTCCTTAATGCACGGGCAGCAGAGTTGCCAAAGGGCTGGAATGGTTCCTCAGGAGGAGGTCTCCTCGGGAGTAATGCTTGGGGCTAATTGGCCACCCCCCTAGCCTATTTAAGGGATGACAACAATAGCAAAAACTCTGCAAGAAATGTTTGTTTGTTCATGTGCCTTCGTGTTTTGAAAACATCTGCTCAGCTTATCTGTTTTGGCATCCTTCCTGTGGACTGCTTCTAGGCATTTTGCCAACCCTTGTAAGCTTCTTGAGATAGCCAGGACTAATTGCTTAGAATTAATGTATGACTTTTTGGACTTATGCTAGCTGTTAATGACATTTAATTAACAGCTATTGTTTTCAAGACAAGATTGCTTTAACTTGTGTTTGTGTGTGTGTGTCAACTACTAAGCTAGTTTATTAGTAGTTGTTAATTGAGTAAACATTGGTTTGAACAAGCTGCATGTGTGTTGTGTTCTTTCTAGTCCATAGCTGGGGCACTAAAGGGCTCTGCCTCTGGTAGCGTTTTGAAACGCACTCCTGCCTGCGAGGAAGAGGAGGCAAGCCTCAATTCCTGCCTCACTGCCTTCTCATTGGCAGGAGCGTGTTTCAAAATGCCTTTGGAAGCAGAGCCCAGAGGAGCCGAGTCAGACCTGTGAGACATGCATGCAACCATCTCTCATTTGCGCTCTCTCTCTGTCCCTCCCCTGCCCCCCAGTCAAAAGAGTGCCTGCCGCAAAAAGAGTGGCTCCCAGCCAGAAAAGCAAGAGTGAGAGTAAGCAAGATGCGAGTGCACGCAGGCACCAACACAAACCGCGCACATCCCATAGGACTGACTCAGCTCATCTGGGCTATGCCTCTGGTGGCATTTTGAAATGCGTTCTTGCCTGCGAGGAGAAAGAGGTGAAACAGAGATTGAGGCCCCGGAGCCACCTTGACAGGGAGTGGGGAGAGCCCCAGTCCCACATCCCCTGCCCCACAGCAATGTGGAGAGGCACAAAAATGGCCTTCAACCTGCCCGCCCCAGGATCCGCCTCCCTGCACCTCTGGCTCCCGTCGACCAAACAATGTTGTTTGGCAGGCCCCAGGGGAAGAGCCTTCTCTGTGGCAGCCCCAGCCCTCTGGAATCAACTTCCCCCAGAGATTAGAACGGCCCCCACCCTCCTTGTCTTTCGCAAGTTACTTAAGACCCACCTATATCGCCAGGCAGGGGGGAACTAAGACATCTCCCCCAGGCTTATTATATTTCATGTTTGATGTGTATGTGATGTATGGTTTTTAATTGTTGAGGTTTTTTTATTATTGGATTTGTTCCATTGTTATACTGTTTTTATTGTTGTTGTGGGCCGCCCCGAGTCTTCAGAGAGGGGTGGCATACAAATCTAATAAATTGAATTGAATTGAATTGGCTCGGTGAGCAATTCTCTCGTCAGGCTCCATAGCAGGGCTCATGCTGCTGGGCATGAGTTAACACCAAACATTTCCTACCGCTGAGTGAGTTGTTGCTGCTGCCACTTCGGCCACTGCTGCCACAGCCGCTCCCTTTCCAAAGAAAGGATGGGAGGCTAGGAACAAATGAGAACCATGGGCAAGGGAGCAGCTGTCTCGGTCTGGGTGTGTGGGGCATGTCCTTCCCCTTCCTCAGAAAGTAGTTGTGGGGGACTTATTTGGGGGGCCACTTATTTCACTGCATGTTATTATGGGGACATGAATTATTTTCAGGGAAATGCAGTATAATAAATTAGGTAGAAGTAATATAGGAAGCTGCAAGAGGCAGATGAGCAGGAGATGAGCAGGTAAAGGCCGTGGTAAATCTCTCTGGATTTTGTTTGTTTGTTTGTTTGTTTGTTTGTTTGTTCGTTCGTTCGTTCGTTCGTTCGTTCGTTCGTTCGTTCGTTCATTCATTCATTAGATTTGTATGCCGCCCCTCTCCGTAGACTCGGGGCAGCTCACAACAGCAATAGAACAATTCATAACAAATCTAATAATTTTACCAAGAAAACCACATGGGTAAACAATATACAATGATTGATGAAATTATTCCAGATGAATTGCTCCTCTAGTTGTCTGGCACGCAACATGTTGCAATCACTGTTCTGAGAAATAAACACATCTTACGATTCTAAGATGATTTTTATTTTCCCATAGCAACGTAAACCACAACAGTCAGATTCATACTGGATAAAAGGTATAATCCCAACTGTTTTAAGTACAGGGAAAAGGTGGAAGCAAGTGGCGGAACACATATCTCGTCTAGCAGGTCTGTTTACCACACAAGGGATCATATGTACATCAGAGCAAGCCGAGCTATAATGGAGGCTTCTTATTTTGAGGTTTCTTCTGTTTTGTAAAACTGGGCATTATTATTTTTTTTTTAAAAAAACATGATTTATGGCTTGGCACATTGGGTGGACTAAGTTAAAACATAGCAAAGTAAACCACAACATGTAAACCAATTTATGAAGCATTGTGCTTTTGCCTTTCTTGTTGGCTAGATGAGTCAGTGAACAACAATGCTTGTGTACATTCATTGAAATTTTGTGAAAATCCCTAGAGTCTGAAGATGGGATTTCAAAAGCAATTTATTTCTTGTGAAATTCCAATGCTTACTCATTTAGAAATGAACAACATCAAAGTCAGAATATTCCATTCAATTGTTTCATGAAATATATCTTGATATTTTTATTGCAGCAAGTATTAATTTTATGAAATACTTATTATGTAATATGAACATGCGTACTATAGCAGCAGCACTCGAGTTCTAGATACTAGATTAGAACAGCCAAAAGAAAACAATTTGACCTGTTTTTCTGCACTAGCAAGGTTGCTGCTGCATACATTTATATGACAAACTGATAAAACTGCGATTGAAATTAATAAGATTGAAACTCAGGACTCTTGATTATTATACAATGGTGCAGCTAATATTCCAAATTATTTTTAATTTATTATGTTTATGTTAACCATCAATACATGTGTATAATAATTGTCTAGGTTGTTGTATAAAATGGAGAAATGAATATTACATGGAATTTAGTTTTCTAGAAAAGAATGCTTTGGCTCAGCTTATCTGTTTTGGCATTCTTCATGCAGACTGCTTCTAGGCATTTTGCCAACCCTTGTAAGCTTCTTGAGATATCCAGGACTAATTGCTTAAAATTAATGTATGACTTTTTAAAAGCGGAAGCAAAACAAAGCCAATTTTTTTTTAAAAAAAGAGATGGTATTGTGCGATGGACTATCGAAGACAGCACTGGAGCTGTCGTGTGCAAATTATGCAATCCGCGCGGCTCTACCTGAACGGAGCTCTGGAGCGCACTTGTAGGAACTCACCGCTGGCTAGAAGTCAGATCCCCACTGAAATCAGTGCAACTTATTCACAGGTGCCTGTGTGTAGAATTGCATTTTCTGAACACCTACACAGACTAGATCTGTGATGGCAAACCTATGACACAGGTGCCACAAGTGGCACATACTGGTAGACACACAAGCTCAGGTCCGATGCGCCGTCCACCTGCTTTTGAGGCCTTCTGGGCCCACTGGGAGTTCGGAAACAGCCTGTTTTCAGCCTCTGGAGGGCGTGGGGAAGGCCTGTTTTTTGTACTCCACAAGCTCCAGAGCTTTTCTAGGAGTCTGAGGGGGGGGTGAAAATGGGAAATACTTTATTTACTCGCTGATAGTCCTTTTCAACCGAAATAACAATATTATTTCAACAAAAAAAATATATAAAATAAATTATTAATAATAATAATAATAATAGTAATAACAATAATAATAATCAGAATGGAAATACCGAGATACATAATTGTACAATTTTTTTAGATATAGGATTTCGCTGATATATACTTCCGAGAAAATAATATAAAGAATAGCTGCAAGTAGGCAGCCGGGGCCGGGAGGGGGGATTGTGGGTGTATGTTGATGTGACAGAGAAACGATATATGTAAGCACAAGTCATGAACATTTTGATCTGTCAACTGTTTTGTCTTTTATATCTGTAAATACTCAATAAACATTATTTTTTTAAAAAAGAAAATGGCTTTCTCCACCCACTCCCCACAGGCCAGAAATGTTTCCCAACTTGAAACGGGCCATTTCTGCCCTCCGGAGGGCCTCTGGACGGGTGGGGTGGGGAAGGCTGTTTTCACCCTCCCCAGGCTCCTAGAAAGTCTTTGAAGCCTAGGGAGAGCGAAAAATGGATATGCCATTGAGTGTTGGGAGCAGGGGAGCAGGGCCCCCTGCATGGAATTATAGATGTGGGCATGCACATACAAGCCCCTCCCATGCAAGCCCCCTTTTGGCACACGAACAAAAAAAAGGCTTGCCATCACTGGACTAGATGATGCACTATATCCTCACTACCCACACATCTAGTTTCCTACTTTTGAATTTATTAAAAGCAAGCATCACCAATTGTGCTATTTCCAAAAAGTATTCTTCTAAACTGCCAGTGTTTGTCACCCATTCTCCCATAGCAGAGATTTGTATCTATATCATACATGCTATATGACACGCTAGTACATTTTTTTCTTTAAAATTTCTTAATGAGTGGACATTGTTAGTGGATGTTTTCAATGGCACTTCTATTTTGGGGCCTTTAGATACTGTACATCTCTTTAGTGTCAACCTTCTGTTTGACGTCCAAAAATCCAAAGAAGCCATAGTCTTGTTTTGTAGAACAAAGGGGCAATGAAAGTAATATTATCACATAAACCAACCAAACAAGATTTTTTCAATCAGCCATAAAAAGAAAAAGGTAAGGAGAAACCCTCATCTGTTAACTAGGTAATCTTGTTTTCTCTCTTGAGGAAAAATGAAAGCTTTCTGGACAAAACAAAGGAGAAATCTGAGATTTTACGGTATTATAATGTAAACTGCAGAAAGCTGATCTAGTGTTAAACGTCAAAGTTATTTTGAAAAAACTTCTTGAGGTTGCACCAAACTTAACTTGCCGAAAATGCCCTCTCTTCCACCTCATCCAAATCCAGAACTTACCTACGTATGAAATTCTGAAGGCAGAGTTGATGCATTTTTGTTGTGGTTGGCTCTGGCCCAGCTCCTGCCCCAGGGAATGGGGAGGTGGATGCAGGGGAAAATTCAACATGTCACTGGCCTGTGTTATTGCCAACAGAATCAGTTCAGAGTTTAATTTCCTCAGACGAAGAAGAAGGTGGGAGTGACTCGGCAGAGGAGGGCTTGGCACATAGCCCTGGCAGTCAATCTCCCTTATCTTCCTTTGATTCAGATGATAACGTTTTGGATCCACGCAAGCGCAGAATTATGTGTAGAAGAGACCAAGTAAGAACATATTACAGGAAATAAGGGAGGCCACCTGTGTTTGGGTGGGGCTCCAGTAATTAGGGCTGCTGCTATAAATAGCAGCATGTGGGTTTGGCCGTTGTGGAAGAATATCTGATCGGAGTTCATCAGGAATCTTGTGTTGCTGGACTTTGTTACTTTTTCACGCCTTTGAAACCAAAGCAGAGCAACGTGTGTGTGTGTGTGTCTCACTTCACTGGAAGAAGAAGGGGTGTGAAGTTTCTTCACAGCTGCTAGCTAAGTACTTAATGACTGCTTAAGGGAAATTGTACAGACTACCCGGTTGTTTTGGGAACTGTGCTCTTTGCAATACAAAAAGAGTGCTTTATTTTGAATTTTGTGATAAAGAACATTGTTTTGAATTTTCAAACGTGTGTGTGTCTGAAATTTGTACCCTTGAATTTTTGGGAGGCTCCTATCAGAGAGCCCGGCAGAACAATTTTAAATATCTGAAACCTGAAAACAGTGAAGTAGAAATGTAAAAATAAATAAATAGCCATGAGGCTTTACAAAATATGATTCGCAATTGTTCTTTACCAATGTAAATAAGTTACCGTATTTTTCGCTCCATAAGACGCAGTTTTTTTCCTCCCAAAGTAGGATGAAAAATCAGCGGCGTCTTATGGAGCGAAAATGCAGGCAGGGAGGGGGGGAGGCGCTGGAGCAGAGGGGGGCGGCGATATACTCACCAAAAGTATCCCACCTCTGTCGCCGCCTCTCCTCTTCCCAACCCCGAAGAGAGCCGCGCCTTTCGGCCTCCAGAAGTGCTGGGCCGGGGGATGCCTCCACCGCGCAGGTTTAGGAGGCGGAGCGGCACCGGAGGAGCGTTGGCGGCTCCGAGTCTTTGGGAAGGCTACGGGAATCGCTTCAGGAGGCGGGGAGGTCTCGAAGACCCAAAACCCAGCCAGTCGCTCGCAGCCGGTCGGAGCTGCCCGTCCGACACCTCCGTCCGACCCATCCGATGCTGGTGCCTCCCTCCCTCCCTGCCTGCCTGCCGGCCCCTGCGCGCCCCAACCCCCCCGAACTCCCGCGGAAGGCAGTCCCCGTTCCCCCCCCGCTTGCCAGCTCTCGCTTTGGTGTTTCTCCGGTGGAAGCAAGGCGGTTGAGTTGCTCCGAGGTTCTGCTTCCAAGCAACCGTTTGCCGCCTCCCCGCAAGCCCCCTGCCCGAAGCTGCAAGCGCAAGATCCTGGGGCGAGGGGGAGGCGGCAGTCCTGCGCTTTGCACTGGGGAGGTGCAGCGGGGAACCGGGGAGGAAGCCACCCCTCTGTGCTGGGAGGGAAGAAGGAACAATGTTCACTATCTCCCAGGACCACCAAGCCCCCTTCCAACAGCACATGCGAGGCTCCTGGCCTGCCAGCTCTCAGCTTCTCATTTCTGCTTTCTCTCTTTCTCTCTTGCTCTTTCATTCTTTTTTCTTTCTTGCTCTTTCTTTCTTTCTTTCTTTCTCTTGCTTTCTCTCCTTCCTTCCCTCCTTCCATTTCTTTCATTCCCCCTCTCTATTTTTATTTCTCTTTCATTCTCTTTCTCTCTTTTTCTTTCTTTCTTGCTCTTTTTCTTTCTCTCTTTTACCTTCCCTCCTTCCATTTCTTTCATTCCCCCTCTCTATTTTTATTTCTCTTTCATTCTCTTTCTTTCTCTCTTTTTCTTTCTTTCTTGCTCTTTTTCTTTCTCTCTTTTACCTTCCCTTCCTCTATTTCTTCTTTTCTTTCTCCTTCCTACCTTCTTCCCTCCCTCCCTTCCTTCAGTCCTTCCTCTCTTACTCTCCCCTTTCATAAGTTTCCTTGCTTCCTTCCTCTGTTCTGTCCCTTCCCCCTTTCTTTCTTTCTTTCTTTCTTTCTATTTTTTTTCTATTTTCCTCCTCTAAAATCTAGGTGCGTCTTATCGGCAGGTGCGTCTTATAGAGCGAAAAATACGGTATGTCAATCATTATTTGAAGTTGTACATTTGCATAGAACGGCAGCGATTGGCAGAGCTGCGGGCGGAAAAATACAAACGGCTGTCAAAGCCGCGCCTACGACCCCCAAGCCTTTTAAAAAGAGAAACCCGAGTCGCATAAGTCAGTCGGGAAGCCAAATCGTTACATTGTTGCAAGTTGCTGATTCCCAATAAAGACAAATCGAGTGAAACAGTGTCGTGTACTTTCTCCCGACTTAACAAAAATAAACACTGGTTTCTTTTTATGGCTTATATTTGAGGAAACTATCAGTTATTGTAAAATTTGGGTCTCAGTTCTATCCTAAAGATTTTAAAATGGCCTTTGGTTTGTTTAGTCTAAATTTATGAACCCAGCTAGTTGGGTGGGGGGATAATTTATTAAAAAACACAAAACACCCGTTCTGTTGTTGCTATTTGGCCTTTAATGTTATATGGATCCCAAGATTTAACAATGATGTTCTGAATTATAGTAATAAAAACTGAGGCAATTAGAATTGTGGTGTGTCACAGGCACTCCTGCAAATATCATCCTTGCTTAAAGAATTGTCCAGGATGCAAGGGATCAACCTACATAACACCCAGTTAAGTAATGGGTTACCTTTTGTTTTTGGACGTTCAACAAAGGCACACCCACCATCATCATGTTGAAACATGACTTGTCCAACAACAAAAGTAGTGTATACAGTAAATGATTTTCTAAATACTGTAGGCTCCATTTTCATCTTGTCCTGGCTTGTGAAAATTAGCCAGAGACAGACAGACAGAAAGACAGACAGACAGACAGATAGAAAGAAAAAACTGTTCTGGAAGTTCATTTTTCTGTCCTGTCAGAATCATTCAGCATTTTACAAGCAAAATTCTATCTTCTACATGATTCTTGTCTTTTTCAATTCTGGTTTAAAGCAGGACTATTAATTATTGGCTAGGAAATTGAACTGAAGTCTGGGCAAAACAATATTATTTAGCCAAACTAGCTGGGAGAATGTCAAAGAAAATACAGTATTATATTTTTTAAAAATAAAAAGATTGCAAAGCAGGGTGGTCCTCAAGAATATAGAACCTGCCGACTATTATTATTGGTTAGTCGCTCTGAGTTTCTCTGTAATGTTCATCATTGAGATGAATAAAATATACATTCACCTTATCACGTGGTTGTTAGAATATTGACTTATTTTATTTTTATCCCGTTTTTATTTCAGTACTAGGCTGCTCTTCTGCATGAATTAATTTCCCTATCCCTCCATTTCAACATCCCTGTCCTTTCAGAACAGAGTAAACTTCCTGGTATTCATCTCATCAAACTTTCTTTCAGGAACTTGCTGGGAGGCAGGGAGGCAGCTTCTCCAAAGCTTCTAAAGCTCTGCATTTTGAGTCATCCTTCTAGCCTCCTTCTGACACATAGACAAGAATGGCTGTTACACCTAAGGATAATCTTGATTTCTTTTCATAGAGTGAAACTCAAAACACATTTGACATTTTAAAAAGTCCATCTGGGAAAGGAAGGGAGGAAAGTTTACACAGGATTTATTTACTTCCAGGAAAAGGAGAATATCTGTACTATTCTTGGGCTACATGTATGCATTAGCTGTAATTGAAGGAGGAGACATTTTAAGATAGACAGGACGCAATAAAATGGAAGTGGCACGAACACTAAGAAGCTTAATGCTTCCCAGCAGAAAAACAGGACAATTGAAATGAATCACAAGCTGTCTTGTAGTAATGCAAGCTAGATTTTTCCCCCTTAAGGGACTGTTATCATATTATCAAAAATAGGAAGAAACACCCCACATTTCTGCTACTCTAAGCAGCCTTTTCTCCACTCACTGTCCTTAAATGAATTGAAGCGTGCATTGTTCAGTGCTTAGTAAGTAAATGTTTTTTAATTTGATTTTTTTCCAATCAGGAAAAGCAATCAGGAAAACAGGAAACTGTTTTAATTACAGCAGAAAAACCTCCGTACAGTATTTAACCCTGATAGTTTTTAAACAAGTTCAGCGCCTATCAACATGGAAGTTGCTTTTTCCCCCTTTCCCCCTACTAAAAGTATTTCAGTATATTCCATGACATGCTGTATACTGTGAGTTACAACATTCCTCTGGCCTTACTGGTATAGAAAACATCCCAATCAGAAAGCTAGATGAAGCCGTGTTTTTTTAAATCCAAAATAATAACAAAACCACAAGATCGCACCCACAAAGCAAAATCCAATGTCATCTACAGCAAAGGTCACCAACCTTTCATATTTCAGGGGCCACTAAATTCATAATTTTAAATTCTGTGGACCACTAATATGATTTTTAAAAAGATAAATAATATTTAGTGCATTATAAAAATGCAAATAATTTTTCTGCAGACCACCAACATTTTCTCGTGGACCACCAGTGATCTGTGGACCACTGGTTGGTGACCACTGATCTACAGTGCTCATATCTCTCAAACTTTCTATTTTTTTGGTAGTTCAGGTAGAGAATTATGGTCTTTCACTGTTATTGATTAAAATGCTTTAATTGTCTAAATTAGCGGGTTCTCAACTTTTTCAGTCCACTTCAGTCCCTTGGCGCTACAAACTCATCCTCAATGCCCCCCCCTACCCCCTTGAGGTGGGCATGGCTTAGTGATCAGGTGACCAAGTGGGCATGGCCAACTTGTAAAATGTGGTGAAACTCACTTAACAATGCTCTTGTTTAGCAACCAAAATTTTGAGCTCACCATATTTTTGGAGTATAAGATGCACCATAGTAAAAGATGGACCTTAATTTTGGGGAAGAAAACAAGGGGGGGGAAATCTGCCTTTGCCTCCCAGAAATTTTTCTCCCAACAAACTGGGCAGATGATATATATTGTTTGCTGTATATTTCTGTGTATATGTGCATGACCCGTAGAAATAATAAATAATTGGAGAAATGTATATTATGGCAGTATATTAATGCCAGAAAGTTTTCTTAAATGTAGTCACATTATCTCCGCCCAGTTATTTAAATAGATTTACTCAAAACATGACTAAGTCAGGGTTTAACTCAGCTACCTTATCTTAATACTAAAACAGGACATTGCTGATTTCAGACTATACTTGTACATTTATTGGCAACCGTCAGTCTTGAAAGACTATGGTATTGTGCTATGGAAAGAGTTCCTAGAACAGCATCTAGTGTGGCTAAAAAGTCCAATCCGAGAGTGGCAATCCCTTCCACACTGAGTGCAGATCCATTCTGTCCCCTGCCTGGCCCCTGGATTTCGCTGGTTCGGGGACTGCCTCTTTGCCTGAGCCTGCCGAACAAGTGTCTCCTTGAAATGGAGAAGGCCATGCTGCGTCTTTAGCTTCCAAGCTGAAGGATCAGAGATCAAGGTTTCCCAGCTGTTAATGTCCATACCCAAGGCCTTTAATTCCGTCTCCCTCTGGAGCACTTTCCCTGCACTAGTTCACCATACAGGAGATATTTTGGAATCTGCCCACCATCCATTCTCACAATATGCCCAAGCCAGTGAAGACATCACTGTTTCAATAGTGTATACACGCTAGAAATTCCAGCACTTTTCAAGACTGTGCTATTTGGAACTTTGTCATGCCAGGTGATGCTAAGAATACTTTGGAGACAGAATACAGTATATGGAAGGTATTCAACTTTCTTTCTTGCCATGCATAAAGGGGCCAAGACTTGCTGCAATATAAGGGTGTGCTCAGGACACAGGCTATAAACCTGGATCTTTGTATCTTCTGTCAGCTTCTTATTAAGCCATACTCTCTTTCTGAGTCTAGAGAATGTGGTGGCCGCTTTACCAATATGTTTATTCAGCTCAGTATCTAGAGAGAAAGTCTTGGCGATGGTTGAGCCAAGATACAGAAAGTTATGGACGACCTCTAATTCTTGTGCAAAGATTGTAATATGGAGAGGTGAATCCATGTCCTGACCTACGACTGTTAAACCCATGATTGTTAATCCAAAATCTTGGCAGGCCTTGCTAAAACAGTCAATGAATCATTGAAGGTCTTTGACAGAATGAGCAGTAATGGCAGTATCGTCAGCAAAGAGGAAATCCCATAAGCATTTCAGCTGGACTTTAGACTTTGCTCTCAATCTAGAGAGGCTAAAGAGTTTTCCGCGACAAAGTAAGAAGATATATGACGAGTAGAATCCAAGACCAAGCTACAAGAAATAAATTGGAATCACTGTATAATATGTAAATAGATAATTTGCTCTTGGCTTACAGTGGGTTATTTATTTATTTATTTACTATTTAGATTTGTATGCCGCCCCTCTCCGAAGACTCGGGGCGGCTCACAACAAGATAGAACAAATCATAAATAATCCAAATAACTTTAAAATATTTAAAGATTTAAAAGAACCCCATATACTAACAGACACACACACAAGCATACCATGTATAAATTGAACATGCGCGGGGGAGGTGTTTCAATTCCCCCATGCCTGACGGCAAAGGTGGGTTTTAAGGAGTTTACGGAAGGCAGGAAGAGTAGGGGCAGTTCTAATCTCTGGGGGGAGTTGGTTCCAGAGAGCCAGTGCCGCCACAGAGAAGGCTCTTTCCCTGGGGCCTGCCAACCGACATTGTTTAGTTGACGGGACCCGGAGAAGGCCCACTCTGTGGGACCTAATCGGTTGCTGGGATTCGTGCGGCAGGAGGCGGTCTCGGAGATATTCTGGTCCAGTGCCATGAAGGGCTTTAAAGGTCATAACCAACACTTTGAATTGTGACCGGAAATTGATCGGCAGCCAATGCAGACTGATGGTGAAACATGGCCATACCTAGGTAAGCCCATGACTGCTCTCGCAGCTGCATTCTGCACGATCTGAAGTTTCCGAACACTTTTCAAAGGTAGCCCCATGTAGAGAGCATTACAGTAGTCGAACCTCGAGGTGATGAGGGCATGAGTGACTATGAGCAATGAGTCCCTGTCCAGATAGGGCCGCAACTGGTGCACCAGGCGAACCTGGGCAAACGCCCCCCTCGCCACAGCTGAAAGATGGTTCTCTAATGTGAGCTGTGGATCGAGGAGGACGCCCAAGTTACGGACCCTCTCTGAGGGGGTCAATAATTCCCCCCCCCAGGGTAATGGACGGACAGATGGGATTGTCCTTGGGAGGCAAAACCCACAGCCACTCCGTCTTATCCGTTATATAAGAAACACCCCCGATATGGTGGTGGGGTGTGTGTGTGTGTCGGGGTGGTGGACATTTTTCACCATGCACTGTTTTATGTTCATTTCCTTATGAGAGGACCTGCTGATGTTGAAGAGCTGGGGTAGACAGCCGATCTTGGGGAGGATTTTATAAAGATCACCCCTACTAACCAGGTTAAAAGCTTTCATAAGATCAATAAACACTACAAAAAGTGGCTGTCTTTATTCCCTGCATTTCTCCTGCAGCTGCCTATGTCTGTGCTGTTAAAATTGATGTGGCTTTCTGGAAGTAATGTATACATTATTCTCTGCTATTTAAAAGAAGATACAAAAGCACTGGGCCTCTTCAGATCAACCATTTATTTTTAAAAGCTTCTTCATTTTGTTAAGTTGTTTAGAACAATAATAAAGCAGTCTTTAAAAAGTAAGTTTAATAATTTGAACATTCTGCAGACATTTATAGTTATTGACTTACCTCCTTGCATCCAGTTTCAGCAGTCTGATTAGCACAAGAAAATAAAATTCTGCCTCTACTTCTACCTCCCAGCAATTTCCTTCTTGCAGCTTTAGTTTCAGGTTTAGCACATGGCATACCTGCAGCCTCAATCAGCTGAGGGTCAGGAAGCTGATCAGTTGCTTGGCTTAACAGGCTCTGTTCAGTTTGCTGCAAGGAGGTAAATTGCTGGGAAGCAGAGGCCAAAATGTGGTGGTGGCTGGGTGGGGCTATATTGTGTATAAGACACACCCAAGTTTTCACTCTCTTTGGAGGTAAAAAGGTATATCTTATACTCCAAAAAATACAGTAATTGTGGTCATAAGTCAGTCTTTCTTTCTTTCTCTTTCTTTCTTTTTTCTTTCATCTTTTTTCTTTTTCTTTCTGTCTTCCTTCCTACCACCTTTCCTTTTCTTTATTTCTGTCTCCCTTTGTTCCTTTCTTCCTTCCTACCATCTTTCTTTCTTTTTTGGCCTTCCTTCCTACCTATATCTTTTTCTTTCTTTCTTTCTTTCTTTCTTTCTTTCTTACCATCTTTCTTTCTTCCCTCCCTTCCCCTTCTTTCTTTGTCTTCCTTCCTTCCTTTCCTCCCTTTCATTTTCTTCTTTCCTTCCTTCCTTCCTTTTCTCTTTCTTCTGCAGTAGAAAGCAACCTCCCCCAAGGCAAATATCTTGTGAAAGCAGCTATGAGATACTCCTAAAATTCCAAATTACTCACCAACTCCCAAGACAGCGGATTCCTGATATAGAGTTTATGGCTTATAAAAGGGTATATCTGGATGATAGGAAGTGAGGGTGTCCCTGAATGTGTGAATGCACATGAGAAACGTCCATCCCCTTTCCAATCTTCTTTCTTTTTCTTTCTCTCTTCTCGGCAGTGGGAGAAGGAAAAAAGTGCTCTGGCTGGCGCTCGGCTGACTTTCTTGGTGATGGCTTGACACCCATCTGCCAGCTCTTCAGGCAGCACCACTTTTTCCCTGCTCCACCGTGTTCCCCACCAGCCCAGAGGCTGGCGGTGGCGAACCCTCGAAGCCAGTGGAGCTCCATGGGTGCACATCCCAATGCTGTCTAGCCCGTAGAGGTCCCTGAGCCAAAGCCAGGAAGGCGAGAGGGGCAATGGCAGTTGCAACGGCGCTCCAGCCTGGCAGCAGTGTGTACCCTGTCATGTGCTGTCCCAGAGCACAATCTCTATCCTGGTGGAGGTCTTGGCAGAGCAGGGAGAAAGTGCCTGGACAGCCGGCAGATGGGTGTGCCAGGCAGTCTCCGAGCCTCGCCAGGAAAGTAAGCCACTAGTCTACCTAATATGTATAATTTACTAGATAATCTATTACCGGTTGGGTCATTGTTTCAGAGATATTTCTTTATGAGATTCCTCAGTGCTTGAGTGCCTTCAACAATAGCAATTGGAAAAGTGCTTAAAATTCCAAGAGATATCCACACGTAAAACCTGCCTTGAAAGTAGCTCATTTATTATTATTATTATTATTATTATTATTATTATTATTATTTATTAGATTTGTATGCCGCCCCTCTCTGTAGCTCATGTAGAACTGTATAGCACAAAGATCATCAGCTGACCTCAGTAAATGCTATATGATATTTATAATTTTTATGTCATCAAATGTTTTCTAAAATTTGCCAAAATTTTCCATAGGCCCCAGATTTTGGAGGCATTTTTTGTAAGTTAGTCCATTTGTGATTACTTGGTTGAAAAGGTTTTGCTCCATGATGCACTGTTTTGTAACGAATGAAAGATTATAGACACAAGAATTTTAACAATAGATTTACAAACGTTCATTTGTTGATAAGGAATAATGTTCTCATGGCCCCAAGTATTACAATTTCCCTCTTAAAAGTATAATGGGTTTCCAGATTAGGTGCCTGAAAAAATGGATTATATACTGATGTTACTATAGTAATCCCCACCCTCCACCCCCAATATCTGTTACCACTAGAAAAACTAGGGAAGGTCTCTTCTAAGCCTCTTACCCTGTCTACTATGCAGTTGTGAATGTATCATCTCTCATTTGACCATTCCCTGGCAACATCTCTTTGCCCAGTGATATTATCCACATACCTTTTAGTGGTGTAGCCCAAGTTACAGCTAAAATAACAAACATTTGTAATTAACTTTGTAATTAACTTTGTAATTAGCTATTATAAAGAACTAATATAGATTTTAGCTTGATCAAATTGCATCAGAGGTGGCCAGAAATTCAGAATGCGACTTTTATGCTCCTACTGCTGGCCATACCTGCTTCTCCGCCTCATCCTTTGGTCCTGGCCAATGGGCCTCGGCCCCTGCATCCCAGGTCCTTCAATAAACTATTATCCCATGTGCCCAAAAGCCCAGGTTGAACTGTATTTCGGTGAATGGCCCTGGGATAGAGGGGCCCAGGCCCATTGGCGGGCCAGCCAAGAAAAAAAGCTGGTGGATAAAGCCCAGAGGCAGAATCCTGGAAAAGAAGCAGGCAAGGCCAAAGGTAGGAGCCTAAAAGTCCTAGATCCCCAGAAATTAATAAAAGAATAGGTAATTATTTATATATGGAGAATTTGATATTAAAAAAATTTCAAGCCTTACTAATGCAGCTTATAACTCAAATAAATAATGTTGTTTCTTGCCACCTTTAGATTCTTGGGCATTTTCAGTTTGTTTGCCTTAATGTTTTATGTATTGTATTAGTATGTACTATAACCTTGGACAGTGCAAAAATACTTTTTAAATTAATAAAATATAATATTCCCCCCTTTTAGTTATCTCTAGAATAATAATAAAATCAGTAGTAGTCTTCTTAGTACATTGTTTCTTTAAAAATGCTTTAATAGATTATCGTATTAAAAAAGATGAAAGGTTTTTTCTGAAATATGTTTAAATGAATGCATGGGGAGAGGTGGAACAGGTGAACAGGAAAGCAAGCAAGTTTGCTCCTTTATGCAATATTACTATGGCTGATACCCCCTTTTAAATAAACTGTCAATTATCTGATGTAAGCTATAAGCCTACAGCCAAAATGGAATCTGCAAGAAGATTATGTGATCAAGTTCACATAAAAATTATTCAGAGACATACACTATACATTAGACCACATACATACTGAACTCTAAAATTAAATTAAATAATTAAGGTTTAAAAAGTCAGATTAATTTTTAAAGTGAAATTATTTTGTTTAGTGGATTGACAAGTACCCTAAACTTTAGGTGTAAGATCCTCCAAAGTTTTCCACTGACTGTACATCTTTTTACTGAATTTCTCACATATGTAAATCATTTGAAGATTGCACTACTTTTCTCTTTCTGGTATAATTATTATCAAGCCAGAATTCACATGGCCTAATTTTCTTCCAGGTTTGTACATGAAGTCTCTGCATCTAAAAATCATATAATAATCTCCAGGGCAAGAATATTTTTAGAACCCCTTGACTACATCTCTTTTAGTATTGTTGGAATCAAGGGCTATAAAAGAAAGAGAAACATCATTGGAGGAATTCAGATGGCATTTGAAGATTTTTTTAAAAAATTTCTCGAGTTGAGAAGGAGTTACTACTAATCTACAATTTTGTTACTCTGGCTAGAAAATGTGACAAGAAAAAGCTTATGTGTAAAAACTGGCAGTTGGTTTACATAATTCCTCCAGAAGTTCCAATTATCTTATGGAAATGCCTATTATGTGTTGCAACTGGGCAAAACATAGAATTAAAATATCCCTGTGTAATTTGTATGGGGTGGAGATGAAAACCCAACTGCCGCAAAGTGTTGATTAATCCAGTGTTTCCCAACCTTGGCAACTTGAAGATATTTGGACTACAACTCCCAGAATTCCCGAGCCAGCTCACACTAGCACCCCCACCCACGGTGCCCTCTGCACATGCACACAAACACACCCCACACACGCATGGACACAGGTCTCATTGAAGCCTGGGATGCGAAAAAACGGCCAAACCAGAAGTTTGGAAAAATAGACATCCAGTTTGCCCATGGTGCTTTTTTTTTTTTGCACTCTGGAGGTTAATAATAATAATAACAGAGTTGGAAGGGACCTTTGAGGTCTTCTAGTCCAACCCCCTGCTTAGGCAGGAAAGCCTACACTACTTCAGACAGATGGTTATCCAACAGCTGCTAAAAAACTTCCAGTGTTGGGGCATTCACAACTTCTGGAGACAAACTGTTCCACTGAATAACTGTTGTCAGGAAATTTCTCCTTAGTTCTAAGTTGCTTCTGTCCCTGTTCAGTTTCCACTCGTTGCCTCTTGTTCTACCCTCAGGTGCTTTTGAGAATAGGTTGACTCCTTCTTCTTTGTGGCAACCCCTGAGATACAGTACTGGAACACTGCTATCATGTCTCCCCTAATCCTTCTTTTATTAAACCAGCCATGCCCAGTTCCTGCAACTGTTCTTCATATGTTTTAGCTTTCATCCATTGCTTCTTGTCCTACCGTCAGGTGCTTTGGAGAATAGCTTGACTCCCTCTTCTTTGTGAGATATTGCAACACTGCTATCATGTCTCCCCTGGTCCTTCTTTTATTAAACCAGCCATGCCCAGTCCCTGCAACTGTTCTTCATATGTTTAAGCCTCCAGTCCCCTAATCATCTTTGTTGCTCTTCTCTGTACCTTTTCTAGAATCTCAATATCCTTTTTGCATTGTGGCGACCAAAATTGAATGCAGTATTCCAAGTGTGGCCTTACCAAGGCCTTATAAAGAGGTCACGTGATCTTGATTCTATCCCTGTTGATGCAGCCTAGAACTGTGTTGGCTTTTTTGGCAGCTGCTGCACACTGCTGGCTCATGTTTAAATGGTTGTCCACTAGGACTCCAAGATCCCTCTCAGTTACTACTGTTGAGCAATGTACCACATATACTGTACCTGTGCATTTTGTTTTTCTTGCCTAAATGTAGAACCTTACTTTTTTCACCATTGAATTTCATTTTATTAGATGGCGCCCATTGTTCAAGTTTGTCAAGATCCTTCTGTATTTTGCACCTATCTTCTGGAGTGTTGGCTATTCCTGCCAGTTTGGTGTCATCTGCAAATTTGATAAGTTCCCCATCTATCCACTCATTCAAGTCATTGATGAAGATGTGGAAGAGTACTGGGCCTAAAACAGAGCCTTGGAGTACTCCCTCCATGTAGATGTAGTTCCATTGAGCACTACATGTTGAGAGTGGTTAGCTAGCCATTTTTCCAAACTTTCAGTTTGCCCATTGGGCCATTTTTCGTACTCTGGGGCTTCATGGAAGCTTCCCCAAAGCCTCCATAGGGCAAAAGGGCTTTCCCAAGGTTGAAAATCAGCTAGCCAAGCGCATGCATGCACACTGGAGCTGACATAGAGCAATGCTTCACCTGTCCTCCAATACGGCGTGCCATAGGTTCACCATCACTGCCCTATATCTTTCCAACAGTTAGGAGTGAAATATTTCACATAGAAAACAGACCAAAAAAAAAAGCAGCAGAATCAGTATATAATCAGCTGATAATGGAAAAATAGGCAGGAGAAAAAAGCTCATCCATTTTCTTTGGGCATTTGGGACAAGTGATATTTATTGGGACTCCCTTTTGTGAATAGGCAACTAGTGCTAACCTGTGACTATCAATATGTACAACATTGTAATGTACCTTGTGGTCCAAAATATTGCCTCAGTGCAAAGAATTGTCAATAAATGATAATTAATTCTAATTTATTAAATTTGTATGCCATCCCTCTCTGGGAGGCTCACAACAATAGTGAACAAAATATGACAAATCCAATAATTAAAAACTCTGTCTTAAAAATCCTTATCATTAAAAATAACCACACAACCCAATTATACCATACATAAATCTTATTAGCAAGGGAATACATCAGTTACCCCATGCCTGGAGACATAGGTGGGTTTACAGAGACTTACGAAAGGTGAGGAGGGTGGGGGCAGTTATAATCTCCGGGGGGAGTTGATTCCAGAGGGCCGGGGCCACCACAGAGAAGGCTCTTCCCCTGGGTCCTGCCAGACGACATTGTTTAGTCGACAGGACCCGGAGAAGGCCAACTCTGTGGGACCTGATCGGGCACTGGGATTCATGCGGTAGAAGACGGTCCTGAAGGTTAGTTTTATCTATAAACCTTTCACAATGGAGACCTGCTAACCAATAAATTCATTTCTCTGAACTCTTACTATATTTCTCATTGTTTTGAAATTGCATAGATAAATAACTGGAGTCCTTGGTGCTCTCTGAGCTTATTTTCTTGGAGACATTTCAATACCCAACTAGGTAAAATCATCAGTGGCAGTGCGAGTGAGTGTGGGATTCATTCCGTTTATATACAGTAGTTTATCCCAATGGGTTTGATGAGGGTGGTGGTTTTCTCCTTAGTAGTTTCTTACTAAGAACTACTTATTACTTTCTGCTTGCTTTCTTGGTATTAATCCCTGCTTACCTGGCTGCTGATAGTCATTTTGCTTCCTTAATTTTTTCCATTGCCTCTTTCGAAAAGTGTGTAAATATGGTTTATTTCAATGTGTCTGTTGATAGCTGATTTGTCTAAATCAGTGTTTCCCAACCTTGGCAACTTGAAGATATCTGGACTTCAACTCCCAGAATTCTCCAGCCAGCATTCGCAGTCCAAACATCTTCAAGTTGCCAAGGTTGGGAAACACTGGTCTAAATGTCCAGTTTCCGTTTTTTGGGAGGGGGGGATTTAACTCAGTCTTAGATGGTTTCCCAATTAAAACCATGGTTTAAAATTAAGGAGTTTTCATTGTATCTCCCAGCTGCTACTTAAATGTTAATGGATGCATTCTGCTAGTCTTTTGTCTGCCCTGTGGCTGTTAACAGTCCTTACACTGCATTTTACAGATGACTCTTGTTTTAAATTCTTGGGCTACTAAGTCTTTGGTTTACCTAAGATTTTTGGAGAGCTTTAGTTGGTTTGTGTGCTACAGTGATGCTGTATGGTTGTAATAATCTGTTTGTTTTCAATGTTTTTTTATGTACAGTGATCCCCCGGGTATTGCGTTCCCGATCATTGCGAAACGGCTATATGGCGATTTTTTAACCCGGAAGTAAAAACACCATCTGTGCATGCGCGCCCTTTTTCCTATGGGCACGCATGCGTAGATGGCGCCGGGCAGATCAGCTGCTGGGCGGCTTCCCTGGGTCTTCCCCCTCTTGCTGGCGGGAGGGCGAGCGGCGGGCATCAGCGAGGAGTTTCCCCACCGCCCACGCAAACTCCTCGCTGCCGCTCGCCCGCCCTTCGCCCGCCCATGCCGTTCATTCTCGTTGCTTCCCAGCTGAGTCCTGAAGCGAATTGGCTGGGAAGCGGCGCGAGCGAGGGGCGCGAGCGAACGGCTTCTCCGCCGCCTGCCTGCCCGCGCGCCACGCGCTCGCCCTTCGCCCGCCCACGCCGTTCATTCTCGCCGCTTCCCAGCTGAGTCCTGAAGCGAATTGGCTTCAGAACTCAGCTGGGAAGCGGCGCGAGCGAGGGGCGCGAGCGAACGGCTTCTCCGCTGCCTGCCTGCCCGCGCGCCCGCCGCTCGCCCGCCCTTCGCCCGCCCACGCCGTTCATTCTCGCCGCTTCCCAGCTGAGTCCTGAAGCGAATTGGCTTCAGAACTCAGCTGGGAAGCGGCGCGAGCGAGCGGCGTGGGCGGGCGAAGGGCGGGGCGAGCGGCAGCGAGGAGTTTGCGTGGGCGGTGGGGAAACCCCAGCGCCGCTTCCCAGCTGAGTCCCCTTCCCAGGAACCCCAATCTTCGGCTCCTCGCTAGCGCTGCGGAAGTAAAAAGTTTTTACTTCCGCAGCGCTACTTCGCGAAAAACCGATCATTGCGGGGGGTCCTGGAACGGAACCCTCGCAATGATCGGGGGATCACTGTACAATATATGTGTTGGGTTGTTGTTGTTTTTTGTGTTCTTTTGTAGACTTTCATTTCTAATTTGCTATTATTTCCTCTGTTAAAAAAGGATTCCATAAAGGACAATATCTTGTTTTCTTCTTCCCTTGTGAATTTTATTCCTTTGAAAATGTTGTTTCATGTGTTTTTTCCTAACACAGTCGTACCTCTACCTAAGAACACCTCTACTTACGAACTTTTCTAGATAAGAACTGGGCGTTCAAGATATTTTTGCCTCTTCTCAAGAACCATTTTCCACATACAAACCCGAGCCTCCGAAATTGTAACCGGAAAAGGCAGGGAGAGGCCTCTGTGGGGCCTCCCTAGGAATCTCCTGGGAGGAAACAGGGCTTGCACCCTCCCTATGGTTTCCCCAATAGCACGCATTATTTGTTTTTACATTGATTCCTATGGGAAAAAGTGCTTCTTCTTACAAACTTTTCTACTTAAGAAGCTGGTCATGGAACGAATTAAGTTCCTAAGTAGAGGTACCACTGTAGTTCATTTATTACAATAAAGGTATTGTCCACAGATCGGAACCATACTTTAGTTGCATGTGTGGGAATGCTATCGTTTCCAGCTGCTGTATTATGGTCTGTACTATGAGTTCTGAGAATAATTTATTTATTTATTTATTTTATTTATTACTTGGATTTGTATGCCGCCCCTCTCCGAAGACTCGGGGCGGCTCACAACATGTAAAAACATAATAAACTCATGGATGTTCTTCTGATTTATTGATTGGTTTGTCCATGAAACTGGAAGTAGGTATGGGACAGCAATTGATGGGGTCCATGGTTCTGGGAATTGTAACACATTTGGCTAGGTAGGGAATGTTATGTAGAACTGCAGCCATGGGTTTGTTCACTAGTACTGGCTCTAGGGACACAGATTGCTGTGACATCAATAGGTACATAGAAATAAACCGTATTTACACACCATTCAAAAATGACAATTAAAAAAATTAAGGAAAAAACAAAAAGACCAGAACAAATCCTCTCATAATGAACATCCAGGTAACAGGGGTCATGGGAATTGAAAGGATTAGTCAGTGACAGTTATCATTGCCTGGGGGATGCCTAATTCAGGGCTCCTGTCATGTCCTGGTCAGGAGTTGGAGCACGTATAGGAGCTCACTCTGCCCCACAGCAGCACCTGTGTTCAGAACATGGACTTGCTAACCTCCAGCCTGGCATCCTAAATACATGAGCCACTGTGCTCCTTGGAGAGCAGTGATTTACAGCAGTGTTTTTTAACCAGTGTGCCATGGCACACTAGTGTGCCATGAGACATGGTCAGGTGTGCCGTGGGGAAATTAAACATGGGTCTCCAAACTACCCTTCCTGCCAGGATATCCCTTTTGTGTTCATTGAAACAGGCCCAGATTTCACACTAAGTGAATATAAATACATTTAGAAACTATATTATTAACTATATGTATAATATGTACTGTGTTAGAGTGTCATTTTGTGTCATTTTGGTTGGTGGTGTGCCGCAGGATTTTGTAAATGTAAAAAATGTGCCACGGTTCAAAAAAGGTTGAAAATCACAGATTTACAGCAGGAAAACAACCAAGCAGAAAACAAAACTAATCAAGAAACTACCAATGGGAAACTGGCAAAGCAAGCTATTGTATATAAACAGAGAACAAACTCCCACACTCACACTAATGATATTGCCTAATTGGGTAGTAAATCTGCAAAGAAACAACCAAGCTAAGAGAGCAGGTTTAACAGTTTAGCCCTGAACTACATACTGTATATTCTATTCTACTGAGATAAAAGTGGTCAATATTCCAGCTTTGACTAATTTCTCTCCTCACTTAACATATCTAATTAGGCAAGGTATAATTCGGCTGAAATATTTTTTAATCTATTGAATGGGAAAGCATCTGCTTGCTGTATTTCTGTATTTTTAGTGCAACTGATGTTGAGATTGTTGAATATTTTACATGTCCACTTGAACCTTTCAAGAAGTTTAAGATCCACTATATGTAAATTTGAAAAATCATGAATTTACTAGAGAGCCCTTGTAAGTATTCATTTACAAAGGAATATTTATTTGAGAAGCAAATAATATACAGTCATCTTTCTCATTTATTAACCACACAGATTCATTAGGCTTCTACAGTCTGTTTTATTTCTTTTCTCATTTAAAATATAGAACTTAAGTCCTCAATACAGTACATATAAATATCCCTATAGTTTCTTAACAGACTTTCCAGACATTGTTAAAGTGCCTAATAGTGAAAACATTTTCCCTAAGTGTGTCTGTTTTTATAAAGGATGTCTTATTTAGATGTACATAGGTAATGATTTTATGAAAGTAATTCTAACTGAAAATGACAAAAAAAAATTTCACTCATTGTGTTGAATTGAAAGCAAACATTTTACAAGGTATTTTTCAAACACATTATTTGAGCAAGATACAGAATATAAGCTAAATATTACTTTTATGCACCCATTTCTGTCCCCCAACTGTTTTCTGTGATCCAAGCTGTTGATTAAAAACCAACCGGTGCAAAGCTCTGGAAATGCATGCAAGTTAAAAATTTGCTTAACACACATTTAATTTAAGGAGTCCAAGGACTAAGTGTTGCCTGTTTTATGGTTCAGCCAGGGTTTCAGCTGTGCAACTTTCTTTAGCAAGATTTAAGGCTACGTCTTCTTTAGATCCAGGTTGTTCCATTTCTATGTTGGTTTGCTCCTTGACATTTGCATTATTTATATCCTTAGCAAGATTTTCCACCATAGGATCAAGCACCATTTTCTCCTGTGATAGTGGACTGCTTTCATGGAAAGGGGACTGAAATCCATCTCCTTGAGTGGTCTCTGGAACATCCTCTGCTTTCTGTTCAAGTCTTTCCAATATATTCTGAACTTTTCTTACCCCATCTCTCCTGGCCTGCCGAACATCCGCACGACCCTCAGGGTCCACAGAGTCCAAGGCTAGCAGCTCTTTGGTCAAGTATTCTTCTATCCACAGGTACTTTTTGTCATTTTTCTTTCCTTGAAAGGAATCAACTTCGTGCTGTAGGGTCTGTACCCTGTTTAGAATAGCTTCAACTTTCAAGACCCCTGGGTGTTTCTGAGGCTCTTCTGCTTCTGAAGGCTTCTCTGATTCATGTTCCTGTGGTATAGATTTCTCTTCTATTGGAACAGCTTTAGCAGGGCATGGAATCTTGTTATCGACATGTTCTACTGTAGGAAATGGTACCTGCTGGGGTGCCTTAGTATCTACATCTGGACGTATGACTTGAATAGGGATACTTTGAACAGGGCTTTCTGTTGCAGGCGAACCAGCCTTGTTTTTCAACTTGGTATCAGGTGGCAGAGGTGGCGGTGTTTCTGCAGTTGGCACTTGTTGCTGAGGAGGAGGAGAAGAACAAGTGACTTGTTATTAGGAAAAGCAAATTAAGAACATGTACAGGGATCGAAATGTCAGAAATGATTATAATGCTGAGTTCAACATTTCCAGAATCTTGGAAATTATTCGGTATGAGGTGATATGTATATATATACATTGTGAACCAAAGTAACAAGCCAGAATTCTGAGAGCAACATTCTATGATTTATTTATTCAATTTTTTATGCCACCCTTCTCCTTAGACTCAGGGTGGCTTAGAACATGCTAGCAATAGCACTTTCTAACCGAGCCAGCATATTGTCCCCACAATCCAGGTCCTCATTTTACCCACCTAGGAAGGATGGAAGGCTGAGTCAACCTTGAGCCAGTGATGAGATTTGAACCTGCAGATCTAGCAGTCAGCTTTAGTGACCTGCAGTACTGCACTCTACCCACTGCGCCACCTCGGTGCAGTGGGTAGAGTGCCACCTCGGTGCAGTGGGTAGAGTGCCACCTCGGTGCAGTGGGTAGAGCGCAAAAAAAGGAATAACTAAAAAATAAAAGGCAACACAAAAAACCCCTCATTGCAGAAAAAAAATCAGAAAAAAAACTATTTAAAAAGCTGTAGTAAACAGAATATTAGTAACATGTATCCTATATTGAAAATCTTCAAATACTAGTTACTATATTAAGTAATAGCTAGTATTTGAAGATTTCTAATATAAGACACATGTTACTATTGAATTATATATCAAATCAAATGCTTTATATCAGAAGTCTTAGGTTCAAATCCAATTATCTCTATGTAGCATTAAGAAAACGCTACCAGTTAGGATTGACAATAATCAATACTGACTAGTAATCTGGCTCAGTATAAAACAGTATTCTGTAATCCTAGGCCTCAATAATAAAAGACTTTACAACTTTCAAAAGGTTTTCCTGAACAGAAAGAAGTAACCATAAATACACTGTTCAAAAAAAATAAAAGGAACACCCAAAGAACACATCCTGGATCTAAATGAAGGAAATATTCTCATTAAATACTTTGTTCTGTACAAAATTGAATGTGCACAACAGCATGTGAAATTGATTGTCAATCAGTGTTGCTTCCTAGGTGGACAGTTTGATTTCACAGAAGTTTGATTTATTTGGAGTTATATTCTGTGGTTTAAGTGTTCCCTTTATTTTTTTTGAGCAGTATATTTTCTTTATTATTCCTTTTCTTATTCTCCTCACTCTTCCAAAGCCAGGATGCAAATGTTTACAGAATGAAAACTGTATCATAAAATTATTATGATACAGTTGAGATAATCATAAACTACAATGCGAATTGAATTTTAATTTTAATGTAAACTCTTGAGTCAAGAAACAATTATTTTATTTATTTATTTATTTATTTATTTGAGTTTTATGCCGCCCTTCTTAGACTCAGGGCGGCTTACAACATGTTAGCAATAGCACTTTTTAACAGAGCCAGCATATTGCCTCCACAATCCGGGTCCTCATTTTACCCCCTTCGGAAGGATGGAAGGCTGAGTCAACCTTGAGCCGGTGATGAGATTTGAACCGCTGACCTACAATCAGCTTCAGTGGCCTGCAGTATAGCACTCTACCTGATGCGCCACCATGGCTCATTATGGCCTTTGTCATTAATATTATATATTTTAACACTACTTATACATTATATATTATTATTATTATTATATTATTATAATATACATGAGTAATGACTTCAACATAGATAGTTAAAGAGGAGCCTGCAGAAGTTGACTGTACTTACTTGAGGTTTAACTGACTGTACTCTGATTTGTGTTGGTGACTGGATTCTTCCAGGTGAACTTTCACGACTTGCTGAGCCCCGCTGTATCACTCTGAATGGGGACTGTGCCCGCTGTGGCTTCTGATCCAAATCATCTTGAATCTGATGGTACACTGGCTGATGAAGTTGGGAGTCAGCTGGCTGGGCTGGGTAAGGCATCTTCTGTGCCTGATAGACTTGCGATGGCTGCCTTGGGACATTTCCCTCATGGATCACAGGGATGGGAATATATCCTCGGGGGAGCTGATGACTTCCTGAGCTATGCCTGCTGCAAGACTTAGGAGAAATTGTTGGCGATTCTGAAGATGGAAGCTGCTGAAGAAAAAGCGATCATCAGATTTAGTTGCCATGTTCCAAGAAATAAACATTTCAGATAAGTTTGTTCATTTCTAATCACATTGCTAAATCCAACCTATTTACTAACAGCTATATATGCTATTAAGGGACGTGGTGGCTCAGTGGTTAAGACGCTGAGCTTGTCAATCAGAAAGGTTAACAGTTCAGCAGTTCGAATCCCTAACACCGTGTAACAGAGTGAGCTCCATTACTTGTCCCAGTTTCTGCCAACCTAGCAGTTTGAAGGCATGTAAAAATGCAAGTAGAAAAAATAGGGACCGCCTTTGGTGGTAACAGCGTTTCATGTGCCTTCGGCATTTAGTCATGCTGGCCACATGACCACAGAGACATCTTCGGACAGTGCTGGCTCTTTGGCTTTGTAATATTATTTAATATTAATCAATCAATCAATCAATATTATTTAAAAGTTAGCAAGAATCATAGCACTAAGTCGAAGCAATTTACTTAACAGTGTATTTTAATCACTAAAAAGCTTCCTTAAGAAAAATATTCCTACTGTTTATAAATATATACTCAATTTGTTAGGTGGTTAATAAAGTTGGAAGTGATTTAACATCATCAACTGGTCTTTTTCTGCCGTCAATCTTCTATGTTTCTATGTAATTGAGAATGTTTTGATTCAGCAGACTGCTTTGCTCTACGTATGGAGTAGCTTAAAGCATCATGCTACAGAAACCAATTTAATGTTTGACAGAATTTAGCAAACCTTCACTCAAACTTTGCACCTCATGGCTTCTTGTGAGAAGAAGGGTGGGGAGGTCCTGTTGGATCTAGTAGGTAACAAATTCCTTTCTCCTGAAAGTACTGATTCTAGCATTATTTCAAAAAAAGGCCTCAGTGAAATTAACTATGAAAAAGTAGTAGCAGTTGATCCAGAAGATCGGAACAGGGTTGTAATCTGTTTTGTGGATCCACTTTGTTGACAAGGTCCTCAAAAAAGTGGTGCTTGAACACACCAGACATTCCTTGACCAAACAAATTTTCATCATCTATTTTAACCAGGGGTTTAAGACCTGGTTTGAATGAAGAAGCTACCTTGATCACACTGTGAACAGGAGAAAGATACAGGGTTAAGTTCCTATTGATTTTTGGACTTCTCAGATGTTTCTGACATGATTGACTATGGAATCTTTCTGCAGAAGATATCTTAACTAAAAGTAGATAGCACAGTTTTGCCATGATTCCACTCATCCGTAGAAGGCCATCCTCAGAAAATGGTGAGTATAATTCTGCTCAATCTCTTGTTAAACCATGGTATTTAACAGCATTATTGTATCTTCTACACAAATATCTATATAAACATTTAACAAGTGCATATTTAAAAGCATCTTCCTACTCTTCCTGCCTTCCGTAAACTCCTTAAAACCCACCTTTGCCGTCAGGCATGGGGGAATTGAAACACCTCCCCCGAGCATGTACAATTTATATATGGTATGCTTGTGTGTGTGTCTGTTAGTATATGGGGCTCTTTTTTAATCTTAAATATTTTTAAGTTATTTGGATTATTTATGATTTGTTCTATCGTGTTGTGAGCCGCCCCAAGTCTTCGGAGAGGGGCGGCATACAAATCTAAATAATAAATAAATAATAAATAAATAAATCAGTGGTGGGTTGCTACTAGTTTGGATTGGTTCGCACGAGCCAGTGGAGGAAATTTGGCCCTGTTCACTGAACTGGTAATGATGGCAGGCTTATCAGGCCCCCATACCGGTTCCCTGGCCGGCGCTGCTTGAAAGCGGCTGGCAATGAACCCTTTGCGCATACACAGAAAGTCAGTACCTGGATGTAATGCATGCATGCGAGTGTAGCAAGCATTTCCAATGTGACGTAAGCATTTCTGAACTGGTGGGGAAAAGAAGCCCACTGCTGATGGTATGCAGCTCCTTATTATCAGATGCAGATAGTCCTTACTTACCAAATGCCGCTAGAGAAGACCTGAAACTCTTTCGCTAATCAGAACAATGGTAAAATGAAAAACTCATGACTTATTATGTCAGTTCATCACTTCTAGCTGTGACTGTTATGTCAATCACTGCAGATCATTCAGTCCAACATCATGTAATTGGGACTTGCCATTTCCTGCTGGCTTCCCCATTGACTTTGCTTGTCAGAAGCCAGCTTTGAAGCTTGCAAATGGCAATGCAGTGACCACAGGACACTGTGTTCCATTGTAAATACAGTGAACCCTCGAGTTTCGCGTCCTCAAGGATCGCGAAAGGGCTATTTCGCTAGTTTTCAACCCGGAAGTAAACTCCACCATCTGCGCATGCGTGCCCTTCCACGCATGCGTAGATGGTGGAGTTTCCCCGCCGGGCAGAGGCTTCCCTGGGTCTTCCCCCTCTTTCTCTATGTTGCTTCTTCCTCTCTCACACTCTCTTCCTCCCTCTCTCATCTCTTTCTTTCCTTCTCTCTCTTTCTCTATCTCTCCCCCTCTTGCTCTCGAGCGGCCGCCTAGCAACTGATCTGCTCGGCAGCGCAGCAGCAGCGAGGAGCCGAAGATCTTCGGCTCCTCGCTGGTGCTGCGCTGCCGAGCAGATCAGCTGCTAGGCGGACGAAGGAACCTTCCCTGGGTCTTCCCCGCCCGGATCTTCGGCTCCTCGCTGCAGCCGCGCGCCCCTCGCCTTCGCCTCACCTGGCGGGCGAAGGAGGGCGCAGCTCCGGCCGCTCGCCTCGGAGCCGGTCTGCCTCACTGCCTCCAGTCCGCGGCAATTCCCCTCAGCACGCTGCCGGATCCAGCGGGGGAGGGGGGGAAGCGAAGGCGCGGCGATGGGCAAGGGCTGCCAGTGAGCCTTCTCCGTCCCTTTCCTGCTGCACCGGTCTGGGGCCAAGTGGGCGGGGGGCGGCCGGGACCTCGCCTGTCTCCGCCGCCCGCATCGCCCCTCCGGCGGGCCGGCCTCCCCCGCCCGCCTCTGCTGCAGCCGCCACCGCCTCCCCGACTGGCACAAAAGGGCCCCGCCCGCCCCGCCCCGAAGCTTACCTTGCGGCGGGATTCCCTCCCCCCGCAGCCAAAACTAAAAGCCTGTCTCTTTTTTTTCTTGCGGCGAGCCCAAGCCGTTTCTCTCTCGACCGCAGCCGAGCTTCCCTCGGCCCCCTTTGGCCCCGTCGCCTCCTCCCCGCCTGCCTTTCCTCGCCAAGCGCACGAAAAAAAAGAGAGAAGGCTTCTACCAGAAGCGGGTGATGGCGGAGGAGCTCCGAAAGCTGGCTAGCGGCTTTTCCCCCGCAAGAGATCCTTCATGCCCCTGCCCGCCGTCCCCGGCTTCTGGTAGAAGCCTTCTCTCTTTTTTTTCGTGCGCTTGCAGCAGAGGCCGGCCCGCCGGAGGGGCGATGCGGGCGGCGGAGACAGGCGAGGTCCCGGCCGCCCCCCGCCCACTTGGCCCCAGACCGGTGCAGCAGGAAAGGGACGGAGAAGGCTCCGTCAGGTGAGGCGAAGGCGAGGGGCGCGCGGCTGCAGCGAGGGAAAGTGAAATGCCGGCGGCTCTAGTAGCTGCTACGAGCGGCATTTCACCTTCCCTCCCAGGCAAAAAGATGCCGGCATTCTGGGCTGATGGGGTCGGACTTCCCAGGCGGAAGGCGTGCCCCGGCATCTTTTTGCCTGGGAGGGAAAGTGAAATGCCGGCGGCTCTAGCAGCTGCTACGAGCGGCATTTCACTTTCGCTCCCAGGCAAAAAGATGCGGGGAGAGGGGCACGCCTTCCGCCTGGGAAGTCCGACCCCATCAGCCCAGAATGCCGGCATCTTTTTGCCTGGGAGGGAAGGTGAAATGCCGCTCGTAGCAGCTGCTAGAGCCGCCGGCATTTCACTTTCCCTCCCAGGCAAAAAGATGCCGGCATTCTGGGATGATGGGGCCGGACTTCCCAGGCGGAAGGCGTGCCCCGGCATCTTTTTGCCTGGGAGGGAAAGTGAAATGCCGGCGGCTCTAGCAGCTGCTACGAGCGGCATTTCACTTTCGCTCCCAGGCAAAAAGATGCGGGGAGAGGGGCACGCCTTCCGCCTGGGAAGTCCGACCCCATCAGCCCAGAATGCCGGCATCTTTTTGCCTGGGAGGGAAGGTGAAATGCCGCTCGTAGCGTGGGCGGGCGCGCGCGCGGGGACCCCAGCTTCGCTTCCCAGCTGGGAAGCGGCCCCAGCAATGGCGTGGGCGGGCGGCGCGCGCGCGGGGAAACCCCAGGCGCGAGCAACGGGGTGGGTGGGCGAAGGGCGGTGGAAGTAAAAACACCATCTGCGCATGTGCAGATGGTGTTTTTACTTCCGCACCGCTACTTCGCGAAAAATCGATCATCGCTTGGGGTCCTGGAACGGAACCCTCGCGATGATCGAGGGTTCACTGTATACACTATTGCCAAGAGCCAGATTGCAATCGTGTAACATGGGGGCACTGCAACAGACACAGCTTTGAAGAAAAGTTGCAAGTCACTTTGTTCAACACCGTCTTAACTTAAAAGGTTGCTAAACAAGTGGTTGGTAAGCACTATCTGGATAGAGGCAGCATAGGAAATATTAAAATATTATATTTCTAGATGAGATGGGTGATACACACATTTAATAAATAAATGTTTTTATTTATTAATCATATTTATATAGCTGGTTCTTTCTTGGGACAGCAGGTTCTATACACAATCATTCATGCATTGGTCACTTCTCACGGATGAGTGCAATTGAGCTGTTCTTACCACTTGAAAAATAACAGTTGGTCTACTATATGGCTACTTCAAGTATTTAAAGGTGCATTTCGGTATTCCAATGTGGCACCTATGTTCTATGAGCTGCACTGGTTACCTGTGGGTTTCTGAGTACAATTCAAGGCACAAGGGATTCTTTTGCTTTGGAAAAGCACTGCAAGTCTGCTTTTTCATGGTATTCATGGGTTAAGATATTTTTGATCCCAATGTATTATTTGATTGATTGATTGATCAAGACAAAACCCAGAATCGAAAAATAGAATAACAAAACGAAATGGTAATGGAGTAATCAACGCTAACGATTTCACCAATTATTTCAAAATCTTTCATTCATTCACTTCCAGGTTCATCTCATCTCATAATATAGTTTCTTTCAAGGAAAGAACTATATCAGGGTTGGCGAACCTTTTTGGCAAAGAGTCCCGAGATGGGAGAGCATGCCGGGGGGTGGGGGGGTGGGAGCAGAAACTGGAAGAGCAGCTCCCCTAAGAGCACACACAGGAGCACCAGAAACCAGAAGAGCAATTCCTCATGCACGCGCGGGGAAGCCGAGCTTTCCGTTTTCGGTATGCACATGAGCGACGGTCACCTGGTTTTCCAGTTTCTGGCATGCACGCGCATCAAGGAGCTGCACTTCCAGTTTGCTATGCTCCTGCACACACAAAGACCAGCTAGCCAGCATGCTTATGCACACCAGAACAGGCAATGGCTGGCATGCCTGGAGAGATGGCTCTGTGTGCCACTTCCGGTACGTGGGCCATAGGTTCGTCATGATGGAACTATATCAAGGCCTTATGGAAAGTCAATAGGATCAGGATCATTACAATCCTAGGATTACTGAAGCTGGTTTTGGTGTGTGCAATGTTATCCTTTTTGAATTCCATTTGTTTTTACTCAGTTTTTATAATCAGACTCCCTGAGTATTTTTTTAATTTGTCACTGATATAATTCTAATATCAACAAAATGAACCTGATCTAAATAAGACCGAAATGTTATCTGCAGATGCTTTAACTGTCGAAGTGAGTGTTCAAACTAATCTGGAAAGGCACCTTCTAAAGGACCACATATATAACTTGGGAAAAGTGTGATTCGGTTGTATTTATAGTAATGTGCAATGCTCTCCCTTCAAAAGTGATCTAAAGGCAACACTGCAAATTAACACCTATTAACAAAATCAATTTGCCTAAAAGTACTTATAATTCAATATGCAGGAGAATAAATAGGACCATTATATTATCATTCTCATAATGCAACAATTCTAATATAAAACCTGCCAAAGGATTTCTGTAAACTCACCTCAGGTCCTGAGGACTGTATTTGGATTGGGGTTGCTGCTGGTTGTGCACATGGCTTATCTGTCTGGCCAGTTTCTGCAAACCCTCTAGCTGGAGACTGTGAACGGATAAAGCTTCCTCTCGGAGATGATGGGGCCCGAACTTGGGCAGGAATGGTTTCTGCCTTGACTCGCTGAATGCCAGGCTGATAGCCAGAATTGTATGAGTAATGCTGTCTGTTTTCTTCACCTTCGTGTACAACTGGAATTGGAATATAACCAGCCCGAAGCTTTGGATATCCCACATTTCCATCTCGGATTTGAGCTTGATTCACGCTATTTCGAAATGGGCCATTTGCTGACGCACTTTCCTAGACAAATAGATTAAACAGTGCAGATTTAGAAATTAAGATTTTTTTTAAATTCAGGATATACCATTTCTAAATTGTGCAATTCCAGGAGACTAAACATTTGTTCGACCCCTTTGGAGGTCGAACTACAGTTTCACATGGATCCCCTGAGACCATGAAGAAACACAAATATCCCATGGTGTTAGGAACTAAAGCTTCTATTCTGGTGCCTTGGAACATATATTTTACAATCCGACCAATCAGGTGTTTACAGTGGGGGTGTCCCTCTGACCTTCCTGCCAATTAGCTTAAAGCTCTGTTGGGATAATTGGTGCTAGACCCATTGTTTGGGGGGGGGGTTCACCACAACATGAGGAACTGTATTAAGAGGTTGCAGCATTAGAAAGGTTGAGAATAACTGAGATAGAAGAATACTAGAAACATTGCAAAACAGTGGTAGCATTGATAGTGGACTATAACAAATTATTACTAATTGATTGCTTAATGCAGGAGTATCAAACTTGATCGCGAAATGGGACATATCATGACGTATTGTGCTGCTTTTTGCCTTTGCGGTGCCATGGTGGGTGTGGCCTGCGTGTGATGTATCCAGCTCACGGGTCGCCAGTTTGACAGGCCTGGCTTAATGCTTTCGGCATTAATTTAAAAGCATTAGCTATAATCCAGTTTTAAGTATTTAAACTTTCATAGTCTTCTGCAATTTAGTCACATTCAGATCAAGACTAACAGTTGTGTTTGCTAGGGATTATGGAAGACAAATCTAACAAATCTGTAGGGTATTAGTCTGGAAAACTAGCTAACATGTAAACATAGTAATAATTTCTGCATATTCATTTCATTGAACATAACCATAGTTGAAGCATACATTTTTATGTGAATGTTTGGGGAATCAAGAGGCAAGTGAACACAAAATTAATCCTCTCTCCTGTAGTTTCTTTTGAAATTTCATTTCTGGTACCTTTATATTCTTATATATTCAAATAGATATAGGAAGATATGGAAAGAAAAATCAAACAAAAATTGCAAACATCGTGGAAAAAATAAAAAATGTATATTTTTAATCTGTTGTATTTGAAAAAGGAACATTGGCTATGATAAAATTAACAGTATAAAAATATTTCAAACACCAAAGTGAACAGGACACAAACGGGGCAATGTTCTTTTTAAGGCTATTTAAAGAATATCATTGGCAAAGAAAACAGATGGATCCATTTAATATCAAAGTAAGGATTTATCAGCTGCAGTATTGTGAAAGTGTGGGGTGAAGTTTGGAAGGAATGGTGGGTAGATCAAAAGAAAAAAGAAATCCGAAAGAATGGAAGATAAATGCTACAAGCTTAAAGATGCTTGTAATATGATATTTAGACTGTGAACAGGATAGAAACAGAACTTTATGCAAGAGATTCCCCTCCTAAGTCTCTAATGAAGCTCTTCCTGCAGTGGTAATTCTATTTTAGGAATCACATTCTAACTGAATCTTCCAGTGGGATCAGATAACTACTGCTCTTGCTCACAAATATCATTCAATAATGCAAAGTTTAATAAATACCATATAAGCAAATTTATATAGCTGCCCAACTAACACACACACAGGTGGACGTCCAGCAGCTTTCGATATTAAAAACCCATACCCCCCACTCCCATGGCAACAGCAACAATATCAATCCAAAATCTTTCTGAAAATATCAACTACCAATTACTATAAATTTATGGAAATGCAGCAAACCTGCATTTTAAAGTGACAACTGTGCCTTCACATTATATAATTTGATACCATGTCGAGCTTTATTATTATTATTATTATTATTATTATTATAATATAAAAATTTCACATTTTGATGCTGCTGAATATTTAAGGAAAAATGTTTCTATAAAGCATTTAGCATAATTTTCCTTTTCTCGCAATGACCCTGATATAACAACTCATTTCAGTAAGTGAAAAAAGCAATCTCGGTTATCTGAAAAGGTTGAATTGGCATTTTTTCCATTGACTTAAACAGAATGTGATCTAATTTAAATGTTTGACTTTTATTTAGTAAACTGAGACATTTTTTTCTGGTTGGTTTGGAGTCAAAATTCTGAATTTTGCAAAATTCAAAATTGGAAACCAGCTAAGTGATACTTTTATTATTGAACATGATGAGAGAAAAAAGAAAGACAGAGAGGTAACAATAAAGGTTTTCTCTATCCAGTCATGCATGACTTTAGGAGGCATTCCCCATAGAAAAATCTAACATTATTAGATATCCAATAGCAATTGTTTATAATAATTACTACCAATGTTGTTAGATTTAAGGAGAAGTAGCAAAGGTATAACATTGCAGGATCCAATCCAAGTGTCTCTGGTCATGGTGCCCAACCTAGATTGGATCCTGCAATATCATACTTGGACACAATTATTTGCCTTCATTCGTAAAGTATAAAATGCTTTAGCTGTCATATTTTATGAAACAATGCATGAGAAAAAATATTCCTAACAAAAGCTCAACACTAATATACGGGACTAACAAGCCCACATTAAAGCTATATTTCACACAAATATAAATTTAACAGCGGAAATATTAATATCACCTTGAAATGTCAACTTACGGTAATTTCTTTACCGTTTCCTCCAAAGTAAGACATCTGATAATAAGCTCAATTGGGCTTTTGAGTGCATGGCAATACGTTCAAGCACTTATTTCAAGATTCAAAATTATAAGACAGGGTCTCATTTTGACCCTGTCCACAATGCAGGGTCACACAAGAAGACATGGCAGTTCACATTTTTTTCTTACAACTATTTGGATTTACCAAAGCCTGTAGCGGGGATTTAATTTAGGTCTATCTCTGTTACTAATCAGTGAAGTTTATGTGAGAGAGGGAGACAGTGTTCACACATAAACATCTACATACCAGAAAAGCATATGTAGCAACCACAATTCATTTCTTAAATCGAAAGCTACATGGTCGCTAAGCAGACATATGAAAGAGAGACACTGCAAAGATTGCTGGTTGTTGCAGTCTCATTATAAGCTTATAAACCAGGCATTACTATTACTCTAGTATGTGTTGTTTGTCAGGCACAGAAACTTTGGGCCTAAGTGTGTGTATTGATCAGAAAATCCTTTTTTTAAAAAAACTAACCCTCATATTTGTGGATGGTTGCTAAACATGGCATCCATTAAACAAAAAGTGGCCCGATACTATAAATAAATATAACCTCATTTATAAGGTATCACTTTCTCACCATGCCACAAAACATGTATATATCTAACAGTTGTAACAGACTATTCCAACTCAGTAAAAAGACTTATACTTTAAATAACAATAAGCGTAAGCATTGGGATCTTGAAAAAACATCGAGTTACTCTGATTTCTTTGCAATTTGTTACTTTCAGATGTTTTGGAATACATCAGCTTCTGTATGAGCAAGTATTGCTGTGGACAGGGGTGGGCTCCAGACGGAATGCTAAATTGGGCTCATTGCCATGGCTCGTGAGTGCTTACGGGGGCACCGCAATTTTGCTTCTGCACCTGTGGAGATAGCAAAATCGTGCACGGAGCCACAGTTGTGCCCGTGTTTCGGCATGCATGGAAGCAAAAAAACCTCACCGAAACACAGGCACACTTGCGGCTCCATGCACAATTTTGCTATCTCCACAGGGGCAGAAGCAAAATCACGCTGGCCCCGCCAGCACTCATAAATAAACCGCGGCGGCGAGCCCAATTTAGCGTTCCGGCTAGCAGCCCACCCCTGGCTGTGGACCAGGAAGGCAGTTGCTATACAATAGCTACTATATGTAACTCTGTAGAGCAGTTGGCAGCCCAAAAGAGCAGTCTGATTGAAGCAGAAAAATAGTAGCAAATAAGAGAGGGTCTCATCTTGCCACAAGGATCTGGGATATAGCAAGGGCTTCTACACTGTATTTTCTTGTTCTCTTCTAGGTTTTTTTTTAGTGAAAGAAATATTATAATTGATGAAAGAATGAAAGGAGCCTGGAATAATATGGCATACTTTACATACGTAAACTATGACTACTGTATTTCCAGTGATGGATTTACATAGCTTACTACAGTACTTGCTTACTATCTAACACTGTTTACACAGCAGGAATGACTAGCTAATTTATTAACCAAGGTTCTCTGGATTCTAAATCTAGTTTTAGATTAGAAAATTGGAGTTCACTTTCCCTAAACTAATGTACTGGCCCTGCATATGCAAATCAGAATATGGGAGAAAAAAGTGAAACAAAATATTTCCTGTTGTTTCATCTTTCAAGTACAAATTACTTTAAAAATAGGATTGCAAAAATGAATAGTAGACATTCACCAAACAACATGAAATAATTCTGGCTTTTTTTTTTTGCCAAAATTGATTTAGCACTAGAGATCAATTAAAGTCTCTAGTCTCTTAGCACTAGAGAGCAATTAAAGAACAACCAAACACATTCAAAAGCCTTACCGCTATTGTTGTTACTACTATTGTTGAAATTTAAAGTGTATCTGAAATGGAATGCAAAGACTTTGAGAGATGGGCCAAAGAAATGCTGCCTTGGAAAAGACCAGCTCTGAGAGGCCATATCCGGCAACTGCATAATGGGCGTACAAGGGACCCCACCCTTCCCCAAGCTTCTCAGGTTGTAAAGGATACATCAGCATACTTCTATGTTTACACCTGCAAGATTCTATTCATGTAGCATTACAATAAAGTAGAATTAGCTCATCTGGTTGTGTTTCCTATCTGATCTACTTGGGAAGGATGACATCAATGTTGCAAATCTGAAAGTTCAAATCTCCTACCAATCCATTCCATTCTATTCTTATTCTTGGATGAGAACTGAAATAAATGTTTTCAAGGAAAAACAAAGTACAGTTGCCTTTTGAAAAAGCACTTTTGAGACAACCATGAATTGGATGACTGAGAATCTCCATAGAGACCTTTCTCTACCCATTATGCAACTTGGGCTACTATGTCCTCTCTTACTTGACTGATTCCTAGACAGCATTTCTTTGCCCTGACTCTCAAGGTTTTCACGTATCACTACAGAGCCAATAACATCACATACTTCGATCTCTTATAATTTGTAGCGCATTCTTTTTCAATCTTCTAATGCTACTTTACTCAATTTGATGTTATCACCGTATTTAGCTTCTTTTCAATGTAAATCTATTTACACTGGAATCTCGAGGAAGCTAGAATATAACACATTTAATATATTCCTTGTGAATGATTATCTGGGCTTTGTCACCTTTCATTGATACAACAAAGGCCTGAACATAGTTCATTAACCTTGGAAATAATCAACCCTCTCAAAAATATAGGCAATCTGAGGCATGGGAATAGGTAGAGGTGTGTGTGATGGTGTGGGTGTGCGTATGTTATAATTCTCCTTTTTGGCAATTTTGAACATTCCTCTGCTCCCCAAAATCAGTAGTGCAGTTTCTTGTCATTCTTAAGTATAACTGTAAATGTAAATCCAAAGAAGTTTAAAAAAGAAATTACCAGAGTTATTGGTAATAGACAAATATTACAAGCCTGCTCACATGTGTGAGAAAGCCTTACTCACTTTGTATTCTTGCTCTCATCCTCTTTGGCTCTTAGCCACTCCCCAAAATATGAAAATATTACCTTCACCAAAAAAATTGTTTAAGAATTTGCTAGCACTCCCTCCCCTATCTTTCATCATCTCTGTGTGTCTTGTATACATAAAGTAAAAGTTAGGACTAAGTCTATTCCTACCCATTAAAATAAAGGTATCTGCCTGAGGTCTAGTGCTAAAAGAATAAACTGAAAAGATGCATGTTAGATAAACAGAATGTGCTAGAAGACTTGCTAGAGCAGAATTACAAGAAATATATTGTTAAAAAAGAGTATAGGGTTGCTATTGTGAAGTCATGCCTCCAGCACAAAGTATGCAAGGGAGAAAGAAAAATCCTGCATATGATTTCACAGGAAGAAGTTGTAAAATAAATATGAAAATTTAAAAAAATCTGCAACTATTTGAATTTATGACCTTGCTGAAAACAGTGAATTAAATCGGTCCCTGAGGTTAATGGTCATTATAAAATTCCTATTGTCACATGATCAAAATTCAAATACTTGGCAACACACCCACACTTATGACTGCAGGAGCATTTCAGTATCACCACCTGCTTCTCTTTCCTACATCTATATCTTTCTGGCCACCCTGGCTTGGAGGTTGGCACTCATCAACAGCAGCAGGGCTGGTGCAAAAGTAGAGACCCGAGGCCTTCAGCAGGCTCAGCCAACTGCCACTGCCTCCAAGCCTCTACGCCAACCCTAGGGCTACCTTTGCCACTGAGAAGTGTCAGTTCAAATCCCACAGCCGCCCAGCCCAGCCCAACCCCACAATGTAAAGAGCCAGCTGTTCTTGCCACCCTGCACTCCACAGGCCCTGCTCTGCTCAGCTAACCTTTACCATCTTTATCCCATTTGATGAGGCCTGTTTGGCCTGACCCTATGTGAGGAAGCTGCTGGCTGAACCAGGCTTTCTTCCATAGGCCGCTCACCATGTTCTTCAAATCTCCCACAGAATTCTCCAAATAGCATGCCCCATTCTCGTGATGCTTAGAAAGCCTTCAAAAGCTTTGGAGATCTTACATCATGAGAATGCAGGGCCTGCCGTCCTTAACGGTACAGTAGTCCCTCGCTATATCGTGCTTCACCTACTGCGGCTTCACTTCATCACGGGTTTTCAAGAAATATTAATGAGAAAAATCATTCGGGGATCTTCACTGGTTCGCGGGTTTCTGAGGAAGTCGATCGGCAGATTTAAACAGCCCGCGGAACTCGATCGGCAGTTTTTTTAAAAACAAAAATCTAAAATTGTAAATACTGTATTTAAATACTGTACCTAAAATAAATACTGTGTGGGAAGGGTTTATAAACACTTAAAACAATGAAAACTTACCAAACAATTACAATATCAATACTTAAATAAGTACTATCAGTCGATAAATTCCCCATCGCGGATTTCACCTATCGCGGCCGGGTCTGGAACATAACACCAACGATAGGTGAGGGCTTACTGTATTGCCCATTCTCACAACACCTGGAGAAGATACCTCATGTAGCTAGAAGCTGCATCATGAAAGAGCCAGGATAGAAAAGCCCCATCAGCAGAAAAAGCAAGAAGATGGTGAACATCAGCTGGGATGGAGCAACGCAGGACAGCAAGGGGCAGGCTGTGCTGGGCTGCAACTTTGTGCCATGTTGTTTATGTTTTCCCAGAGGATGGCAGATTTGTGCTGCATTGTCAATACATTATTTGGCATGGTGGGTTTGCGCGGCAGTTCCTGGAGTCTGTCAGACCAGGCTGGGGCAGTTAAAACACTTCCAGGAATGGCTACAGCTTTGTGCTGTACTGCTGCCCTGAAGCCCCAAGAAGCCCTCGAGGCATAGCATATTCTTTTCCCAGCATTGTGCTCACACACCTGCACTCCGCACCCTCTTTCCCTGGCCTTCCTGAACTTGCATCACACACTACAACAGGCCCCAACTCAGCAATGTGTGATCAGAAATGGGCTTCCCCCATTCCCCGGTGTGGCATTTTGGTGCTCTTACCTGAGACTCCCTCTGCTTCCTGCTCCACAATCCATGTGTCTGGACAACATGGAGTGCCAGGATATTGCCATCACTAAGCAATGCAGTCACATGACATCCTGCTTTATGATCTCATCACTTAGCAACAGAAAATCTGGTCTCAGTTGTAGTTGTAAGTTGAGGTCTCTCTCTCTCTCTCTCTCTCTCTCTCTCTCTCTCTCTCTCTCTCTCTGTGTGTGTGTGTGTGAAAAGCACAGCACTGAGAATACTGAGTGCAGATTACAAAACACCAATTATTCAAACATAAAATACCTTGAAAATCTGAGGGTTTCTGAGCTGAACCTTCCCAATGTTACAGCAATATCTAGGCCTGTTTTGTCTCATCCCATTGCCTCATGCACTAAATATGAGCCATTTTCCTGGCTAGAGTTTTGTTTGTATAAACAAATGGAACAGATAACCAGAACAGAAGGACAGAAAGAAATGATAGTGCAACTCCCAGCTGACCCAGTAGCAGGTGTAACCTGGAGTAACCTGCTTTTCTCTCCTAGTAGAAACTACTCAGCTTGTTTAAATTTTGTTTTTGGTACATTCAGTTCTGAATTCTGGTTACTTGTTTTAATATGGCTAAGCTGTCTAGCCATATATTTATATTTATACTGTCTGGCCACATTTAAATGCTTAAACATGCTGATTGGAGAATTCAATACGTTTAAAAAAAAACACTTCAAGAAACATTTGATTTATTAATCATTTGATTTCATGCCATTATCTTTATGGAATCCTTTCTGTGTCCCTTTTATTTAAATCCATTAATTTTATATCCAATTGAACTCACAAATTAGTGGGGGGGTTTCCCCTTTAAACACTGGCAATGAATGCATTCTGGCAAGGACAGGATGAACCTGCAAGAAATTCTGAAAAAACAATGCACTTTCCTCTGATTAATTTCATTTAAATAATCAAAACAGAATTCAATTCTGCAGGGTGATAAGATCCTACTAGCACTGGCCCTGAACTTTCAAAAGCATGCGAAGCCATACACCCTCCATGCCTATAAATGGAAACTGGACTCAAAGACTGCTTCTGAAGGTGATGAAAGCTGCAATAAAGAGTATTTGGATCGTTGCTTGATCTTACTAAACCTAAAAGCAAGTCATTTTAAAAATCTATTAAAGAGTACCACAAAGAACTTTTCAGTTGAAGAGATATACAGATGTGCATTATTTATGAAGCTTGTAAATAAAGATGCACCATGTGTACTCTTGAAAGCAAAACAGTGGGTCTATATATAATTTTAATGTTAAACAAATCACAATACAGGTAAGTCCTCGAACTTGAAAAAAAAAGTTTAGTGACCGTTCAAAGTTACATTATCAATGAAAACCATTTTTCACCCTTACAATCATTATAGCATCCTCATGGTCATGTGATCAAAATTCAGCCGCTTGGCAAATAACTTGTATTTATGAGGGTTGCACTATCCCAGGGTCATGGAATCACCTTTTCGGACCTTCTCGACAAGCAGAGTTAATGGGGAAGCCAAGTTCACTTAACAACTGTGTTAATAATTTAAGAAGTATGTGATTCACTTAACAGCTTTGAGAAGAAAAGTCGTAAAATGGGGCAAAATTCACTTAACAATTGTCTCACTTAGCAACATAAATTTTAGGCTCAATTGTGATCATAAGTCGAGGAGTGCCTATAATAATTTTATAATGCCAGCCTGCAAATCAATTACCGGTAGTCCTCAAATTACAGCCATTCGTTTAAGCGACCATTTGAAGTTACAATGGCACTGAAAAATGTGTCTTATAACCATTTTTCACACTTATGATTATTGCAATATCCCCATGGTCATGTGATCAAATTTCAGAGTCTTGGCAACTTTGATTTATTTATGACCATGGTTCATGTGTTCACCATTTGTAACTTTATGTGCCGGCTTCCAATAAGTAAAGTCAATGGGGAAGTCAGATTTGTTAACAACCGTATGATTTGCTTAGCAACTGGGGCGGGGGGGGGGTGTTTAAAAAAAAGGTTGTAAAATGATGAAAACTCACAACTGCCTTGCTTAGCAATAGAAATTTGGACATAAATGTGGTTACAAGTTGCGGGCTACCTGTAGTACAAACATCTCTTCCCAAGGGTGTTTATTGATTTATTTTCCACTTTTCTTCCAAGAGCTGTAGGGAAAATATATAATATTCCTTCAATTGTATCGCTATTAACAATCATATGTGAGAAAGGTTGGACAGAGAAAGAATAACTGGCTCAAAGCCATTCAGTACAGTAAGCTTCTATTCTGAGATCTCAATCTATCATCTATCATGTCTAAATCTTTACCCATCGGCATAATATACTGAAAAGTGTAGATCTCAGGCCTGTTGTGATGGCCGAAACAAATGTGTGCCACAATAATGATGTCCACAATTGGCTTAAGATGTGGAAAAGACAATGCATAAAACATAATTAGGAAAGCATTTAGGTTGTGGATACTGCCTCATATATTATATGAAAGGAAAAGTTGTTGTAAAGTTCTTGTGGAACATATTTACAAAATGTTACCAGGTATACAGGTGTACATTTACCAAGTACTGAATCATTTAATCAAATTAAATCTCTTACTGCAAAAATAGCAAAATATATAAAACTGAACTAGCAGAGAAAGAAACAAATGTACATCCAAATAATATCCAACAGAATGCAATATGCTGAAAGGCTTTTCTTTAGAAGATCTAGATCGGGATGGGTTCCTCCCAGTTCGCCTGAACTGGTAGAGACCCGCTGGGGACATCATAATGACATCACCGAACTGGATCAGTTGGTGTTGGTGCATGAGCATTGTCATCTTTTTTTAAAAAAAAATTCTTCTGAGCACGTGCAGAAGCCAGGCTTCCAGCACTGCACATGTGGTCGCCATCTTGTTTTTGGCTTTTTAAATTTTTTTAAATTTAAATTTTTAATTTTAATTTTTTTTTCTTCTGAGCATGCGCAAAAGCTGAGTTTACGGCACTGTCTCCATCTTGAGGGAGCAAACCAGCAGCAAGGTAAGTTAGAACCCACCCCTGCTTGGCTCCCCTCAACTTTTCAGTCCCCAAAAATGGCTGAAAAATGCCCTTCTCCTATTTTGCAGCCATGCACCATTTTCTGTCCTTGGTTCCTTCCTGTTTTCATTTGGTTTTTCCTCCCTCCTTGAAAGCAAAAGGATGCAAGAGGAGGGGGAGGAAAGATAGCTTAGACCAGTGATGGCGAACCTTTTTTCCTTGGGTGCTAAAAGAGCTTGTATGCGTGTTATCGTGCATGTGCGAGTGCCCACACCCATAAGCTGGGGGAGGATAAACAAAACACCCTCTCCCATCCCCCAGGAGGCTCTCTGGAAGCCAAAAATGCCCTCCCAGAGTCTCTATGAGAGCCAAAAATCAGCTGGCCAGCACATAAATGCACATTGGAGCTGAGCTAGGGCAACAGCTTGCGTGCCAGCAGATATGGCTCTGCATGTCACCTGTGGCACCCGTGCCATAGGTTCGCCATCAGTGGCTTAGACTATTGCTATGATTTTTTGCTCCTATATTCTATTGCTTAAGTATAATTTTTTTTAATGTAGAAATTTTACTTCAAGCCTATTAAACAATGGAGCTAGTTATCTGCCTGCACTCATGATTGTGTATCTACTAGGAATAAATCCCACTGAAAGAGAGTAGCCTTACTGCCAAGTAAATAAGCATAGGTTTTACGTAGTTGAGAGATAGGGTATTGATTAGATGTATTATGGAGAGAAATGAAAACTTCTGTAACAACAGATAGGTCGAGAGGGGGAGGGAGGGAGGGAGGGAGGGAGGGAGGGAGGGAGGGAGGGAGGAAGGAAGGAAGGAAGGAAGGAAGGAAGGAAGGAAGGAAGGAAGGAAGGAAGGAAGGAAGGAAGGACCACAAACCCTGGCACTAGACATGGCTTCAGAAGACACTTTTGTTATAAGGAATATTCTTCTGGGTTCAGTTCCAAGTGGGGGAAAATATATTGGATTCGTGGAAGTTGCTTGGAAAGGTTTAATGTAGGACAGGAGAACACGACATGAGCTCCTGAACAGAAAAGGTGGATCACATGCTTCCAAATGTATGGTGAAGAGAAAAGGGCCGAGTTGCTGGGAGTCTTCAGGTTTTATGGTCTCTTGGACCCCACCTTGAGAGTTTCCTGTTCCCATTGGCTGCCGGACTCCAGGGGGTGGAGGGGGAGCTCTGTAGAGTCTGTCTTGAGTCCAAGTTTGTTTGAGTGCTGGTAATTTTCCAGATGCCATGTGGTAGAGGGTCAATCCTATCATGTTTTAAGGGTGAAGGTCTTAATCCCATTACCCTGGAGCTGAAGAGGGGAAAGAGAGCTGCAGGGAGCTGCTTTTGTCTTTAAAACATGTTTCTCCTTTCCTCATCAAGGGAACATATTCTTTCTTTTCAATATTTCCTAGGATATTTCATTTTCCTAGGAGAGGGATGGTTCCAACTTTCTTCACTTTGAAATAGCACAGAAATTTAGGGCTGGAAGACACCTTGGAGGTCATCTTGTCCAACCCATGCTGTAGCTTACATTGTCTGGATTATTTTGGTGCCTCTAACAGAGAGAAAAATTGCCAGAAAGGAGGAGTTTACTAGGACAAGGCTGCCATGCAGAGAAAGGCAAAGATAGTCCTTGACTTATGACCACAATTGAGCCCAAAATTTTGGTTGCTAAGCAAGAGCATTGTTAAGTGAGTTTCATCACATTTTACTCAATTCATGACATCTCCTGGCTCTAACAGTCATGTGCAAACTAGGGAGGTACATCTGAAGGCATGTATAATGTTGTCATGTAAAGAGGTTATGGTTAAATGTGTGGCAGAAAGTGGACTCTGGGTGTGTTTTTCCAAATGCAGTAAGTGAGGTTGAATGTGTAGTTTTAGAAGAGATATGTGTGTGTATGTGTGTGTGTACATACACATATAGTATATATAGTAATGTATATTTTTGTGTGCCTATGTGTAGTATGTATGTACATATATAGCATAGATACATAAGATTAAACAGTATATTTTAGATGTTTAGTAGGAGTACTGTAAATAGATCTCGTCAAGGCCTTTAAGGCAAGGAGAGACCAGGCACCCTAACCCTTGATGTGAGTGATGTCAAGTTGGCCATGCCCACCCAGTCACATGACTACTCAGTCACTCCTTCCCAGTCACATGGCCATCAAGCCACGCCTACAGTGTCAGTTAAAAAAAATTGGAACCCACACCTGATCTAGATATGTATTTTAAAAGAAAATGAAAATAAAATAAAAGTAACTATTTCACCTAATATAGTAAATTATTTGGATTCTTGTATTATAAAGAGATGTATGCATTCCTCTTTTTCTAACACTTATGAATCTTTATATAATTTAAATTCTTAGACAAACATCCAGACATGTGTGGTCTAAGCAAAAAACTATACAAAGCAACCAGTGAAGGGAGGGAACACAATTATTGAACACAGTGGTTTTAGTTAAATTGGGTGCACAGCATTTTCTACTGATGTGCTGGGTGAACTCAATGCCACTTTATCCCGTATTCTTCTGGCAATCTATCAATTACAAGCCAATACAAGATTGAGGTTCAGAAACATCCCGACCTAAATGGTCAGATAAACAAAATGCCACTGTGTTATTATGTTACTAAACCAACTTAAAAAGTGCCCAAACCCTCAATCCCTGGCACTAATTTACCTCTCCCTTATTCCTCCTATGTTAAGCAGAGCACTTTGTAGAATAGTTGATTTTCATGCTAGCTGCTGACTTTCCCTGAGAGGAGAAATAAAGACAGAGAATCTACTAATCTATTATATCTTAACTTGTCTTGCATTCTTGGGTCTTTAGACTAAAATAAACTATTTACGGTAATTATGTATTTAAGGAGTGTAAAGACAGTGAACCCTCCCTCCCAAAGCTTCAATCATCAGGGCAGAGCAATTTATCTTCCATGCTCAATTCAAGGACTGGAAGATTTTCTATAAATGTGGCTGCAAGAGATCTTTTACAATGTGCTGCTTTTGACACTTTTCATATTTTAGGATACAGTATTACACTTTGGAAAACAATGCGAGACCACTACTAAATAGAACAATTACATAAGACTTTGTTTCAACTGATTGGTGATCATTTGAGTTAAATTTGATTATACAATAAGCAATGATAGTTGTAATAACCTCAAAAAAAAGAGTCAAAATTACAATTTCCCACAACTAAAATCTTTGTAATGCTGCCAAAAATGTTGCTAGTTTTCAAGTTTTTATAAAAGGTTCTTCAGGCAAAATAGTTAATGCCAGAATGCAGTAGGTGCAGGAATGGTTCTTATAAACCGTGTAATTCCACACAAATGTTTTTCATGGCTTTAGCATTTTTGCAGGAGGAATAATTTTTAAAAATTCAAAAACTTGAAATTGACATACTATATTACTATAAAGTTTTTTTAAGTTTTAAAAAAAAACTTTAAAGTTTTAAAGTTTAAAAAAAACTATAAAGTTTTTTTAATTAGGAAAAAGCCCAATTTTTACCATGTTTTATCATGTTAACATCATTTTAACCTTTGTTTTAAATAAATTAAGATTTATATTACTTAAACTACTTAATTTGCAATTTAACAGCAATTTAATGTATGCAAATGACAGGAATACATTAGCTGTTCTTACTTTTCAAGTAAGATTTTCTACCAAAACCACTAATAGACTATTACAATCATATGGAATCAGTGTAGCACACAAGCCATCTAAAACTCTTCAAAACATCTTAAGTAAATAAAAAACACAGTAGCCCCAGAAGAAAAAAACAGAGTCATCTACAACATACAGTGTAACGACTTGCAACAAGCATTACATAGGACAGACAGAACACTGGCAGAACACATCCATAAACACCAAGTGGCAGTCAGAAGACATTAACTTCATAATATATTGACAGATTTAACCATAGTTTCAATTGGGAAATTGTGACCATCCTAGACCAAGCCAAATCCCAAAAAAATATTGTTGGGTAATTTCTGGCACACTGACAAATTAGCCATCAGCAGATTATTTATTTGTTTACCTACCTACCTACCTACCTACCTACCTACCTACCTATCTATCTATCTAGTATAGTACTATAGTAAATATTAACATAACATAACATAAGTAGAACGTAGTAATAGAAAGGATAATAAGACAGTAGGACAGGGACATCTATAAACTATGCCAAAAAGGGAGCAAAAAGACCTAAGCACCTTTAGACCAGCAATCAACATCCACTTTGAGCATAGATTAACTTCAACATCAGACCAACAATCAAGAAAAAAAATATTCCAGACCAGAATCTACCAAACAAGCCAACAGCAAACAGCCCAAAGAACCTCTAAGACCTCTCCCATCAGCACTCGTGGAGCAAGAGTCACTAGAACAGTGATGGCGAACCTGTGGCATGTGTGCCACAGGTGGCAGGTGGAGCCATATCTGAGGGCACATGAGGAGTTGCCCTATGTCAGCTTTCCTGAACCCTGGGAATGACGAAAAATAGCCCAGCAGGCCTACCAGAGGTCCAGAGGCTTCAGTGAGGCCTGTGAACATGCATGGAGTGGGGGGGGGGCAGCACAGCACGGGGGTTGTGCGCATGCATGTGAGGGGAGGGAATTGCATTAAGGGTGTGGCTACCCAGCCCAAAAAAGTTTTGCATTGCTGCACTAGAATATAAACTGAGAGCAAATCCCACTCCTCACTACCATAGCACTGATGACATTACCTAGTTTAGGTAATAAAACGTCTGCAAGAAAGCCACCAAGCTCAAGAGAGCACCAAGGAGTCCATTTAGAAAGTGACAGTCACCTAAATTATTTTAAAGAATAATGGTTAGTTTTTGCTATTCTATTTTATATCTTTCCAACTATCAACATTGTGCTACATTTAATATTCCGGCAGGAAGAACATCTTTCAGAACATTTAGAACTTTTCTTTGCAACCAAAGTCATTAGCTGTCAGTTTAGTTCAGGCAAGACATTTAAGTATCTTTAATTAAAATTCTGAGGATTTGCCAGGGCCAACCCTACCATTAGGGAGATGATGATGATGTTTCCCTCAGGCAAGATGCTGAAGAGAAAATAGCTGTTTGTCCTGAATTCTAAAGTATGGGGCATTTGTTGAAACAATTCTTTGAATTACAAGACTTCATTTAGGTCCCCGAAATCATATAGGAAAAAGAGGCCTACTGCAGCAGCCCCCCAACCTTTTGGGCGCCACGGACCAATTCTGCAGAGGGCAGTTTATCTGCGGACTGGGAGGGCCTGGTTTCTCATGCTACTTGGATCCTACACATGGACGGGTGGGGATTTGCTTGCTTCTGTGGACCAGTTCTTGGTGGGCCACAGACCGATGGGGATTGGAGACCCCCGCCTAATATACAGTGATACCTTGTCTTACGAACTTAATTGGTTCCAGAACGAGGTTCATAAGGTGAAAAGTTCGTAAGACGAAACAATGTTTCCCATAGGAATCAATGGAAAAGCGATTAATACGTGCAAGCCCAAAATTCACCCCTTTTGCCAGCCGAAGCGCCCGTTTTTGCGCTGCTGGGATTTCCCCGAGGCTCCCCTCCATAGAAACCTTACTCTGGACTTCCGTTGCCAGCAAAGCGCCTGTTTTTGTGATGCTGGGATTCCCCTGCACCATCACAAAAACGCGGAAATGCAGAGGTGGGGTTACCCATGGAGGGGAGCCTCAAGGGAATCCCGGCAGCACAAAAATGGGCACTTTGCTGACAACGGAAGGTCCAGAGGTGGGGTTTCCCAATGAGGGGAACCTTCACCTGGCATCAGAAGTCCGGCGGCGGGGCATCCCAGCGGGGGCAGCTGGTTCATAAGGTAAAATAGTTCGGAAGAAGAGGCAAAAAAATCTTAAACCCCGGGTTCATATCTCAAAAGGTTTGTATGATGAGGTGTTCGTAAGACGAGGTATCACTGCATAGATATTTGGCAGAAACGTATTCTGCATAAATTGTGTTTCCCCCATTGCTACTTCCTATTCTGTCCTTTTGAAGATATGAAGACAAAAGATGTTATCCTTCTGTACTCAGGACAGGACAAGTCAAAGAATGAGATTCCCCAAATTCCATTTCTCCCCTACTCACCAGCAGAAGACAGCCACCTATCACTCTTACTAATGTGGGGTGAGGCAAGTCTAGACAGATGCTTAGAATGGCAGATTTCGCCACTGTTAAATTACCACGTTGGATGGATGCATGGGATGAAGCGGAAGATAGTACTTTCAGTGCTTATGTTTTGTGTGACCTGTCTTATATCAAGTTATTTCTTAACCTGTTCCACAGCTTCTGACAGAATATTATTCCCATGCCCATAAATGCCCTGAAAGATGACACAGAGAAGTAGTATGAGGTAAAAGGAGAAGTAACAATGGAATGACAGTGCTTGAAGAATGTGACCAAGGAAACTAGTTCTAATCTTGTGGCAGTATCAAGTACAAACCCACAGAGTGCATGCAATGATATCAAAAAGCAATAAAAAGGCAAGAGCAGTTAACGTCTCAGTCTCTCTCATACACAGACAGAGATGTGTTTTTTGGATTGTTTTTTTTTAAAATGATGAACCTAATGGAGACAGAACTAGTGTATCAACTGACAGAACCAAGTTTAAATTGATTTTATGGATCACAGGCACTAAACCCTTGCTTTTAAATAAAGCCCACCATTTTCTCAGAATAGCATAATACCCATGGTTATTAAACGTTTACCCCAAATCTGATAAAACTCCAGTTATAAGCTCCAGTTGGGAATTTTGCAAGTACAGTGATACCTCGTCTTACAAACGCCTCGTCATACAAACTTTTTGAGATACAAACCCAGGGTTTAAGATTTTTTTGCCTCTTCTTACAAACTATTTTCACCTTACAAACCCACCGCAACCGCTGGGATGCCCCGCCTCCGAACTTCCGTTGCCAGTGAAGCACCCGTTTTTGTGCTGCTGGGATCCCTGAGGCTCCCCTCCATGGGAAATCCCACCTCCGGACTTCCGTGTTTTTGTGATGTTGCAGGGGAATCCCAGCATCACAAAAATGGGCGCTTCACTGGCAACGGAAGTTTGGAGGTGGGGTTTCCCAGCGAAGGGAGCCTCAGTGAAATCGCAGCATCGCAAAAACACAGAGGTCCGGGGGTGGGGTTTTGAGGATTTCGGTGTTTTTGCAATGCTGCGAGAATTCTGGGAGTTGAAGTCCACAAGTCTTAAAGTTGCCAAGTTTGAAGTCCCCTGGTATACACATACGAAACTCTTATTGGAAAAAAGGGAAGAGTTTACAACTAGAACAGTTCAAGTCACCCCAGTGATCATGAGGACCTGGAAGAAAAATGCAGTTACAAGGCATGCTGATGAGGAAGAAACTTCAATTAAACTACAGAATAGAGAGAATGCCACATTTTCAGCAAAGTGTTTTGGGATAGGAAAGCGTATCAAATTATACAGAATAGCAAAATATATTATTAGGAATATGTTTTCTCCAAAAGAACTATAGATGAACTATGCAAAATATGTTACCTCTTAAAACAGCGATGGAAAACGTTTTAGGCTCAGCATGTCAAAAATTCAGAAAATGCCTAGCTTGATTCTCTGGCATGTCACAGCCTCTCCACCCTACCCCCCCCCCCAACTGAAGAGAAACAATTTTTTAAATTTATATATATATATTCCAATCATGTTGTGCTGCGTATTATACAACCCCACCCCCAATAATTACAAAAATGAAGTTAGAGTAGAGCAAAGACATTTATGCAGTTATGCTTTTGACCGTCATTGGTGTTGGTGACTGCTGCCGTGTCACCCAAAATGGCATGTTGTGTCATCTTGGACATGTAATAAATTCACTATCATTGCTCTAAAGTGAACACAAGCGATTATTTTAAAAATCTAATGATTATTTTGCATCAGATCGTTTCTCCTTCCTCTAATCATCGGATTGTTATATAACCAATAAGCTTTTGGCAGAAATGGAACTAAAGTAAGCAATTTGTATTCCAAAATCAAACAAAAACCCAGTAACAGGGGAAAAAACACCCCAAGAATTTTAAAAGAAGGGTGCAACCTCATGAAGTATTTTAAGAAGTATACTCCTTTTTCTACCTTTCCTTTAGAAATTATAAAAGGAACCACTGGTAAGTAAGAAAACTTTCCCCAGGAAAGGGTGGGAGAACGACTTTCGTCCCGCCAAGTTAATTACGGCCGCCTCTTTAAAGATCAAAACCGAGTTCGCCAACTTTAAATAAACGTCGCAACGGCGAAGTATCAAGTGATTTAGCGCACAAAAACAGAGGGGAAACGACTGCAGTGCGTCAGAGACAAAAGCCAGCTCGTAGCCTCACTGCATAGCCATGTAGTCCGGGCGGGGGGGGGGGGAGTGGCGGGTGTGGAAAGGCAGCGAGGACAGACTTTTCCTGGCACTGCCCCGCTTGCATCTTACTGCTCCCAGCGCCCCAGGGAAGTGCTCGGCCCTCCTGTCCTTCAAACGGCGCCACCCAGGAGTTTCAGGCAGAGCAGAGCCCACCCACTCGTCCACCCCCGCCGTCCCCACCTCCCCCGCTCTCCCTGCCCTCCACTGAAGGCCTTTCAACTTTATCTTCGGAGTCACCACAACAATGCCATATACTGAGGAAAAACTCGCGCGCCCGACGCGGGCCGTCCCTTCCCCTCCTCCTCGGGCCGCTCGAAGAGAGGAACGTCCCCCCTCACGTACACACACTCAAGTCTGGAGAGCGGAAATAGCGTGCGTCGTCCTTTAGCCCCAGCGCTGGGCGTCCGAAAGAAGACTCGACTGGCTTTCCGCTTGACCTCCCCAAAACTACCTTGCGGGTAACACGCGTCCCTTCCCCTTTCCCACCCGAAACTACCGCGTCTTGTGAAATCTTCCCTCGTGTCCCCAACACGCACGCGAGCTGCGGAGCGCAGCAAGCGGGCAAACTAATTAAAAGTCACGGGAAGGACGACTGTGGAGATTCTCCGTCACGGGAAAAGGGCAGGAGCCCGAATTACCCAACCTCTACCTTGGGCTCCGTCCCTCAACGAGACGGCAGGACGGGAGCTTAAGAGTGAGGGCTCCACGTCCCCAGTCAATCCCCCTCCGCTCCACAGTCCCCTCGGACGCCGGCTATCCCACGCCAAAAAGACTCAACGTGGCGGTACCTTGAGGCGATCCTCCTGTGCGCGCGGGTCGTTCCAGGTGGTAGTGCGGTTGTTATGATCCACAAAAAACGGCCAGCCGGTCTGAGGGTCTATCTTTACCTCCCAGCCCGGAGGCAAAGGCTCCCGCTCGCCGATTCCGGCCTCCACCTGCATCCGCGTGGGAGACTGAGCAGCTGCGCTCATTGCTGCGCGCGAGAGAAAAGGAGGCGAGACGCAAAAAAATAAAGGCTGCGAAGAAAGAGGCAACGCGGAAAGAAATTGCCCGCTTAGGTCATCCGCTGGAGTTAAAGCGAGGCAGCTCTTGCCGGCCGGGCACCTTTATCCAGAGGGAGGAGACATAGAAGGGGGTGGAAGTATCTGGAAATAGCAGCTCCGCGCCAAAGAGGAGGGGAAGGTGGAGGAGCAGGAGACGGAGGAGGAGGAGAGACGCGGGGCAGCTGCCTGGCTAGAAACTTCTGGGCGCCTCCAGCGCCTTTGCATTAGCCGGGGCGGGAGCTCCTCGTTTGAGTCACTCTTCCTCGCCGTCATTATTCGGCAGTCTAGCAGTTAGGACCTTCGCTCCGCCTGCTGGGCGGCGAGTTGAAAACCGTCCTCATTCTGAAATCTTACCTTCTCTTCCCTTAACTGAGCTGTTTCTGAAATTCAAGCTGGGTTTTCTCTACCCTGAACGCGGCTTTGTTGGAAAAGGTAACTGAACTTTCTTGGGTTTTTTTTAAAGAATTTTCGCTTCTCTTCCCAAGAAGCTTCTTCAGTTCAGTTCTGTTCTTAAAAACTGAAGAAATTTCTTGGAGGACAAGTGAAACGTTTTCCAAGAGAACAACCCAGAAAGTTCAATTTGCCTTTTGGAAAAGCACTTTTGGGGCCACCGTGACCTAGGGCGGTGATGGCGAACCCATGGCACGGGTGGCACAGGTGGCACACAGAGCCATATCTGCTGGCACACAAGCCTTTGCCCTAGCTCAGCTCCAACTTGCATATGTGTGCGGGCCAGCTGATTTTTGGCTTGCAGGGAGGCTGGGAGGATGATTTTGGCTTCCAAGGAACTTCCGAGGGGAGAGATTGATGAGGGTGTTTTTACCCTTCCCGGGCCCCAAGGAAACCTTTGGAGCTTGGGGAGGGTGAAACACAAGCCTACTGGGTCCACCAGAAATTGGTAAATAGGCCCTTTCCGGCCTCCAGAGGGCCTCCGGGAGGTGGGCAAAGCTGTTTTTACTCTCCTCAGGCATTGAATTATGGGTGTGGGCACTTGCACATGCTGAGGAAAAAAAGATTTGCCATCACTGACCTAGTGGTAGGCAAAGTTGGCTCTTCTATGACTTGTGGACTTCAACTCCCAGAATTCATGAGCCAATCATGCTAACTCAGGAATTCTGGGAATTGAAGTCCACAAGTCATAGAAGAGCCAACTTTGCCTATCCCTGACCTAGGGGATTGAGGATACAATCATAGATATGTTTCTCTTACATTTCTTAAGAGGCCTACAGGCCTAGAAAAACAAGGGAGTCTGCTTCCTTGTTAACTGGCTTTTAAAAAAAAAAAAAATTAAAATAGCTCAGAAGATTAAACGTCTAGTCTTGGTGACCGACCCAGATTGGCAAAATAGTTTGCACTGGCGGCATAGCTGCCCATGTGAAAGGATGAAGAAAATTTGCAACAAGTGTTTCAGAATAATGGCTGCCGCTTAGATTAGAAATGCTGCAATCCTAAAAATATTTTCATTGGATTAAACTGAGATGGTGGTATCGGGTATCGTCATTTTCACCAGTGGCACTTGCACTGTGCAAAATTCTGTAGAGACTTTTTCAATTATTGAAACAGTATACAGTCTTACCAATCCATACCCGTACTGTATTATGCTAGCCCTACTGAGCAAAGCTACATTGCTGCCCTTATATTGCAAAAAGAAATAATAAATGCATGTCACAGATTATATTGCCTAGCTTAGATTTTGGGCAAGAAGCCACGATGACTCTGACTCAACAAAACAGCTGCGGCAGCATTGGAAAAGGCCTTGACTTAATGAGAAGGAAAATTTGCTTTCTTCTCTAGACAAAGTATTGCATCCTCCATAACCTAAAATAATCAGAGAATGCTGACATCATACATTTAATACTTTCCCACTATAACTACATGTTTTAATGTTGTCAGGTATTTTTAGCAAGTGGAACAGTTCCTTTTCGATTTTGCTTTACTATACCAATTGGAAAATAGAGTAGCCCGTCTGAATGCAAGGGACCATCACACTTCATAACTTATCCAGCATGTGAACACCTAAATTTTAGGTGAAATGGGTAACTGATGGGTGGTTTTGTTTGGAGATGTTATTTTTATATGACATGTCCTTACTATGTTGATGTAATTCCCAGCCCCCTTTGGAGGCAGTTTAAAGATTCCTTGATCTGTTTCAGTTTGAAGTTATTCTGGCTGTCGCACATTCCCTTGTTGTTGTACTCTACAAGTAATCCTCAATTTACAAGTTTGTTTACTGACTGTTCAAAGTTACAATGGCGCTTTAAAAAGTGATTTATGGCCAGAGGTTAGCTGCTACTGGAACAGCTAATTGCACGCAGCCCCGTGGCTCTGGAACGTGAGTGCGTGATCTAGTGCAATTATTCCTGTACCAATGAGGCGGTGGGAGAAGGTTAAAAATTATATATTAACAATATCAGCAAGCGATGCAAAAGTAAAAAATAAAATTCAATCACTTTATAAAGAATGAACAATGTCATCCAGAGATAAAGTAAATGAACGATACAGAATTGAATCTTCCCTGGTAAAGGGAATTTTTATTTTCTTGTTTGCCGACGGTACACTTTTTTATGTTTTATGTTTTTGCTTTTTGTAAATTTAAAAAAAATCAATAAAAATTATATATTTTTTAAAAAACCCAATTATTCCTGCACCTGTGCAAGTAGCAAAATCGTGCACCGGGATGCGCATGAGGGTGTGTTTTGGCCAGTTTTTTTGCTTCCTTGTGGGAAGCAAAAAATTCCCTCCTCAGAATCTGACATGACCTAAGGTGGACAAGAAGCACCATCAAGCAGCAACTGTTACGTGGTTAAAAGATTGGGTAACGCTAACAAATAAAAGAATATTAACCATCAAACTTGGCATGACTGACAGTTGGGCTGGCATAAGTATGTCTGGAGACACCATGGAAGAGGGGCACTGATAGAGGATTGGCTAGAAATTAGAAGGAAATTTTATACTCAAATTCCAAAGTGGTCATCTCCGATGGAAGCCATGATCTACTCTAATCTACTAATTTAGACAAAAAGTTACATATAAACATTTGCTAGACAACCATAATAAATTAAATAAATAAATCCTAGGCATCATGAACCAAAGCACAAACAAAAATAATATTTGATTATATCCATAATGACGGAGGCAAGAATTTCATATGCGCAACTATGGAAAAAAGAAACAGCCCTCACTAATTTAACGGTCATAAACAAGATACAGTATTGGAATTGGCAGAGATGAATAGGCTAACTCTGCAAATAAAGGAGAAGGAAGAAACAGATTTCTACAAAATCTGGGAGAAACTGTACGATTGGTTGGACAAGAAAAATAAAACAAGTAGTATAGAGGTAATCCATCTGAGAATTTATAGACAATGGTAAAATATTGGATAAAAGACTGAGCAATAAGAAGTGAAGGGAGGATTATCAATAATTGACATTGTTTGGGTGATAGATTACTACCATTATTATTATTACTATGATGAATGAGATTTGTTAAATTTTTGAAGGAAGGAAACGATACGTATAACTGCATAAGTTAGCAAATAATAATAATAATAATAATAATAATTTATTAGATTTGTATGCCGCCCCTCTCCGAGGACTCGGAGTGGCTCACAACAATTCAACAAGTACAAACCTAGTATTAAAAGCAATTTAAAACCCTTATTATAAAAAGAAAAACAATCACATAACCTAACAGACCATACTTAAAACATAGTAGCTAGGGGTATATTAATTTTCCCATGCCTGGCGACATACGAGGGTCTTCAGGAGCCTTTGAAAGGCAAGGAAGGTGAGGGCAGTCCTAATCTCTGGGGAGAGTTGATTCCAGAGGGCCGGGGCCGCCACAGAGAAGGCTCTATGTATTGATGTATGAAAGGAAGATATGATAGAACGGTAATATTTTTCTCTTTCTGATTTAAGTATGCAGAGATATAAGATGCTGTGGTGTTGTGTGTTTGTGTGTGTGTTTTCTGTTTTTTCTTTTTTATATATTGTTTTTTTCTTTTTGTATACGTCAGCTTTTTAAAAAACTTTGAATAAAAATCTTTTTCCAAAAAATGGAGGTAAGACAGGTCATAAAAGGGGGCAAAACTCACTTAACAAATTTGTGCCTATTTTGAGGACTACCTATATGTCTTTTGTTGAACCTCTTGCTCTGTCCCATGCTCCCATCACTTTTTTTCTCTAATTCTCCTCTTTGCTCTGTCTCCATCCTGCCCACTTCACCTCCATTTTCTTCTTCTTTGCTGCATTACTATCAGCTATGCTATTTTTGGACATGGATTCAGTGTTCCAGAAAAGAGTGTTAGAGTGCCTGTTCGGAAATTACCCAGGTCACAGGCAAAAAGGGCCTTGCCCAGGGCAATGTTTCTTAAAACCTTTTCTATGTCTCTTATCTCTGTTAGGCTGCTTCTGAACCCAGGTCTTTTTGTCAAACAAACAAACCAATCTAAATCCACATCCAAATCTCAAACCCAGTTGAAAGGTCACAAATGCAGGATGATACAAGAGAAAGTTCTTTCCACAATTCTGTGTCTGTTTTTTACTATATCATTTGTTCTTGATTTTCTCTCTCTCTCTCACTTTCTCTGCATCTCTCTGTCTGTCTTTCACCATATTACCTGATAGACCTGATCCAAAGAGCTAAACAGTGAAATAATTGCATTGTCGCTAAAAGATTGGGTAAAACATAAAAAATTGTGCCAGTCATTAAAGAAACTAACTAAACTATTCAGGGACTTTGGGCTGCGTGCAAGCAAAATGTGCATGACCAATGCAGCACTACATTATGAGTTTATTCAGACTATTTTATTTATTTAGTTTGTCATACATGTACAAGAAAACAGGCATAGGTATATACATATATATAGCATATACTCTCAGAAATGGGGTACGGTTCATGGTAGATAGTTTAAGGTTGAAGCTAGGGGGGTAACAACATTCAGGTAGAACATTCCAGGCATTGACTACTCTAGTACTGAAGCTGAATTTTCAGCAATTGAGTTTGGAGTGGTTTACCTAGAGCGGTGATGGCAAACCTATGGCTTTCAAGGTGCCCTAGCTCAGCTCCAACGTGCATGTGTGTGCCGGACAGCTGATCTTTTAGCTCTTGCAGAGGTTCTGGGAGGGCATTTTTGGCTTCCAGAGAGCTTCTGGGGGGGATAGGGATGGCGTTTTTACCCCTCCTCCCCAGCTCCAGGGAAACCTCTAGAGCCTGGTGAGGGCGAAAGATGAGCTTACTGGGCCCATCAGAAGTTGGAAAACATTTGGTTTCGGCCTCCAGAGGGTCTCCGAGGGCTGTTTTTGCCCTTTCCAGGCATTGAAATATGGTTGTGGGCACTTGCACATGTGCAATAGCATGCACACATGCTCTTTTGGCACCCAAGGAAAAAAAGGTTCACCATCACTGACCCAGAGTTTTTACCTACAGTATTGTGTGCTCATGGATTATCATTGCGGTTGAAGCTGAAATAGTCACTGACAGGTAGGACATTGTTGCAGATTTGCAAGATTGATGTCTGGCTTTCAAGGTAGACCAGACTACAAAACCAAAGTTATGAATGGTAATACTATTTTTATTATAAGGCTATGTTAACAAACTTGCAAGTCTGAATACACTTTCCTCCCTCCCTCCCTCCGCCCCTTTATATTCATGAGAGCGAAGGAGATTCCAGTCTGAAATACTTTCTCAAATTATAATTTCTGCCCTGGACTCAGATTTCTTTTGTCTTGATTGCAGCTCTTTCTCCTATTCTTCAAGGTTATTCCTTTTTCCCATTACAGTCTGATCTTTCCATCCAGATCCTAATAGTTTCAGGACATCATGCATCCCCACCTCTCATTCATTCTGGAGTGGCGATATAAAACTGGGTATCTGCAGGCTACTTTTGCCGACTGACTGCAATTTGGTAGTTTGACTCTCCCTAGCTCAAGGTTGGCTCAGCCTTCCATCCTTCCAAGGTCAATAAAATGAGAACCCAGATTATTGGGGTCAATAATTGCCTTTCGCAAGCTCCTTAAAACCCACCTCTGTTGTCAGGCATGGGGGAATTGAAATTTTCCCTTCTCCCTAGGCTTATAGAATGTATACATGGTATGCTTGTATGTATGATTGGTTCTTTAAATTGGGGTATTTTAGATTATTTTTAATATTAGATATGTTCACATTGTCTTTTTTATTGTTGTTACCTACCCCGAGTCTTCGGAGAGGGACGGCATACAAATCTAATAAATAAAATTAAATAAATAAATATGCTGACTCTGTAAACCACTAAAGATGGGTCATCAGACCTTAGGGACCACTAAATTCATAATTTTAAATCCCATTGACCACTAATATGATCTGCCTAATGACCGGCTGGGTGGATGTAAATAGGTAGTCATGCGACTGGGTGGGCATGGCCCACTCAATGTCGCTCACGTCAAGGGCTACCTCACCAGCCTCTACTCACTCCTCCCCTCCCACTTACTGCTCACCTGCCTACCCAGGCTCCTTGGTGCCCCAACAGGAAGCAGTTGTTGGAGCTAAGCAGCTACCACAAGAAAGAGTTGGCAAAACAGCTGGCTCAGTTCAAATTGGATTTGACCAAGAAGGAGGCTTAACAGAAACATTTCACTGAGGACTACAAGCATAGGCTTTCCAAGCAGAGTGAAGACCTGCGGGAATGCAAGGCCAGGTACCAGTGCCTAGAGGCTCAGCGGGCTGAGATGGTCAACCGGTTCCAGACCATGATGCAGTCCCACTGGAACAAGGCCCTCTGGCTCTTCACGATCAGGGGCCTTCCAGCCTTCGCCCAAAGCCCCGCACCAGGAGGCTGAAGCAGGCCCCAAGTTGGAATTTTGCCCCCCTTTGACCCACACAAAAAGACCACAAATGTCCGTTGCACATATCCGGCCCAAGGGCCATGATTTGAGGACCCCTGATTTAGTGCAATATAAAAAATGCAAAATAATTTTTCCACGGACCACCAAAATTTTCTCATGGATCACCAGTGGTCAATGGATTACCAGTGGATAACGGCTGGCTTAGAGAGGGCTGTAAAGCGGTATATAAGTAAGTGCTGGGTAAATTTCTTCTGGGTAAATTGGCTTCTTTCAATACTATAGAGCCCTGCTAATGCTCACCCTGTCGTGGAGAAATTTCATTTCTTTCCTTTTAATCAAACAGAAAGGTATCCTTGGCAGGAGTTCCTTCACATGATAGCATTATTTTCAGGGTCATTGGAACGACTCTTTGCTTATGTCAAAGTAATAATCCCTTGGCGCAGAAGCCGAACAAACAAATCAAATAGTTATGAATAAATGTACTCAGGTATATTAAAAGTTTTACATAATTAAATATTTCTTTTAAATAAATAACAAACCTAATCATTGTTCCTTCACTAAAACAAAACAATAAACGTCCTGAAACAGTAATGACACTAGAATCTCAAAATTGCTTCTTGTTAAGTAATACTGTGTATTCTATGTTCTGTTTTTTACATGGCACTGTATCAATTTGGTCTACTATGGAACTAAGATTTATGAATTGTTACTAAATTGCTTTTAATAGATAACAGCTCAGTGCCTGATCAGACCTGGCGATTAGAAGTATGTAGTACAGTATATGTATTATAGTTTGCCTCCATTCTGAAACTCAAGTCAATATTTGTGGGCTCTCTAGAAGGTTATCTCACTCCATTCCTGCCAAATACTTTTCAGATTCAAGCTATGCTGGTATCTCATAAAAAGGTAAATACTGTATGCTCTAATACAGTCCAGCTCTAAGTACCTGTGATCCTAACTTATTGGTGAAGTTAAACATATCAGCATAGTTCAGTCTGTGAATGATATTTAATCATTTAGTAAAATACAAAATTCAGTCACTTCCCCAAAATTCTGTAATATATATTAATAACAACATAAAAGACCATCCACAGTAAGCAAACATAAACCATAAAAACCATCTACTGTACAAGTGCCCAATTAAATAACATAACCCTCACTTGCTTACAAAATTCTAGCAGAGAAGATGGAAAACTTAAAGCTCTTCTGAACAGATTAGCTAGTAGAAATGACTGAAGGCAAAAGAATTAACACTAATTTAGAGAAGAGCTTGTGCTATTATTATTATTTATTAGATTTGTATGCCGCCCTTCTCCAAAGACAATGCCCCTGTCCTTTTTTCCATCCTTTCAAAATCCTAAGAAAAACCCATGCGTTTATTTGCTTTTACATTTATTCCAACAGTGCCATCACAGACCCAACTAGTAGACACAGGCAAGTAAGAGTGCCTTCAATGCTCTCCTCTAATGTAATATGTGTCATCATCTGTAAGTAGCGCCCCTGTAGCGGGCAGCCAATGGAAGTGAATGAGCAGTGTCAGTGGTCAGTAGATCATCAACTGATGTTGTGTTGAAGGCTAGAGATGAGCGTCCTCATTCTGTTTCCCTCCAAGTGCAAAGTGCAAAGAGCCGGGGTGGCGCAGCAGGTAGAGTGCTGTACTGCAGGCCACTGAAGCTGACTGTAGATCTGAAGGTCAGCGGTTCAAATCTCATCACCGGCTCAAGGTTGACTCAGCCTTCCATCCTTCCGAGGTGGGTAAAATGAGGACCTGGATTGTGGGGGCAATATGCTATGGCTAACATGTCGTAAGTCACCCTGAGTCTAAGGAGAAGGGCGGCATAAAAATTGAATAAATAAATAAATAAAATAAATAAAGTGCACGCTGTAATACACTACCTGAATGCTAAGGGCATGAACACTGCTGTGATGGATGCCCAAGATACTTACTGAAATTTACAAAATCGACAGTCAATGCCGCCCAATAATTTCTTGACCATTTTGAGATTGAAGGTGAGGCTTCAACAGGAGATGAAACTTGAGTTTATCACCATACTCCAGAGAGTGAATGTCAATCAATGCAGTGGCGCCATACCCATTCTCCTTCAGCCAAAAAATTCAAAAGTCAGCAATCGGCGAGAAAAATCTTGGGCATCCATCGTACACAAATCTTGGGCACCCATTGCAGTAGTGTTAATGCCCTTAGCATTCAGGTAGTGTATTACAGCGCGCACTTTGCACTTGGAGGGAAATGGAATGACGCTCAACTCTAACCTTCACCATGTCAGTCGATGATCTACTGACCACTGGCACTGCCTGTTTCCTTCAGCTGGCTTCTCGCTACACGATAGTAATACCAACTTCCTTCACGAATATTCCCCGCAAGAGGTAAATGCCTTCTAACCTTACTTTCCGGATAACCCTCATATATGTTGTGGTTGGCTCTGGCCCAGCTCCTGGCCCAGGGAATGGGAAGGTGGATGCAGGGGAAACTTCAACATGTCACAGGCCTGTGTTATTGCCGACAGAGTCAGTTCAGAGTTTAGTTTCCTCGGACGAAGAAGAAGGTGGGAGTGACTCAGCAGAGGGGGGTTTGGCACACAGCCCAGGTAGTCAATCTTCCTTATCTTCCATTGATTCGGATGAAGACGTTTTGGATCCATGCAAGCGCAGAATTATGTGTAGAAGAGACCAAGTAAGGACATATTACAGGAAATAAAGTGAGGCAACCTGTGTTTGGGTGGGGCTCCAGTAATTAGGGCTGCTGCTATAAATAGCAGTATGTGGGTTTGGCCGTTATGGAATTGATTGCAGTTCGTCAGGAATCCTGGGTTGCTGGTTTCTGGACTTTGCTTGTTGATTTTTCACGCCTTTGAAAACAAAGCAGAGCAACGTGTGTGTGTGTGTGTGTCTTATTTCGTTGGAAGAAGAAGGGGTGTGAAGTTTCTTCACAGCTGCTAGCTAAATACTTAATGACTGCTTAAGGTTAATTGTACAGACTACCCAGTTGTTTTGGGACGAGTGCTCTTTGCAATAGAAAAAGAGTGCTTAGTTTATTTTGACTTTTGGGATAAAGAACATTGTTTTGAATTTTCAAACGTGTGTGTCTGAAGTTTGTACCCTTGAATTTTCAGGAGGCTCCTACCAGAGAGCCCGGCAGAACAGTATATAGGACAAACAGGGTAACCTTTGTCCAAGGCAATGGGGATAAGCCTAACATCAAGACTCAAAGTAATCTCTAATGTTTGATTACAGAGATCTCGAAGTTGCTCTTTTGGAACAAAAAAACTACATCAGGATTGTTTGAACAAGAGACAGCCAAAATCAAAATCACAGATATTGAATTGCCTTAGGTAACGCAGAAGACTAATTGCTAATTGAGGAGACAGTTCAAAATTTGCCTCCACTGTAATCTGTAAAACTGCCTTTTCCTCTCCACTTTGCCTGATCTCTGTTTAAATTGTAACCATTCCATGCATCCAAGTCAGTTTCAGTTCACAAAACATTAGGCCATTTAATAATTTTTTTTATTCTGAAAAGATGCTATTTATAATCCTCTTATTAATGCATTAGAGTAAGATGAGCACACACACCCAGTTGATTCTATACCGACTTTTAAACACTTAACATGTAGTTATTATAGCTGTTGAAATATAAACAACCACAAAAGCAACTCCTTATTCTGGCAACACTTGTCAGAATATTTCAGAGGTCTCTCTTTTGTAACCCTATCTACCAAAAGAGCTGGCTAACTATATTTTTAGCTCGTCTTAGGCAAAGATACTGTCAGGAGAAACCAGTGGAAGAGAAACAATACAATGCACAACTCTGATATGGTCACCTTCCATAGCTTTTTAAGCAGGTTTTTTTTATCAGCCAGGATATTTGGTTATCTGCCATACTGTATTTGATGTTATTTTGGATAATTTTATTTATTTTCAAAGTTAAAACCCAAAATCCAAACAGAAAGTTTAAAAATCAGACAAAAATGTATATAAAACAAAACATCAAACATACAAATAAAATGTCCCCCGTGAGTTGAATATTCATAAACATATTTCAACAATATATTTTTACCTCTTGCAAACAGCTCCACAATTTTTAAATTTATACATCTAAATTTCCTATATTACTGTTGTAAGGAATATCCTTCTGGGTCCAGTTCCAAGTGGGGGAAAAGACACTGGAAGCATGGTGACTGCTTGGAAAGATGGTTTAATGGTGGACAGCAGGACCACATGGTCTGAGGTCCTGGGCAAAAGGGGGATCACATGCCTTGAGGAGGTTGAAGAAGGGCCAAGATGCTGAGAGTGTCCTAGTTTTATACCTTCTTTTGGATCCATGTATTCTCTTCCTGTGTAAGAAATGTATCCCATTGACTGTCAAACTCCCAGGGGGTGGGGATCTTAGCTAACTCTGTAGGCTTCCCCTGTATCTCAGGCTAGTTTGAGTGCTAGCTGATGCAATTTTCCCAGGTGCCCTGTAGTAAGATTCTGTTTGCTAGGTGGGGCTTCCTGAAAGGGGTAGATCTTTGTTATTTAGAATAGACTGGCCCAGGCTACTAACAAAGGGGGGTGGGATGAGTGAGCTGGGCCCATTCCTTGATGGCACATTGGCAAAGGTGAGGGCTACAAACAGCGAGTCTGTTTCCTGCCTAATGTTCTATCGAGCTCTCTGGTAGAATCCTCCCAAAAATGCACAGATACAATTTCAGACACAAACACGTTTGAAAATTCAAAACAATGTTCTTTATATCAAAAATGCAAATAAACAGAGCACTCTTTTTGTATAGCAAAGAGCACTTGTCTCCAAACAAATTGGTACTTTGTACAAGTCCCTTATCAGTTCTGTGATACTTAGCTTGCAGCTGTGATGCAATTCACAGTCCTTCTTCTTTCACAAAATGAAACACACTTTGCTCTGGGTTAGTTTCAAAGCGGGGGGAAATCAACACACAAAGATCAAAGTCAGCAAAGCAGTCATGAAACACAACGATCAGATAATCCTCCACAACGGCCAAACCCACAGGCTGTGATTTATAGCAGCCTCACTAATTACCACAGCCCCACCCAACCACAGGTGGCCTCATTTTCTTTGATAATAATCTCTCAGTTGTTGCCTATGCATCGCTCTCTGCATGCGTGGCTGTATCATTAACTCTTGTTCTGAATCCAAGGAGGAGCTAGATAATTGATCTCCTTCTGAGCTCTCTGCCACACTCTCCTCCTCCCTGTCACTCATGTCTTTTTGGTCAGAGGAGCCTTCATCAGCAGATTTCACCGAGGGCAAAACAGGCCTGCAGCATGTGGATGTCTCCCCCACATCCACAGTCCTTGGGGCAGGAGCTGGGCCAGAGCTAACCACAACACCTAAAAGCATGTTTCTCACTTTCTCATCCAGGGATATTCTATAATATTCTGCCATTTTAATATTCCCTAAAATATTGTATTCCTCTAGAAGTGGGAGAGCTGTTAATTTCCTACATTACTATATAACAAAAATATTATAAATATGAAAATCTATTCAATCAGCCAATTTGACCTACCATTTATTTACTGTAAGCAGCCAGTAATCCCAACAATGCTAAACAGTCTGTTAATGATCTATTATTGTATTTAACTCGCAAAAAGTCCACAAATAGCTTCTAATGTTCCATAAACCTACTGCAACCATTATATCTGATCCATCTAGAATCAAATACCATCGATTGATACTTAACATTAAAAATAACTTCTTCCATTGATTTTCTTTACTTTAAAAAAAAAACCTATCTGTGATCTTTCCAAACAACTGCATCTCTCACTCCTCAAAATCATAAGTCTCTTCGTAGCAGTTGCTTTTTAGTAGATTGTCCTACAAATTGGAACTCAATGTCGCTTAACAATTGTCTTTTGCTTGCATGTAGTAAGTCTGTTCTGCAAACTCCATCCCCTTTCCCAAGAAGGTCCGGTTAATTACTCATCCATTCAATCATGTCTCTTATAATTGAATATTTTGAGTTAATTCCCCCTTCAGCTTCCTCTAGCAAGTCTCCAATTCTCAAACACATCTCCTTCTGTTTCAAATATGTTACCAACAAATTAATTTCTGGCCACCCTGGTTGTGTGTCTGATTTAAATGTTCTGCCTAGATGTCTTCTTTAGATTGATTTAAAATTGTTATTAATTCATCAAACCTTTTATCTAATTTTTCATTTAGAACTTATAAGTTGAAGTTCAATGCACCACTTTCAGGAGTACCCTCTGCCATAAATTATTTTTCTAACACTAGATAGCATAGCTTAACAAAAATAGCCTTATTCCACCATATTATTGGGAAATTTATATATCGACTAGCTAATAACAGGATATTTAACCTACAAACTCTTAACTTTGTTTTATTTGCAAGGAAAAGAACAAGATGAAAATTATTTCAACTTTTATTAATTAAAGGAGTCATTTATCCATATAAGAGAAACATTATTTATTATAAATTCAGCCATTACTGTGATGCAGTTCTACCAAACTTAACACTTACATGATGCAGTAAATGGTTTTCTTTCAGATGAAAAAAAAAAGAGAACTTAGACTTCCATTTAAACCTTTGCTCCAGGCATTTCGCCCTTCCCAATCCAAAGGTCTATGATAATTCATTTATATTCAGTGATAGTCATGCTGTATATCTTTCCTAAGGTTTAGCATCAAATCACAAAGTGAAAATCTTGATTTATGAAGTTTTAATCCTCACAAATGCTTATTGCATATTCCATATGCCTTATTAATTTCATTTTTACGCTGAATCAGTAAATAAAGAATGAATGCCTGCAAAGGGCTTGAAATAGGAAGCTATTATATTTGCCTACAGGAAGGAAAGTTTTCTTTTAATTCCCACCCTTTAAATTAACTGTGAATAAGGGAAAGGTTTATTTTACATTTATTGATGAAAACAAAAGTTGTACAAGGACTTGACAGAAGAGTCAAATGACAGCAGAGTCACTGCTAAAAATCTACCATGTCTATGAAGATGAAAGACTTACTGCTTTTTGTTTGATGAATTTAATCCTTTCTTAACGAATTAAATGAAACAGGATTTCTATTACATTTCCTTCCTGATTTAGTTATCTTTTTTCCTTGCACCAAACTCTACCCAAATTTGTTTTTCCTATTCCCTTCTCTTTATACATTTTATTTTACACTATTTCTATCCTGTTTTTCCTTAATTCACTAGTGTTATATCTGCTGGAATGAAAGAAATATGTATCTTATGTATTTGGTACGTGACTGGTTTATGAATGAGACAATAGTTGATATATGCAGATAGAAAATCAATTATATAAATTATGCACTTTATTTTACAGACAATTTTAATTGATGGTTAATATTACTTCAAGCTCTGGCCGAGATACAGAATTTTGTAAACATACTACAGTATTTGTAGCTTTTTTACAGCTTAAAAACCAGATAACTTAGAGAAAATTGAAATATATACCGGTATTTAATAGTCATGTTTACACATTTACCCAGCTAAGTTTACTCTCTCTGGTATTTTAAAAACATTCAGTGCCTAGTCAAGAATACTGTAGAACCACTCTATATAAAAAAATCAGCAAAAGAGAATTTCATAAGAAAATTAGGCACTAAATCCTTTTTCCTTTGCTGATGAAAATAGCAGTTCCACAAGGGCATCTTGCATTTCATGTATGAGCGGATTCTTTTCTTTCCCCTTTATATACCGGATAGAGTACGGATGTTCTAAATTAAAATATTTAGATTACAAATTAATATTAAAAATTTTGAAATAAGAAAAAAAACCATGTGCACCTTGTTTTATTGTATTCTACATTTAAAGAAAACCATTGAGTTATTTTACTCTCTTCGAAATTGTTAAACATTTCTAATTTTTGAAATCAAATTAAAGATTGAGAATAAAATAGCATTTACTGATTTATTTGTCCCCTCCACTCTGAGTATTTCCTAGGCCTTCCCTTTTTGGAATGTGGGTTCTAGAAATTATTATGGGGTGGTGCACACACCCACACACAGAGACACACCCATACCCACAAACTACAAATAAACTGTATAAACACATACACAACTCACTAATGAGGATTTTTACGCTTGGTTTTAACTGGAGTTAAAAAATAGGACAATCTGTGTACTATTCAGGACTTTTCTCCATCTATTCTTCTTTTGGTATGGAAGATCTTAAATTCAGGATCATCTTTCTTTCAGATATACAGTGTTCCCTCACTTTTCACGGGGGGTGCGTTCCGAGACCACCCGCGAAAGTCGAATTTCCGCAAAGTAGAGATGCGGAAGTAAATACACTATTTTTGGCTATGAACAGTATCACAAGCCTTCCCTTAATACTTTAAACCCCTAAATTGTGATTTCCCATTCCCTTAGCAACCATTTAGATTATTACTCACCATGTTTACTTATTAAAGTTTATTAAAAAAATATTTATTAAAGGTGGACAAATGTTTGGCGATGACATATGACGTCATTGGGCGGAAAAAAACGTGGTACAGGGGGGGAAACCGCGAAATATTTTTTAATTGATATTTTTGAAAAACCGTGGTATAGACTTTTCGCGAAGTTCAAACCCGCGAAAATTGAGGGAACGCTGTATACAGTAATCCTGGGTAGATAGATACTTGAAAAAAAAATGAAACAAGAAAAACAACAAAATGAAACAGAAAACAACAAGAGGAAAGAAAGCAGTACATTAGGAAAGTACTGAAATGCATGACTCAAGGCTTGAAGAGAGGAACAGCTGTACGTTTCTGGCAGTAAGAGCTGGAAAGAAGTAGGATACTTGGCAGGCAGCACAGACGATGCCAGGCTTATGAAGGAAACCAAGCAATAGCTCTCGGGAAGCAGGTTGCAGACTGGTGGAAGAAGCTGAATGCAAAGCATTCAGTTCAGAAACAAATGCTCCGGGGAAACTTTGGGGGGAAAAACATAGGCATAAATAAGCAGTACCACTGGAAAGTAAGGAACTACTAAGGAAGGACATTTCTGAAGTTTGATTATCTATGAAAGTAGCAATATATAAAATTCATGTATTGAAATGACTAAAATCATCCAAGCTTTGTCAGTAGCGCTGTACAGGGGTGGGATTCTTTTTTTTTTTTAACTACCGGTCCTGTGGGTGTGGCTTGGTGGGCGTGGCAGGAGAAAGTTACTGCAAAATCCCCATTTCCTCCTGATCAGCTGGGATTCGGGGACAGATAATAGATGGGGTGGGGCCAGTCAACTGGTTGTCCGGACTACTCAAAATTTCCCCTATCAGTTCTTCAGAACTGGTCAGAACCTGCTGAAATCCACCTCTGGCGCTGTAGTATTTATCATACGGTAGTAATAATAATTATAATAATAATTCATTAGATTTGTATGCCGCCCCTCTCCGAAGATTTGGAGCGGGGCATGCAGAGTGCAGTAACAGAACCTGCACTTGTATTGTGATATTTGTACAATATGTTATTTGGCAATGCCCTATGGACAGTGAATGTGATTGCTCTGCTGCTTTGGTAGAAACAGGATGATGGTATAGATAGATTTTTGCTCTGAATCAACATGCTTAGTATCATAGAATGATTCAGATTTACCAAACAACAACACCCAGACATTCTATAATTGACTTCTTCTTTTAGAATCACTCCAGGTGAACATTCAGGATGCATAAAAGTTAATTTTGTACTACTATATTGTACTAAAATATTTTACCACTTCTTTGATAAAAGGATGTTGCATGCCAGATTGGGAAATACTATGTTTAAAACAAAAAAGTAGATAATGTGAAAATTCATAAAGTGATAGATCCTTCCTTCAAGAGTAAGCTACTTTTTTTTTTTAAAGAAAAGCCATGTGACAGTTATTCCAGTTAAATGATCAACAGAGAAGAACAGGAAGCTTTTAATGAGAAATAGAAGCAATAAATACAATTTCACAAAATGGCAAACAGATGCTAATTGCAGTTGGATTGCTAGATGAAATGCTAATTTTAAAGTAACAAAATATTACAACTTGGGAGGGGAGGAGCAATGATTTTTATGTAGAAAAATATCATTTTGGAAGGCCTTTTCCCCCCATTAAGCTGAGCAAGAAATGCATATTTATTGAATGAATATTCATTGCCATAATGACTCTTAAAATCCTGTTTAATAAACAATTTGGCCAATACATTGAACCCTCGATCATCGCGAGGGTTCCGTTCCAGGACCCCAAGCGATGATCGATTTTTCGCGAAGTAGCGGTGCGGAAGTAAAAACACCATCTGCGCATGTGCAGATGGTGTTTTTACTTCCACCGCCGCAGCGCGTTGCTGGGGAGCGCGCGCGCGTTGCTGGGGCCGCTCCCCAGCTGGGGAGCGGATCTGGGGTTTCCCCAAGCGCGCGCGAGTTGCTGGGGCCGCTTCCCAGCTGGGGAGCAGATCTGGGGTTTCCCCAAGCGCGCGCGCGTTGCCGGCTCCGCTTCCCAGCTGGGAAGCGAAGCTAGGCTGCCCCAAGCGCGCGCGCGTTGCTGGGGCTGCTCCCCAGCTGGGGAGCGGATCTGGGGTTTCCCCAAGCGCGCGCGCGTTGCCGGCTCCGCTTCCCAGCTGGGAAGCGGAGCTAGGCTGCCCCAAGCTCGCGCTCCAGCCCACCGCCGCTGGGGTCTTACCGGGGCAAGAGGGGGAAGACCCAGGGAAGCCTCTGCCCGGCGGGGAAACTCCACCATCTACGCATGCGTGGAAGGGCACGCATGCGCAGATGGTGGAGTTTACTTCCGGGTTGAAAACTAGCGAAATAGCCCTTTCGCGATCCTTGAGGACGCGAAACTCGAGGGTTCACTGTACTCAGTTATTGAAATTACTATTACAATATTTCAGCTACTATAGCCAGATGCCTGCTTACATAATTTGCAAAGGAAATCATGTTCGAATGCAATATTCTGAATCAGTTTGACTAGATAAAAAATAAAGAGACTGTCTTTCTAATTCTATCTGAAAATTACAGAGGGAATGTAAACTATTATTTAAATATACACATTTAAATACGATTTGCAAGACCCCCAAATTTCCCTTTTGTTACCACAAAAGGCACAGATACTCTGTCTATTACCACAACTCAATGATACACTTTTGGAAAATATGTTTTTGTTTTGTTACCTGCAAAACAAATTACATTGTTGTTATATAAGTTCCACACTTCAATTTCAAGGATAACTGCTTGCATTTATACTGTATAGTTTGAAATTGAAGCATTATTAAAAATCCTTAACCTATATCTTTATCTCATTCATCCGTTGAAAAAGAAGAATTTTTGACACCAGATATATATCTATATATCTATATACAGTGATACCTCATCTTACAAACTTAATTGGTTCCGGGATGAGGTTCTTAAGGTGAAAAGTTTGTAAGATGAAACAGTGTTTCCCATAGGAATCAATGGAAAAGCGATTAATGCGTGCAAGCCCAAAATTCACCCCTTTTGCCAGCCAAAGCGCCCATTTCTGTGCTGCTGGGATTCCCCTGAGGCTACCCTCCATGGGAAACCCCACCTCCAGACTTCTGTTGCCAGCGAAGCGCTCGTTTTGCACTGCTGGGATTCACCTGCTGGGATTCCCCTGAAGCATCACAAAAACACAGAAGTCCAGAGGTGGGGTTTCCCATGAAGGGGAGCCTCAGGGGAATCCCAGCAGCGCAAAAATGGGTGCTTCGCTGGCAACGGAAGTCCGAAGACGGGGCATCCAAGCGGCAGCGGTGGGTTTGTAAGGTGAAAATAGTTTGTAAGAAGAGGCAAAAAAATCTTAACCCCCGGGTTTGTATCTCGAAAAGTTTGTATGACGAGGCGTTTGTAAGACGAAGTATCACTGTACTTGGGATTTTTAATGAGTAACACAATTGTTAAGTGAATCTGCTTTCCCCATTGACTTTGCTCATAAGAGGGTCGCAAAAGGAGATCACATAACTCCAGGACACTGCAACTGTCTTAAATATGAGTCAGTTGTCAAGCATCCAAATGTAAATCCTGTGACCATGGAGAGTCTTATGTGTGGGAAATGGTCATGTCACTTTTTTCCATGATGATGTAATTTTGAATAGTCAATAAATGAACTGTTGTAAGTCGAGAACTATCTGCAGTTTTTATTTAAACAGAGAAGGGCAAACAGTTCAATGTTTTTCTTGCATATACAAGGTCTAGATCAAACCTGCACAACTTGTGGAAGAGAAAAGGCCATATTGATATGCAGTGATACCCTAACAAACCCCTCATCATACGAACTTTTCGTGATACGAACCCGGTATTTAAGATTTATTTTGCCTCTTCTTCTGAACTATTTTCACCTTACGAACCTTACGAGCAGGGAAGGGCTACTGCCCGGATTGGCAAGGGGGAAGCGCAGTGGGGTAGTGAAAATGGAACTCCACCCCAGAACATCCAATTTGCACTGAAAGATGTTGAAAGAAAATGCAGGGTGTCCTGAATAAGCTACCTGCACAGCGTGGTAGTAAACATTTTGGTAGCCCTTCACTGGGCAGGAACAGTGTATTACTTTTTTTAAAATGCTGGTAGGGCCCTGAAAATGTATTCCATAGGTATTGGTAGGAAGTAAAAATGCCAAGAGATTGTAATCCAATGATTTGATCTGCATAAAGATAATCTAGGAAGCTGGTATAGCTAGTCCTCAATTAAGGGCGGCAATTGGAACCAGAATTTCCTTCGTTAACTGATACACTGCAGTGTCACAAGACCCTGTCATTTAACAACAGCAGTTCCAGCACTTCCCAATTGCCATCATTAAGCAAATCATTGCTAGTCATTAAGCAAGGATGTCATGTAATCGCCATTTGGGATCTTCTACCAGCTTTCCTATTGGCTTTGTAGGAATGTTGCAATGTTGTAATCATGAACCAAATGCTTGGTGCCCAGATAATAACAGTAAGTCTGTAGGGCTGTTGAGATGGCCAAAGCTTTGAGGGCCCATTGTTTACCATTGTTACAAGCTTCAACTGTTGCTGAACAAGTGATCATTAAGTATTACCTGTATTAAACACCAACTTATCAGTTTGCAAACCTGTTTGTAAACCTGTGCTTTACATTTCCATAAATTGTTTCAAAACTCCAGCTGTTTGGCTAGAATTCACAGTGGTGAAACTTATAATGGGATAATTGATCCCTCCAAATGGCTGAAGTACTCTCACTTAAATGAAGGCCAATGAAGTTATTCTAAGCAGGTAATTGATTTCAGTTATGTTATACAGACAGATCGTGATTGGGGCGGTAAATGAATCCCATGAAATAATCCAATTACTTGAATTGGCACAGTGATAGTTCTATGGAGAAAAAGTGATTATTGAAGTGATATTTCTAGGGAGAAAAAATAATTGGTTCCAGAGCCACAGAAATAGCCAAAGAACATTTTTAAAGTTAATATTTTATAGCTTTTTAATGAAATACTATATAACAGTAAAATAACATAAAGTGTACCTGGTAATATTCTGTGTTAGTTCTTCAAATTGAGCCTATTCTTTAAAAAAAAAAAAATTCTCTAACTGAACCTTCCTTTTCTCCATTTTGCACAAAAATTGTTAAGCATTTAAAATCCCAGTTGTACTTTGGCATGCATTACCCTCAATACCTGCATACAGTGGTAGCTCTACTTATGAACTTAATTTGTTCCGTGACCAGTTTCTTAAGTAGAAAAGTTTGTAAGAAGAAGCAATTTTTTCCAGTGTAAAAGCAAATAATGCATGCGATTGGGGAAACCACAGGGAGGGTGGAGGCCTTGTTTCCTCCCAGGAGATTCCTAGAGAGGCTCCACAGAGGGTTCTCCCTGCCTTTTCCGGTTACAGTTTCAGAGCTCAGTTTGTAAGTGGAAAATGGTTCTTGAGAAGAGGCAAAAAATATTGAATGCCCGGTTCTTATCTAGAAAAGTTCGTAAGAGGAGAGGTACCACTGTACTAAGTTAGCTACTCATTAACTGAATTTTGATTCTTATTCAATGTGATCTAGTATCAATCTATAATTCTGGTTAAATTGAATATTTTACTATTTGAACTTGCACAAATTGTGACCTACCTGTATGTATGTATGTGTGTGTGTGTGTGTGTGTGTGTGTGTGTGTATATACATACATACATACATACATACATACATACATACATACATACATATATATATATATATATATAAATGATGGGATTTAGATTTTAAGCAGGCAATAATTACTAAAACCAGAGCCTTAAAACATGAATTTAAGTCTATTCCATGCAAGAATATAAATTAAAATATCATCAAGAGATGTTTCTCTTTGAACTAATTCATAAAATGTGGCTCATTATCATTTCCCTAGGTAATTGATTCAACTGTCAAAATATTCTTCCTGGGAGAAATATCTTCCTAAAATTCAGCTGTAGTTTAGAAAAAAATATTCAATGCTTTGTAGGATGGCAGAGATAAAACTGATTATGGTCATGGTAACATTTCAGATACTTGAAAAGTATGTTGGCATACGTTGTTTAGTTTTCTCTACTCAGGGTTAAATATACTAAGCTTCTTTTTTTCTCAGAGAATTTAGTTTCCAGTCCTAAATTCTTAATCATAGTTGATTTTCTGTGAATCTAAATTTAGGCAACGCCCTCTGAATGTATTCCAATTTGCCCAAATGTAGCACCCAGTTAGACACAGTATTCCATATTTAATACATCCCAGACTGAATTAACTTTTTCTGTACTCATCTCATATTCTTGACTAATATTTAGATTCAGATTGAAAAGAATTCTGGAAATGTATTCAAATACTATGGCATCATCAAACTCTAGATATGGCTTATGTGTGCCTCTGATTTATATTTGTGAGAGTTATCCTTCCCATATCATCTATAATGGTTCTAAAAACATAATATAATCTTATTGTTCTTCTCCACTGGAACTTAATTTCTGTTCTTATAATACAAGAAATTGCCCTTAGATCACATGGAAGCAATAGCCAGATCCACTTCCCCAATATTATTCAAGATAATATGATTGCACCTGAACAAAAGAGATTGTTTTCATAGTCGAAATATTACATTTCTCAAATTTAAATATATCCTTAATCTTTTGAAAATGTTCTATACATGCATGCATATTACAATAGACCTGATTGAATGTACTTAACGATTAAAATTAAAATAATTTGACAATTTTGTATTAAGTTAAAACACTTTTATATTCCAAATTATTGCTGGAAGAGTAAAATTGTTCTAGCCTTGAGAATGCTACAGTTGATTATTCCTGTATTACAATATTAGCAATTGTTTATATTAACTTTAAACAGAATTAAAATTCTGTATTGCGATAACACTTATTTATTTATTTATTGGATTTGTATGCTGCCCCTTTTCGAGGACTCGGGGCGACTCACAACATATCAGAAACAATATAACAAATACATATATAAAAACCCAATTAATAAGGCTAAAAAGACTTTAAAAAGCTCTAATATGATTTAAAAACATTCATCACCATTCATTCAGCAAAACATACTACAGTAGTACACTCGCCTGGTCAGGGGACTAGGATCTAATGGCCCCAAACCTGGCAGTAAAAATAGATCTTTAAGCTTTTAAGGAAGTCGTAAAAAAAGCTATTAAAAAGACAAATGCAGATTACTTTGAATTACATTCAAAATGTGTATTGGACCATTAAACCATTTATTTTTGAACAGCATATTCTTGTAATAGTGAAAAATCTAAGACATTCTCCATTAATATACCATAATCATGCGGGGTATATAAATCTAAGTACTATGGCTACCTCAGAAGAGATAGTATATTGGGCTTAATATATCTTCAGATTCAGACATTTTTTAAGCCATCCAAATCTGCTACTTAGTGATTTGTTGAGAAAGTGTGCAAGATAAGCAGTAAATAGAGCCACCTTGTGGCATCTGGGCAAAATATTGTTTGTGTCAAAACGGAGTTTTGCTGTTGTATTGAATATACACAAAATTTAATGTCCTTTTTAGTCTACATTTTTCATGCAAGCCTGCTACACCTCACATCTCTTATTGGTTCAAATAAGAATGTTACATGAGGTCACATCTCTTGTAACAATTAGATTGTTGTACTTTTACCATGATTATCTAAATTATTTTTTTTCTTATTTCCATAATTAAGAATTATGGAAAACCATTACTGAATGACACCTTATTAGAACTTCTCAGACAGAAGCAGTCCTGATTGTAGGCAAATATTTTTGAAGTGATGATCTTTTATACATTGTAATTCTCTACTTTAGGTTATTATGTAAAATAACCTCTTACACAATAATCAAGATAATCTCTTCTTATATTAATGAAGTCACACTATTCATGAAAAACACAGATAAAGCCATGCCTTTGCTGTTTCAGAGATTAAAACTTAACATAACAAACGTATAGATGACTCAGCATTAACTGCTGGGAGGCAAGACTTTGGTAAAGTACAATTGTCTTGAAAATATTTACTGAAATCAAGGACAGCAAATAGCCTTAAAATAAATACTGAAGGAAGAATTTAAAGTTGGCAGACATTTTATTCATATTGGAGTGAATGGGAGATTGATTTAATAGGAAAATTATTATTATTTATTAGATTTGTATGCCGCCCCTCTCCGTAGACTCGGGGCGGCTCACAACAGTGATAAAAACAGTACATGGTAACAAATCTAAAAAATTAAAATCTAGAATAACAGTTTTACATTAAAAAGTCTAAAAAGAAAAAAAACCCCAATAGATAAAATACATACACACAGTCATATCATGCATAAAATTACATAGGCAAGTGGGGGATGTCTCAGTTCCCCCAAGCCTGACGGCAGAGGTGGGTTTTAAGGAGTTTACGAAAGGCAAGGAGGGTGGGGGCAGTCCTAATCTCTGGGGGGAGTTGATTCCAGAGGGTCGGAGCTGCCACAGAGAAGGGTCTTCCCCTGGGTCCCGCCAGACAACATTGTTTAGTCGACGGGACCCAGAGAAGACCAACTCTGTGGGACCCTAACCTGACAATACCACACAAATACCAGCATTGGTATTTTAAACCATCTTTTATAATCTATTTCAATTACATTATAAATGTAAAAAAGGTAAATTATACAAAATTATGAAAGCAAAATTTTAAAAAATAGATTGAAAACAAAAGCTTGGGATTTTGAGGAATCCAACTGATATGCCATCACTGGAAAAAAATCTGTCTCCCTTTGCAATCTGGTCCATCTCCCTCTCCCCCACACATACACACTTGTATTTTTATATGTAGGAAACACATTATGGAAAAAGTTAACATATCCATGGCTATATATTATCCATACATTATCCATACAATGTCTGTACATCAGTACACATTTAAGATTCTTCTCTGCTGATTTCATAGCTATGTTCCCAACATGAAAAAGGAGGGGCATGGAAAAGAGGAACAGTGAGGAGGGGATATGGTGTGGTCAGATACTTTCCATGCATCTAATTGAAGTCCCTGCTGGATGTAAAATACTGTATACAACAAAAGCACCAAGTATTAACTTCTATTTGAAGATCTCCTATAAAAAAACCCAGTATCCATTTCTTTTTTAAAAATTGGCGTTACTATGAAAGTTCTGGTCCAATTAATCCTTAAACTTTTATGTGACAGTCATTCAGATATTTGAAGTATAAAGTACTATCATATTATAATCCTTCCGTAAACAAGACCAGACTAGGCGTCTCCAATTTCTTCAAGCTATTTTCACTGGCTTTGTTTTATTATCTTTGATGCTTTCCTCTGAACATTTTGATCAATAATCTCGGCAGGCAAAATTATCCAAAAGTACTCACAGTCTGCATCTGATCTATAATTACCATAATGTTCCTTATTACAAGTGGGGATCAGAAGGGAAATATTTTGAGTTAGGGAAGGGGTTGGCAAAGTTGGCTGAATAGAATAGAATAGAATTCTTTATTGGCCAAGTGTGATTGGACACACAAGAAATTGGTTTTTGGTGCATATCCTCTTAGTGTACATGAAAGAAAATATATATTTGTCAAGAATCATAACACTTAATGATTGTCATAGGGGTCAAATAAACAATCAGGAAACAATCAATATTAATAAAAAACATAAGGATAGAAGCAGCAAGTTACAGTCATACAGTCATAAGTGAGAGGAGATGGGAGATAGGAATGATGAGAAAAAACTAGCAGTAATGGTAGAGCAGATTTAGCAAATAGTTTGAAAGTGTTCAGGCGATTATTGGTTTAGCAAAGTGATGGTGTTTGGGGGAAAAAAACTGTTATGTCTAGTTTTGAGGGTAGGAGTTGAAACAGTTTGTGTCCAGAAGGGGTCAGTAAATATTTTCACAGCCCTCTTTTTGACTCCTGACTTGACTTTCTATGACATGTGGACTTCAACTCCCAGAATTCCTGAGCTAGCACGATTGGCTCAGGAATTCTGGGAGTTGAAGTCCACATGTCTGGATACAGATTTCAAGGAAAACTATGTTGTGAACAATTGACCACACGTGTTTTAAGGAAGGCTATAATAAACTCTAAATGAAACACTGGGAAAATAGATGTAAGACCTGCTTGCATGGAATGAGTTTGGTTGCGCCTTCCCCCGACTCCGCCCAAGCGCTGATTCTGCCGCATTACAGACGAGCCGAAAAGGAGAACAGGCATTATTATAGTTTCCGAATCCAACACGACCAATTCTAACTGAACGGATTCCAGAGACACTTCGAAGTTCCCCTCTCAATTAGCCTACTTCTTCCTGCCTCGCCAACGCTGCCAGCTGCCCCTCCCGTTTATACGAAACACGGATCTCTTTCCCCATCCCCTGGCGCAGGGGTAGGCAAAGTGGGCTCTTCTATGACATATGGACTTCAACTCCCAGAAATCCTGAGCTAGCATGATTGGCACGCGTCTGGCGTGAACCAGGAAGAAATACGCTTGTATTTAACTCCAATGCAGCGTGCTTCGGAGACCTTACCAATTTCCGGGTACGTGGACTTCAACCCCCAGAATTCCCTCTCCCCTCAGCCAGCCGGAAATTCTGGGAGTTGGAATCCACGTAGCCGAAAGGCGTCAAAGTTAAGAAACGCGGCTCCAACATTCCCTTTCCATCGTGACGCCGAGGAAGGTGGGAGAGCGAGCGAGCGCTGGGTTGTGCTGCGCTTGCGCATTGCATGATTTCCTGAGTGGTTGGCGACCGCGGCCATTTTGTGGACCCTTTGGTTCAAGGCCCCCCCTTTCCCCCCTCCCCTCAGCCTTCTATTGACTCCTACCTTGGGGGGCTGTCGAGGCCTAAGGAAAAAAGCGAGAGGCCTGGAGCGGCTCGATTATTTTTGTTGCTTTTCTTTTTAATCGTATCTCGAAGTCTCCCTACGCTCCCCCCTTTCCCCCTTCGGTGCAACATCCTGGCTTTGACTGGGGGCAGCTTTCCTGTAACATGATGGAAGACGACGGACAGCCCAAGACCCTGTGAGTGGGACGGGGAAATGGTTGGGCCGCTGGGTAGGTGGGTCAAGGAGCGATGACTGCAGGGAGGAATTCTCTGAAGGCGCGTTTGGAGGGAGAAGGGTGAAGAAAGCGGGACGCAGGGTGTGGAGGGGACTCGCGGCGCGAGAAGGAAATGTATACACCTCGCCTCAGTTTACAGGAAAGACACAGGTGACAGAGGAGTGGGAGGTCCCCCACAAAATATTAGAAAATGAGAAAATATTATTTTACTGATAGAGTAGTAGATGCTTGGAACAAATGTCCAGAAGACGTGGCTGGTAAGTCCACAGTAACTGAATTTAAACATATCTGGGATAAACATAGATCTATCCTAAGATAAAATACAGGAAATAGTAAAAGGGCAGACTAGATGGACCATGAGGTCTTTTTCTGCCGTCAATCTTCTATGTTTCTAAAATGTCGTCAGGGCGGGTGGTAGATAGATAGCAGGGTATAAACCCAGAATAGACTTGGAGGGTGGGGTGCTCTTGTTAATGGGGGAAGGTTTGTGGAAAGTTTTTTTCAATTTTTATTTTTAAAAATAAATTTTTTAACGAAATGTGCCTGTCAGTAGCTTAGTATATTCAATTTGCACGGGCCATATGATAAATGTTGGTGTGTCTGAAACCTAGAAACTTGGGGGGGGGGGGTTGTTGCCAGGAGGGCTATTGCCTTTTGCCAATTGGCAGGGCTTGTGGCATAGGCTTTGTAGATTTGGCATTTCCTCCAGCAGTAGAAAAAGTTTTGGAAAATAATCGTGACTGGCAGTGAGGGGCCTCCATATGGTAGGAAAGACATTGCCAATTAAAAAAAGCTGGGAGAGACCAGAGGAAAACATTGATGTATGTTTGAGTAGGAATGTAATTTAAAGATTTATAATAAGGCTGCTTATTATAAATACTTTATTCAGTAAAGTAAGTATACTTCACTTTCAGTCAGACAGTGTGAGACTGGGCATTGTCACCTACAACAAAAACACATGGTCCTCATACAACCAGCACCAAGTAGATAAATAACACAAACTAAAAATGTGAAATATGACAACTAAGCCCAGATCATAATTACCCTTAGAGGGGAGCTCCCACGCAAATGACCCTAAATGCCCGAGGAAGAGCCAGGTCTTTAGAGCTTTAAGCCTGTCCTATACAAGTAGTCCTGAACATATGACCACAATGGAGCCTAACATTTCCATTGCTAAGTGAGGCATTTTGTTAAGGGAGTTTTGTCCCACAACCTTTCCTGCCATTCACATACCAGTTTCAGATGTTTTATTTTGTTCTGTTATACAGTGATCCCCCGTTTATTGCGTCCCCAACCATTGCGAACAGGGTACTTCGCTATTTTTCAACCCGGAAGTCAAAAATACCATCTACGCATGCGTGCCGGGCACGCATGCGTAGATGGCAGCGGCTTCCCTGGGTCTTCCCCCTCTTGCTGGCGTCAGCGAGGAGTTTCCCCACCGCCCACGCAAACTCCTCGCTGCCGCCCGCCCTTCGCCCGCCCACGCCGTTCATTCTCGCCGCTTTTGAGCTGAGTCCGGGAGCGAATTCGCTTCCGGACTCAGCTCAAAACCGCCGATAGCAAGCGGCAAGGAACGGCTTGTCTCGGCGCTTTCGAGCTGACAGCTCGAAAGCGCCGAGACAAGCCGTTCCTTGCCGCTTGGTATCGCCGGTTTTGAGCTCAAAACCGCCGGTTTTCAGCTCAAAACCGCCGATGGCAAACGGCAAGGAACGGCTTGTCTCGGCGCTTTCGAGCTGACAGCTCGAAAGCGCCGAGACAAGCCGTTCCTTGCCGCTTGGTATCGCCGGTTTTGAGCTCAAAACCGCCGATAGCAAGCGGCAAGGAACGGCTTGTCTCGGCGCTTTCGAGCTGACAGCTCGAAAGCGCCGAGACAAGCCGTTCCTTGCCGCTTGGTATCGCCGGTTTTGAGCTCAAAACCGCCGGTTTTCAGCTCAAAACCGCCGATAGCAAGCGGCAAGGAACGGCTTGTCTCGGCGCTTTCGAGCTGACAGCTCGAAAGCGCCGAGACAAGCCGTTCCTTGCCGCTTGCTATCGGCGGTTTTGAGCTGAGTCCGGAAGCGAATTCGCTTCCGGACTCAGCTCAAAACCGGCGATACCAAGCGCCCCCCGGACCCCCAACCCGGGTTTGGGGGGCTGCTAGGAAGCCCTCCATGCCGGCGGCAAACAGCCGCCCCGCCCCCAATCTTCGGCTCCTCGCTAGCGCTGTGGGAGTAAAAACACCGTCTGCACATGCGCAGACGGTGTTTTTACTTCCGCATCGCTACTTCGCGAAAACCCGCTCGTTGCGGGGGCTCCTGGAACGGAACCCTCGCAACGAGCGGGGGATCACTGTAATTCAAAATGAAGCTGTTCCATATATAAAAAATATTTTACATATTGTGTTCTGTTTCAGCTTCTGTAAATGTCTAGTGTTTCTTAGATTTGGGATATTTTCAGTTCTAGTGTCAGAGTCAGTATAGAAAGAAGACTACAGTAATGATATTCCTATTGCTGCAAAGGGAAGAATATGGGGTGGGTTTGGGGGCAAAGCAGTAGTCATTTAAGGAGCTAATGTCCCAGGGAGCCATTTTGGATGTAATTACCAATAGAAAAAGAGTAATTGGAATCTTGAAAACAAATTGGACTCCTCAGTTGATACTTAATGTTTCTGCAGATGGTGACTGCTGATAAGTAATTGGTTGTCTGCTGGTATCTGAGATAACCCTCAGGGCTTATTACAGTTTCATTTCAAATTTGATTTGCTAGTAGTCTGATGTTAGTTTTAGTTAGAAATAGAAAGGCATCCCCCAACTCCCCATCCCTTGCTTTTCAAAACAGACCTTTTTTGAATTAAAATAATTTAATATTCCACAGCAGGTTATGTAGTAACACCCCCCCCCCCCCCTTTACTACTGCTTGGACATTGAATTGGTGCAACAACTTGTCTCTTAAAATAATTCTCTGATTCCCTAATAAACTTTCTCAACCTGTAATGTAATTAGAAGATGCCAGACTTCCTCAACCTGTAACTGGAGGATGTTCTTTTATTTCAATTCCCATGCCTTTGGCAGAAAGGTATGGACATCACCTACTGCCCAGAAATGGCCAATGTATATAAGATATTAAGAAGCATGGGTTATATTCAATGCATTCATATACTGTATTGGAAAAGTCAAGTAGTCCATGGCTCAGTTCCTGAGAGGCTACACATGGCGTTTGAATTCCAGTAGGATTCATCCATCAGTCCTCTAATGGCTTCCCACCCATCTTCAGTCTAACTGATTCATCTATTGTACATGCATTTGACCCCTGATGGTGATGTGATTCAGGATATTTTAATTTATGCAATGAATGTTTTCATCTTTAAAATCATTCTAAAAACTTCACTGTCAACAAGAATATGTAGAAAGTGCACATACATAAATAAATTCAATAGGTTAGGATTTTTTACCAACAAATTCTATGCTGATGGCATACTTTCATTGTTGGTGCTTTTATATTTTTTGATTGGATGCATTTGAAAAGCAAAGCCTATCTGCTAAGCAAAGGCTATCTGTTTCCACATAGAGTTTTTGCATCAGTGTTGTGGTATCATTCATACTCATTGTGCTGCATTGCATTATCTTGTGCCTTTTTATGGAGACTTCAGAGCGCATTTCAGTAAGCAAAAATAATTTAGCCAGTTAGCTTGCCAAGCTTAGATTTGTGAACACACAATCCATGCTGTTAATGCAAGGCATAGTACATTTGCAATTTTGTTGCAAAGGTATTTTTGAATTTGATTGATTTTGACCTATTTGCTTTAGTTTTTTTTTACCACTTCAAGCAGAATAGTGCTGAGAAGAGTGTATGACCCATGTTTATTGTATTGAGTGTTGTAAATGTAATTGCACTACAATGTAATATATATATTATTACATTATTTATAGAATGTAAATGCTATATGTTGGATATTTTGTGCTTCCCAAAGTAAAGCCCCAAAGAAAAAATGATAAAACTTTTTTAGAAACAGTCCATGCTCCTGTCAGATTTAACTCTGCTATAAGAATAGAAATTTGGAATGGGAAGTATATTTAAACTATTTTAAAAAATAAATTTTAATGGATTGGTGTTAATTTAGTACTTTTATTCTAAGGTGTCTATCTGTTCAGGATGAGTTAGTTAATTGAAAGATTAATATATGTTGTGCGACAAATCAAAAGCACAGAACTATCCTCCTCATGCTCCTTTCAGTTAAAATACTGATATACAGTGATCCCTCGAGTTTCACGATCTCGATCTTCGCGAAACGCTATATCGCGATTTAAAAAAAATATTAATTAAAAAAACCCCCACTTCCGCGTTTGGCTTCGGAACTCAGCTGGGAAGCCGCGCGGCTGTTTTAAAAGGTCGCAGCCGGCCTGGGGGGCTTCCCAGCACCCCCCCAAACCCCCAACGTGGGTTCGGGGGGGTGCTGGGAAGCCCCCCAGGCCGGCTGCGACCTTTTAAAACAGCCGCGCCGCTTCCCAGCTGAGTCCTGAAGCCAAACGCCAAAGGCGAACTTCCGCGTTTGGCTTCAGGACTCAGCTGGGAAGCGGCGCAGCTGTTTTAAAAGGTCACAGCCGGCCTGCGGGGCTTCCCAGCAACCCCCCGAACCCCCAACCTGGGTCTTCCCGGCCGCCCACGCAAAGGGAAAACCCCGGCTCCTCGCTGATGCCCGCCGCTCGCCTGCCCGCCAGCAAGAGGGGGAAGACCCAGGGAAGGTTCCTTCGGCCGCCCAGCAGCTGATCTGCTCGGTAGCGCAGCAGCAGCGAGGAGCCGAATCGGGGTTTCCCCTTTGCGTGGGCGGCGGGGAACGCAAACTCCACCATCTACGCATGCGCGGCCATAGAAAAAAAAGGGCGCGCATGCGCAGATGGTGTTTTTACTTCCGCAACCCTACATCGCGAAAAATCGATTATCGCGAGGGGTCTTGGAACGGAACCCTCGCGATAATAGAGGGATCACTGTACCTCTGGCAAATGCTACTCCAGATTTCAAGGAAGGCTATGCCATATTTGGGCTAACATGTAGGAGCTCACTAGTTGATAGAAAAAATTAAAGCAAGCAGATAAGCCTGAATAAATATTCATTATAGCTGTTTGATTCTGGCAATGCATATGAACCACACATTTCAAATCCTTATGCTAGTTATATGGCTATATTTCTTGCACACTCCTACACATTGCTAAGGAGCTGTATTATAGGACTTTCGTAGTCCGAATTAGACTATAGACTATAGGTTCAAAATATTTGCAATTCAGCAAATTATTTTTCAGTTTCTTACTCAGTGTGAATTAAGAATCTAATGTAATATTTTCTCTATTATTCTAAATATATGGCTTGACTTCAGGAGTTTATTCAGTTTATTTCTGAATATTTGTCTCCTATTTTCTTTTCCTTCCTAAAACTTACTAGTATTGCATATAGCAACATGGAGTTTCAAGGAATTGGGGAGTATTATTCTGAGTCAAAACAGAATTTCCACACTCTATAAATTATGTTTGGTATTTATCAAACTGCAGTATTTTCTGGATAGGGAATTCATAGTCCAATTAGATTTGAATCAATTTCAGTTAGTTTATAACACTTGTTGTGTTTGAGACTTTGATCTTAATTACCCAGTTGCATCAATGGTCAGCCTACTTTACCCATTGTTAAGGTAATCTTAACAAAAGCAGTTTCTTACAAATTTGATTTGAAAATTGATAGATTATTGTGATTGTGTCTGCAAATCCCTCTAGAAGCCAAGGAATAATCCTTCCTCTAATGCATTTCCTCAGGAGGAGAAAGTTTCTTCTTAAATACTTCTGTGATCCTCATATTTACAGGATGTTCAGACACAAGAAAATGCTATTTCTAAAAGTATCCATATATACACCAGGCTATTACTTTTCAGAGTAATGTTATGCAAGTCCTAGACAATGTGAGCAATTTTTTTTAAATGCAATAAATAAAAGCAAGTCTAACTAATTTAGGTCACATAGCAATTAACATGGAAAATATGTTTCTAGAATGTCTGTGTTTAGGTTAAACTTTATGTAAAGCACAGTAAAACGTAAAATGAATCTAAGTGCTATTGCTGTCTATTAACTAGAAATGGGGGTCATTAAACCATCTATAAAGGCTTATTTTATTATTAACACATTCAGAACTAGACATAACATACATAAAAAATAAATATATGTTTTACAAATTTGACTTTGTTTTCAATGTTTGTTTGTGTGTGTGCATGTATTTTTATGGATGGAGAAAATCTACATGGCTGCTACCATAGGAATCAAAACCAACTTAATGGTAGTCTCTCTCTGTGTGTGTGTGTGTGTGTGTGTGTGTACACATTTCCCATTTCCACTCTGAGCTTCCTCCTGACCTATTGCCATATTATTGCACAAATCATTACTACTGTGCAACATTCCTCTAATTTCTGACATCCCATATGTGGAAACTACAGGCAGTCCTTGACTTACAATAGTTCATTTAGTGACTGTTCAAAGTTACAAAATGATTTATGCCAATTTTCACAGTTAAGACCTTTGCAGCTTCTCCATGATCATGAGATCAAATTTCAAATGCTTGCAACTGTTTTATACATCTGACCATTGCTGTCCCAAAGTCATGTGATCCCTTTTTGCAAACCTCTGGCAAACCTTCCTCAACGAGGAAGTCAGAATCACTTAACAACCATCTTACTAACTTATCAACTGCAGTGGCTCAGTTAACTGTGGCAAAAAGGTAATAAAATGAGGCAAAACTCACTTAACAGACATTTTGGGGTCAACTATAGTTGTAAGTTAATGATTACCTATAATTGTTCTTTGATCTTTTTCCAAACCAAGTACTGTGCATATGTGTGCATCTAAATATGAAACTATTAATAAATTGTAGATATTGATAATAGACATGTTAAAATGTGTATATACAAGTGGTACCTCGAGATACGAGTTTAATTCGTTCCGGACCTGGGCTCTTAAGTCGAGCAGCTCTTATCTCGAACGACTTTTCCCCATAGGAATTAATGTAAATAATTTTAATTGGTTCCAGCCCTCAAAAAACTCACAAAGTTAGTCTAAATTATGCAGAAAGACATGTTTTTAATGAAGAAATGTACATGTACATATAAATGAATAATGAAGTTTCTTTCACTTAACTTGTAAACTTTCTTAAACTTTTAAATTTACATATGTTCAACTTCTCTGCCACCCAATCCTGTAGGACAGAGGTCCCCAACCCTTTTTGCACCAGGGACCGGCTTTAAGCGATCAAGAGAGGAATGGGTGAATGAATGGACGGAGGGTGGGAAGGAAAGAGGGAAGGGACAGGAACAGAGGAAGGAAGCAAGGAAACTTATGAAAGGGGAGAGTAAGAGAGGAATGAGTGAAGGGAGGGAGGGAAGAAGGTGGGAAGGAGAAAGAAAAGAAGAAATAGAGGAAGGGAAGGTAAAAGAGAGAAAGAAAAAGAGCAAGAAAGAAAGAAAGAAAGAAAGAAAGAAAGGGGGAAGGGACAGGAACAGAGGAAGGAAGCAAGGAAACTTATGAAAGGGGAGAGTAAGAGAGGAATGAGTGAAGGGAGGGAGGGAGGGAGGGAAGAAGGTGGGAAGGAGAAAGAAAAGAAGAAATAGAGGAAGGGAAGGTAAAAGAGAGAAAGAAAAAGAGCAAGAAAGAAAGCTGCAAGCACCCCCCCGAGCCCCCCAGGCCGGCTGCAACCTTTTAAAACACGCGCGCCGCTTCGCAGCTGTCTCCTGAAGCCGAACACGGAAGTTAGCGTTTGGCTTCAGGAGACAGCTCCTTGGCGCTTGTATCTCGAATTTGGGCTTGTAAGTAGAACAAAAATATCTCTCCCCTCCCAGCTCTTATCTCGAGTTGCTCTTAAGTAGAGCAGCTCTTATGTCGGGGTTCCACTGTATTTCTTAAAGTATAAACTGGAAAGGTCACATTTTCACTTGAAAGTTGTGTGCCTCCATCATTTTGGATTCCTGGCAGCTACTCCCTGCACTTCTCTTGGGAGTCTTTTCCAAAAGTGACTTGGCAGTTTTTTTTCTCCTAAAACTGAGAGCCCCAAGCTGGCTTTGTGTTAAAGGCCTTCTCAATGGATAACTTCAACCATTATACCAAACTGGCTCTACGCAGACATGCTTACAAATGATAACATCACCTTACTAGTTACTATTAACTGCAGTCAGTATTTGTAACCATTTAAATTTTGTTCCTTCTTTCTTTCCCATTTGCAATTTGATATCATAATAAAATAAAAATTTAGAAAGAAAGAAAGAAAAGCATCAAGCACTTAGATTTCCCCTTCCATTATCCCCATTCTTTTCTTTTTATATTTTAAGAGCTTATTTAAATTTTATATTGTAACTTCTTGCTTGTATCCTAAGATTTTTTATTAATATTGATTGTTTCTTCACTGCTTATTTGACCCCTATGACAATCATTAAGTGTTGTACCACATGATTCTTGACAAATGTATCTTTTTCTTTTATGTACACTGAGAGCATATGCACCAAGACAAATTCCTTGTGTGTCCAATCACACCTGGCCAATAAAGAATTCTATTCTATTCTATTCTATTCTATATTACAGTATTGATTTTAAAGTTGAGATTAATTAAAAAATAAGAGCCATGGTGGCATGGTATTTAGAGTGCAGTTTATTGCAGGCTAATTCTGCCAACTGCCAGCAGTTCAGTTTTTAGCAGCTCAAGGTTGGGTTGGAGTCTGGAGTTTGTTCATGATGCGTTCGAGATTGAGTCAGCCTTCCATTCTTCCAAAGACGGTAAAATGAGGACCCATATTACTTGGGGCAATAAACTGACTCTGTAAACTGCTGTAAAGAGAGGGCTGTAAAGCACTATGAAATGATATACCGGTATACTGTACTGTAAGTCTAAGTGCTACTGCTATTGCTACTACAGTAGTAGGAAATTAATAATGATCAGGGATATTGTGCAACCCCAAACCCTACAAATATAAATTTAAACCTTTTTTGGAGAGAGGAGGGAAATGAATTCAACTTGTTTCAGAGGGAAAAGGAAGTTTAGACCTGGTTTGGAGGAGGAGGGGAATTTTTAAGAGAGAAAAAGAAGTTAATTCAGCTTGTTTGAGTGAAAGGCACTCTTTCATGGTGGCCATGAAAGTCTGCCTGCTTGCTCTGAGCCAAGAAGGCAAATGCCCAAGCTTGCTGCTTCAGCTTAATTGCTGAAGCAGGGTCATTTGGTGCTACTTGTAGTGTAGTGCTCTTATTCAGTTCACACTATGGCAGTGGTAAGCAGTCCTCACTGTTGCAGTTAAGGCAAGGTGATGAACTTTGGCAGGACTTCTCACAAATCATGAGCCCCGGGTTATATGGTGGTTGGTGACTAAATGTATTATTTATTTTTACAATTAAAGCAAAAGATTTAAGTATATTATCCAAATATATCAACAATTTTGATTTTTTTCTCACACAGAAGTTTTCAAAAATAACTGCCTCTAAATTTTTCCATTTTTTTTAATGTTCTGAATGTTATGTATGTTTTCCAAAATGACAAACTATGCATACATTTATTTTACATACAAAGCTTGTTCTTTGTATTTAATTATTTATTTTTTAATTTGAAAGGGTAATGGTTTTTGTTCTTTGAAGATTTCTTCTAAAAAAGTATAAAATACACAATTCTTTTGTTTCTAGATGCCTTCCCTGCTTTTTTTCAACTTCTAAAGATTTATCTAACTAAATGCAATATGCTGTAGATCATTTTGGTAGCATTAATCTTCCTAAAAGTAGGAAATATCATAATTGTTCCTTTACACAAATTATCAAAATATTGAAAGAAATGATCATTTTTAATGGTGCATATGGAAAGTATTTCCAAACAGTGATGAGGGCAGAATTTAATATTTCTCCCCTTTTGTCTTATTAAAATTTGGCAAATGGAAATTTTTTTAGATAAGGGTCTATATGGTATATCGCTTAAGGTGTCAGGCTTGAAAGTAAAAAACCCATGAATTCTTGACCTAAGTTAGGCACATAGGCAGCTGGGTGACATTGAGACAGGTTATGGCAAACCACTTCTGAAATCTTGCCAAGGAAATTGCAAGGACTTGTCCAGGCAAGTTCCAGTAACCAATATTGACCCAAAGGCACACACACAAAAGAAACCTTTATGGAGATTTGGGGATTGTATTCAAGACACATAGGTATACATTGGGCATTCTTGTTTTATATCTTAATTCGTTAACTGCACTGGCAGCATTTCCAGTTTGGTAAATTATAATGAAGAACCTCACAATTATAATTTTTTTAATCAACAGATTGTTTGTAATGTATTTATAAGTATTTATATCTGCAGAATATCTTGGCAAGATGTAAATTAATGACATTAATATTACCTTTTCTTTTCTATATCTAGCTATGTAGGAAATCTTTCCAGAGATGTGACCGAAGTCCTTATACTTCAGTTATTCAGCCAAATTGGACCTTGCAAAAGCTGTAAAATGATAACAGAGGTAATATTTCTCACAATATAATTTATATGAAATATCTTAACATTTCGCATAAAAGTAATTACTAATTCTGATTTTAAAAAAATCAAGTAAGATTGCAGCATGAAATGGCAGTTTAAATGTTTAATTAAGAAGTACTCCTATGCAGGCATTGACTAGGATTATAGACCTAATTGATTTAAGTGACAACTTTTGATTAGAAAAAAAATATTTTAAAATATATGCTTATTGACTCTTCTCAGCTCCTCAGAAAGATTGCTCGGGTCTCTAGTAACATATATGTTTAGTTTAACTACAACTATACTCTTTCGAATAAAGACTAGAAGGAATACTTTTTGTACAAAATAATTTGGGCTGTATTATTTAAAGATTATTTTGATTGCAACATTTTCTTTGTGACAGAAAAAAAGATAAAAAATCTAAGCAATTTCTTTTTAGGGACTACCCTATTTTCCCCAAAATAAAACATCCCTTGATAATAAGTCTAATTAGGCTTTTGGATGCATGGCAATAAGGCAAAATATTGGGGAAACATGATACTATGAATATTAGTCATAGAAAAAGAGTTGGGTTGTAACCATGATTTTTATGTATCTTTGTTTGAATATTTCGTTAATAGTTTCAGATGAACATCAGAATAAAACATGTTTTATTAGGATGTAGCCTTGCTTTTTTGCAGTCCAATGGATGACTAAAATATTTCCTTTTAGAGAGGATGGAAGTTCAGAAACAGAGAACCATTACAGTGGAACCTCGACATACGAGCAGCTCTACTTACGAGCTACTCGAGATAAGAGCTGGGAGGGGAGCGACATTTTTGTTCGCCTCCCGAGCTCACATTCAGGATACGAGCGCCAAGGAGCTGTCTCCTGAAGCCGAACGCTAACTTCCGTGTTCGGCTTCAGGAGACAGCTCCTTGGCGCTCGTATCCCGCGTGTTTTAAAAGGTTGCAGCCGGCCTGGGGGGCTCGCTGGGGTGCTGGCAAGCCCCCCAGGCCGGCTGCAACCTTTTAAAACACGCGCGCCGCTTCACAGCTGTCTCCTGAAGCCGAACGCTAATTTCCGCGTTCGGCTTCAGGAGACAGCTGCGAAGCGGCGCGGGTGTTTTAAAACGTCGCAGCCGGCCTGGGGGGCTCGGGGGGAAGCCCCCGAGCCCCCCAGGCCGGCTGCGACGTTTTAAAACACCCGCGCCCTTCGCAGCTGTCTCCTGAAGCCGAACGCTAACTTCCGCGTTCGGCGGCAGCGGGTTTTTTTGTTGTTGCACGGATTAATTGACTTTACATTGTTTCCTATGGGAAACAATGTTTCGTCATACGAGCGTTCCGACTTACGAGCCTCCTTCCGGAACCAATTAGTCTCGTAAGTCGGGGTTCTACTGTATTATGTATTAGACTATTGAAATTGACTTGACTGTTGGATTCATTTAGTGATTTTCAACAAGTTATATCTTTCATTATTAAAAAAAATAAAACTATCAAATATGTACATAAATAATAGAAATTAGTATTTTCAATATGAAAGGTTTACAATCTACATTTTTTTCTTTTCATTTTCATTAAAGTAATACGTGACTATTTGAAATTGGGTTGTTTTTAAGTGCTAAGAAATTAGGGCTATAGAACCCTGGAAGAATATTCCTCCTTTTAAATTTTAATAGCTCCAGGGAAGGGATCTATTGCAAGTACTAGAACATTTTTTAAATTCTGAAGGTCTATTTCTAAATGGGTTGAAGTTGCAACGGATACAGTCCAATACTGGAATTTGCAATTTTGAAAATAATCATTTTGACCAACCTTCACTAGTTTATAGCCATTGCTGCTTCTCACACCAACTGAAATCACAATGTTCACTTTTAGTAAGTGATATCTTAACTTTTATCACAGTTGTTTCAATATTAATAACAATCTGTTTTCTGTACACAATGTATCAAAGGAAATGTATTCCTGGTTTTAATTCCAAATTTATATTCTGATTTTTTAAATGGTAATTTCAAGGGGCTTCTATATTATCAATTTTTTTAAATGGCACAGTAGATAATTCATTAGAAATTTAAATTGTATGTAACATTTTTCTGGAGTTGGGCATATAGATTGTAACATTGATTTTTGTGTTTTAAAGATTAAAGATTTGTGTTTTAAATACTAAATATTTTAAATATTAAAGATTTATTTCTTTTTTAGCGACCACCCATAGGTAACTGGTAACATTTATTTTGCATTTTATTATTTATATATTAAATGTAATATATCTACATATAGAACCTGATCCATTAAAATATCAAGCTAAAACTCAAATAATTTTAAATGATTTACTGCATTTTGCTGTAATTTTCTAACTCACATTCTTGCTTTTAATGCTTGTGAAATCTGAAACAATCACATACATGCTCCCAAATCTGGGCTTTGAAATTGGTAAGTACTTGGAGCGGAACATGTTTGCAAAGGAAATAGCTCCAGTTATCAATAAGCCCCCTTTTCCTTCAAAACTTACATAATTCTATGTGTAAAATTTAAAGGAAGGAATGAACAATTTTAAAAACACACATATGTATAACCTAACATAATGGATGTAATCTTACCTCAAGTGTCTTCTGGATCCAGTTCGATAGAAGCTGGAAGCATTAATGTTGACAAGTTCAGAGGCTAATTTTGTTGATAATTTCAGTTAGGACCACAAGCTGCAGTTAAAACATCTTGATTCTAAATGTGCAATCCATCTAAACAGTGTGATGAATTTTCAAGAAAGGCTGTTCTGAATTGAACCTGCACTTTCATACATGATGACCTCTGGATGTAGTTTTGTGGATGCTATAATTTGAGATATTCTTTTGACAGAATATTCAACAATTCTTACAGCTACTTTGTAAGCACTTATGGTAATATTTTCTTTTCAAGCTTTAAGTAATATATTTTCCTGGATTTTCTTCTCAGCAACCCGATAGCAGAAGAGTCAACTCTTCTGTTGGATTTTCTGTTTTGCAGCATACAAGCAATGACCCTTATTGCTTTGTGGAATTTTATGAACACAGGGATGCAGCTGCTGCATTAGCTGCTATGAATGGGAGAAAAATTTTGGGAAAGGTACGTTACAAAAGAAAAAAGAATGACATGTAGCAAATTAAGTAAATAGGTTATGATTCATGGCAAGGATTTTTTGTCCCGGTTTTTAATTAGAAAAACCTTGAAACAATGTTTCTATAAAGAGAAACACTCTTTTTGTTGGAATTGATCCTGTACAGACTCTTCATTGACCTAAGAATTAATCCAGTACTGATTTTTTCCCCATTATTTTTAGGAAGTAAAAGTTAACTGGGCAACAACACCAAGTAGCCAAAAAAAAGATACTTCAAGTAAGTAAATGTTCTGAAGCAATATTATGTAATCCATGTATTCAGTTGGATTGTATTCATTGCTTTACTTTGGCAGTATAAGAAAGCTAAAATTTTTGCATATAGCAGAAATGCATTTCTATTTTTTCCCCTCCAGATCATTTTCATGTGTTTGTGGGAGATTTAAGTCCAGAAATAACAACAGAAGATATTAAGTCAGCATTTGCTCCTTTTGGTAAAATATCGTAAGTACTATACTTTTTACCTTAACTCATTAATACAAACAGAATTAAAAAGTAAGATTGTTCTTTTCTTAAGTTACTGTCGTTTATTAGGCATAGAATTATTTACATAATGCAATGAGAATTTTGTAGAATTAGCTTGTCCATTTATTGTTTTATATTATTCCACACAAGTATGAACAAGGTTTCTGCATCAGTTCTGTTAAAAGCTGTGTGGTTTTCACACTTGCACATTCATATGCATTTTAATGGGCTGGTGTGTATTGTAGGCATTTATTCTTCTGGCTTATAGAGCATTGTCTGATAGAAGCTGGAAGTGTCTGATATACAGTAGGTAGTATTGGACTGTGTAAGCTCATAGTCAATTGTAAAACTTCATTTCCTGCATTTTTTAAATGTAGCACCATATTTAGAATTTTTAGATTGGAAAATTAATTTTGATAAACTTTTAACTAAAGTAGTCTTGTTTTATGGATACGCTAATTATGCCAGTCAAAAGTATCAGAATGGGGGCTAAATTCCCAGATATCTATAGCTTTGTAAATGAACATTTTAAACTTTTCAAGTGTTCCTTCAAGTGCTATAGTATATGTGTTTGTTTTATTATTTAATCTAATTTCTTTAAAAAAAGTTCTCATTGGTTTTTGGGGTTGGTTTTTTTTGTCTTTTTAATAACATCAGAACAAAACCTGAACATTTTGTGTTACTTTACAGGAATGTATTTCTGCTATAAAGCCATATTTTCTCTGTTTTCTCATATTTTCAAATGCAACAAAATCTTATTTTGTCTGTTTGATTTACTTTGCTTTTTATCTCAATGTGGTAAGTACTGGTATTGTTTGCAAGTCAATATTAAAAGATTTAATACAGGTTGCTATTTCTCAATTTTGATTTATACCTGAGACCTGCAGTTTTTCTAAAGTCCAAGTCACAATTAAAAGTAATAGCATTCTGATTATTTTGCAGAATTGCTCATAAGAATGGACAGGATCTTGAAGCTAACTGCAAGGAACTGTGCACACTGGAACTCAGTTGTAGATTTTTTTTCTCATTTCTATTTATTCTTATTATACATTATTTATATATACATATCTTAGTATTTACATTTTAACATTCTATATTCAGTGCAGTTCTATATTTCCAATCATTTTAACTTACTCACTAAAAATTATGTGTAAAATTTGTTGTCTTCATATTGGTGAACTTAGCATTGTTGTTAGTTATATTCGCCTTTCTTAAATTTCTGAAAATGTCAATTTTTCAAAATTTACAGCTGCCCAAACTCCAAAATGATGGTAGAGAATTGACCAAGAAAAATAAAGAAATCTGTTAACAGGCCATGTATGCCTTTTAATTCCTATTTTTTTCCTCTTTTTCAATTTTTTAATATTTCATATTTTATATCACTAGGCAGAGGGCATTTATTTAGAAAATGCATGGTAAACATAGTTAGAAATGTTGCAGTAATTTATAGTTCAGTAAACCTTAGAAGACCCTAGTCGATAGATAATTAGAAAAGGAAATTCTGTTCCTTTTAAAATTTCAAATTTGAACGATTTAGTTGTAGATAGTGCAGGATATATTGATAGGTTGCATGTTTATTACATGTTATTTTTTATTTTTGTCCTACTGCTTTTTTCTAACAGGTAAAGGAGTATTAGGCAGAATTAGGAATGGTTATAGTTAGGAGTTACTGAGTTTATTAATAGGGAAAACTATGCTCACAATACAGTGTGTGTGGTTCCTTTTAGTTTTTTATTTTGAATATCTATAATATTTCCTCATATAACTGTGCTTCTCTTCCCAGGGATGCACGGGTAGTTAAAGATATGACAACAGGGAAATCAAAAGGATATGGTTTTGTATCATTTTATAATAAATTGGTGAGTACATTGAACAATAAAATCATTGCTTCATACTTTGTGAGCCTAATTTATGAAAGATGCAATACAAGCAGGCAGACATTTGTTGGATAGTAGTTGGTAGCCCACTTTTATAACCTGTTGGTTATGTGAAAGGCAGAACTTTTTATAAGGTTGTTTAATGGTATATCAATCCTTTAGACACAAGAAAAAAACATTCTCGTTCTTGGTGGATATAGCATCCAGAAATGGGTTAAATCCATTTGCTTTCTGATTGGACTGAGTTTGTCAAGGCTGTTCAGATCCTGCCCTTGTTACTATATACATGACATCTTGAAACAAAGATGCTTAGTGAGGACAGTTATGCCAATCTTCCTTCTGTACCATTTAACTGATTCTTGGTTGTTATTCCACCTTGGTAACCCTGAGTTGATTTAGTTTGACTAGCAGTGCTCTATTTTCTACTTCTGATAGTGTGGATTACTTCCAATTTCTGCAAACTGTATTTTGCTTTGTTTCTTTGGGCTTGAATGGAGATTCTGACTGCCTCAGGCAGCCTGTCATCGCAGCCTCTTGGGGAAACGATTGCAATTTCAAATTAATGCTCACAATTTTGGTTGCCCATTAATGGTCATCAGATGGTCTGTTTCACCTGGTGGCAAGCCTGCAGGACTTCAGCCCATTTGACAGCCATCTAGGCTGTTGGAGGACATTGTTAGAAGACTGGTGGAAATAGGCAGTTACGTCGGCCATTTTAAAGTACCGATGGTCACTTGGCTTGCGAAAATGAGGCTTGAGTTTAAAAAGAGATTTTCCCTCAAGTTTTGGCTTTGGTTAAATGATTGTTAACTGGGACATTATGACTGTCCCATTGCTTGCTGGTGATCCACTAAATACTACCTCCACATATGAACAGTGCAAATTGTCTGGTGATAAGCTACCCTCAAAGGCTGCAGAGAGTGATACTTCGTCCCTTTTTTTCAAGTAAAGCCAAAATGACTGGGTGACAGTTCTCCTAGATAGCCACCCTTGACACCTCATTAGATGCCAATTTCCAAGAACATAAGTGGAGCTGTTATGCTCCATGAATTGACAGTTTTCCAAGCCCCATAAAGGTACGGCAAAGAGGAGACAGGCTATGCCACACTCCACAAGGCCATGGCTTAGAGAATTTGCCACGCCTCATCAGGGCACATCTGACTGGCCAGTTTAAATGAGGCTTCTTGGAATACTAAGACACATCTCAGCAGCATAAACTGTCACATGGTCATACTCCACCAGAGCACGGCTTGGCTTGCCTTGCAGCAAGCACCCATTCCTTGCACAGTCCAACCCCTGACCACTGACTAATCAGGCACTAGACATCTGCTTCGCCTATTGCCACACATTACTATGTCCAGGGTGCCAAACCTCTTCTAAAACTGGCTCTAGTAAGAGTCAAAAGGCCAACCCAAAATCTGTGGTTTCGGAACTTTCTTCACATGAGACATGAGGCGCTTCATACAGCAGAGTCCCAACGCCATAAGGTGCTGGATAAACTGTGTGATAAGGTAGCCCACACAAGCATGCACATGCAGGGCCTTCTAGATCGGCTGCATCAGCTGGCATGGTTCACACATCTGAGGAGGGTGCTTCCCATTTAGACTCAGTCGTGCCTTGCTCCAATGCGGAACTATGGGCGTCCGATTCAGCGTTTCTCCCTTTCTCCAAGTGTTCATGTGCTTCTATGGCCTGCCCGAAACCCACACGGAGGCAACTTTCACTCCTACAGCCATTGGTCTTAGGCCTTCAGAGGAGAGCCTGCTGGTCTTAGGTAAAATGTGGGCCATTGTGCAAAAGGCAATATGCCAAGGCATCACCGAAGGACTTCACCAGTCCAGGCACGAATGCCATTGCTACAAAGGTAGTCACTACGGCTACAAACACTATTTGGAATTGATTCAACCAGTCTACTACACTGATGGCTATGAGCAGGGGTCAGATCATTTTTCATGAGATGATTAGTCTCTATAACATTAGCTATAAATTGTTTGGAGCTTTGAGCCATTCATCTTGCCCTAAGCGATTTCACACATGCTGACCCGGACACACATCTTAATAATGATCGACAATATTGCCACCAAAGCACAGCCAATTGACAGGGCGGCACCAGGTCCAAGTCTCTGATTGAGAGGGCTTGTCAGATTTCTCTATGGAGAGAACACCACCTTCTCTCCCTTCAGGCAGACCATATATCTGGTGTAGTAAATGTGTGGGCGGACTGGCTCAGCCGAGCTTCGGTGGACCATGCTGAATGGCACCTGCACCTGGTCTTGTTCCAGAAGATGTCAGATGTTTTTGGTGTTCTGGAGGTTGACCTTTTTGTGACTGAGTAATACCCAGCTCACCCAATTCATGACCAGGTTCGTGACACGGAGCTGTGGGGACCAGTGCTCTCCAGGTACCATGGCACAGGGGTCTCCTGCACATCTTTGCACTGCTTTCCCTTATACAAAGGGTCATATGAAAGATATTGGAGGAGAAAATGGAAGTCTTTCTCATCGCTCCTTATTGGCCTTGCTGACGTAATGAGCCTTTCAATCTCTCTGCCCTGGAAATTTCCTCAGCACCCAGACTCACTCAGCCAGGGGCCCTTGATACACCTGGACCCTCAGTGGTTCAAATTAACCACCTGGTGCTTGCGTGGGTTGCTCTGAAGAAGGACAATCTCGCCTCCAGGATCATTGCCACAATCCAAGCTTCCTGCAGGCCATCTACCACCCACATTTACAATGCTATGGGCCTATCTTCTGCAGGTGGTGTGAGAAGGCTACTATTGTTCCCTCGGAGGCATCGGTGAATGACATTCTTCAGTTCTTCCAAGATAAATTTAGATAGGGATCTTAGCCCGAACACGCTGAGATGACAAGTGGTGGCGTTGTCGTCTATTTTGTCTAGTGAGCGTGTTGACTCTTTGACCCAACAACGAAAGATTTGCTGTTTCTTTCAGAGTGTATCTAACATAGTGCCGCTGGTCATTCACCGCTATCCTACATGGGACCTGCCAAAAGTATTGATATGAACTACCACAGGAGGCAACGTTATATCATCACACGTAAAGTGGCATTTTTGGTAGCTATTACATCAGCCAGGCAGGTGTCCAAGCTCATAGCCTTGTCAGTCAAGCCCAACCTGTGCATATTCCATATGGACAAGGTAGTTCTTTGGCTAGATCCAGCTTTTATTCCCAAGGTGAATACATGGTTTCATTCTGCGCAGGAGATTGTTCTCCTTAGCTTTTGTCCGCATTCAGTGCATTGTTCAGAGAAGCAGTGGCATAAACTTGATGTACTTGTGTAGCAAGCACTACACATTTACATCAAACGAACTGAAAGCTTTCACAAGTCCAAGTCACTTTTTCTCTTCTTCCAACCTTCTTCGATGGGCCGTAAAGAGACACCTTCAATGGTTGGGCATTGGATACGATTGATTATCTTCTGGGCGTAAGAGCTTCAATTGCAACTGGTGCCACAACATATAATGGCTCATTCTACAAGGAGTGCAGCTCATCGGCAGCCTGGATGGCTTAAGCATCCCTTGAAGAAGTTTGCCGAGCTATGACTTGGTCTACGCCATCCCCCTTTGTGCATCACTATAATGCGGATGTGTATGCATCGACCGAGCCCGCATTTGGGAAGAGAGTGTTGCAGCAGGTCGTTAAGGACTAGTTCATCTGCAACAGTAGGGCATCACTCGCCCATTTGGACAGCCACTTTTGTATGTCCCATTCTTGGATGTTATATCTACCATGTTGGAAACTCAAATTTAGCAGCATCTGGAAGCCACAGAACCTACCATTCAGTGTATTAATTTGCCTTTAATTATTAATTAATTAATTTGCCTTTAATGAATTAATTAAAGTTAATTTATTAATTATTAATAATTAATTAATTAATTTATATTTTCTGACACAAAACACAAATCAAAATTGAATGCATGTTTTAATTCTCTTATTTCAAATTTATGGTTAATTTTTGTCTGTGTGTTTGGTTTTTTTTTAAATTAGGATGCAGAAAATGCAATTTTACATATGGGAGGCCAGTGGTTAGGAGGTCGTCAGATCAGAACAAACTGGGCAACACGAAAGCCACCCGCTCCTAAAACTACACAAGAAAGTAAGTGAATTTGGGCAAGAATGAAATTCTATTTTTAATTATATTAACAGAGTGATTTCTAATAGATTAACTCTATCAATATAAATATCTGACAGCAATATTGAATATGGGCATTTAGTATTTTTTGCATCTCTTCTTGATATTACAGATGTATGTATAGTTCCATAAATAGTTTTGGTAATAATTGTTTTTTTGCAATATTTCATTGTTTGTTTATATACTTTTCCCTTTCGGTATTGTGAGTTTGGACAGGTAACCAGAAATTAAAACTAGGAAACAAAGAATTCAACCATTGTCAATTAATATATCATGTGGTAGAGATCCAAACCGATTTTTTCATTAGCAGTCAATAAGAAACAAAAAATAAGTAATGCATAGGACTCACTCCAGCCTAAACACCTGAGAAGCAACCAGGTGCTTCCCTTAGTTTCTTGCTTTACAAATGGCCATCTAAATATCTGCACATTGGTGGGGAGTGTGTGCAGATGCCCTTGCACAAGTCTTATGCTAGGACAGAAGAGATCCACAAAACGGTAATACAATTAAAAGGACCCCAAGATTGCCCACTCCTTGATTTTGGCATGCATAGAGAAACAAAAAAAAGTAGTTCAAACAATAACCAGGCTGTAATCCCTCTAAATCGGTTATGGTGAACCTATGGCATACGTGCCCAAAGTGGCACATCGAGCCATGTTGCCTGGCATGCGTGGCATCGCCGTTCCTCTTCCAGGTTTCTGTCACTCGTGACAATCAGTTGGCCTTCTTGTGTGTGGCAGTATTGGAAACCAGAAGAGTTGGTCTTCCATTTTTTGGCAGGAGCATGTACAGTGGCCAGCTGATTGACTTGTGTGCATGTGCGGCAGTAACCGGAAGATTTGCTAACTGGCATGCATGCACGCGCCGGAAACTGTTAGTTCATTTTCCGGCTCACTTGACTCCTGGACAGCTCCTCGTCCTGGTCACAGTCCAGATGTGTGAAGTGCTCCCTTTTCAGCACTTGGTGCTGGGCCTGCATGCACTCCCTTTTCGGAACTCGATGCTGAAAAGGTCTGCTGTAGGTAATAACCAGCATCTTGAATTGCTACCAGAAGTTAACATGAGTAGATCCTCGTAAATCAACAGTGGTCAAAATTGGTGCAAATGATAAACCTATGCAAAGACTGTCCCAGTCTTTGCTCCTACCTACTCCTTAAGTAGGAGCTACTGTCCATGAGGATCTCTTGAGTTGCACTCCAACTGTGGGGAATGCAATCCAATTCAGAGTTAAAAATGAAAAGTATCCTGATCTGACAGGCTTCAAAATTTCAGCCATTCTTTTTTGTCAGGATCCTGGATCCTCCCCCAACATTCATAATAACTTTGATATTATCACTTGGTTAATGTTGGATATATTGGTTATTATAAACATACTAATGATACTTGCTATATGTTGATGGATTACCTCATCCAGCCACTTCATATATATGTCAGAGAGGAGCAAGAGGTATCACGCAAAATAGAAATATCGATTGATCTCCCTGCCACCTCCCCTACTCACATGTGTACTAGAGAAAAGGAACCATTATACCTCCATGCATTCTATTCTCAATCCTGGGGCTGTTCAGAACTGTACTGAGATATCAAGGAAGGCCAGAATAGATGTACTGTCTCCAGCCTAGGATTGCAAAACTTGCCAACAGATGTGATCAGTGTTTTGTGACTGCTATAACTAGATTTGAACCCCAGCTAAAAAGGTCCAAATAATCAATTTCTCCCAGAGATCTCTGAACTACAAGCTGGTTGTCTTTTCAGTGATCTTCCCTAAAGAAGGAAAGTTGAAGGCTGTATAAAAAATTATCCAGTTCCATTGGGTCTATTGGTATCTTCTTCAGAAAATAAACACCTTTCACAATAGGTGTAAACCATTCTTGCATTAACTATTGTTTGTATTCAGCTGTCTCATTTTCTGGAGGCCTGGAGCAAGTAGATGAGTTATGAATCAGAAATACAGAGGGATTCAGCTTACAGCTTTGAGGACCAAGGCCATTTCATCAGAATTAAGAGATTCAAACTGCTTCAGATAACTAGGCAAGACCATCCTCAAGCAGCTCCATAGATCTCTATAGCTAGAGGCCAAGCAAAACAAAGCAAACAACCATCTGGCAGATGCCTAAAATAGTTTTTATGGTGATCCTGCAAATATTTCCATTCTTCTTCTTTAACAAAGAGGAACTGCCTCCCCTTAAATACAGCTGTCAGTCAGTCCTTCATCTACATGACAAGGGCACTTCCTTGCCCAATATTTTGCCACTCTTTATTGCCATGAGATAATGTTTAAGAAAGGTTCTTGCTCAGTAAAGTTTTGATTTGTTTCTTACGTTATCTTTAAACATTTTAGGGTTTCATTAATAAATATATTAAAAATGATATGAAGATTGAATAAACTACCAAACAATGGTTTTATGACTTGAAAAGTGTTAAATTTAGGGTCCTTGTTTACAAATATAGTAGGCTGCGATATTGTGTCATATTCTATGTTGCTCAATGGAAATAACAGAAAAATGTGTATCTTGCAGACAACACAAAACAATTGAGATTTGAGGATGTAGTAAATCAGTCAAGCCCCAAAAACTGTACTGTCTATTGTGGAGGGATTGCCTCTGGATTAACAGGTGAGAGTCACATTCATCTTTGCAAAGTTTTTAGTGAACAATGAATACTCCCATGACTAACACAAATTTTAATGTTTTTAGATCAGTTGATGAGACAGACATTCTCCCCTTTTGGGCAAATTGTGGAGACCAGAGCTTTTCCAGTAAAAGGCTATTCTTTTGTGAGGTAGGAGAATTATCATTATTTGCTCTGAACTTAATGTAGTACCATGTTGGCAACAAGCAAACATATAATTACATTTTAACTATTACATCTTAATTACTTTCATTGTATTTCTATAATGTTATCTTGATTTATGACTATAAAGAGCCGTGGTGGTGCAGTGGTTGGAATGTAGTACTGCAGGCTACTTCTGCTGACTTCCAGCTGGCTGCAGTTTAGCAGTTCAATTCTCACCGGCCATCTATCATTCTGAGGTCGGTAAAATGAGAACCAGATTGTTGGGGAAATATGCTGAGTTTGTAAACCACTTAGAGAGGCTGTAAAACACTGTGAAACTATATATAAGTCTTATTGCTATTGCTATTATTGACACCAAAATGTTGGATGCTGAGTGCAGCAGACATTTAAGATGTCATGTGACCACTTCACTCGACTACTGCAATTCCAGATTCTCTGTTGCAGTGGTTAAGTAGGTTGTTAAACAGGGATAATCCAAGATAATCTAAGTCTAGTCTAAGATAAGCAGGCATGGGTTAATTAGAGGGGTTGGGAAGGCTTCATGTGATTTGGAGAATGATACTTCTGAATTACCATGAGTATGGAGCCTACTTGGACAGTGGCATGAGGAGATCTCAGTAGTGATAGATACACCTCAGTACAGGAGAAAAACTAGGTATAAGTGGGATTCTTGCATGCATTAGTGGAGTAGGGAGCAGGCTGAAGCGTCCTGAGCCTAGTGACCAGTGGAGCAGGCTAAGACTCCTGGGCCTGGTTAGCCAGATACTAAGTGAATGTCCTCTAGGCCATGGCAGTTTCATATTGGGGAAGATACAGGCATACAAGGGCATTTGCAGCTCTTCTGTGGTCATAAATGTGCATGGCCTGCCAAGTGCCTTAATTTTCAGCATGTCACCATAAAGGTGTTGCAACATATATAACTTTGGGCATATGTTGCAAATCCCTTTGTTCTGGACTGTTGTAATTTTGAACAATCACTGAAGAAAGTGAAGGACTACCTGTAACATCAATAATTATGTCAGAAGTTGTTTGGTGTTGTGGGGGCAACACATGTCTGTTCTCCATTAAGTTTGCATCTTTGTGTGGTATATGCTTAATGCCAGGAATTCTCCCATTTTGTTCATCTGGAAACCATATTTTTGTAAAATATTTATAAAAGAAATGCAGAAAATATCCAATATCATATATGTTAAAAGGAAATGGAGCCTTAAATATTATAAAATTAGATTAAGAAGTTCTCAGAGTCAATGGCATACCTTTAAAAAAAAAAAAAGAATTTTAATATATTGGTTCCTTTAAAACTGAACGTAATCTCCTTGAATGATTACTGGCAGATAATGACATTGAAGCAATAACTCCTTCACTCTTGAAATGTACTTGATATATTTGTTAAGAAAAGACATGTTGCTATTAATTTCCATGAATATTGATGGTATCAATAGTGGGTTTTAAAACCCTTTGCTACCGATTCTCACACATGCAGAAGCATCCCGGGCAGGTGAGCGGCGCGTCCATCACCGGTGCTACTGGTTTGAGTAACTGGGCTGAGCCAGGAGCAACCCACCACTAGTACATATGCCAGGTTTAGTGATAAACAATTGGCTGATAGCCTTTTAACTGTACTAGAACTTCTGAAAAAGTAAAGTATTGATAAATGAATTATTTCATTCTTGTTAAACTAGTGCTACAGGATTGGAGCAGGATAATATAGTAACATTTTACTCAAGACCATTTTTTTTTGGCCTCAGGTTTTCAACTCATGAAAGTGCAGCACATGCGATTGTTTCGGTCAATGGAACTACAATTGAAGGTCATGTTGTTAAATGCTATTGGGGCAAAGAAACACCAGATACACCAAAAGACTTCCAGCAGGTAATTGGTAGAGTAGCATTAAAGTGTTGTATTTTCTATATCCTCTGTTGTGTGCATTTATCCAAATTCATGAAATCAGTATGTGGAATCTTATTAAAATTAAATAAGAATTAAAATCTCATATGGAATTTAATTTTAGACATGGAATTTAGACTACTTTTGGCTTTTTCTACATTTTTTTCATAAGCACATATTAATTAATATTGTACCTTTTTGTTTATATAAAACAAATGGTTTAAATCCATAGGTGGAGTACAGTCAATGGGGACAGTGGAGTCAAGTTTATGGGAATCCACCGCAATATGGGCAGTATATGACAAATGGATGGCAAGTGCCATCTTACGGAATGTATGGTCAAGCATGGAATCAACAAGGGTTTGGTGTTGAGTAAGTACTTCTGCTCAGAAATTGATGCGAACTCTTGATATTCACTTGTGCATCATTAAGGCATATATTTTTGTGTTTAGTGTTTTTTTAATAATAGAAAAAAGCAAAAGAAATTAATAATAAAATATACATTCTAAAAAGTTCATAACAAATACTTAAAATAAGTGAAAAATACATTAAATAAATATAGTATAATATGTTGTTAGAATAAACAATTGCAATTCTATATAATTATCCTAATACATTCATACAGAGAGAAAGAGAAAAAAAGAGACCTTTATGAATCTCATGCTTTTTTAAAGGCAGTAAATTTGTATAAATCAATTTCTTTATATATGTGTATATTTATAGTCTACATCTATAGGCAATCCACTCATGGGTAGCAAGTGTAATCAGATCTTCAATCTACTGAGTATGTGGATTTATCTTTCTAAGATGCAATATCAGTCTTTTAACTATAATAAGGACACAGAGAATCCATTTATGTTATCAAATTTCATGTGCTGTATATAAGTCATTTGTACCCAGAAAATTGTAGCTTTTGTTACCCAGTCACATTTATTTATTCCATTTATTATTAAAGTCTTCTAAACTTTAATAATTAAAAAAACTGTACAAAATGTCAACATTTTACATTAGAAAAACATTTCAAAAAGTTTTGCTCCTATTGCATCTGCAACAAAATGCAGTCCTAACAATCCTTTTCTATACAAGTGCAATCTATAAATTTTAGTTTTTGTTGTGTAAATTGTAGTTAAGGTCCACTGCCACGCTAGAAAAAAAGTCAAGACAGTATTTATCTAGGTAATATAGGAACATCTAATTCTTTATTCTATTCATTTACACATCAAATTGATTTGATAGCAAATATTGGTATAAACTAATAATAGGGGTTTTTTTTAGTTTTGAAAGATTTAACCAGGTGTTCTGGTATTTTGTGTGTCTGAGAAGTTGAAAATGCTGCTGGTCCAAACTATGTTTTTAACAGATATAGCTATAATATTGTCACTGATATTACATCTGATTCATCTTCAAAATTCAAAATCCACCTTTATCATGTTTCTAAAGCAAAGTGTTAAGTGAATTTCTGGAGGGAGATAGATTAATTATAATGCTATGTGAGCAATCAGCAGTGAATGATAGATTTGCATAAGCAAAATAATATGTAACCATAACCTAAATAAAACAGATAGCACTAGCTTAATACATACAACATCTTTTCAAATATGTTCAATGAGTTCTGTTCTGTTCGGTTGAATTAAAGAGGTAAATGCAAATCAGGGCCACTTAGCGTATCTGATTACCAAAGCTTAACGTAGCTATTAATAATTTGAATTTTTATAACTAAATTTGTAAAAATGAAGTAAATACTTTTGAGTTGCAATTAATCCCACTCAACCTTGAATTGCTATTCTGAATAAATTGTTTACCCAAGATAATAGGAAATTTTCTGCTAATTAGTTTGTTCTAGGAGGTAGCTCTGGGGAGTGCTATATATATTCATTAATACAAGTAATATTTCTATTATGATTAAAGGATTATAAGGGATTAATTTTCATCATTTAACATTATTGTGATTAAAATTGAAACAGATGAGAATAATTTACAATTTTCTTTTCCTTTTAAACTAGCCAAACACCGCCTGCAACCTGGATGAGTGGATTTGCTGCTCAGCCTGCCCAGGGACAAGCTGCTCCAATAATACCTAATCAGGCTGGCTATGGTATGGCAAGTTACCAAACACAGTGAGCTTAGAACTCTGCTTAGAAGTGTGATTTCAAGACAGGTTTCGTTTTCCAGTGATTTTTCTGAAGCCTGAAATACAGACACTGGGGAGAAGAGGGAAAGGATGCAAAACAAGAGGGGGCCGAGACACAGAAAGAAACAAAGAATATTTATTTTGAAGAATGAAAATGTTTGGACCTTTAACACAGCATTTGCTTTGATGAAGGACACAAATATCTTCAATTTATGCCTTTTAAGTTTTGTTCATGATGAATATGAACAGGTTTTCTTTATGTACAAAATTTAAAATAAAGTAATTAAAAACAATTCTGACTGCACAATTTGGTATGTTGGGAAGAAATGTTTAACATTGTGGTTTAACATCCATTTCATTTTCTTTTGTCTTTGGCATTTTATATCAGTTTTTTAAAAAAAAAAATACATTAAAGATGCTTTTAATTGAACATTACATCCTGATGTTTTTCTGTGGACCAAAGATTGCATCAAAGGCAACAATATATTCTTCATTAATTTCAGAGCCATCATTCAGAATAAATATTCATGGAAATATTTTAAAAATTAATTTTGAAATATTTGAAGAAACTTTAATCTGGTGTAAATATTTTGGTTTAGTCTGATAAGCACTGTTATCTGTAGTACTATCAGATATTTCTGTTCACATCCAGAAGCAAACTACAGCTTTTCAAATTTAATTTACTTGAAGCAAAATTTGCTTTTACTTTAGAGGTGCCTAGTGTTTAGTATGCTCTGAAATGGAGCGATTTTATACAGAAAGTTATTTTATTGTGCTGTTTTTTTGCAGACGGAGTAAAATAAATGAAACTTTCAAAACTAGCTACTACATAGAGTGAAAAATATATTCAGAAAGCCTTATTTTTAAATTGATAAATAACCCCTTTTGTCACCAGAAAACAGATTATTTTACTTTATACTACTTACTATGTAAATAATGAGGCTACTATAACCTGAATGTTTTAAAAATGACACTTTTTTTAAAAAAAAAGTAGGAATATTTAACCAAAATATTTTTAATTAGATTGAGGAATTTTTAAAGTTAAGGCATTTTAATAATGTCGTATATGTTTAACAGAACTGCGTTTGGAATAATGAACAATTTTAAGTATGAATTAAGTGTATTTGTTTTTTAATTATTTTGGCTTGCATTTCACAAATTTATATTGAAGCTAGGTTATTTGTGGATTAAACATTATTGGGATAAATAATGAAGTTGGTACAATGTTAGGGTTACTTTTTACTTTGCGGATACACTGATACATAAATTTTAAGTTGAAAGTGAAAGCAAGATAGATTACATAACAATCTGTGACAGCTAGGTGGTGCAAATGACTCATATTTGAATTTGAACACTTGAGATAAGTAATATGTACCATTAATAGAAAGAGACTTAACATCTTGGTGGAATCTAGGCCAAAATATGTATCAGTATGTATATATTTGGTTGGTTTCTGAATAAAAAAGTGTTGTTTAATAGATCACTATAAATATATACTACATTACAGGCCTAGCAGATATTGAAAAACATGTTTTCCTGATTTCTTTTCCTTTTTGAATAACTGATCAGTTATTATCACATATTTTTTGCTACATGCAGTTTATTGATCTATACTTTGGTTAAAATATTTTTTAGGAATTCTGAATTTCTATATTTGTTTTGAGGCTAGGAAGAGTAAAATAGGATTCATGGACATTCTACTAAGTCTGTATTATGATCTTTGGCAATTTTAACCAAACAATAATTTTTCTGGTATACATAAAGTGTTAGTGATATTTTGTTTCAGACAGTGGACAAACCAATCTTTTCCAGGTTGATTAGTTTCCCAGTGGAACAAAATTGAATATGTCTTGAGTGTTCTGCATAAAACATAACTCTTAACAATTTGATTTCTATATCATATGGGAACAGTGGAAGCCTGGAACAAGATGAGCCTCTTGTTGAGGACCCCCATTCTGACTAAATTCAACATATAACAAAGTTGGTCAAAGAATGTCTTTTTAAAGAAGAGTTTAAATAAACCAACAATTTAGGATATGTTCTGTCAAGCTTAGCAAGAGGTAAAGTTTAGAGCACAACTGGACAATGCTATAGACAAAGCGCCAGCAGTTATTTTTGGAAACCAGAGTTTAGAGCAAATTGTGTTTGACAAACTTCATGGCTGTATCACCATCAGAATTCACTTGTGCATTTAATTATTGAAATTAAATGGTATGTTTAATTTCAGTTGAATTTTATTTTATTTGAATCATAGTTCACTTATTTTACCCAGGACATTGCAACCCAGATTTTGAAAATGTTTGACCTAAATATTAAAAAATAACGTTTCTTTCAAATTTACCCTAACTCCTATTAGAGTCATGAAAATAGACATGTAGTTTCCTTGGAAACATTATAAGGTAATTTGCTAGTTCTTTTTTCCAAGATTTTAAAAATCTTTAGCCTACAGTTCACAGTTGTCCTGATGAATTCCCATCTAAGTGCCAACAAAGTCCATCTTTTCAAGATCAACCAGGTTCAGTTTTAGTCTGTCAAAACAGCAACAAAAAATGAAACTCAAGACATTCAAAGATTTATCTTATTTTTTTTATAGCAGGTTTTTTTGGGGGGGGGGGTATATTATAAATGTACCTATCAGGCAAGAGACTAGCTAAATTTACATGGACAATGAGTGGGCTATCTTTTTAGGTACCTCAAGACTTGTCATTTGTCATGCCAAAGCAAAAACTGTTGCCTGGATCTTTGCTTATTAGAATTTTTGACCCTCAGAAATGAGTTTTTCTGATTCTCAGTGTATATGAAAGGCATCATTAGGTTTGGAATCTCTTTTAGACATGGTTGAGTTTCTAGCAAGGATTTATTAATTGCCAAATTGATTTTTCTAGTTCCTTTGATAAATATGTAACAGCAGATAATTTTTACATTGATATGATTTTATTTTGTTTTATTTTTTCATTTTTGTTTGACGAAAAACATAATAATACACTGTTTATTAAGCATATGTGTCAGTGAAGAATAGGTATGGGTAATGATGAAATGATACAATTTGTTTTCCTTCATCAATCTACTGTAGAGGTCTTTGATTCACTTTTATCTATTCTTTGTTAGTAAAAATATATTTGGCAAATTGTATATGTATATTATATGATCAAAATTAAATAATCTCTGATAGAGTGACATAATAAACCAAACCTACCTTCAGTTATTGAAACTCACTGAGTGACTTTGACCAGTCTTTCTCAACCCAACCGACCTCACAGAATTATTGTTGGGAGAAATTGGAGGAGGAAGTAGTAAGCACACTTAATGATGATAGAGGGAATATATGCAAATTTGTACTGCTATTTACTAGGCTACTAGGAACAGTTTTTTCAGGAATTATGTTTCATATCAGCCATCCAGAATTGTTTCTGTATGTTTCCTATCTAAATGAAACATTTGTGTCAGGATCGGCAACAATATCTTCTATTTCTAACCATATAACTACTTTTTTTCCTGTCATTCTTATTACCTCACACCTAAGCCAATGGCAACCGAGATAGAACTGGTCCTTGAAACTTCATGGCTCTTCTAGATAAAAAAAGCCAGTCATAGGATTCACCCCTTATTGGACATTTCTTTGTTTCTTTCTTTATTATTATTTTTCTTCTTATCTCACCATGGGGCTAAGCAACAGAAATGGCACTATTTTGTGTTTGTGGAATAAAACCAGTATGCTTTGGTCAGAGTTCAAGACAAAATTTTAAACAAGGGAATGTTGTTACCATATTTTTTGGAGATGGACCTTTGCCCCCCAAATAGAGGGTGGACATGTTGGTGCATCTTATACACTGAATACAGCCATTTTTGCTGTCCCGCAGCCCCGCCCCTGCATCCCTTTTTTGGACAGAGGGTCTGGGAAGCCTGCAGAGCTCCTGGGTGCTGCAGGATGGCAAAATCAGTCCCGTTTTTGCAAAAAAGGGTCATTTTGTCCTTTTTTTCCACAAAAAATGAGGTGGGCAAAGGGTCTGAGGAGCCTTTCAGATACCATTGGACAGAATCTCTCTCTACCATGGAGCCCTAGTCCACCCAGAACCACAGTGGCTACAACTGACCATTTGGCACTTGAATTGGCAGCCCTAAGCCAACATAAACTCTATGAGAATGTCATACAAACCATACAGGCCGCTAGAAGACCTTCCACAATTAGGATCTATGATGTGACCTGGAAGATCTTTTACAGCTGGTGCACCAAGATGATTCTTAATCCAATGAGCATGTTGATACCGAGAATCCTGGAATTTCTTCAGGAAGGACTAGATAAGGGGCTATCTATCAACATCTTGCACAAACAGATGTCAGCCTAAGCTTCAGTATTGTCATATGGAAACCTAGATTCCCTGACACTGCATCCATTGATATGCAGCTTCATCAAGGGCACAACCAACCTGAACCCCCAGTAGTACACAGATATTGCACATGGGACTTACCAAGACTATTAGAGGCTTTTACCCCAGAACCATTCTAGCCAAAACTGCTTATTCTCAAGGTAGCCTTCTTAGTGGCCATCACTTCGGTCAGGAGGATATCAAAAATTGCAGCCTTCTCCATAAGTGGACCTGTGCATAGTCCATCCTAACAGAGCGGTTCTACTTTTGGACCCATCCTTTCTGCCCAAGGTGAAGTCTTCATTCCACCACAGACAGGAGTTAATACTACTGGACTTCTGTCCAAACCCAATGTACACCCAGGAGAAGAAATGGCACAGCCTTGATGTGAGGAGGGCTCTCAAATATCTATATCAAGAGAACAACCACTGCTAGAAAGACAGAATTTCTCTTCATATCCTTGCAGTCGCCCAAACTGGGCAATGGAGTGACACCATCAACCATAGGCCATTGGCTAAGATCTTGCATTGACAAAGTGTATGAGAGCCAGGGATTACCACAGCTGGGTCGAGTGATAGCACACTTGACAAGGGCAGCCACAACAGTTGTGTGGAACACACAGGCCTCCATTGAGGAGATCTGTAGGGCAGCAACATGGTCATCTCCATCCTCATTCATAAGACTACAAATTGGATTCCTTGGCATCAGCCAAAGCAGCATTTGGCAGGAGGATGCTTCAGAAGGTGCATACAGACAAGGGACTCAGGACCAGACTGCTACCCACTCTTAGGCCTGCCAGCTTTGATATGTCCCATTCCATTGGACTCTCTTCCCTACACAATGGAAAAGGGACATTGGTCTGACCTGATATGCTCTTTAGTGTAGAGGAGAGAGTCCAACTCCACCCTAGCAGCCGTCAGATCTGAGTCCAGGACAATACAGAACCAGCACTGAACATCATCAGTCAATTACTACACCTTCATCAAAACTGGGGCATGCACAGTAAAGGGAGGCGTGACCAGGAAATGATTGACTCAACCTCAAGAGAAAGCAAGGAGCAACAGTTTATTCCATTGGGCTCTCTACACTGAGAAGGAGCATATCAGGTAAGACCAACAACCAATTTAATTAGTTTTCTGCATTGCATATAATTTAAATATTACTTTCCAGTATGTTAAAAGCAAAGTATTATTCTCACAACAATCTTAAACATTTACGGTCCATATTTACGTCATTATTTGGCTGGAGTATATTAACCAAGATAGAAGTACAGTACTTTTTTATCCAGTTAGATATACAGTGGTACCTCAGTTCTTGAACGCCTTGGTTTTCGTACATTTCGGATACCGAACAAAATTTTCTGCAAAAATTTGCTTCGGTATCCGAACAGAAATTCGGATACTGAACAGAAAATTTTGTTTATTATCCGAAATGTATGACCAGGGCAGCTTTGCAAAGCAGCTGCCACAAGATCTGAGGGGACGGGGTGAGAGGGAATGGGAGTCGGGATCTGACACGCCCCTCCTGGCCGCCCTCTTAACAGCCTCCCAGTCTCTACCGTCTTAACTGCTCCAAGCTGCAGGAAGGATAGGGCTGGCTGCAATACCGGCAGCTTCGGGGGCTCCTTTCCTCAGCGGTTCAGTTTGTTACCTCCAGGCAGCTGCAGCAACTTTTTCCTTCCCGGCGGTGGCGGCTCCGGCAGCTTCCCTTCATCACGTGATGTTCCTGGTGCTGCTGCTGCTGCTGCTCCTTGAAGGAAAGCCACTTCCATCGCCGCCGCCGGGAAAAATTATAAGACGTGGAATTAGTGAGAAACCAAAAGAGCATGGATGATTGATGGCTGAATGTTATAAAAAAAATTTCTTTAGAATTATTTTGCTATATCTAATCATGTTAATAATATTCGTTTTGGATAAGTATGGGCATAATTTAGAGGTTTTTTATGTTAAATATTGGATTGAATTAAATTTTGTCGCTTTTTTGTTTTTATATATGAGATTTTATATGATGTTACAAATTTGTCTTAATGTTGAAAAAGATTCATACAATTATAGATATTTTTGGATTATTATAAGATTTTCATAATTATTAGTTTTAAAGGTCTTTATATAAGATTATATAATTTACATGTTGGTTTGAATTAGATTTTGATGAACAAAGATAAAAAGAGAATGAATTACAGTAGGTTAATTGTTGGAAGAATATCAATTTGAATAAGTATAACAATATACTATAAGACATGTTTCTATATAAGATTTGCATAATTCATAAATTTGATTTAATGTTGGAAAAAATTCAGATAATTATTGATACTGTTAAAATGTCATAAGGTTTGTATAAATCTTTTATTTTTATAATCTCGAAAAATTGTATTTGTAAAAAGCAGTTCTTTTTTCTATTTCTATTTTATTTTTTATATACTTTGAACTGAATTATATATATTTATTTTCAAGAGACATAGAGTTAAATTAATAGACCATTAAAAATTACCAATATGGATAACCGCAAATTATTTACTATGTAGAGTTATATATAAAATACAATAAGGAAAGAAAGAGAAAGCAAGGCAAAATTGTATGTATTGGTGTTTGTCTTTTTGGTTGTATTATGTACTTGAACTTATATTGCTTAATAAAAATTTAATATTTAAAGAAAATAAATTTTTAAAAAAGATTTGTATAATTATCGTTAAAAGTCTCTATATAAGATTATATAATTGACAAATGACATTTTTTGTTGTGAAGATTTTAGAATGTTATTAACCAATGGATGGAAGTGTAGAAATAAGACTAGAATTTGTTAAAAGAAAATAAAGTTGGAAAGGAGGTACAAAATAGGGAAAGATACTAGAAATTTAGGGCATTCAGGTATGACAGAATGAAAATTTTAAAAATTAATTAAGATACAAATTAAGGAAAGGGAGGAGTATGGCTTAAAATTAAGTATGAGAGATAATAAGTTTGGAAGATAAATAATAGTGAATAATTAAATTTAAAATTAAAAGTGACAAAAATAGCAGGTAAGGATGCAGCATTAGATAATAGTAGTCATACCTAGAAGAATATATTATATATTTAAATATGGATGAAAGGAAGCTGTGAGTTTAATAGCATCAATGTTAGAATGAAATCAGGGTTTTAGATTGCTTCTCTGTTAATCACATAATGGATTAGGATGAAAAGTATTTAGGGAAGGACAAGAGAGTGGAAGAGTGAAGTGGAAATGAAGGTGAAGGAGGCTGAAGGAAGTAGGGAAGAGGGAGAGAGGAAGAAAGAAGATAGAGGGAAAAGAGGGAGATGAAAGGGAGTAATATGAAATATAGAAGGAAAACATGGGAGATAAAAGTATAATGGGGACAAATTTAGGATATTTGTTTATGGCATTTTGAATAAATGCATAAGTATGTAATGTTTTGATAATAAGTTGTATGTATGGATGCAAAGTTTGTGAAAAAATAAAATAAATATACTGCACAGTTGATTTCACATTAAGCAAGTATGTTATAACAGTTTATGTTTAGCTACAGTTTATGGATAGTTATCTACAAAGGTACTTTTAATAAGTTTGGAACTCCATCACACCATGTGAATTATATATATGCATTAAACAAAAATTTCATATATGTATATGCTATTTTTTTGGATGCTATAATGGAATTCTGCTATGGAAGTATGAATTGTAAAGGCATAATTAAAATACATAAAATAGTTGATATTCTGTCCAGTTGTTATTTATTTAGAAAATGTCTTTATTCCTCTATATATATCAAAATTTTCATATGAAGTCTCTGTAATCTTCATTGTTCTTCTTTGTGTATGTTATAGTAAAAGATAAAAATGAAGTTTTTATAATTTTACGTCTGCATATGTTTTATTTAATATTATTGAAACATACCCTGCATTGAGGTGAGTTACAGTTTATCCTTTGCAATCCATTTTAACTCTTAAATTGTTGCATCCATACAACATCCATGGAAGTTGCCTGGTGCAAAGTGAATATAGAAACTTCCTCACAAGAAGTGCTCAATGATATTTAATTATAAAATCCAAGAATAATGAAGCAGTGCCATTGCTATGCTGCTATTTCATCTAATGTGGGAAATACAGTGCTATGAATATGTTATTTTCCTTCTAATGTAATTATTGAGTTAGGATAGCAACTTACTAACAGCATGTACTATATTTAGAGTTGCACAGAAGGCCTTTGTGTGTTTCATCCCAGTCTTGGGCTGACAATGGCAAAAAACCCTTCAATTAGAAAAGGTTTTTAATTCATGTAGTTTAATCAATACTAAGCTATCCTTTGAAAAGGATTCCCAAATCAGTGGACGGCTAGCTGATCCTAGCAGATCTGCCAGCATTTCAGATTGAAGGCTAATTTCTAGCATCCTGTGTCCAGAATTTGATGCCTCTGCTGAACATTTGCCTTTCATGTCCCAAGAATACATTGGGATCTAAGGAATTGCTTAAAAAGTCCACCAGAACTAATCTGACCATGTTATGTCAGGATATAATCTCATAGCCATGACATGAACATGTATCTAAGATTTTTTTTCTTAATATATCTTTCCTTCCTGAGTTGTGTGGCTAGCTCATTTGAAGTTGGGAACTGTTTTCAAAAGCAGTTTATGGCAGAACATTGGAGTTAACAACTCAAGGGAAAATAGATGGTCAATTTAGCTCCTACTTTTTGTATGAACCAAGCTGGTTCAAATGAGAAGGAAGTATTGGGGCAGGAGACACCATTTTACAAACTGAGTTTTATTTAACAATAGCACTTAGACTTATATGATAATAATAATAAATGTTTATTTATAGTGCCCTTTTAACAAATGGCATAACAGCATGTTAGCAATAGCACTTTTTAACAGAGCCGGCATATTGCCCACACAATCGGGGCTTCATGCTGCCCCTTAGTGCTTTACAGCCCTCTCTAAGTGGTTTACGTCTCAGCATATTGTCCCGAACAATCAGGTCTCCATTTTATTGACTTTGGAATACTGAAGGCTGAGTCAACTTTGAGCACCATTGGAATCAGACTCCAGACTGTGGGCAGAGTTTGCCTGCAATACTGCATTTAAACACTATGCCCCCAAGTCTCTTTAAACCTATCAAGCAACGAATAAAACTCTAATAAAACACTATTGCAGTGAATCAGAGCAAAATACCATCTCCAGCACCTTAGCCCCACTAGATATGATAGCGAGCCAACTTGGATAAAATAGAGTTAAAATTAGGTGCTCCAGGTTCTATGAACTAGCTAAAGTAAAATACGTTAATGAAATAATGAATGATTAAATTGTATAAATTTAATTAAAATGGATAACTTTTACTTTCAGCCTTCTTTGACTACGCCCACCAATGGTACATATTGGCAAAGGTTGTTAACTGCAGAAATAGTTAAATACTTTGTAGCTGAATCATCTCAGAAAAATACAGTTAATATTCTATAAAATAATCCAAATAGTAACTACATTTTTCCATATTATATTTCATTGCCTCGGGTATTTTAAATAGTAAGGGTGGTTATTGCAAATAATTATAGAACCCCAGATTATTTGCAGCTAATAAATGCAGATGACCCCTGGTTTCTACAAAAATGGTTACAGCATGTTTTTATACACCTTCAGAGTTTGAACAGTTCACTAGCTGACTTAACTTTTTATAGTAACAAAAGCTTAAAAGAGTTTCTTAAATGGTAATATTTGGAGTGTCATTGTTATGCTAAAGAGAAACCCACATTTTATTTTGAGTTTTCAAACAATAAAGAATCTTCAGTATCTGGAGCACTGCAAGTTTTTGATTTTGCTTGAAGAGCCAGATACTGATGATACCTCACCCCATGCCCTTGGATGATCTCGCCCAGCGGTTTCATGTAGATATTAAATAGCAGGGGGGAGAGGACCGACCCCTGAGGCACTCCACAAGGGAGAAGCCTAGAGGTCGACCTCTGACCCACTAACAATAACCTTGTTGCTTGTATCTCTACCATTTATATTGTTTTGTTTCCTAGTATGATTTGATTACTTATTTGACTATCACTAAGGGTTGTATCTTAGGATTCTTGATGATTGTATCTTTTTCTTTTATGTACACAAAGAGCATATGCACCAAAGACAAATTCCTTGTAATTCCAATAACACTTGGTCAATAAAGAATCCTATCTCACCCCATCCTTTCCTAATAGAGTTGGAAGGAACCTCAGAGGTCTTCTAGTCCAAGCCCCATATCATTTCAGACAAATGTCTGTCCAGTCTCTTTGAAATCCTCCATTGAAAGAGCACCCACAACTTATGAAGGCATTGGTTGATTATTCTCACCATTAGGAAAGTTCTCCTTCAAAGAGCATAGAATCTTTATGATTGTTCCATAAACCCTCAGTATTAAAATGATCATTGCAGACATTATCATCAGTGCTCTATAAATATTGCAGCATAGAATAAAGATTTGGTTACTATATACTTTGTATACGAGATTGCAGAAAAAATCAAATCCAAGAATGTTGTTGTGTTTCTTAGTGATTGACAAAACAAGTCATATTTGAAATATATTTTGTTTAAAATACTTTTCGAGTTCAAGACAGTTCTGCTCTGTCCTGCTTCCATCCTGAAACTCTGACAATGTCCACAATGTCTGGAAGAAAGTCAAACCACTTTTAATAAGTTCAGAATAAGCAATTGCAGCTCAGACAGGTTCAGATTTAAAATTTTTGAGTGTTGATAAATTGTTTCTATCATAATATGAGAAAGTAGATTGTCAATGAATAGCAGCTGTTGTTAGCTATGGATGTTTCAACTGGTTTAGCTAATTAGTATTTAACCACTAGTAGTCGTTTGTCCAAGGAAGCATATTAACTTTTAAAAAATGTATTTGTCAATAATCACATTATAAAAATCAGTTATTCAAACAAAATATCTTGTACATTTAATCATAAAATTGAAGGATATTTTAATGAAATCATAAAGATCTTATATGCATTAATTCCTTCTAAAGCTCAACAAAATGTACCCAAAAGATTGAGTCTAGAATTAATTATGCCCACAGCGGATCTATTAAATTTAGTGAGACTCACTAAATCACTACACACCGTTGATTTCAGTGAAATAAATTTAAATAAGACAGTGAATTTACTAGCCATCATCTTTGCTGAACAATTGGGAGTATACATAATGCTTGCTTTCTCTAATGTAATACTGCATTAATGTTTCTGTAATCAATTTAACGCTACTTTCTGTGTTAAATGTAATTTTGAAGAGTTAATGTAGTCCATACAATGAGGTTTAAAGGCGGAAAGAGAAATGCAGTTTTTCCTAAGTATCCCAAGAAAATCCTATGCATCTACAAATCTGAGGTAAGATGGAAAGAGAAGTAGGTCAGCATTTTTAGAAAGGAATTAAATTTCATCATCTCTGGGAACCTCAAAATAAGCAAAATGAGACAAGCCCCAATTCTTGTTTTTAATCATTCAGACATAACTGGCATATGTATCGTGTATGTTTTTAGTATACAAAATGCAGAAATTATACTGTTCTGAATTCTAAGTCATTGCCACTGGAAAAATAATGATGGGTTCACTTACTTTTCTGGTGAACTTGCCAGATGTTATTCCACAAGCTGATTTACAATTCTTAAAACCACATGGGGTAACACAATCTTATTTCAAATAGAACAATATTCTGCCCACTTAACAATCTCATTTATAATTTGGTTTTTATTTTCTTCTACAATACAGGACTGAAGAACCAAACATTCAACAAACTAAGTTGCATAGGATGTGGCCTTTCTATTTTAATATTTCAATTACAGTATATCAATTACATTAAAAACAATGAATTTAAGACTTTGGATTTAACCAACTTCATTCTGAATTTACCAAATGTAGCAACTTCCAATAGCAAAAGATTTCCTTTTAAGGTTATATTTATGACATAATAGAAAATATTAAACATGCATGAATGTAAAAATAACTTAAAATTTCACTTTTTAAATGTTAATTTTTACTTAAATATTGGTAATAAGTTTATAGGATTTTACCTTGTTAGATATAAATCTTTGACCCCAAAAAGGCTTTGGGTATGAATTCTTACTGTGTTTTGCTACAGGATACCATGTTTGGATGCATTCTTTTTTCTGAGGTTTTCCAGGAAGATTCATGCTATACTATATAAAGAGTCCATTTTAAAGTCCAAAGCTTTACAAAATATTTAGAATAAGAAGTTATTCTCAGTTTACAGATATAAAACACTGATGGATCTTCACTGGCCAAGTGCCATTATGCGTGAGTTCATAGTGTTTATACTTCAGTTCAGCTGTTTTTAAATCTGTAAGCACTTACATGGGAGTAAGCCCAGTTGAATTCTTTAAGATTTATTTTTAAGTACTGTACAGGAATCAGTCTTAGAAAGAAGTACAGGCTGCACGTTACCAGTAGATTATGAATTCTTTGAAGAACAAGCCAAGCACAAGGAAATCTCTGTCCATGTGCTGTTAAGTTTGATGATTAATATCTCCTTTGTTCTTTATAAAATATAATTTATTTTGTAAACAAAACCTACTTTTGCAAGCAAGCAGTTTAGCAAGTTTATCTACCTACCTACCTACCTATCTAAAACTATAGCCACTAGTACCTATCCAATCCTGCAGGATGCCTGGTACTCTGAATATAGTGCATGGTGACCGTAAATATTTCTCCCTTGATATAGTGTAGAGATCATGCAACTAACTTATTTTGCAATAAAGTCCCTTCCCAAAATAAAGAAATCTGAAAAATAATTTGATTAGATTATATAATTTTTACAACATTAATTTCTTGAATTGAACAACTGAGTTATAATTAAAGCTCTGGCTGCTGGAAAGGATTAAAAAATACTATGTCTAAGATGAGCATTTGTTATTTGCAAGAATTCTGTAACACAGTGTTGGAATATCTAAATAATATTTATATTATTTATTATTCAAGTTCTATAGCCACCCATCTCAATTAATGACTGGATGCTTACAATTCCAAAGGTAAACACACACACACAGAAAAAAAGCATTTTAAAAACATTTAAAATGCCCCCCGAAAAATACACAACAACCAAGATACTTGACCAGTTAACAGTAAAGCCAAGAAATGGGATTCTTAACAACCCAGGCTTGAGAACACAGCCAGGTTTTTAAAGCCTAATGAAAGGCCAACAGGATTGTGCCCATTCTAATGTCAAGAGCGGGATATTTTCTAATCGAGTGAGAGGGGGCCAACTAAGAAAGCACGCTGAAGCTCTGTCTACCTCCTTCCGTACCCTCTATTGCAGTGATGGCAAACCTATGGCACGGGTGCCACAGGTGGCACGCGGAGCCATATCGGCTGGCACCTGAGCCTTTGCACTAGCTCAGTTCCAATGTGCATGTGTGTGCCAGCCAGCTGATTTTTGGCTCACACAGAGGCTCAGTGAGGGTGTTTTTGGCTTCAAGAAAGCCTCCGGGGGATAGGAGAGGGCGGTTTTACCCTCACCCGGCTCCGGGGAAGGCTTTGGAGCTGGGGAGGGCGAAACACGAGACTACTGGGCCCACCAGAAGCTGGGAAACGGGTCACGTCTGGGCCTCTGGGGGAGGTGGGGGAAGCTGTTTTCACCCTCCTGAGGCATTGAATTATGGGTGTGGGCACTCGTGCATCTGTGATAGTGTGCATGCACACACTTTCGGCACCCAAGGAAAAACAGGTTCGCCATCACTGCTATTGAATCGCATCAGAATGTATTGGGTTTGGGTTTGGGTTTTTTCCTTTTTTCTTTTAGGGGCTGCCTGGCGCCAAGGATGAGATATTTTTTTTTTAAGACTGCAAATTAATTATGGGAAATTATAATATGCAGCAGGTGAAATGATTGTCTAGGGAAAGGTAGGACAAACTGTTTGAAACATCTTAAGTCTTGCAATGGCCAGGACGATTCAAGAGATTTGCACCTGTCCAGCATCTACTGCTTGAGGTAGTCAGTTTACTCTCTTGGTAGAGTAGAATAGAACAACAACTTTATTGTCACTGAATGTACCATTCAATGTACGCTGCCCAGAGTCCAGAAGGAGTTGGGCGGCCTATAAGTATAAATAATAAATAATAAATATTCCATAAAGTGGGCTACTGCAGAAAAGATCCATCTTCTAGTCTCTGCCAGTTGAAGGGATTGGTAGATTGTATGGTAGAAACTCAGAAATGGAGGGTCCATTAGATCGTCACTGAGGTATTAATACCCCAGTAGCGTTTAAACCATTTCATGTGAAGGGTGGAATGTTTCTGAAAAATAGTGTGCTAAGCAGAATGCGGAGGCACCCAATAAGGAACACATATATACCCAGAATGGAACTTGGATTTAGCTATGAAACTCAAGGATTCATAGATACAAATACACAGAGTATGGAGAAGAAATAAGTCTAAATCTAATGGGACATCTCACAAGTGGAATGCAAACACTGAAAGGTATAGCTAATTTCTTAAATGAAAGTGAATGCTGAGAAAATTTTATCCAACATATCCAACAGGATATCTTACTGACAAAACCGTTTTTTAAAATATAAATCTATTGTCTGAATTGTTCCAATTGTGATTGCTAAATGAGGGTTCTGGATATTTGCTGAATATTTGCTGTAATGGTTTCTGAATATTTGCTTTGAGGTCATCAACCGGGCTCTGTCAATAATTTTATTTATATTAGTTGGGGGGAGGGGAGAAATTCTAGCCCTGAATGCCTGCTTTTTGGGATATTTCAGAGCTCTAATCTCCCTCCTGTCCCATTTAATACTCAATAAATGGTTGAGTGAGGGCACTTATAAACACAAGGTTAATTATGACAGTATGCTTATGATACCCCATTACAGGATCACCCAAGTTATTTCACTAAGTTATTCCCCCCCCCCAAAAGAAAAATATCTGAAGGCTATGCAGATCTGAATGGGGAAGTAAAGGCTTTGGCTTTACTTGGAGACCCTCTGGAGATCTAGAAGCTCAGGGGAAGATATTGAATCATTGGAGGATTTTTTTTTAATTAGGGTTTTTTTAAAGTTTTAATTTCTGATATTGTTTTAAAATTGAAGCCAACCCAATCCCTGTTTCTCCATCTTTTCTCTTCTCTTTGCTGAATTGGTTTGGCAATCATTCAGTTGCCTTGGCCCTCTTTCAGAGGTGGGTCACAGAAACACTTCCTTCCTCCTCACAAGAACTTTGATTCAAAGCCTGTATCGGAAAACATGTCAGACCACCTGAAAAATTAAATACAAATTTGATTTGTGTGTCTGTGTAGTTGCTTCTATTCTGCTTCCATCATATTGTGAGATTTTCAGGATTATCGGTAATATGTATCTGTTAAATACAGGGATGGGTTCTGATTTTCTTCACTGCTGGTTTGCTCCTTGACGTGCACAGAAACAAAAACAAGATGGTGGCACCTAAGAGAGTTGGTTCGGGGGTGTGGCAGGTTTGAGCCGCTGCTGGTTCACTAAGTTACTACTGATTCCATAGAAACGGTCCGAACCAGGAGGAATCCATCTCTGGTTAAATATGTCTATGAAGACGATGCATATTATCTTTTAAATATATAAATAAAATTTGTAACTTATGAATAAACCATTTCTGGTACAAAACATTTGTCTTTATTAATTAGAAGTTATTTTAAAGCAAACATTATTCTTGACATACACCTGTTCTTTACATGTAGATATTACCCATCTTTGGCAAAGTTTTCCTTGAAACTCTCCATACATTATTTTTACCAACTATGGAATTGCAAGTTGTAAGTTTAAACAAGCAAACAAGCCATAACAGGCTATACAATGTTCTTATTTTTTTATTTCTAGCATTAAACATATCAATTGACTTTGCATTTTAGTAAATCACCAGTTCTTTTTTTTTTGTCTCCTGAGAAGCGTTTACACTTTCTTACAGTAAAATATAATTTAACCTTCATTACAAGTAATCTTCTACTTACAGCCACAATTGAGCCCAAAATTTCTGTTCTGTGGTGTAATTCAAGGACCACCTGTATTCCTAATTGCTCAATAACTCGGGTCAGAAGTTCCAGTATAATACAATACTTTAACTATTCAAGTATTCTTGAACATTCCAATATTACAGTTCATTTATGTGCCTGAACATTCTCAAGATGAAAAATCACCCCAATTCTTCAAGATCTGCCAGAAAAGAGTATAAATTCTACCAGCTTCATGATTTATTCAGATATGCAAGAAAGCTTCAAAAGGATTACTAAAGGATAATAATAATAATAATAATAATAATAATAATAATTTAATAATAATTTATTAGATTTGTATGCCGCCCCTCTCCGTAGACTCGGGGTGGCTCACAACATAATATAGTATGGGGATTCCAACATAATGAAAATTATTGCCAACCACGCAAATAATCTCCAATCACTATGCTGTTCAGTATTTTGACTGTGACTATAGTAGTTTTGTACTATTAAAATAGTGCCAAAAATAAAATTCTGCTTGTCTTTGCTGTTGATTCTTGCAGTTTGTTTTATGTAGGTTCTTACTGGCATAAATTCTTTTGTTTCTCACTAAACTTTTTTGATAAACCTTTTGTAGCAATGTTCTCTTAGTTTTCTTTATGTTATATATTCACACACTCATTACATGCCAAGTTAAGTTTCAGTTGAAAAGAGAAGTCAACATAGGTTTTAAAAAGAATAATCTTTGTATATTTAGTGAAAAATCTTGAGAATAACATCCAGTGTTTTCTATGCAAACATAGGAAATGCCTTTTAATTAAGACATGTAATCCATTTAATGGAAAGATTACATTTTATTTGCTATGGCATTTATAAAGTTTGGTCTGCAATCAATTGGCACAATGTACAAGAAATAAAGAAAAATAATCATCATTATACCTATATTTTCTATGATTAAAGTTCTTAATTTTGGATTCCTTCGCCAAGAATAGCTCTAACTTTATTTTATGAGACATGCTTTTAAGTACAGACTTCAGGACTACTTGGCCTATTTCTTTTTATATAAATTCTAAACATTTTTAACAGTTGCTTTCATATCACGTTAAAACAAATATCCATGAAAAATTGTGAACAATAGGACAGAGGATTTCTCTTGCTGTATTACTTCATGTATAGACCAATTGCAATATTTAATACTGCTAGTGAAAATGAGATATATTTATTTATTTTATTTATTTATTTTATTTATTGGTTTGGTTTGGTTTGGTTTGATTTGGTTTGGTTTGATTTGATTTGATTTGATTTGTATGCTGCCCCACTCCAAAGACTCGGGGCAGCTCACAACTATACAGCATCTCAATATTTCTCATTTTTCCAAAAACTACCGTATTTCACACAATTAGTATTTCTTTGGGGGGGGGGAATGCTTTTTCCCAATATGCTGTATTATAATGCATTCTAGAACTGGCTTTACACAATGGCAGAGTGGGCATTGGCTTGGGGTGCCCAAGTTAGTGGGCACTAATGTTGCCCCTCCTGAATCATTCTAAAAATGAAGATGTCCACATTTGTAGGAGGTGGCACCATCCAATGTGGCCTAAAGGTGCCAAATACTTTGAGCTGGCTATGAACCCTCTTGAGTCGGCAGAAAACTCTATCACACACAATTTGTTGCCCCTGTGCCAATCCTTGTCCCCTTTTTGTTGACTCCAATCATAATAGTCACCCAAATTCTTTTAAAGTAAGGGTGGCAAAGAATAAAATGTTATTTATCAGGTTTCCCTTGCATGCTTTCAGAGAAAGGGGGAAAAGACTGCTGAAAATAAGGGTGGCCCAATGAAAGATATTTAAGCCTCTTTCATTCTTGAGCTGGGGACAAGATTAATTATGGGAACAGAGAAAAAAAGGAACTTTCAAGTCCATGTTTGTGTCATCGTTAAGATGAATGTGGGGACCCATTCTCTTTGCATGACTCTTTAATCAGCCTATACATTATTTTAATTTTAAAAATGATTTGCTTCTGTATGCTCTGCTGGATTTACAGATTTACAGGAAATGACTTAAGAAATTTAGGATAAAATAATGAATCTGAAGTAGATTGTAGTTGTAGTAGTTGTACAAATACTACAAGTTGTAGTAACTGTAGTAGAGCTTGACAAGTAGTTGCTTGTCAAGATCTCAACATAGCCTCCAAGCTCCTGCCCTAATTTTATTGCTTGAAAAGTAAATTTAGGAGACACTGCATGTTGCAAAGTCACATGCACTAAAACCAGTATTGGGTTCCTACCTGGATTGGGGGGGGGGCGGTGCACTGGTAGCGGAAATGGAGCTGTGCATGCAGCTCCATGTGACTGGGGTGCGTGCACATGCGTTGGAGCAAGAGTTGGCTTCTCATGAGGACACATACGTGAGAGAGATTTCAGTGATTTTCAGCAATTTTTTGCTTCTGCGCATGCACGGAAGCAAAAGGAATTACCAAAATCTCCCGTGCCCGCGTGTCTTCCTGCAAGATTTGCTTCCTGCGCATGTGCAGAAGCCAAATCTCGCTCCGACACGTGTGTGCGCATCAGCACCGGTAGCGGCGGTAAGTTGGAATTCCTGCCTGACTAAAACCATTGTTTTAAGATAAAGACTTGAATCTGTGTCATACAATATATCCTCTTCCTTAGGGGAAAAATAAAAATAAATTGAGGGCACTGAGTAATTGGAAGGGATGCTGGAGAGCAGTCTCACTATTTTATCCTTTTGAAAATGAATATGTGACTGACGGATACACAATGGCAATTATTAGTAAATCAGGAACAGGTGTCACATGGTCTCACCCAATGATTATCCAGCTGTCTGGGAAGTATTTTAAAACATAGTTTAATACTCTTAGAAAACCACTAGATTGATAAAAGCAACTGGTAGTTGGTGGCAGTTGCAAGGTAAGAGTGAGAACGAGCTCTGGATCGATGGGTTTACCCTTCAATCAAAACCCAGCCCAGAGTAAGAAGAACAATTAGAGGGTTGGGGTTTTTTTTCTTCTAGCAAGAAAATTCACATCCTTTAACTTATTCTACATTAACTAGTCACCAGCCTCTTGACTCAAATTGAAGAGCTTGGAAGTCAGGGCAGAGCTGGCAAACTTTTCAACCAACTCAAGATCTGAAGGAATGCATCTTATCCAAAACATGAATCAATTGGGAGTGTTTTATTTATTTATTTTATTTATTTGATTTTTATGCCTCCCTTCTCCTTAGACTCAGGGCGGCTTACAACATGTTAGCAATAGCACTTTTTAACAGAGCCAGCATATTGCCCCCACAATCCGGGTCCTCATTTTACCCACCTCGAAAGGATGGAAGGCTGAGTCAACCTTGAGCCACTGATGAGATTTGAACTTCTGACCTACAGATCTACAGTCAGCTTCAGTGGCCTGCAGTACAGCACTCTACCTGCTGCACCACCCTGGCTCTTATACCCTGGCTCCTGTGTTGCTGTTGTATCTGTGTAGCAATCTCCCTGTCTGAGTTATTCTCCATTTCAAGGTTGGCAATGGAAACCTAGAGGCACTAGAGGATTTCAATCTGCCTTCCTTGGGAGCAGATTATGATGTGGCTCTTCATGTCTTCCAGGAAAACAACAGGATCCAGGGGGGAAAGAGAAGTTATATGTACCTTAATTCCAAGCGGAGACTAAGGACTCAATTGGATTATGCATTAGACTATCAAGAAAAACTCATAACTCCCTATGGAACCCTTCCAGCTTTCATTAGTCAGTAGTGGTGGACGGATCTAAGAGAACCTATCTCCCTGTAGCACGTGGGAGGTCAATGCAAGAGAGTCCAAGGGTTACCAGGCCATGAACTGACTATGACAGAATCACAGAAATTTCCCCCCAATTCCAGGCCACTCTGCTGCTACTCGAAACAGAAAATTAGATCATGTATGTGACCACATTCCTGGTTTTGGCTATAGAATAGATAATGGAATGGAATAGAATAGAATTCTTTATTGGCTAAGTGTGATTGGAGACACAAGGAATTTGTCTTGATGGATATGCTATCAGCGTACATAAAAGAAAAGATGTATTTGTCAAGAATCATGAGGTATAACACTTAACGATTGTCATAGGGGTCAAATAAGCAATGAAGAAACAATCAATATTAATAAAACTCTTAAGGATACAAGCAACAAGTTACAGTCATACAGTCATAAGTGGAAGGAAATGGGTGATAGGAATGATGAGAAAGAACTAGTAGTAATAGTAGTGCATACTCAGTAAATAGTTTGACAGTGTTGAGAGAATTATTTGTGATGGGGTTTGGAGGAAAAACTCATTGTGTCTTGGTGTGCAATGCTCTGTAGCGACATTTGAGAGTAGGAGTTGAAACAGTTTATGTACAGGAAGCAAGGGGTCAGTAAATATTTTCACAGCCCTCTTTTTGACTCATGCAGGATACAGGTCCTCAATGGAAGGTCGGTTGGCAGCGTTTTTTCTGCAGTTCTAATTATCCTATGAAGTCTGTGTCCTTCTTGTTGGGTTGCAGAACCAAACCACAGTTATAGAGGTGCAAATGATAGACTCAATGATTCCTCTGTAGAACTGTATCAGCAGCTCCTTGGGCAGTTTGAGCTTCCTGAGTTGGTGCAGAAAGAACATTCTTTGTTGTGCTTTTTTGATGACGTTTTTGATTTTAGGTCTTCAGTTATAATAGAACGTAGAAATTTGAAGGCCTCTACTGTTGATACTGCGTTGGATCAACAGTAATAAGTTGATAACTGGAATAAGTTCATGGTTCTGTGCAGTTTATGGAAGAACTGAGAAAGATGGGAGATGTCTAGCGCATTGATGAAAGTCAATGAAGCATGAACTTGATTGAACATAGATAAGTCATTATTAAGGCCACTCTTGTGGAATAAGGACAGTAAAATGGAATTATTTATCTAGCAAGAGCCTCGGTGGTGCAGTGATTAGAGTGCAGTACTGCAAGCTACTTCTGCTGATCACTGGCTGCCCGCAGTTTGACAGATCAAATCTCAGTAGGCTCAAGGTTGACTCAGCCTTCCATCTTTCCAAGGTTGGGAAAATGAGCACCCAGATTGTTGGGGGCAATATGCTTATTCTCTGTAAACCACTTAGAGATGGTTGTAAAGCACTATGAAGCAGTATATAAGTCTAAATGCTATGCTATTCTTATTGTGTACACATATTGTTTGGGTGGCCCAACCCAAGCCATTGTGGGCATGGAGAAACTTGCAATTCACCTGGGTGGGGTAATTTTCTTAGTATCTATTGGACAAAATCACTCAAAACTTGTTCCAATAAATGCCAATTACAGTGTGGGTCCAGTGGAAAAGACTTCCCGGGGTGGACATGTGGCTTGGTTCTGATAATGGTTAATACATCTTTGAGAAAGGGAATTATTCCTTTGCTTCTCAAAGAGGCATTGGTTCACTTTTTCCTTAGAAAACCATTGCTGGATCCCACCATATTAGACCAATTTTTGTCCAATGTCCAACTTGCTTTTTGGGGTAAGTTTGTAGAGAAGATAGCTTCACCAAATCCTAAATGAAATTATTTAGATCTCTTTCAGAGTTCAGGCCTGGACATGGGATAAGAATGCCACTGGTCATGTTTTTGGAAGTTCTATGAAACCAGCAGGATGTGATAGTGCATCTATCTTACATGGTCTCTCAGTGACTTTCAATATCATCAACCATATTGTTTTGGATCAACTCCAGAGATTTGGATTGAATGGCACAATATTAGAAGATTTTCTTCTTTCTTTATGAGCCAATACCAGTCAGTGTTCATTGTACTTGTTTGATGGTAAAGCAATTGTTCTGTGGGTATGTGAGTTGTACAAAAAAATCAATGCACTTTATCAGATGAAAAATACAGGTTCTAAGATCTTTCCCCTTTTTACTTTTCCATCAATATTTGTTCATTCCTGAGGAGTCTTTAACTATTAAAGTGGGCTCTTCAGTAAAGAAGGACACTTGCATGTTATGAAAGCTACTGTTTTTTAAAATATCAATCAACAAATCAATTTAAAAATCTCATGCTGATTTCGTTTTTGATCTTCAAAAGGAGCAACTTAGTATCAATATTTTATTTCATATTGTAAGCAAGCAAGTTTTATTCTGTTAAGATTTATTAATCTTAAATTCTGGTTAGCTATAAGAAAAGTAGGAGGCAATCATATATTTCCATTACCTTTAATGTTTGCAGTATCTTTTAGTTTTACCACAGATGTAAGCATACCACTTATAAAATGCAGCCATCTAAATATACACTGCTCAAAAAAAAGGGGGGGGGGACACTTAAACAACACAATATAACTCCAAATAAATCAAACTTCTGTGAAATCAAACCATCCACTTAGGAAGCTATTTGAGTGTTCCCTTTATTTATTTTTTTGAACAGTATAGTTAGAACATTGCTGCAATGATGCATCTTTCCCATCTGTGATTGCGTAAACGAGCACGCTTAATTGTCTTCGGGGCAATTTTAATTTACGATAGTTTCGTTTACTTTTCTTTCGCAATTCCAGCTTACAATTTCCGTATGGCTTTCAACGAAGGCGATGTGGCTTCTAAACAAGACGGAGAGAACACAGAAGAAACGTGCACCATTTCGGCAAGTCGTTTCGACCCGCCGTTGACACGCCTCCCCTCCTACCCACCGCTATCCCGCGTGAACCCCTCAGGCAGCTAAGGCGCGTGTTCCAAGAGCCGCGTGAAGACGTTTCACAATTTTACAAAGCGGTGGAGACCCGCCAGGTCTCTCGAAGGGTGGAGCGAAATAAGGCGCCTCTGAAACGTCGGCGCCGGGCCGCAACGCTGCCGAACCGAACCGCACTTTTTCCCGCCAAATATAAGGCGGGCTGAGATTTCCATACACACCGTCGCGACTCCCTCGGAGCCCGCCGTCTTCAACCCGCGGAGATGAGAGCGGGCGTGACGCGCGCGCCACAGACGATTGCGCTCCGAGGGCCGCGCCAGGCGCCTCCCATAAGCGGCGAGGCGGGTGTGGGGGCGCTCGCAAGTGAGCGTGCTTCAGCCGGGAGGGGGATACGCCTCCTTCTTTCCCCCCGGACTCTTCGCCGGGGTGTTCACCGCCAGCGATGTTCACCAGGGCGGTGAGCAGGCTCAGCAGAAAGCGGCCTCCATCAGGTATAAGGGGGCCGGTAGGGCGGGTGGGGAATTACGGATAGCGAGATAGTTTTGTGGTGATGGATCAGAAAGAAAACGCGCCTTGCAGCGCGGGCTGGTTGCTGCTTTTCTTGCGAGCGGAGTTTCTTCGGATCTGGGTGGCTTTTGCAGTTTGCAAACTGGCTTTTTTTTTTTCTGTGCCGGAAGGTGCCGCCTCCCAGGCTTGGCCCGCCGGCTGTTAAATTTGGTATTTTGGTTCATTATTGCTTTTTTTTTTTTAGGTGTGTGTGTAGTATGTAGTTACTGAGGATGTAGTTACTGAGTATCTGCTCAGCCTAGTTTTCAGATATTTGTATAAGTTATTGTATTTTTCAGATTTATGATTGCTAGATATATTTTTCCCCCTCATCCCGCTCCCCCCCCACCGCTCCCTGAAGTCAGCAAAACGCAAGGGGAAGTCTTGCACCCGAAAGAGGAAGGCTTGAAGAGACTCGCTTGCCATTTGGCAGGATAGGTTTTTTTTCAGACGGGCCCGGCACGAACGAGTCAGGGGAGGAAAAAAAAAAGGAAGAGAGAAAGAGACAAGCACGCACTTCGGAGCTGAGAGTTCAGTTCCGTCATGCCTAGTTTAAAAAAAAAAATACCGAAATGATTTCAGGGGCATGCGAGACACGCAAGTTAAAAATGAGAACTCTGCCCTTTTCTTTGTGAATCGAACAGGTTGGCTTGCTTCCGCAGACGGGGAAATATCCCGTTAATGTTACATTTCTCTTGAATAAGTCAACCAGAAAGGTAATACAGTACAAAATAACAGAGAACAGACGCTGGCTCCTGTTCTGTCAACTTCAGTTCACTCATTTATTTTATTTTTTTATTTTATTTTATTCAGTCAGTCAGTCACCTAGGTTAGTGTTTCCCAACCTTGGCAACCTGAAGATATTTGGACTTCAACTTGCAGAATTCCGCAGCCAGCGAATGCTGGCTGGGGAATTCTGGGAATTGAAGTCCAGATATCTTCAAGTTGCCAAGGTTGGGAAACACTGATGTAGGTATTGGTGGTATGCAAAGATATAATGCTTATATACTAGTAAAACAGAAACATTAGGACGGATGGAAGACACGCTGGTGCACTTATGTACGCCCCTTACTGACCTCTTAGGAATCGGGAGAGGTCAACAGTGGATAGTCTAAGGGTAAAGTTTTGGGGGTTAGGTGATGATACTACAGATTCCGCTAGTGAGTTCCAGGCATCAACTACCTGGTTACTAAAGTCGTATTTCTTCCAGTCGAGTTTAGAGCGGTTTACTTTAAGTTTGTATCTGTTGTGGTTGAAGCTGAAGTAGTCCTTGACAGAAAGGGTGTTGTAGCAGATGATTTTATGGGTTATGCTTAGGTCGTGTTTAAGATGATGTAGTTCTAAGCTTTCTAAACCTAGGATTGTAAGTTTAGTTTCATAGGCTAGTCTGTTGCTAGTGGAGGAGTGGAGAGCTCTTCCAGTAAAGTATCTGTGGACATTTTTCTAGAGCAGTGATGGCGAACCTTTTCCCCCTTGGGTACCGAAAGTGCTTGCGCGTGTGCTACCACACATGCATGAGTGCCCACACCCATAATTCAATGCCTGGGGAGCACAAAGATAATAATAATAATAATAATAATAATAATAATAATTTGTTAGATTTGTATGCCGCCCCTCTCCGAAGACTCGGGGCGGCTACAAACCTTCCCATACCCCCCGGAGTCCTCCTGGAGGCTGTTTCCCAACTTCTGGTGAGCCCAGTAGGCTCGTGTTTCGCCCTCCCCAGACTCCAGAGGCTTCCCTGGAGCTGGGAGAGGGTAAAAACGCCCTCCCTCATCCCCTCAGAGGCTCTCTGGAAGCCAAAAATGCCCTCCCAGAACCTCTGTGCGAGCCAAAAATCAGCTGGCTGGCACGCACATGCACGTTGGAGCTGAGCTAGGGCAACGGCTCTTGTGCCAACAGATATGGCTCTGTGTGCCACTTGTGGCACCCGTGCCATAGGTTTGCCATCACTGTTCTATAGTGTTTAGATCCAAAATGTGGCGCAGGTTCCAGACAGATGAGCTGTATTCAAGGATTACTCTGGCGAAAGTTGTGTATGCTCTGGTTAGTAGTGTGAGATTACCGGAACATAAGCTATGTAGGATTAGTTTAACAACTGTTGAAGCCTTTTTGGTGATGTTGTTGCTTTGGCACTTAGGTCATTTGATATGAGTATTCCAAGGTCTTTAACGGAATGAGGGTTGTCTGCAAGGTCTTGTTTATTCATTTGGTTCACTTGACTTGTATTTGGTGTTCTGATTCTTTTTGCCAATGTGTAGGACAGAGCATTTTTTTGTTGAGATTTGGAGTTGCCAGATGTTTGACTATTCAAACACAAAGTCAAGGTCTTTTTGGAGGGTAGCTATGTTATTGGTGGTGTTGAAAAGTTTGACATCGTCGGCGAAGAGAACGCAATTGCTTGTAATGTGATCGCAAAGGTCATTTATATAAAGTATGAAGAGTGTTGGTCCAAGTATGCTGCCTTGGGGTATGCCGTTCTTAACCGGAACAGGATTAGAACACTTATTTTCGTTCAAATCCTGGAGTTTCATCTTTTTATGGGAATCAGTTTTTCAGTATGAAAATATTTAGAGATTGAAGGAATTACTCCAAGAATGATGGAACAGTGTTCCTGTATACAATACCGCTGTCCTATATGGAAAATAGTATCTTTCATATCCCAAAGTGAAAAGTCCAACCAGCCACAAAATTGGGTCATCAGGATTCTATAGAAATTTGCAAAAGTTGAATGCATTGTTTTGTTTTGAATAGCTTGAAACAATGAACATTTAACAATGATATTGGATGTTGGATTTAGTAGTTACTGAGTATCTGCTCAGCTTGGTTTTCAGATTTTTGTATATAGATTATTGTATTTTTCATACACATAGCAGAAGTGATTTGTGCTTTGATTTTAGCATGATGTTTGTTCTCTTATAGGATCCCTGAATATGATCACTCTACCAAACAACAACAAAAAAGGAAGTAATCATGGCTGGGAAGTAGTTACTTGGAAAGTATTTATATACAGCATTAGCAATACAGTGTTTCCTCGATTTCCGCGGGTTCGAACTTCGCGGAAAGTCTATACCACGGTTTTTCAAAAATATTAATTAAAAAATACTTTGCGGGGTTTTTTCCCTATACCAGTTTTTTCCACCCAATGATGTCATATGTCATCGCCAAACTTTCGTCTGCCTTTAATAAATATTTTTTTAAATAAACTTTAATAAATAAACATGGTGAGTAATAATCTGAATGGTTGCTAAGGGAATGGAAAATTGCAATTTAGGGGTTTAAAGTGTTAAGGGAAGGCTTGTGATACTGTTCATAGCCAAAAATAGTGTATTTACTTCCGCATCTCTACTTCGCGGAAATTCGACTTTCGCGGGCAGTCTCAGAACGCATCCCCCGTGAAAAGCGAGGGAACGCTGTATAGATTTATTAATCTCAGTTTTAAGCTAAAATTTAAGCCAATTAGGTTAAACTTTGTTTTCTATGCTTTGTATGAGAATATCAGGAAATCTCAGGGCTCTAGTTTGGACTGCAAATAAAAAAAGCTTCCTAAAAGAAGACAAAGTCAAGCTATTTCTGTATTGCTACAAAACATTACCTATGACCCTAAATTATCACCAGAAATCGCTCAGTTTGATGGAGACTTTACTTCTTGCTCTGGAAAGTTACTTGCCCATTACTGAACTGTCTGTTCAGGACATTTCTTATTTTTGTCTGTTGAGCATATATATCAGAACAAGTAACCTTAGCTCCAGTTTTACTTGGATTTTCAGAAAACTTTTCTGAGTTATGAAGATGGATATTACTTCTACGGTTTGTTTCCTTAATCTCAGTGATTTATTCTGCAGCCTGTCCTTATTTTGAATACTTCTGGTTGCGGTTCTCTGAATCTTTTTCCACTTAACTAGAATTTTTATTCCAGATTGGTTTTCCTGTTCTCAAATACCAACCTTAGATACAAAACGCCTTTTTTTGGAAAAAATTGAGATCACATAATTTACCCATAATATTCAGTTATCTGACAAATTATATAGTGTAGTTTAGTCAAGTTAAGTTCTAGCAATGCAGTAGCTTATAAGTAACACTTGAGCTGCTGGAGCTGAATGGTGTTGAATATGAATCATAGTGCATCAGTATTGCTTGGTGAAAGAGTCATATAATTTTAACGTTGTTTAAAAAACAAAGCTTCACGCCTGATAATGTTCCTATCTACTGTGCACATACATAACATCTAAATTTCTGTACATTTTAAATTAAATTTTAGTTTATGCACAAGTCAAAAAGAGGGCTGTGGAAATTATTATTATTATTATTATTATTATTATCATTATTATTATTTATTAGACTTGTATGCCGCCCCTCTCCGTAGACTCGGGGCGGCTCACAACAATAACAAGAACAGTGTAAAAAACAAATCTAATAATTTAAAAACACTAAAAAACCCATTATTAAAAGCAAACACACACACAAACAGATCTACAGTCAGCTTCACTGCTGCGCCACTGCAATTATGGTCATATGATCATAGGATACCACAACCCTTCATAAAGATGAACCTTTAGTGAAACTCCCAAAATGCCGTCATCATGCAAACACACACAGAAATAGTTATGGACCCCTTGCATACTGGACATAAATTGTTTCAACTCCTACCCTCAAAACGTCATAGAGTACTGCACACCAAGAAAACTAAACACAAGAACAGTTTTTCTCCTGAATGCCATCACAAATAATTCCCTCACTACTGTAAAACTATTCACTAATGGCTGCATTATTATTATTATTATTATTATTAATTTTTCTCATCGTTTCTATCAACCCATCTCCTCCCACTTATGACTGTAACTTGTTGCTTGTGTTTTTACGATTTCTATTAATATTGTTTCCTGATTGCTTATTTGAAACCTATGATAATCGTTAAGTGTCGTACTTCATGATTCTTGAGAAATGTATATTTTCTTTTACACCGAGAGCATATGCACCAAAGACAAATTCCTTGTGGGTCCAATCCCACTTGGCCAATACAGTGATCCCCCGCTCGTTGCGAGGGTTCCGTTCCAGGACCCCCCGCAACGAGCGGGTTTTCGCGAAGTAGCGCTGCGGAAGTAAAAACACCATCTGCGCATGTGCAGATGGTGTTTTTACTTCCGCAGCGCTAGCGAGGAGCCGAAGATTGGGGGCGGCGCGGCTGTTTTAAAATGTCGCCGCCGGCATGGGGGGCTTCCTAGCAGCCCCCCAAACCCGGGTTGGGGGTCCGGGGGGTGCTGGCAAGCCCCCCATGCCGGTGGCGACGTTTTAAAACAGCCGCGCCGCCCCCAATCTTCGGCTCCTCGCTAGCGGGCAGGCAGGCCGTTCACTGGTGCTCGCTCTCGCCGCTTTGGAGCTGAGTCCTGAAGCAGCTCCAAAGCGGCGAGAGCTAGCGCCAGCAAACGGTTTGTCCGCGCTCCCTCTCGCCGCTTTGGAGCTGAGTCCTGAAGCGAATTCGCTTCAGGACTCAGCTCCAAAGCGGCGAGAGCTAGCGCCAGCGAACGGTTTGTCCGCGCTCCCTCTCGCCGCTTTGGAGCTGAGTCCTGAAGCGAATTCGCTTCAGGACTCAGCTCCAAAGCGGTGAGAGCTAGCGCCAGCGAACGGTTTGTCCGCGCTCCCTCTCGCCGCTTTGGAGCTGAGTCCTGAAGCGAATTCGCTTCAGGACTCAGCTCCAAAGCGGCGAGAGCTAGCGCCAGCGAACGGCTTGTCCGCGCTCGCTCTCGCCGCTTTGGAGCTGAGTCCTGAAGCGAATTCGCTTCAGGACTCGGCTCCAAAGCGGCGAGAATGAACGGTGTGGGCGGGCGAAGGGCGGGCGGCAGCGAGGAGTTTGCGTGGGCGGTGGGGAAACTCCTTGCTGATGCCCGCTGCTCGCCCTCCCGCCAGCAAGAGGGGGAAGACCCAGGGAAGCCGCCCAGCAGCTGAACGGCTGGGCGCCATCTACGCATGCGTGCCCATAGAAAAAAGGGCGCGCATGCGCAGATGGTGTTTTGACTTCCGGGTTGAAAAATCGCAAATTACCCTGTTCGCAGTGGTTGGGGACGCAATAACCGGGGTATTACTGTACATAATTCTAATCTATTCTATTCTATTCTATTCTAAAAGTTAAAACCTATGATTCCAAAGAAAATGTTTGGCTTAGTAATTTCAGCAAACCTATAGATTTAAAATGCAAGTTATGGAAACATGTACTTTAGAAGCAGCTACAGGTAGTCATCAATTTATGATCAGTTGCTTGACAACCATTCAAAATTACCGTACCACAGTCTAGAAAGGATGCTTTATGCCTCATAAAGCACTTTAGGTTGTCGTAAAGTGTATCGTAAAATCCCCTGCATTTTGGGAGTTTCACTAAAGGTTCCTCTTTATGAAGGGTTGTAGTATCCTATGATCATATGACCATAATTGCAGTGGCGCAGCAGTGAAGCTGACTGTAGATCTGTAGGTCAGCGGTTCAAATCTCATCACCGGCTCAAGGTTGACTCAGCCTTCCATCCTTCCGAGATGGGTAAAATGAGGACCCGGATTGTGGGGGCAATATGCTGGCTCTGTTAAAAAGTGCTATTGCTAACATGTTGTAAGCTGCCCTGAGTCTAAGGAGAAGGACGGCATAAAAATTGAATAAATAAATAAATAAATTTCCAGTATTTTTTGCCATTTGGAAGAACATGTTTTCCCTTATGACCACCACATTCGTTCAACCACACAGCAGATTTACTTAAAAACGCACCCTCAAAATTATAAAATATGGTTGCCTTTACTTAACAGCCAGAAAGACTGATGACTAGCAATCCAATCCCAATTGTGGTTCAAGTCAAGGGTTGTCTGCTAAAAAAAATGTGTGTGAAACCTGACCATGGAAAATAAAGTTTCTTTGTTTCTTTGGCCATGGAAGTATTTTTATCGTGGATTGTTACTTTCAAGCTTCAGTTCATTTCAAGCAATATGATTGTAAATTGATGTTACATATAAGAATTTTTCTTGTATGAACATGTATCATACAAGAAATTTGCAGATGTAGTTGTGAATAGAGATAATAATTTGCAATTTGCAGATATAGTTGTGAATAGAGATAATAATAATGTGCAAGTTATGTTAGCGATGTAATAAAGGTTGTAACTGGTCTATTTTATAACTTAAATAAAGTAAATGTCTTATTTAGATAATAGTACCAACGAGACAAAGCTCTTTGCATTAATTGAGTAGGATCTATATTTCATTTCCACTTAAAGCAGTGGGAGAAATTAATCCGATTAGAGAGGCAACAAGTGGTATTTACTAGTTGTCTGCTTGCTTGCTTGTTAATTGATGTTGCAGAGGAAAAAATGAGAGAGGATAGGCTAAAACTGCTTCCAAATGAGGGTTTTATTGTATAATTATCCTGTCTTAAACATAGGATTTAATAGGAAGCTTGGATGACATCTTTCACTTGGAACTCACCCATGTTTTTGCATTGCTTCTTTTATTTCTTACCACAAAATGGGGGGGGGGGAGAGAAAAGATAGGCAGAATAATTGCAGAGTGCCTCTCAATTAACAGAGAAGCAACCAAAATGTACCTTAAATATTTACATAGTTCACGGAGCTAAAAGCTCTAGGACAGTGATGGCGAACTTTTTTTCCTCGGGTGCCAAAAAAGCATGCACCCATGCTATTGTTCATACACGAGTGCCCATACCCATAATTCAATGCCTGGGAAGGGCAAAAACAGCTTCTCCTGCCCCCTGGAGGCTTTCTGGAGGCTGGAAACGGCCTGTTTCTCAACTCCTGGTGGGCTCATGTTTCACCCTCCCCAGGCTCCAAAGGCTTCCCTGGAGCCAGGGAAGGGTAAAAATGCCCTCCCCCATCCCCGTGAAGGCTTTCTGGAAGCCAAAAACGCCCTCCCAGAGCATCTGTGAAAGCCAAAAATCATCTGGCTGGCACACACATGCACATTGGAGCTGAGTTAGGGCAACGGCTCATGTGCCAGCAGATATGGCTCTGCGTGCCACCTCTGGCACCCATGCCATAGGTTTGCCATTACTGCTCTAGGATTCTTACTCAGAGATCTAAATGTTTTAGAATCAGTTGTATCTAGAAATAACCATAATCCACTGAACAAGAGTACATCAGGATTGTCCTTTTATTGTATTTTATTAATTCTTCAGTCTTTACTCTGATTATGAGCTACCAAGACTCTGGCTTAACAAAGCACCACAGGAATCTAATATATATGATATATTTTCTCCTCTCCCCCACCAAAATTAGATTAGCACCGTCCCTTTTGACATTCTCAAAGCCTTTCAAGATCTGGTTGCCCATCTTAAATACATATCAGAAAGAGAAAGCTTGAGATTTCACAAGGTTCATACTATATGGAACAAAACTCTGAATCTGAATGTACCACAAAGATTCCTCTCATAAGGTAACAAGGAAAACCGGTCATAAAGCCCAAAATACAAACCAAACATTTGTCAATTTAGTAAAAACAAGATAATCTACATCTAATAAAATGTTATTTCCAAAAATTATGGCTTCCAAAAAAAGAGAGGATTTTTTGCCCCTGAAATTAAACAAAAACTGGACATTTTCCTCAGAACATTTCCCTCGGATAATCAAAGGCTAAAACCGTGAACCATTTCATTAAATCACAGTTCTTGGCATTCAGTAACTGCTCAATAGAAAAGCAAAGGAAATAATCAGGAAGTTTTAAACTGGGTTGCCAGAAAGCTATCCAGGATGCAATAAGAAAGGAAAAGCACTCATGCTTTTTGTATCTCTTTGCTACCATTTAATGATTATCCAGATTTTCCCCCAGTTCTGTTGTGGTAGCCGAAGCCTTGCAAGTGTTAGATGTGGCTTGTCATCTTTGACAAGAATATTTCAGTTCTGTGTCTATGGGGATTCTCAATCATTCAGGTCATGATTGTCTCAAAGGTACTTTCTCAGAAGGCAACTGGAGTTTCTTGGTTGGATGAGAAGTGAAACATTTTAAGAGGGGAAAAAAGTCCAGTTGCCTTTTGAAACATTTTGGGTGTTTCAGTTCTGTATTAACAGAGTCACAGAATTGAGAGGGACGTAGAGTTGACGGGCTGGCTGGGGTCTTCTTCATAGTGACATCAAACTCTGGAATTCCCTCTCTTCGGAGCTGTGGATTAGTTGATTGAATTTTAGCCAAAGCATGCATTCTATATGGTCATGAAGAGTCACATATAGTATTAAAGATCTAGGGTGCTACAAAAATAGCTAGAAAAATGAATTCTGAAAATGTCAGAGGTAATTCATAATAGTCAAATGAAGTCTGCAAATGAATGCTTATTTCAAAATGTCAAGAGTACATATTCATAGAAAATGGGAAGGGGATGGGAAAATGCTCTGGGAGGTTATAATTGTAAAAAATATGGTATTGTATTTTGTTTGACTCAATTTGGTAGTAATTTCTACAACATTCAAATAAAAACATAATAAAAGAATTTTTGTCTTGTTTACAAATATTTTTAACCCAATAAATTCTAGAATAACAAGAAAACAGTCTGTTTTTCATTTAATTTGAATATTTTTACATATTTTAGTGTGCAAATTTCTTTAAAATTCAGTATTGTTCCTGTTTTCTTTCAAATAGGTAACATATTTAAAACATATGGATGTGCATTTGTGTAGCTGTTCTGCTATGCAATTCTCTTTTAGGAAATACTTGTTTATAAGGCAAACATCTAATATCTACCACTATTGCCTTTTAAAGGTCCTTGAAAAAGTTCCACCTAATTTATAAACTTGTAAAAAATGATATCTTAGTCAATTCACAATCTTTTACATATGCCATATGTTTACCTATTTGGAGAGGATTTTGGTATATTATATAGTGTTGCTTTATAACTTTGCTATGGGTAATGTAAAACAGGCACATGATTAGTCACAGAAATATAAGATATTACCTTATATTAAGTAAGATTATATTCATATTATATTTCATTTCATTATAGCCTTTGAACTTGAATCCTGAAATTTGTAATTAATTATGGATTAAATGGCATTAATATCAAAATATATTTGTTGATTCTCATCGTCTTCAAAACTGCAAATTAATTGAACTGTCTTAAAGCCTTTTAACAGAGATAGAAACAGTTCTGCAGCTGAAAGTTAACAATTAACTTTCTTTTTCAGAAATAACTGACAGTGACAGCAAGCCATGTAGTAGCCATCAGACCGTCAGTGGTACCACAAGATGGGCTCAGTCACTGGAAAGTTTGCTGGAAGATCGAGAAGGTGTAAAGAAATTTATGGTTGGTATCTTAAGTATTATTTATCACACAAATCTAAATACAGTAATACCTCGTCTTACGAACCTAATTGGTTCCCGGGGGAGGTTCGTAAGATGAAACATTGTTTCCCATAGGAAACAATGTAAAGTCAATTAATCCGTACAACAACAAAAAAACAACCGCAAAAAAACGCCACCGCCCGGCTGTTACCTTTTGAAACAGCCAGGAGGCTTCTCGGCGGCCTCCCGAACGCCAAACCCGAATTCCGGGTTCGGCATTTGGGAGGCCTCCGAGAAGCCCCCCGGCTGTTTTAAAAGGTGACAGCCAGGCGGCGGGGCTTCTTGGCGGCCTCCCGAACCCGGAAGTTCGGCAAAAGTTCGGGTTCGGGAGGCTGCTGAGAAGCCCCGCTGCCCGGCTGTCGTCTTTTAAAACAGCTGGGGCGCTTCTCGGAGGCCTCCCGAACGCCGAACCCGGAAGTTCGGGTTTGGCGTTCGGGTTCAGGAGGCTGCTGGGAAGCCCACCGGCTGTTTTAAAAGACGACAGCCGGGCTGTGGGGCTTCCCAGCAGCCTCCTCAAACCGAACTTTTGCCGAACTTCCGGGTTCGGCATTCAGGAGGCCGCTGGGAAGTCCCGCCGCCCGGCTGTCACCTTTTAAAACAGCTGGGGGGCTTCTCAACGGCCTCCCGAACGCCGAACCCGGAAGTTCGGGTTTGGCGTTCGGGTTCAGGAGGACGCTGGGAAGCCCCCCGGCTGTTTTAAAAAGCGACAGCCGGGCGGCGGGGCTTCTCGGCGGCGGCGGCGGGTTCGTAAGAAGAAAAAAGTTCGTAAGAAGAGGCAAACATTTTCTGAACCCCGGGTTCGTATCTCGGGTTGTTCATAAGACGAGGGGTTCGTATCATGAGGTACCACTGTACAACTCCCAGCCAAGTATCTATCTATCCATCCATCCATCCATCCATCCATCCATCCATCCATCCATCCATCCAAGCATAAAACATATCAGGAAAGACTTAATGAACTCAATCTGTATAGTCTGGAGGACAGAAGGAAAAGGGGGGACATGATCGAAACATTAAAATATGTTAAAGGGTTAAATAAAGCCCATGAGGGAAGTGTTTTTAATAGGAAAGTGAACAAAAGAACAAGGAGACACAATGTGAAGTTAGTTGGGGGAAAGATCAAAAGCAACATGAGAAAATATTATTTTACTGAAAGAGTAGTAGATCCTTGGAACAAACTTCCAGCAGACGTGGTTTGTAAATCCACAGTAACTGAATTTAAACATGCCTGGGATAAACATATATCCATCCTAAGATAAAATACAGAAAATAGTATAAGGGCAGACTAGATGGATCATGAGGTCTTTTTCTGCTGTCAGTCTTCTATGTTTCTATCTGTCTGTCTGTCTGTCCGTCCGTCCGTCCGTCCGTCCGTCCATCCATCCATCCATCCATCCATCCATCCATCCATCCATCTAATTTGTATGCTGCCCAACTCCCGAAGGACTCTGGGTGGCTCATAACAAAGATAAAAACATAAATATCAAAATCATTAAAATATCTTTTAAAAACAATTAAAAAACATATACATCTTTAATTCTGGTCGGATCTTATAAAGAGATAATAGTGAGATTAATGGCCCCAGGCCTGTCGGAAGAGCCAGGACTTCACTGCTTTATGGAAGGCCAATAGGGTAGAGATAGTCCTAATCTCGGAAGGGGGGGCACAAAGTAGGCTCTCCCCCGTGGGCCCCCCCAGTCAACATTGCTTAGTCGATGGAACCTGAAGGAGCGCAACTCTCTGGAATTTTACCGGTCGTGAGCTATGCAGTAGGAGGTGGACCCGAAGATAACATGGCCCTGAGCCACGTAGGGTTTTAAAGGTAATAACGCCTTGAATTGCATCGGGAGACTAATTGGGAGTGCAGCTCATGGAGAATTGGTAAAATATGGGTCTACCTACGTGCACCCACAACAGCTTACATAGCTACATTCTGGACCAACTGCAGTCTTCGAGCACTATTCAAGGGTAGAACTGTTTTATTATCATTGCATGAATCAACAATATGCACAAGGGTTTTTTTTTATTTTGAGAGTCTTGAATGTATTTAGTGGCACTGACATCTAGGGAAAGATGTGTGAAGTTCATATTCATAATAGTTAAGGTATTAGAAATGTGCACAAGCTTATATAAACAGTGTGAACCCTTTGCTTGAAAGTCATTATAAGCCTCTACCCTAATTTTAATACTTTTCTCAAGATTGCATGAAAATGAGTACAAAACATTTTACTGCAGTTATACTATGAAGCATATAAGCTTTTAAGGCTCAGATACAGAAATCTTTGGGGCAATATCAGTATCTGACCTTTGAATAGCAATGGGGGTGATGCATGCCAAAGAAAAGTGGAAAAAGAGGGAGAGCATGCTGCCATCTCCATGTTTTAAATCTTGTCATCTTATGGGACAGAAGACATATACTGTACAGTATAGGATATCCTCGACATACAGCCATTCATTTAATGACTATTGGGTCATTCCATGTCAAGTGGACCCCACCTTACCATCTCAGATTTTGATGAAATTTGGCACATAGTTTCTTTATGATATAAAACTCTGCTGTGCAAAATTTTAGTTCAAAAGACTAAACAGTGGGAGTTCTAGGAGACCTCAAATAAAGGGCTGCAAAATATTGAATCAGCAAAAATGAAACTTTGGACCAACTTCTAGAAGCTGTAAATGCGACAGTTTCAGTAGTATTTTGGAGATATTTGGAGAACCTGCACACCTTGTAAGGCTTTATAAACCGGCAAAACCCCGTGTACCTAGTCCTCTTACTTTTTACATGGTAAGGCTCAAACTGCAAAAAGAACCTTTGAAAAATGAATTTACAGCAATCTTCAGGCTGCTGTAATTTCAAAACTACTTGGCCTTTTGGGTTGATTTTGGGCAGGTGTACTAAGTTCACAGCTTCAATGAGGACTTCCAATTTGCAGCACTTTCATTCAGGTTCACAGCTTCAATGAGGACTTCCAATTTGCAGCACTTTCATTCAGGTTGTTGAAAAAAGAGTTCAAAGTTAGTACTTAACCGGGTTTTTGCCCTGTGGGACAGCTTCAATCCTCTTCAATTTAGCACCATTAGAAAGAGCAGATTCTCTTCTTTAAGAATATAGTATTTTGGTGTCTCTTCATATAAGGATTGAAAAAATCTCAACTGTTTGTGGACAGCCTGTGATTTCTGCACTGCATCCTTGATACAAGTGCAGTAAAAGTGATTTTGTATGTAAAAATGTATGTAGAATACTGTAATGATATGAATAAGAAAAACAATATGAAACAGAATATATAGAAAATATAAAGAAACAACTGGGAATTGTAAATTGATATGTAGAAATATGTAGGGGTTAGAAATGGAAAATATATAACACTGAAATAAATGTAAAAATGTTAATTTATGTTTTTGCTTTAGTTTATGGATGTATTTGTATGTTTTAATGTACATATGCCTGTTTTTAAAGGAAAAAATTAATAAAAATCATTTTAAAAATTGCAGTTTGGTAGCAACTTTTGAAGAGGCTCTGAGAATTGTAGCAAGATATTCAAGAAGGCAGCATGCTTCAAAGGTGCACCTTGTACAAACTTGTTTAAGAGTTTTCAATTGAATTTGCAAGGATTTCAGAAAATCCTTTTGTTCTTTATGTGAAGACTTTAAATAAAATTAATAAAGGCTGGCTACTAGTTTATGGTACTTTATTTTAATAGTTCCTTTTTTCTCCTATCAGGACTTTTTAAAGAGAGAATTTAGTGAAGAAAATGTTTTATTCTGGCAAGCTTGCGAAGAGTTTAAGAAGATACAAGATGAAAAACAGGTATTGACTCCAAAATCAAGCAGAACGCAGATGATCTTCACTTGATATGAATATACATAGAAAACAATGCAATCTACATCTATTATAGTTACGCAGCACACAAAACTGATTCAGGTGGGAAAAGATCAAGAAATCTCATACTTATTAATGATAGTTGAGATGGTGTTTCATCAGGGATTTTTTTCTTTGTTACTTGTTTACTGGATTACATGTTAAAATGACTTTAAAACTATGTTTTTCTAGTATTTTCTTATTATTTTCTCCTTCTCTTTTAGCCAATGCTGTCTAGTTTAAGAAGAGGATAAACTCAATTTTATCTTATATTTCCCTGGAGAATAAATTGAAATATTTTTGCCCATTTAGTTTTTACTACGTAGATAACCATAGATAGATAGATAGATAGATAGATAGATAGATAGATAGATAGACAGACAGACAGACAGACAGACAGACAGACAGACAGACAGACAGACAGACAGACAGACAGATTTAAATTTGTTTTTAAAATTAAAAAAATTATTTGGAAATGCTGCCAAACTGTTGTAGAATATAACAAAGATTACAGTAATTTATTGATTACCATATTTTTCAGAGTAAAAGACACACCTTTTTACCCCCAAACAGAGTATGATAACGTGGGTGTGTCTTATACACCAAATATAGTCCTACCTAAGCTACGCCACCCTTTGGCCTCTACCTCCTAGCAATTTACCTTCTTGCAGCAAACAGAACAGAGCCTGTTAAGCCAAGCAACTCATTATCAGCTTCCTGACCCTCAGCTGATTGAGGATGCAGGCAGGCCAGTGCTAAAACTGAAAGTAAAACTAAAGCTACAAAGATACAAATTGCCAGGAGGCAGAGGCAGAATTTTATTTTCCAGTGCTAATCAAACTGCTGAAACTGGATGCAAAATAACTATTAATGTCTGTAGAATGTTCAAATTATTAGACTTATTTCTTAAAGACTGCTTTATGATTGTTCTAGACAACTTAACAAAATGAAGCTTTTTAGAAAAAAACGGTTGATCTTAAGAGGCCCAGTGCTTTTGTATTTTTTAAATAGCACAGAATAATGTATACTTCCAGAAAGCCATATCAATTTTAACAGAATATGTACAAGTATAGTCTGAAATGTAACTGTGTCTTCTTTTAGTATTAAGATGAAATAGTTGAGTTAAACCCTGACTTAGTCATGTTTGGAGTAAATATGTTTAAATAATTGGAAGGAGTAAGTGTGACCACATTTAAGAAAACTTTCTGGCATTAATATACTGCCTTAATGTACATTTCTCCAATTCTTTGCGATTTCTATTGATCACACATGCACAGAAATGCACAGTAAACAGTGTATATCATCTGTACTGTTTGCTGTTTTTTGGGAGGCAAATTGTTGGGACACAGAATGTTTCCCCTTGTTTTCATCCTCCAAAACTAAGCCGCGTCTTATACTCTGAAAAATATGGTATAGTGGTTGTCCATAGTTAGATGATGATGATGATAACAAAAACATCAATAATAACAATAACTACAACAATAATAACAATAACTACAACAACAACAGAGTTGGAAGGGACCTTGGAGGTCTTCTAGTCCAACCCACTCTTGGGCAGGAAACCCTACACTACTTCAGACTGATGGTTATCCAACATCTGCTTTAAACTGTCTAGTGTTGGGGCATTCACAACTTCTGGAGGCAAGCTGTTCCACTGATCAATTGTTCTAACTGTCAGGAATGTTCTCCTTAATTCTAAGTTACTTCTCTCCTTGATTAGTTTCCACCCATTGCTTCTTGTCCTACTCTCAGGTGCTTTGGAAAACAGCCTGGCTCCCTCTTCTTTGTGGCAACCCTTGGTTTATTTCTAGAATAGTGTGCCATTCATACAATACAATTATCTTTTGTTCACTTTTCCCATAGGTTCACCCTCTTTCAGTATTAGAAATATTATCTGAAACAGTGTGTGTGTGGGACAGTGGGATTTCAGGTGGAAAATTAGGCATTCTTCTTTTGCTTAAGTGGAATACAAAACATTTTAAATACAAAACATTTTTAAGATCGGCAATATTGGGGAAATGACATCTGTGCTTAGTGAAGTGGTCCTTCTTTTCATAGATGAAAGCAAAGGCAAATGAAATTTACAAACATTTCTTGTCAAGTAAAGCTTCTTATCAAGTCAATGTAGAAGGACAATCACGTTTGGATGAATCAATACTGGAAAAACCTCACCCTCTGATGTTTCAGAAACTCCAAGATCAGGTAAAATTCTGAAACTTGCTTAATTGTCTTGTGAAAGATGAACAACTAACTCCTGGCTGCAGGACAGGATCATAGTTACAATACAGTTACAAAAAGCTCCAGAATCAGTGTTTTTTTGCTGAACATGTTACTTAACATTTAAGAAAATAAATTGATAAGTGAAAAATGCTTAGGAAAGAGTATATTTATTATTTCAATGGACGTAACATTTGGTCTAGTAGACCATACATTCAAGTTCCACCTTAGCCAGCTACAGGTAAATATAAGAGCCTATCTGGCCTAGTAATTAAGGCACTGGGCTAGAAACCAGGAAATCTCAAGTTCTAGTCCAACCTTAACATGAAACCTAGCTGGGTGATTTTGGATTTAAGGCTGGCGGGGAGGTCCCCCCCCCCCGGGGAGCCAAAGTGGGCCCGGAGAGGGGTGTGAAACCACTTTCGGGATGATGGATGGCGGGTTCTCTAGCTACAGCAGCCTCTATGACACTTCCTCGCTTCTGCAGTTCTGCAATGGCAAGGGGAGGAAAAGTCCAAGGTGTGCGCACACCCAGAGGGAGAACCCAAGAACTTCGGATTTATGCTTGGCGAAAGATGGGGCTGACTTGGCAAATGGGATGGATGTGCCAGGGAAGCTGGCAAGGAGAACCTTCCCCCCCCCCCATCTGTCCGCCAAGCTCCCAGCTTTGCTACTTGGAGAAAGGAGGGGCCTGCTTAGACAGGAAACCCCACATTACTTCAGACAAACACTTCCAGTGTTAGAGCATTCACAACTTCTGGCGGCAAGCTGTTCCACTGATTAATTGTTCTGTCAGTAAATTTCTTCTTAGTTCTAAGTTACTTCTCTCTTTGTTTAGTTATAGCAGGTGTCTGTTACATACGTTTTATGTCCTGTTAATATTTTGAGTTCATCCTTTGAATTGCAAAATGTTATATAGATTAATATAATAGTTTAATTTCCTCAGCATAGGCGTGTGGTAGGTCAGAAATGTACCGTAAGTCTTCCTCTAAACACTACTAAGCTTAGGCACAAGTTTATGATTTGAAAGCAAATATCATCAAGTTTCTAACAGGGTAAAAAAGAGATAGTGACTTACATTAAAAAAACAACAAAACAAAGCACTTTGTGTCTTTAAAGGATCCTCTAATCAGTTGGGAAAAAAACCTTTTGCAGCTAACTATAGGAGGCCTATTATTGCTCAATTATAAGCAATGTCCTGAGAGTATATTATGCAAAACACTTTGCCAGATGGCTTAAGCTGACAGTTGTGTTCTCTTGCTTTGAATGGGTCTTGTACTGAAATAGGACCTCAGCCAGCAACACCCCCTCCCTCCTTTCTCTCCATCTACCTCCCAAAGTAGTATCTTAGCAGGTCATCAGCTTCTCAAATTGGAGAATTATATCAAAGTAAAGAGGTCATGGGATATGCAAAACTCAGTTGCTCTATTAAAAATTACAGCACTTCTGGCTCCGTAGTAATAATTGCTGCTTTGACAAAAAGTTGTGCACCTTCAAAATAACTGAAACTGATTTTAAAAAATTCAGCTAACAAACAAATGGACTGCTTTTTGTACTTTTCAGTACATCCAGGCTTGTACAGGGTTTACCAAAAGTCAGGCCCCGTAGGCCTATTGCAGCATGTTGCATTAATTAATAGTGTTTTCCAAAGACTATTATTGCTAGGTCCTTGGTGCTCTCTAACTTTTCTTGTTTTCTTGCAGAAGCTTCATTTCCAAACTAAATAACTTCATCAGTGCTAAAAGGAAGTGGAGTTTCTCTATATGTATATACTAATGGTTTGCCCCATTAGTATTTGTGGCAGAACCCCACAGTATTTCTCTGAGCTACAAATGTTCTCTTCTAAAAGATCATTGTCAAGAATGTTCAAATATCATGCATCAAATGAGTAAGGAAATGTTTAGAATAAAACGATAACCTATCCAAACATTTAATGTAATTTGAATAATAAATTATCTGTGGGCCTTGATTTTTGGTTCATCTAGTTCATCACTGACAGATTAGGTTGCATTAAGGCTGTCAGTTGCTTATAGGTTAGGCATTCCAGAATGCAACAGTGTACTAAGATTGAGAACTAAGAACAATTAGATGCAAAACATAACAAAGTTAGTGGATTTACTATGAGATTAAATCCACTGATTATGTGCTAATAAAATAAAATGTCAATTTGCCTTATCTTGTTTATAAATAATTCTATTTAAGGAATATGTTGTTTTGGCATTTTTGTAGCATCGATATATGGTATAATAAGATAATGATCTTTATGTTAGCTCCTTATTATGCCCAAAGTTTCTTTGAGAATTAATAGCAATTTCATAGTCAGGTGAGATTATGGTATTATATATTGTATTCAGTATCCTGAATAATTCATCAGTAATTTATGTAGTACACATTAAACTTTATGGAATAATAATAATGGGAAATATGAAAAAGGTTGCTGGATGTAATAATGAAGAGAAAGGGCCTGTGTATGAAGAAAAAAACATAAGAGAGCGATTGCTATAGAAATTATGAAAAGAATATAATGATATGGAGAAAAAAGATAGTTGCAAAGTGTACAGATAGTCCTCACTTACTGACCACTATTTCAGTAACCATTCAAACTTAACAGTGATGTTGAAAAATTAGACTTCTGACTGGTCCTTAAACTTGACAAATGAATGAGTTCGGAAAGAAGGAAGATCAAAAAAGTGACAGGCAGAATTGATGACATCCTTAAAAAAAGTGTCATAAGAAAATGGAAGAACTAATATTTGTTTATAAACCAGCATATAAACTGAATGGTTTACAAGGTTAGAAAAGTATTCTGTTATGTAGTCTTTGACACATCCTTCAACTTTAATTTTATTTGCCGTGTTTGAAAATAACTGTCTTGCTTGTTTTTAAAATTCCACAAGTTATGTGGACTTCAATTGCCAGGATTTTGTGTAGAGTTAATGGTGGACATGAATTCTGGAAAATCAATTTCACATACCTGAAGGGAACCACTAATTGGTAAAAGCCTGCTAGAGCAACAGAATATTTTCTTTTTAGCATTTTTAAAACAGATTTATTGTTGACTAATTGGGGAGCTCATTTGCAAAACATTTCTTGTTGTTTGATGCTTAGTTTCAAATAGTTTGCATTTTTTTCCTTTTCCATACAGATTTTCAACCTCATGAAATATGACAGCTACAACCGCTTCTTGAAATCAGATACATTTCTTAAATTAAAGGAAACTGAAGAAGAGGAAGAAAATTCCCCTGATCCTCAGACTTCAGCAAAAAGAGCTTCTAGAATTTATAATACATGATTGTATCCATATATTTTGATGCAATCCAAATAACAACAACCCACAGATCATATTGAGACTACAATCAAATTAAATCAGTACTCAGGAATAATCTTTGTGGTTAACACAGATGCATTTAGAGATTTAAATAGTATAGAATCTTATTAGGTAAAACTTACCTTTGGTTACTTCAGTGGCTTGTTTCTTGCCAGTGCTTGCTTCTAAATACAATTATCAAGGATATGACAGCCCTTGAAAGACTGAACAATTTGTAAGCTCTTGCAAATTGCCTCTAATACTTTTAAAAAAAAAAATTACTTGTAAATCATTTGGTAGGGGTAGGTGACAAATATAGCATTAAAAAGTAAAGCAAGTTTGAAAGTAGAGATAATAAAAGGCAATGGTTTCCCCTTTCCACTGCAGGGGGCAGTACTCATCTCCAATTCTTAGCCATGGGAGCTAGTGTTTGAAGACATTTCCATGGTCATATGATCAGCATATGATCACATGGCATATTGAACATTGTTACCTCCCCAGTAAACAGGTACCTATTTATCTACTTGAATTTTCATTCTTTGCAAGTGCTGCGTGGGGCAAGTAATGGGAGCTCACTAACAATGGGCTACTAGCCGGAACGCTAAATTGCACTCGCTGCCGTGGCTCCTAGGTGTTTGGTGTTTGGAGGTAGCAAAATCGTGCATGGAACTGTAGGTGCGCCCGTATTTCAGCATGTGCTGAAGCAGAAAAACTTGCCGAAACATGGCGCACCTGTGGCTCTGTGCGCGATTTTGCTACCTCCACAGGTGCAGAAGCAAAATCGCACTGGCCCCCGAAGCACTTACGAGCCGCAGCGGCGAGTGCAATTTAGCGTTCCGGCTAGTATCCCACCACTGGAGCTCACCCTGTCATACAGCACTTTGGACTTCCAGCTGATATGCTCATCAGCTAACTGCTGATGCTTTGCACCCTAGACTTTGAAACACTCATAAAGTTTTGTCTAATAGACTTTCTGAAAACATCTTATTTTAACTGCTGTGTGAATTGAATTTATTATATTACTTTAGGAACCCAATCTATTGATGGATCAGATCAAGATAGTTTACAGTAGCTATTTGGCTAGGACTTTTGTCTTCAAAAAGTGCTGCCTGGACTCATTTTATGGTATGTTTTTCTATTTAAAACTAAGGAATCCATTTTCAATTGCATCAGAATTATCTTATAATACCTGCATCTTTGAAATACAGTGGTACCTCGGTACTCGACCACAATTCGTTCCAGAAATGTGGTCGAGAACCGATTTGGTCCAGTACCGAATTTATTTATCCCATAGGAAATAATGGAAATGGATTTAATTGGTTCCCAGCCCCTGTTAACTCGCTGGGAACCAATTAAATCTATTTTCTTTATTTCCAATGGGATAAATAAATTCGATACTCCAAGCTGCAGGAAGGGTGGGGGCTGCTGCAATCCCAGCAGCTTCAGGGGGCTGAGGAGCTCTATAAGAGCTCCAAGCTGCAGGAAGGGTGGGGGCTGCTGCAATCCCGGCAGCTTCGGGGGGCTGCTTTCCTCATTGCTTCCTCTTATTACCTGTAAGCAGCTGCAAAAACTTTCTCCTTCCCGGCGGCTGCAAAGGCGGCGGCTTCCCTTTGAGGAGCAACAGCGCCGGGAACGTCATGTAATGAAGGGAAGCTGCTGGAGCGGCGGCAACTGCTGAGATGGCTCCGGCGGCTTCCCTTCGTCATGTGACGTTCCCGGCGCTGTTGCTACTCGAAGGGAAGCCGCCGCCGTTGCTGCCTGGAAGGAGAAAGTTTTTGCAGCTGCTTACAGGTAATAAGAGGAAGCAATGAGGAAAGGAGCCCCTCGAAGCTGCCGGGATTGCAGCGGCCCCCACCCTTCCTGCAGCTTGGAGCTTTTATAGAGCTCCTCAGCTCCCTGAAGCTGCTGGGATTGCAGCAGCCCCCGGCGGTAACATTTCAGATAATGAAATGGCTGTTCAGTATCCGAATTTTTGTTCAGATACCAAAGCAAATTTTTGCCGAAAATTTTGTTCGTTATACGAAATGTACGAGAACCAAAGCGTTCGAGTACCGAGATACCACTGTACCTACATCTTTAAAAAATCTCAGTAATAAAACAATAAAGAGAGATCTCACAACAATTCAACACTGAGATTATGCTACAGAGGCCATTGTTGCCTTGGCTGTCTTGAAAATAATTTTTGCAAGAATAAGGAATGGGGAAATACACTGGTAGAAATACTGAGTTAATGAAAATATGTGTATGAGATTAAAGAGCAGTTTATGGCAAGAAAGAAATGTCAAACATTTAGAAAGAAATTGTGCTTCATTTTGCTGTCCTGTTTTTAAAACACATTTCAAAATATTGCTAATGCCAGTGAAATGGTATATGTTAGTATGTGTGATACGGTAGTATTTTATGTTTGATTATGCTTGGAGCATTCCTTTTTCATGCTTGGGACTGAAGCGTAGTTTGTTAATGTTTTGTAATTTATAGAAAATTGAAGTACAAAAATAATAATGATAATAATAATACAATCGTAAACCTCAACCAAAAGCCTTACTCTGTTTTTTAACTGCAGTAGCTGAGACAAAGAATCTATTTTTAGTTTAATTACTTTTGTTTTAATAGTCATTTCACAAATATTAATTGCAATGCTGTTAAACATGAGTAAACAAATTGGGTCGCATGCTTCATTTACAAGTTCTGCATGTGAAATGTAATTCTGGCTTACAGATTCTATTTGCTTTTTTATCTTTGTATGGACTACTTTATTGTTCAGTTTAACTCTAATTATTTGTAAGTTTTGTTTATTTGGGCAAGTAGCACAAACACATAATTTTTCTTTCTAGCCTTCTTCTCTAGAAGTCTTAGTCATAATGTAATATACAGTGGTCCCTCAATTTTCGCGGGTTCGAACTTCACGAAACAGCTATACCACAGTTTTTCAAAAATATTAATTAAAAAATACTTTGCTGTTTTTTCCCCTTTACCATGGTTTTTTCTGCCCGATGACGTCATACGTCATCGCCAAACTTTCATCCGCCTTTAATAAATATTTTTTAAATAAATTTTAATAAATAAACATGGTGAGTAATAATCTAAATGGTTGCTAAGGGAATGAAAAATTGCAGTTTAGGGGTTTAAAGTGTTAAGGGAAGGCTTGTGATACTGTTCATAGCCAAAAATAGTGTATTTACTCCCCAAAAATAGTGTATTTACTTCGTGGAAATTCGACTTTTGCGGGCAGTCTCGGAACGCATCCCCCGCGAAAATCGAGGGAACACTATATTAGGAAGAGATAATAATCTTGGGTCAGATTTCAGATTTTTCAGATTGTATTTTTAATTAATTGGATCTAAAATGTTATACATTGTTTTATTATATGTGGTTTTACATCAAATCAATGTGTAACCAAGAGTAGCATTTGTAGATGTAGGCAGTAATCTCTTGTAAGTTCAATTCAAAGATGTCAACAATTTCTTTGCTACAAACCTATCCTTAATGCCTTATTGCTGTGATGGTGAACCTATAGTGAACTTCCACAGGTGGCACATATCTGGGAGTGGCTGCCGTAGCTCAACTCCAGCATGCATGTGAACGCCAGCCAGCTGATTTTCGGCTGGCCCACCTACACTAAACCTCCTTCCCAGGAGTCTTCACGTGGCACATTTTGGATTCTGGATAACTACAGGGTTCACATGGAAGCACTGGGAGGGCGTTTTCAGCCTCCGGTGGGGGCAGGCTGGTTTTGCCCATCCCAGGCTTCAGGAATGCCTCTGGAGACTGAGGAGGGTGAAAAAACGGGCCTACCAGAAGTCAGGAAACAGGTCATTACCAGCCTCCAGAGAGTCTTGCCGGGGGGGGGGGGCAGCAGGGTAGGCTGTTTTTGTCCTCCCCAGACTCTGGAAAAGCCTCTGAACCCTGAAGAGGGCAAAAACCAGGCTTTCCAGAGGTCTGGAAACCAGCCTCTGGAGGCTTCAGTGAGACCTGATAAATCCAAAATGGGGCACCGCGGTGGGTGGGTGTGTCATGCATGCATGGGGTGTGAAGTGCATGGATTATGGGTGTTGGTGCATGCTATTTCACAAACTCGTTTTCGGCACCTAAGGAAAGCAAGGTTCGCCATCACTGCCTTACTGATTTAATTGTCCTTCTCTTATACCAAAGGGCAAAGTGAGCAGGAGAAATCTTCTGTAGATAATATATATTTTACAAAGGTAATCATGTCTGCAGAAGATACGGGTTTTCAAGGATGATTCAGGAAACAGGGAAGTGCCATTGGTTTTTTCTATTTGCATGAATCTCATTGAAACTAGTTTTACTGTTCATGATAAGCCATTGTTTGTTTTAATTATCTTTAATATATTTAAATGATAGGATATATACATCATACTAAACCACAAAAGCTGTATGCCAAAAACAAATACTAATATCTAATGGTATGGTGTGTGAACCATCCTAGAAGGAAGGATAAAATATCCTTAGCATTGATAATTATTGAGGCTGAAGCTAACAAAGGTTGGAAGCAAGAGCGTGAAATAAAAAAGGATCACTATAAGATTTCAGGTATCTTTTAACACCCAAAGATAAATAAGTGAATAGCAATAAATCTGTTACCATGTAAGAATGAGAGATTAGGATTTAAACCATATTTCTAACTCCTTGCTGTGATTTTTTAAAAATTGAGTAGCTTAATTTTTAAAAATATTTCAAAGTTCTGCTTACCTTCGGACTTTATAGTGCTCTAGCTATTAAATATGACCAGATTTTTATACCCTGCAATAGTTTATAATCTTCAGAAACAGAGTTTCTTTGATACTTGTTTTAAAGTCAGTTCCCTTTCTGAGCTGTAAGCTCTTAAGTGAGACTTAAAAATGAGAGGTTTATTTCAATATTGAAGGTGAATCTCAGACAGAAAGATCACTTATTCCTTGTCCCAACTCTATGGGAGGATAAAAGTACTCATGAGTTAAGGAGAAAACTATGGCTATCAACCTCCTACAAACTAGTGCTTATCTGACAATTTTGTGTTGGTTATTTATATTGATGTTAATTTGAAGCTTGCATGGACAGAGACCTAATGGAAATTTGCTAGTAGATTTTAAGATTTTCTATTTTAGTCAGCAGTAAAGTGGTACCTTGTCTTACGAATGCCTCTACTAACGAACTTTTCGAGATACGAACCCGGTATTTAAGATTTTTTTGCCTCTTCTGAACTATTTTCACCTTACGAACCCAAGCCACCGCCGCCGCTGGGATGCCCCGCCTCCGGACTTCTGTTGCCAGTCGATGCGCTGGGATTGCCCTGAGCCTCCCCTCGCTGACAATCCCCGCCTCCGGATTCCGTTGCCAGCCAAAGCGCCCGTTCTTGCGTTGCTAGGATTCCCGAGGCTCCCCTCATTGGGATTCCCCTCATTTTTGTCAGCGCTGCTTTGAATCCCAGCGAGGGGAGGCTCAGGGAAATCCCAGCAACGCAAGAACGGGCACTTCGACTGGCAACAGAAATCCGGAAGTGGGGTTTCCCAGCGAGGAGAGGCTCAGGGAATCCTAGCAATGCAAGAACGGGTGCTTCAGCTGGCAATGGAAGTCCGGAGGCGAGGATTCCCAGCGGTGCAAGGCAAAAGGGTGACTTTTGGGATGGGGTTGCATGCATTATTTGCTTTTACATTGATTCCTATGGGGAAAATTGCTTCTTACGAACTTTTCTACTTACGAACCTGGTCATGGAACGAATTAAGTTCGTAAGACAAGGTACCACTGTATATGGCTACCTTGAAGTTTAAAAAAGGCAGTTGAGAGGATATTTCATGTCTTTATACTAGCTATTTCTAAGTGTCAGTCTTTTGAGGTAATTTAGTCAAGTACAGACCACAACTACTAACACTACTTTATGGTACGTTTAGAGTTACAAAATGTCACAAATCTGAAAATACACATGGATTTCTTTTACAATCCAAGAAACGGTGGGCTCAGCTGCTTCTTATCAGACTCTTGCATAGTTCATGGCACCTCTTCCTCCTGTCTCTCAAGGACATTCTAACAGAATTGCATTACAAAGTTTGTGATATGTCTCTTTATCCATCCTCAGAACAATTGGCACATATTTGCATTTTATGGTAGTCTTTAAAGGAGAGAATAGCATGCTTCCATAGTTTAGTGAACAAGTGAAGCATAAACTTTTTATCAATTGAAATGGCTGCACTACAACAGCAACAAATCATGGAAATAATTTTCCTGAAAGAATACAACCAAGAAACAAATACAGAATAATCAGAAGGAAGAGACAAAAGATATTTTAAACTATTGGAGCTGTTTGGTTATAAGAGAAACAATATAAGACACTATAAAGTATACTGCTAAAAAAAACAGGGAACACTCAAATAACACATCCTAGATCTGAATGAATGAAATATTCTCATTGAATACTTTGTTCTGTACAAAGTTGAATGTGCACAACAGCATGTGAAATTGATTGTCAATCAGTGTTGCTTCCTAAGTGGACAGTTTGATTTCACAGAAGTTTGATTTACTTGAAGTTATATTGTTTAAGCGTTCCTTTTATTTTCTTGAGCAGTGTACATTAGAGCAGATAATGCAACTGTCAGTGTACATTAGAGCAGATAATGCAACTGTCCTGCAAGAAATCAGACTAAGAAATGATATCTTAATGTATCATAACAAATCTCTGCTTACTAAACCTACCACCATGTAAAATAAGCTGTATTTCAGGATAAAGGAAATTACAATTTGCACACTTGATTAAGCTATTGACAATTAGCTGTTCTTGTTAATGAACAAATTATGCTGGAAAAATAACAGCTACAGTTATACCATTACAGAGTTTGAGGAAGTTAGACAGAATCCCAAGAATTCTCAACTGTTGTTCTTGTCCATTGAAGACAACCAAAAAGGTGGGACATAATGTATAAAAGATCTGTGAGGCCAAATATTATATTCCAAATATTATACTCCGGTTTGTTCAAAAGGATTAGAAGCAATACAAAAAGAGTGCATGGTACCGGTATATTAAAATATCCGCTCTTGCTGAGAAATTGAAATTTTTGGCAGAGGTGTAGAGAGCTTTAAATAAGTGGAGAAACAAAAACAATTTTCTTCTGACAACTTGATGTCTTCTGGACAAATTTCCTCAGAGGACTTAATATGGCACAAGAGAATTGACCATCTTGTCCAATTGCTAATCAATGGGAAGGACTTAGTTGAGGAAGTAGAAATAATAGAAATTTTAGTGGTTATGCAATGTTTGTTTTTGGATTCTAGGAACTGAGTTTAGCTGACTGCTTACTAGAACATTTGATAAACTCAGAAACTGCAAGTTAACGTTCTGTGGCAGGATAAGCTTCATTAAAAAAAATGAAGATGGATGGAAGTTTTAAAAATGGAAACATGAAAGCACAACTTAAACAATTCTAATAATGCACAGAAGCCAAATAAGTTCAAAAAACAATAAAGATCAGAGAACAACAACAAAAAACCCATCAGAAATGAAAACAAGGAAAGCAAATATATTAGTGCATCATATAATTAATTTGAGTTCCATAGTACATTCAACATACTGCCTCCATGATCATCATAATCTCATTGGATATTTATGCCTATAAGCAAGCTGACTGAATTGTCTGTTTTGTGCTAGATGAGCTATTCAAAAAATTAAAAATTAATACATACCCGGATGCAAAATATTGGGATAGAGACATTTAGACTCAATATGTAGGTGGAGATCCCTATGAATTAACATGTAACAGCTGGGTACTACAGATTGAGAAATTTGACTCAGCATCTAAGAAATGCAAGTATATCAGTGGAAGATTTAGTAGCTAACTACTCAAATGACTTAGATGACTTCTTAGAAGCGAACAGGTGTTTGTCGGCTTTCTTGAATCTAATGCCTACCAGATTTTCAGTCTGGAATTATAATCCTACTCATTTGCAGGATGTCACTTTGGGATAAACTGATCTAAGGGCTGTTTGTGTCTCCATTTAATAAAAGTCTTATATCTAGGCAATATATTTCTAAAAAAAACATGCGAGAAACAATAAGGGTTACGATGTACAGTATATCATTTTGAAATATTTTGCAAGGATACTTGGAAACATTTGGATATAAATAATTATACTCCCTGATATTTTGTGTAATTCAAGTTGACAATTTTGATTTGAATATTTCAAATGCTAGTTGTATTACCATATTTAATTTCTTTTTAGCCAGTTAAATAATGTATATGATATATTCACGAATGCCTATTGAAATATTCATGTTTTGATAATCTGAATATGTTAAATTTGTATACTTTGTACAGGTTGTCCTTGATTTACGATCACAGTTGAACCTATAATTTATGTTACTAAGTGAGACAGGTGTTAAGTGTGTTTTGCTCCATTTTATAACCATTCTTACCATACTTAAATGAACCCCTGCAGGTGTTAAGTTAGTAATATGGTTGTAAAATGAATCTGGCTTCCCTATTAACTTTGCTTGTTAGAAGGTCACAAAAATTGATTTTAATTGACACTGCAACTGTCATAAATTTGAGCTAGTTGCCAAATTTTCAAATGTGATCAAATGGCTGTAAGTATGAAAACTGGTCATAAGTCCCTTTTTCAGTGCTGTTGTAACTTTTAACAAATGGTTGTACTATACAAATGGTTACTATACAAATGGTTGTAAGTTGTTGACTACCTTTCTTATTACATGGAAAGTAATGTGATAATCTGTTCTTCGAATTGCAAGATTCATTTCATCTTCCCTATTCAAGTCTAAAATGATGGAGAATCACATTCACATTAATAAATAAATATGTAGTAGCATGGATGGCAATTAAGATGTGTTGTGTCAAATTAATCAGATATTTTAAATATTAAACTATTGATGAATCAAATTGATTGAAGGTTACAAATACAAATTGAAACCTAAACTACAATTATTATTGTTTGTATTGTATACAAATACAAGCTGAAATCTAAACCATAATTAGTAAAAATAAATAATACTAATAATTAATAATACACATAGGGATGCTTTGTCAAATTGAGCAGCACCCTCTATTGATTATGTAAAGAATTAAAAGCACTTTAGCCTTAACAGGTGAAACTTTGAGTTTATGATTTAAATTTTTTCAGTTTGCACTCAACAATTTTAAGACTGTTTTGAGACCTCAAAAAGTTGAGGTTGAAGCAGGGGTGGGCTACTGCTCGGACTGGGGGGGGGACAGCAGGGTAGCAAAAATGGAGCTCCACCCCAGAGCACCCAATTTGCACTGAAAGATATTGAAAGAAAACACAGGGCGCCCTGCATAAGCCACGCCCACAGTGTGGTAGTAAAAATTTTGGTAGCCCTTCACTGGATTGAAGTAACATGGCAAGAAACTACACTAACAAGTCATTAAATAAAAGAAAACATTTAGATTTGCCTCCATTGTTCATGTCTTTGGAAGCAGTTGAATCACTATTGTCTTTTATTAATAAAGGCAAGTAGTAAGGAAAGCTAAATTCCCTATGTGTCAAGAAATTACAGTAAATGGTTTCTACATGTAAACATAGGTTGGTTTACCATCAATAATAAAATTACAATTTTCCTATTAAAATGCAGATGTGGTTCAATAAAAAGGTGGCAACCAACAATGATAAATTATTATAAAAGGAATAACAAATCACATCTCTAGAGAATCAGAATTGTTTTCAGTTATAAATATGTCTGGTAAATCAATGATTTTCTCTGTTCAAAAAAATGATTACCTCTAAGGTAGGTTAAAAATTTCTTTTTAAAATATAAAGATATTTATTAGAGAAAACATAGATATCAATGAACCAGGTTTTGAAGTCAATTTCTGGGAAATGGTTGCTGCAAATCAGTTTCCTGTGTCCAAGCAGCCTACAAAGATTTGTGGTAAGAGAGTTGCATGCGGACGCATTCTATATACCTCTACCTAAGAATGCCTCTATTTACAAACTTTTCTAGATAAGAAGCGGGTGTTCAAGATTTTTTTGCCTCTTCTCAAGCACCATTTTCCACTTACAAACCCAAGCCTCTGAATCGGAAAAGTCAGGGAGAAGTCTCTGTGGGGCCTCTCTAGGAATCTCCGTGGAGGAAACGGCCGGAAAAAGCAGGGAGAAGCCTCTGGGGTCTCTCTAGGAATCTCCTGGGAGAAAATGGCCGAAAAAGACGGGGAGAAGCCTCCATGGGGCCTCTCTAGGAATCTCCTGGGAGGAAACGGCTGGAAAAAGCGGGGAGAAGCCTCTGGGGTCTCTCTAGGAATCTCCTGGGAGAAAACAGGGCTGGAAAAAGCAGAGAGAAGCCTCTGGGGTCTCTCTAGAAATCTCCTGGGAGGAAACGGCCGAAAAAGGCAGGGAGAAGCCTCCATGGGGCCTCTCTAGGAATCTCCTGGGAGGAAACAGGGCTGGAAAAGGCAGGGAGAAGCCTCTGTGGGACCTCTCTAGGAATCTGGGAGGAAACCGGTCAGAAAAGGTGGGGAGAAGCCTCCATGGGGCCTCTAGGAATCTCCTGGGAGGAAACAGGGCCTCCACCCTCCCCATAGTTTCCCCAATCGCACACACTATTTGCTTTTACATTTATTCCTATGGGAAAAAATGCTTCTTACAAACTTTTCTACTTAATAACCTGGTACAAATTAAGTTAGTAAGTAGAGATACCACTGTATATTATCCTGTCTATATTGACCTCCTTTTGGGAAAAATGGCATTCCCAAGCAATGTACCCTCTAATTTTTTTCGGTGTGGGCGGAAAAGTATAGTGTCTGAGCGACAGTCCCTTTGGGACTGGGCAGCATAGAAGAATGAATGAATGAATAAATAAATAAATAAGAAAAAAATCCCTTCTTTTTTATTAAAAGAAATTAATAATTTAAAAAAACCAAAATCCATTACTATTAAAACTAAATCAACCAGCAAAACCAAAAACATAACTATTAATAAAAACAGGTGAGGGCTGGGTTTTTTTTCCTGTTATTATTTAAGTGCTTTTACCATATGCTTTAAATCAAGAGTCACTTCTCTCTCTGTTTTTCTCTCTTTCCTGTCATTCTCTGCCTCAATCATTTTCTCATTTCTCTTTTCTCCCCTTTTTTCTATCATTTCGCTCTATCTCTTCCTTCCACTCTTCTCTCTCTCTCTCTTCCTTCCTCTCATCTCTGTCTTGCTTTCTCTCTCTCTCTTTCCCTCTCTCCCCCCCTCTTTCTCTTTTTCTCACTTTCCCTCTCGTTTTCTTTCTTTCTCTCACTCACTCTTTCTCTCTTGTTTTCTTTCTCACACTCTTTCTCTCTCTTGTTCTCTCTCTCTTGCTATCTCTTTCTCTCCCCCCTTTCTCTCTCTCTCTCTCTTTCTCACTTTCTATCTTGCTGTCTGTTGCTCTCACTGTCTCTCGTTCTCTCTCCATTCTTCTCAGCGGAGGCCGGCGAAGGTGATATTCAATTCAAAATAAGAAAAGCCTTTGCCGGCTTATTTTGAATATTCCGAGCGGGCTAGCAGGGAGATAGGGAGCGCGTGCAACCGCTCGCGCGCCCCCGACATTGAATATCACCTTTGCCGGCCTCCGCTCAGAGAATGCCTGCTCTGCCCCTCCTGCAATCCCCTTGCCGAGAGCCCGGGACGAAAGTGCTCTCGGCAAAGGTGAGACGGGCAGGGTGTGTGTTCCGGGTGCGGGAGGAGCCGCGCCAAAAGGCAGGAGGCGGTGGAGGAGCAGAGGGGGCGGGCGGGGGGCAGCGCCGAAAGGCCGAGGGGCCAGAGGAACTGTGGGGAGGCAGGGGCGGCCGCAGCTCCCTTCCCTTCTGCTGCCGGCGCCTCCCCGCGCCCCCCCCCGCAGCTGGCATGGGGATGGGGAGCGCGCGGCCGTGAAAAAGGCTGCGCGGGGGTGTATTTTGGGGCACGCATGCGCGCGCGTGCGCAGCTTTCGGGGAACGGTGTTCCCAAGGATAGGAAGGGCAAGCTCTAGAGATAGGTCATTTTAATATTCACTTTATAGGTGGGAAACACTGTTTCCTAGGAAATAGCTACTTCAAATTGTTGACTGGGCAAAACTGACTTTTGGATCTGGAGTTGAGTTTCTCCTTCAACTCAGCTGATTTTCTTATTCACTATTCATTTTTTCTTCTATGTTCTGTCTTGGTTTGCAAATAATAATTTTGTTTTTAAATGTAAACCTCCCTAGGAGATTTCTAAACTGGACTGGAATATACCCACTATAAACAATAACTTTTAAAAGTACAAGAAATTATATAATTGCAAAACACCACTATCTCAGAGGAGGGGGCTTCATCCACTAATTTTTCTTTTCTTCCTTTCAAATATGTTCACCTATACTTTTATATTTTTTCTTCTATTATTTCTTTATTTATATTACTACATATCTGTTCTCTTCAATGTGTATTATGTATTGGACAAAACAAACAAATAAATAAATAAATTTATTTACTAAATAAACTAGTAATCTTGGACACAAGCCATATGCAATTGTTAAATCAACAAAAGTATACACAGAGAAACTATTACTCCGTGACATTTCCAGGAAAGGTATGTCAATAGGTCGCTTATACAACTACAGCACGTAAATAATAACTGACGATGTACAGAAGTGAAGCCAACTTTACAAGGAAGATACCATTCCTATGGTTATTTTGCTGATTTGTATGGGAGATAAATATTCCTGGCTTCAGAAATGGTGTTCAGATCTTTTTTCTAAAAATCAGATTATTCTCCTGTTCAATCAGAGTAAGAGGAAAACCAGAAAGGAAATTATGGTTTGGAACTGTGCCACTTAAGTTGCAAACTTCAACCCCCACTTCCCATTTTCTAAATCCAAATCTAAATGAAGCATAATCCAAGGCTTGCAAAGAGTGTAGTTTAGTATATTGTACGTTGTGTCTTGATCTTCAAATTTTGTTGCCTTGAAGCTTGTTTTCAAAAATCTTTTAAATGTAAAAATTGGAAGCATTTCATGATTTCAGCAAAACCCTGTAAGAGTATACTGGCACAACATTTGCAAGTCTAATGCAATGGCAATGCAAGAGGAGCAATTTCTCTAGGCATATTTCACTGCATTTCCATAAACTGATCAATTCTTATTCCCTTATCATATATTGAGAGATAGATTTGCAAATTAATCTTGAAAAACAATCTCTTGGGATTAGTACAGGACCATGAACTTTGTGTACTATTTTAATAGAAAACTATTTGGTAAGGAAAATTGAGCATGGTAATATAGGCATTTTAACAAGATTTTGCATTGTGTCTATATGCAAAAGAGGAAGCGGGGGGGGGGAGAGATGCTGACAGAGATTGCATACAACATGGTCTGAATCTGAATACCATATTCTTCAGAGTATAAGACACATCTTTTTAAACCCCCCCAAAGAGGGTGAAAACATGGCTGCATCTTATACATCAAATGTAGCCCCACCCATCCACCCCCATTCTTTGGTCTCTGACTGCCAGCAATTTACCTCCTTGCAGCAAATAGGAGCAGAGCATGATTAACAAAAGCAACTAATTATCTATCTCCCGACATACAGTTGATTGATTAAAGTTGCCAGCAAGCCCAGATGCTAAAATGAAAGTGAAACTAAAGCTGCATGGAGGCAAATTGCTGCAGGGAGAGGCAAAGGCTGAAACTGGCTGTTTGTTTTTTGCTGCAAGGAGGTAAGTCAATAACTGAATGTCTATAGAATGTTCAGATTATTAGATTATTTTTTAAAGACTGCTTTATTAACAAAATGAAGCAGCTTTTTAAAATAAATGCTTGATCTGAAGAGGCCCAGGCAATAGTATCTTCTTTTAAATAGCAGCAAATACTTCCAGAAAGCCACATCAATTTTAAAGATCTGTAAAAGTATAATCTGAAATGTAATTCTGTCCTGTTTTAGTACTAACATAAGGCAACTGAGTTAAATCCTGACTTGATCAAGTTTGGGGTAGATCTATTTAAATAACTGGGAGGAGTTAGTGTGATTATATTTAAGAAAACTTTCTGGAATTAATATACTGCCATAATGTACATTTCTCCAATTCTTTCTATTTCTATGGCTCAGGCACACGTGCACAGAAATACACAGCAAACAAGACTATATTATATTTTGCTGTTTGGCAAATTGCTAGGAGACAGAAGCCTTGTTTCCTTGTTTTCTTCCCCCCAAACTCTTATACTCCGGTGTGTTTTATATTCTGAAAAATATGGTACATCACAAAAAATCATGCTGGGTTTAAAAAATGCTTTTGCAGAAAAACCTAGCTATGGGATATTTTTTTAACCATACAGAAGCCCTGTCCTAGGAAAAAATAATAAAACAATTAGGGATATATTTGCGTATTAGTATGCCTTAATCTCATTTTGGGGTATCTGTGATTTACAGTAGCGTTTTTCAAATTTGCCAACTTTAAGTTGTACAGATATGGGAATTCTGGATCTTAGAATTCACACATTTTTAAGTTGCCATGTTTTAAAAACACTGATTTATAAGAATTGGAAAAATATTAAGAATGACTCCCTTACTGACTTAAGTTGTAGATTCACATTAAGGCTTAAGAGGATAGATTTTGGAAGGGTTTGAGACATGAAAAGAAGCAAATAATTGCTCCCATTAAAAAAATTCTTGAATCGAAGTCTGTGTTTCCATATTATACTACCTTTTTTGTTAAGATTATTTAGGGGTAGGAAAAAAAGCTACCTCTTTCATGCTCAAATAGGGCCATATAATTCAGTATAATCTGATACTCAAGATACGTTAGATTGAAATAATGGGAATTATCATTCGATACATATGATGAATGCCAGGTTTAAAACAATGGATTTTTTGACAAAGATTATAGGTCTTTTAAATATGTAAAACACATACTTTGTAACTAAACTACATTCAGAACTAGAGCAAGAGAAAGAGCAGAATAAGGTTTCTTGCATTGAAGCTTATTATGAAAAAACAGTGCAACTTATAAAAGATGCCAGTACCATAATACCACCTATAAGACTCACTATAAGAAACAGATCAATTGATATACGTCATAGCTGTAATTATAACTGAAGATCTTGGATACAAAATCAACAAATGGGGGGGGGGGGGGGAGCCAAATAGTGCCTCACCAAAATGGAAGATCAGGATGGAAAATAAAACCAGCATGCAAACATGAGACGTGAGGAAATTAGAACAGAGGAAATGCAAGCAATAAAAACAACAAATGGAAAATATCCTTGGATCAAGAAATATCACCTGGATACAAAGAAAAGCAAGAAAGCCCTGGAAATAATAAAGCAAAAAATAAAAGCTATAGCCAGGAAAATCAACAGAAGAAAGCCTCAAATTGCACACCACAGAGAAAATCTTCAATTTCAGTTGAATCAGAATTTTTTCTAGTAATCCATAAATGTGGAGGAAGATAACCTTTATTGTCATTTTTTTCTGTGGGCAGTCTGGCACACATTAAAAATGAAATTCTGTTGCCAACTATCAAATATGTACACATACGTGACACACATACTGATATGCTATATCAGAGGCAGGCTCCTTGTCGCCGGTGCTAGCGGTGCACTCCTGGTGACAGGCACGTGTGTGTACAGGTATCCGGCATGCGTGCGTGCCCATGCCCACGTGAGATTCGGCTTCTGCCTATGTGCAGGAAGTGAAATCTTGCACAGTAATATTTACGTGTGCGAGATTTCACCAAAGACCTCCAAAACTGACAAAAATTGGCGAAATCTCACGCATGATCAACTTCAAGTAAGATTTTGCTTCCTGTGCATGCACAGAAGCTGAATCTCATGAAGGCGTACCATACATGTACAGTAGTAGCTCTAGATACGAGTTTAATTCGTTCCAGAACGGAGCTCGTATGTTGATCAACTCGTATCTGGAACAAATGGCTTTAGACTTTGTCCCCCCCCCCCGCAGAGATAACCAGAAGCAAGGATTCTTGCGCCACCTAGTGGAAGCTCGGCTGGTATCCCGAATTTGAGCTTGGGTCTGGAACAGAAATTTCGCTCCCGTTGTGGCTCGTAACTTGGAATACTCGCATGTGGAGCAGCTCGTATCTAGAGGTACTACTGTATTGGAGATGCATGTACATCTCCATTTTTCCTACCAGGACGGTGTACTGGACTGTCCATGCTGCAGCCCAATACTGATCAGAGGTCTTCAGACTTGACACTTTTAAGATTTGTGGACTCCCAGAATTCTCCAGCCAGCTATTCTTGGGGACCCCTATGCTGTATCATTACGTATGTATATACATACACCAGCGGTTGATAGCTCCCAGTTCAGACCAGTTCTTAGAATCGGTAGCGCTGGCAGCACGAGGCTCTGCTCACCCACCTGAGATGCTTCTGCATCTGTGGTGTGCGTGTTTGCAAGAGTGCACACAAACCAGTAGCAAAATCATTTACAACCCAGCACTGACCTACACCTTAACATATAGCAATAGCCATAACATTTAGACTTATATACCACTTCACCAGTGAAGGGCTACCAAAATATTTACTACCACACTGGGCGTGGGTTATGCATTTTCTTTCAACAACTTTCAGTGCAAATTGGGTCCTTTGGGATGGAGCACCATTTTTGCTATCCCACTGCGTTCCCCCCTGTCCGGGCAGTAACCCACCCCTGCACCACAATGTTTTACAGTCCTCTCTAAGTGGTTTACAGAAACTAAGCATATTGCCCCCAACAACCTGGGTCCTCATTATACATCGGCAGAAGTAACTTGCAGTATGGCACGCTAAACACTGCAGCCCCAAGGCTCTTATATAGATACATATAAAAATTAATTACTGTCCATATTGAATACATAGCAAAAATAAGAAGCTTGAGAGTTCACAAGATTGATACTATGGTCTATGGAACAAAACTGGGACTGAATCTAGAAGTTCTGCTTCAGATACCATGAAGCTTTCTTCCAGAAGGTAACAAGGAAACCAGGATGTGTAGCATCCAGACAATCCTGCGGACATACTCAACCATCACTTATATACTATGCCCTGGATAGAAAGGAATGAAATACCAATGATCTTTTCTGCCATCTCCACCCCTCTCTGCACTTCTTTCCTGTCTGAAGCAGTAATGCATCCAAACCAGACTGTAACGCAATATGTAGGCACTGTTGTGCCTGCTTCACACTGTTCTTCACTTGAGTGACCAAGCCAGCCTACCTGTTAGCTGTACACCTAGAAAATTGATTTCTGGAAGCCACAATTAACCAGCCAATATTTGACAAACAATAAATACTGCCTGTAGATCTGGGCGCAGCTGTGGGATAACCGAAAGGAAAGTTGAAGGGATACTGTTGTGGTTCCGTCTGAGGCCCCTCAGGGAATGGCTGATCTTCTGTCGGTTTCCAGCTCAGAGGGAGAGGATGAGGAACAGGAGGTGCAGGCAGACGAGGAGGAGGAATCCCAGGCTGAAGAAGAGGGAGGACAGCCAGAGTCCCCCCAGAGGGAGCTCTCCCCAGCAAGCAGCCTGGATTCCTTAGAGGAAAATGCACAAGCCATAATTGATCTGCGACAGAGAAGAGCTACACAGCGAAGGGACCAATTGGCTAGGTACTTTCAGCATTAAAGAGGCAACAGCTGGGTTTGGGTGTGGTGCTCTTTGGAAAGGCTAAAAGGCAGACCCACCCTTCCTGGCTTGTGGAGTTTTATCTTTGAGAGTCTTGGGACCTGGCTGTGAACTTTGGCGTCTTGGAATCCTGGTTTGTGCCTTTGACTACTGAAACCTTGGGGTGGGTGTGCCAGCAAGAAGCTTGCTGTATTGTCTGGACATCAGGACTCTGCTGTAAAGTATTATAGCCTGTCTGTTGGGAAGAACAGGTTTTCCTCTGTGTTTATTTTTTCTAGCTATAAAGTACTTTTGCTTTTACCAGAGTGTCTGGCTGTTTTTTCCAGTTGGTGTTGAGGTCTGGGGGAACCCAGACAGAACAGATACAAAGGGACTAATTCTTAGCTGCATAACCCCAAGCCTTAAGAATGTATGCATATCAAAACAGACCTGAGAATACAGCAATAGACAACAAGTCCTGTCTATGTAATGAAGCTGGGGGGGGGGGGGAGAATCACAACTACATAGTTAGCTGCTGCAAGAAGATTGCACAGACCATTTAAAAACAAGATCATGATAAAATAACATTGATTCCTTGCAAGATCTGCAAGAAATACCATTTGTTTGCAAGCAAGAACTGGTGGGACCAGAAAACAGGCAAAATAATAGAAAATAAATAGGTGCTCTGGGACTTTAGCATTCAAATAGCATAATACCCCAGAATTAACAAATGTTGAGAAGAAAGACAAAAATCACCTCTATGGACATTGCAATACCTGTGAGATAGACGAGCAGAAGACAATGAACTGGAGAACATTACAAATTATGAAGACCTGCAAATAGAAGTAGAACAACTGGCAAAAGAAAGAAGAAATGGTACCAATAGTAATAGTTGCCTTGAGTTGAAATTCAAGACATACGTAATGCCTTGAAATTCCAAAAACAACTGGAACATCACTTGAACACCATCGGCGTTGGAAAAACCAGCATTAGTCAATTACAAAAGGCAGTTTTACTTGGAATATCTCACATCCTGCAATGGAATCCTTTATCCCATCAAATAAAAACATCTGCCTATCCCAGGTCTTTAGGAAGGATTGGATAAAGTGGATAAAGATGACAAACCCAGTCTTAACATCTGGCTGAAAGTGTGACCAACCATAGTCATGTCTAAAAGTAAGAAATCTGGATAATTAAGGTTGTGAAGTTTATAGCAAAATATAGTCAGCAGGTGGCACTCCACTTCCATGAAATTGGTATAGAACGGCTACAGAGCCAGTACAGGATAGGTTGGATGGGTGTATATATAAGTAAATCTTGATAGTGAAAAAAGATAAATGTATCTGGTAGTTTGCAGTTTGCTGAATCATTCTCAAGAACGCACAGTTGGGGAGTAAGGTTATTTGGAGACTTACTCAGTTTTTCTTTTCTTTTTTTAACAATGTAGAATCTGTAGTTAATTTTAATTTAGTTTTAGGAAGTACTGTATCTTCAGTGGCTAACTCCATGCTACATCAATACTGGAATATGTTGTCCTATGTAAACACTAGCAGCAAAATGGAAACAGGAGCTGTATGTTTCTCTATATTTTCCCAAAGTCTGTTAATATCTAGCAGCTCAAGTACCTGGTTTTTATTGGCAAAATTTTACCTCCATTCAATTAGTATCACATTTTTAAAATTCGTATTCCTTTTGCTATACTGTGGAGACTTAAATGCAAGAAATTTATTTTGGTTGTAAAATCTCCATGTTGTGTAATATCCAACAATAGCTTTTTCTTGGCAACAGGTAGGCAACCTATGGTTCTCCAAATATTGCTGTACTATAACTGCCAGTAAATGTTATTATTGGCCCTGCTGGCTGAGCTGCTCAGAACTAAAGTTCAGCATTATTTGAAAAACACATAATGAACATTTCAAGAAAGTAATATGTCAGTGCATTTCGGTATCCACTGAAATCTCTTAGCTCACTGGAATTAATGCGGAGAGTTGTGGAAGATAGAAGGATTGTAAAATCAGGGGTGAGTAGAAACCTTTTCCATTAAAACTATGTCAGAATTTGTTAATTGGCGGGTCTTATTTCCCTAAAAGAGAGCCATTTTGATGCAGTGGTTAAGTTATCAGGCTAGAAACTGAGAGACCTAGTTCTAGTTCTGCTTTAGGCACCAAGTCAATCAGGCCTTTTCCCTCAAGCCTAAGGTGCAGGCAATAGCAAACCACTTCTGAAAAACCTTGCCAAGAAAATTATCAAACAATTGGCTATGATTGAATGGAAGAAGAAAAATATTCTTAGTGGGGAGATAATCAGTGCAGTCAGTGTCCGTAGAGGTCTGCAGAGGTTTCTATATGTATCTACTGTATATAAATATCTGTGGGTAAGTTTATGCTAATATATTTTTTTGGTCTTTATTTCATTGCAAAGGCCTTTCCCCGTTGTTGAGTTGAAGAACTATTTATAGTACTTAACCTTTGATAAACTTTGCTTCCCGTTTCTGATCCTTATACTGCCTCTATTATCTATGAGACACTTCAATCCCTTCCACGTTTCAAGGGTAACACATCCCAACAATTGTTATAAATATCAAGGCTGCTCTTAGGAAGTATTACAATGAAAAGAAAACAGTATTTTAAGACCAGGGGAATTTTGGTCTCCTTCACCTATCGGATGTGAATAAGAAGAAGGCTATATCTTTGAGAAGAAAGAAAAATTATTTATCAATTGGACTTTTATGCTGCCCCTCTCCGACAACATATAAAGGAACAATATAACATCACAAATCCAATTAATTTAAATTAATAGTCTAAAATCCCAAAACCATAAAAAGACACTAATTCCCATTCAATCAGCTAACTCACAATACATTTATCGTCTGGGGTCTAAAGTCTAGTGGCCTGAAGCCTGGCGGCATAGATGAGTCTCAAGACTCTTGTGGAAGGCGAGGATGGTGGGGGTAGTGCGAATCTCTGGGAGGAGCTGATTTCAGAGGGCCGAAGCCCCCACAGAGAAGGCTCTTCCCCTAGGCCCCACCAAGCAACATTGTCTAGTTGATGGGACCTGGAGAAGGTGGACTCTGTGGGACTTAACCGGTTGCTAGGACTTATGCGGCAGAAGACAGTCCCACAAGTATTCTGGTCTATATTATGCCACCAGGGCAGGCATATGCTATGGTTTGATGCAAGTGAGAAATAATATACACATGAAATATTCTTGGTGGCATCACAATTGTTTTATATCTAACTTCCGCAAAGGCAAAGGCCCCAAACACTTAGCCTAGAAAGAACCTAATAAAATGTTAAGAGAGGCAATTTTTAATTGTGTTGACATTTCTGATGCATCCTCTACTATTTGATCCTCAGCCACAGAATTTGTAATTCAAAATGAAAGAGAACAACACTAGGTTGCTAATTTTCTGCCTAGATATGGAACTTTCTGAAAGATGGATAGGGCAGATACCATTCTAACTGTTTTTTAAACATGTGTATCAGATTATCAGTCAACCATGTTTTGATGCTGGCTAGTCATGGATTCCCATAGTTGTATAAACTATGAAGTGGGCATTGGGAGAAGGAAAAGTAATCCAAACTTTCTGCTTTTATTTATTATTTATTATTTATTTATTTATTACTTAGATTTGTATGCCGCCTCTCTCCGAAGACTCGGGGCGGCTCACAACACGTAGAAACAAACCATAAATAATCTAACAATTTAAAATATTAAAGATTTTAAAAAGACCCCATATACTAACAGACATACACACAAGCATACCATATATGAATTAAACATGCCCAGGGGAAGATGTTTCAGTTCCCCCATGCCTGACGGCAAAGGTGGGTTTTAAGGAGTTTACGGAAGGCAGGAAGAGTAGGGGCAGTTCTAATCTCCGGGGGGAGTTGGTTCCAGAGGGCCGGTGCCGCCACAGAGAAGGCTCTTCCCCTGGGGCCCGCCAACCGACATTGTTTAGTTGACGGGACCCGGAGAAGGCCCACTCTGTGGGACCTAATCGGTCGCTGGGATTCGTGCGGCAGGAGGCGGTCTCGGAGATATTCTGGTCCAATGCCATGAAGGGCTTTAAAGGTCATAACCAACACTTTGAATTGTGACCGGAAACTGATCGGCAGCCAATGCAGACTGCGGAGTGATGGTGAAACATGGGCATACCTAGGTAAGCCCATGACTGCTCTCGCAGCTGCATTCTGCACGATCTGAAGTTTCCGAACACTTTTCAAAGGTAGCCCCATGTAGAGAGCATTACAGTAGTCGAACCTCGAGGTGATGAGGGCATGAGTGACTGTGAGCAATGAGTCCCGGTCCAGATAGGGCCGCAACTGGTGCACCAGGCGAACCTGGGCAAACGCCCCCCTCGCCACAGCTGAGAGATGTGCAATCCCGGCAGCTTCGGGGGGCTCCTTTCTTCATTGCTTCCTCTTATTACCTGTAAGCAGCTGCAAAAACTTTCTCCTTCCCGGTGGCTCCTTCCCTTCGAGGAGCAACAGCGCCGGGAACGTCATGTAATGAAGGGAAGCTGCTGGAGCGGCGGCAACTGCTGAGATGGCTCCGGCGGCTTCCCTTCATCACATGACGTTCCCGGCGCTGTTGCTACTCGAAGGGAAGGAGCCACCGGGAAGGAGAAAGTTTTTGCAGCTGCTTACAGGTAATAAGAGGAAGCAATGAAGAAAGGAGCCCCCCGAAGCTGCCGGGATTGCAGCAGCCCCCACCCTTCCTGCAGCTTGGAGGAATTATAGAACTCCTCAGCCCCCTGAAGCTGCTGGGATCGTAGCAGCCCCTACCCTTCCTGCAGCTTGGAGGAATTATAGAACTCCTCAGCCCCCTGAAGCTGCTGGGATTGTAGCAGCCCCCACCCTTCCTGCAGCTTGGAGCTCTTAGAGAGCTCCTCAGCCCCCTGAAGCTGCTGGGATTGTAGCAGCCCCCGGCAGTAACATTTCGGATAATGAACAAAATTTTCTCTGGCTGTTCGGTATCCGAATTTTTGTTCAGATACCGAAGCAAATTTTTGCTGAAAATTTTGTTCGTTATCCGAAATGTACGAGAACCAAAGCGTCCGAGTACCGAGGTACCACTGTATGTACATACATATTACACACAGGCACACAAAAATATACGTTACCTACTCTATAAACTGTATGTGTATGTACACAGAGGAAGAGAGAGAGAGCTCTTCTAAAATTATACATGTTCAACCTCACTTACTGCGATAGGAAAAACACACCCAGAGTCCACTTTCTGCCACATATTTAACCATAACTAGAACCTTACACATGCCTTCAAATGTACTTCCCTAGCTTGCACATCACTATTAGAGCTAGGAAATGTCATGGATGGAGTAAAATGTGGTGAATGTCACTTAAAAGCGCTCTTGCTTAGCAACCAAAATTTTGGGCTCAATTGTTGTCATGGCTTTCTTTCTCCTTTCTTTCTTTCTTTCTTTCTTTCTTTCTTTCTTTCTTCTTTCTCTCTGTCTCTCTCCTTCCTTTCTTTTTCCCTTCCTTCCCTCCCTCCTTTCCTTTTTTGTCTGTCTGTCTTCCCACCCACCAGATACAAGGATGACTTACTAACATAAGGTGATCAGACGTCCCGAATTTCGCGGGACAGTCCCGCTTTTTGCCCATTTGTCCCACATCTCGCTGGGTTTTTAAAAGTCCCATTTTTATATAGCAGCCGGCTGGGTCCTGTGAGGCGCGGTGGCGGTCAGCTGCCAGCCAGCAGGAAGAAATCCTCCATGGTAGGGTGTGTGGGCAGGCGTGGCTGGCAGCGGGCAGCTACATAGCCCACCCCTCTGAGCAGGATCTGGTTCCCATCATTGCATCACTGCCCTATTGTTTCTTGTTGGTAGTGACAAGATTCTTCAGGTTGAGTAGTTGTCTATATAAAGCAGTGCTTCTCAAATTCTGGTATTTTGGGTAAGAAAGATTGACAGGAGTGGGTTTTTTAAAATTCCCCTATTCTTAGTCTATTTAAAATTTCCACCCTTTTACTTCTTCATCTCTGCTGTCTGCATTTGCTTTTGAAGATCCTTAGTTCTGGGGAAATGGCTTCCTCCAATTTGTTAAAATCTCCTCCATGTTTGTAAAGACAGGTGGGAATGAGGTTACAGAGAGCTGCTCCTTAAAGAAACGTTCCTTAATTCTTAGCAGATGGTCTCGTGAGTATGAAATCCGTTGAGAATTTCAGAGAATAACAGAAAATGAAGAAACCATTTGAGAGCATTTCACCAAGGCAGCCTTCGTCAGCGCTATCTTGGAGGAGTGGGATAGGGTAGGGTAGGATAGGGTAGGGTACGGTAGGGTAGGTTAGGTTAGAGTAGAGTGGAGTGGAGTGGAGTGGAGTGGAATAGAATAGAATAGAATAGAATTCTTTATTGGCCAAGCGTGATTGGACACAAAAGGAATTTATCTTTGGTGTGTATGCTCTTGGTGTACATAAAAGAAAACATACTTTTGTCAATAATCATGAGGTACAACACTTAATGATTGTCACAGGGTGCAAATAAGCAACCAGGAAACAATCAATATTAATATAAATCAGGTCGTAACACTATAGAAGCCATATTTGTGAAATGAACCAACCCAAGATGATAATCCATGCCCATCAACTAACTTCTTTTTCTTTGTATCCAACTGTGGTACAACTGTTAAGATAAAAGTTTTCCCTCCCTGTGCAAAATCTACTTACGATTCTTCCTCCTACCTTTCAAATTTAAATGAGAGCCTACGTCTCAGAACATAGAAGCATAGGGCTGTAAAGGACTTTGGCTTAACATAATCTACATTTCTTTTCATCTGAACATAAAGGAATTGCAGTTGTTGCACTAATAGTAACCTTTCACATTAAACAGGGCAGTTTTACAGATGGGGAGGGGATTTGCCTGTGAAGTAATAGTAAAGTAAATGGAGTGTGTGGGATTAGAATGGAGCGTTCATTGTGGACACCCATTTCCATCTCCTGAGAACAAAGCCCAGCTCTCTGATTAAAATGGAACCCCATTATTCCCTGACTTTTTGAGTCCCTGTGTAAATGACAGCTTTTTAGTAGCACCATCACTATCTCATTAAGCACAGTGAACAGTTGAATGGAAGTATGTTGGTGTTCTCATACAGGGACACTCAGGTTTAGGAAGAGATGGAAGTGAAGGATTGGAAATACGTTTTAATGATAAAGGTAACACAGCTATAATAACATGTTTGGGACCTGCAGGGTTCAGTAAAAGGTTTTTTTTAAATATACTGACAGTAAGTGCTATGCTTGTAGTGAGTGAAGTCATTTAGTTTATAATACGTTTCCACTTATAAAAGCCACCATGTCAATTGCTGCTATTTTGTAGAGCAATTAATTATTCTTCTGGGTAAGATGACAAACTGAGCAGTATCATTAATACCTTGATTGCTTTGTAAGAAAGAATAATAATACCATCTGCCACATGTGGAATTGATCTGATGCCTGCTGTGGCTTCAGCTGTGTAAAGTATCTCCTCAAAATCTAAAAAGATTTTGTGCTACACTTGTCATTTAGGAAATGAGGTAATGGGTCACCATGAATGGCCTGGGGGACATGCATACATCCATGTGGCTTGTTTTGTCCTGATAGGAAAAACTGGCCAATAATTGTAAGATTATTCAAGAGCAACTGGTTATAGCTAGTGATGGGCGAACCGAACCCGCACAATTCAGGTCTGTACTGAATTTTGCGGTGTTCGGTATGCTGAACACGAACCCGAAATTTTTTGAAACTTCAGGAAAAGTTCGGGGTCGTGTTCGGCGTTTGGAGCTTTGACGTCACCGGCAGGTTGCTAAGGACGCCAAGGTGATCACTTCCTGGATTCCATGGAATCCAGGAAGTGATCACCTTGGCATCCTTAGCAACCTGCCGGTGATGTCAAGGCTCCACCCCCGGAATCTCTTTGTGGGAGGGATTCCCCAGCTCCTGTTTATTTTTACGTGAGGACCTCCCTTTGAAGGAGCTGGGGGCATGTTTATTTTTACGTGAAAGGACTGCCCTTTGCTTGCAGCACTGCTGCGGTGTGCTTTTCCGTAAAAATATTGTTATTTTTACGAAAAGGATGCTGCAGCAGCGCTGCAAGCAAAGGGCAGTCCTTTCACGTAAAAATAAACATGTTTATTTTTACCTGAAAGGACCTCCCTTTGCTTGCAGCGCTGCAGCAGCGTCCTTTTTCATAAAAATAACAATGTTTATTTTTACGTGAAGTCCTCCCTTTGAAGGAGCTGGGGAATCCCTCCCACGAAGAGATTCTGGGGGCGGAGCCTTGATATCACCGGCAGGTTGCTAAGGACGCCAAGGTGATCACTTCCAGGATTCCATGGAATCCAGGAAGTGATTACCTTGGCGTCCTTAGCAACCTGCCGGTATACGTGACGTCAAAGCTCCGCCCTTGGAATCTCTTGGAGGGATTCACTGTTCAGGTTCGGGTTCGGTTCGGGTTCGGCCAAATTTTGCATAAAGTTTGTCCGAACTTGCCAAACCCGAACACTGTTGAGTTCGCCCATCACTAGTTAGAGCATATAGGAAATGTTAGAGATGCACAGAAAATGGCAATTGTTTGCTTTACAAACCTACAAAAGCCCATGAAATTATAACCCTACAAAAGCCAACTGTTGAACTCTAGGCAGACGTCATAAAGTTTGATTAACAGAAGATTGTGTTGTTTTGGAATAATGAACTTCAAGGCCTACATCCACTTACTCCAGCTCTGCTTTATATCCTCTGAACTTTTATACCAGAATACTAGCAAAGGTTCATTACATTCCAACTTTATTTAAACCAGGCCAACATGTCATGTCCTGAACTCATTAAGTATAAACTGCTTCAGCAGAAGATACAGAATGACAATTTTTGACACTTTGAACATGCTTATCTATTCCCTGTCCCTTCACATGGCTGTGCACAGATGCACTCTGGTACAAGGACATAAATAGAAAAAAGGGGAGCTGCATCACATGTTTAACACTAATGATGTTCTGATGACAGCTATTTTGATTCAAGACTTTGAGACTGTGACTTTTCTCAAGGATTCTGTTTATTGGGTACATCATATCGGCACGTTCAAATGTGAAACCAACTCTGAATAATTCTCATGCATTGGTATAATTAAATAATATATATTGTCCACCCCGTTTGTCACATGTCATGTTAACCAGCCAAGCAGGTGATGAACGTTTCATCACTCCCTCTTGCCATTGCTAGGGCATGTTCCGGTTCTCATGAGTCTTATTGCTGTTATGTCTGGCCTCGTAGAGGAAAACATTCTACATTCTTCACATCCGCCTCCCCCTTAGAAATGAAGCAAAGTATGGTTTCAGCTAGAGTCGTTTGGAGAAGGGAATACAGCGCTATAATAAATGAAATCATCTCATGGTTATTGAATCCCGGTGTGCTCTTATGATATGAATTTGAGAAATTTAAGTATTTGAAAATGAAAAGAGGAAACACAATGTAGTGAGATTTGCAGAAATGATACTATTAAACATCTTGAAGACATCAACCATGGTATTGTTCTTGACTGTCTGCAAGATTTGGAGATTGAAGCAGTAGTGAAATCCATTTTTTTTTTACTATCGGTTCTGTTCTGCCGGCTTATGACACAAGCCTTCTGTGGGTGTGGCAGGGGAAGCACACTGCAAAATCCCTATTCCCTCTCCACTCCAAAGGGAAGGATATTGCAAAATCTCCATTCCCACCCCGCTCTTAGGCCAGCCAGAGGAGGTATTTGCTGGTTCTCCAAACTACTCAAAATTTCTGCTCCAAGTTCTTCAGAACCTGTCTTCACTCCTGGATTGGGGCCACAGTCACTTGGGACATGTTCTCCTATATGAGTGGGCTGTTCCTGGTGATTGTACTGGGAGCTATTGAGAATGGGCATGCCATTGTGAGGTTGCAGAAGGCAAGAGGACCAACATGTTCAGTATTTTTGATTGTATTAACTGAAGCAATTTGGCATGTATATAAATATATAATTATTTTCTGTTGTGCACCACAAGGATATTGTGTCCTGTCCAATGATGCTGAAAATTTATACCAATTTATCTTTTGCATGTTGTGTACAATAGTGCAATGAAATAAGGTGAACCACCAATGTTAGAGAAATTGTGTGGACTGAGAATGCTCTCCTAATTATAATGTAGAATGTTTTAACACCTATAATCAACAAATTATCTGAATTTAATTTTCTACGCTTGAAAGGATTATATTTATCTACTTTGCTCTTTGCATTTTAGCACCTACTGCTCTGACAGTAGGAAAAATATCATCGTGCAGAGCTTTAATTATTTATAATAAAGCAAATGCAAATATGAGTACATAAAATGACAATAGTTTGTTGAAATAATTGAGATGCAATTATAAAGTAATATAAGTCTTCTTGAAAACCATGGAAGTTCCAGTGGCTACATGGACACAATCCATGGTGCTTTATTGACATTATCTTCTGCCAAGATGTGTTTTTAAACAATCCCAGATTAGTCTGAAATCTGAAATTTTCTTAGTAAATCTAAGAAATCTATCACTAGACTCAGTGAGGTACTACTATCAGTTTAGAATCATTTTAAATCACAGCAGGAATTACAGCAAGATATTTATCTTATTTCTTTCCTCAGAAGATGTATGGAACTAATTTGAGTTTGGATTCTCTATTATATATATTTACACTTCAGTTGTTAAGATATAGATGAATAGTAATCAAAATGTATAACTGATTTGATTTGGAATGTCTGTGGTCTGGGCATTTTTATACTGTAATTTTTAAGTTGAGGATGAATAATTTTTGAAATTCAGGATTCACCTGTAAGCCACCTGAGGGGATTTTTTTTAAAAAAAATTGGACTGTAATTCAGTCATCTTTTTGTGACAACACTGAAATTGAAAAATAATCAAGAAGATATATTGAAGAATATAGTTAAGAGTATCTAAGATACGAAGACATGAATTAATCCAACTCAAGTTAATATAAAATTAATTTTATACAAAAATCTGTCAAGTTCATATTATATTTCACCAGTAACTTTTAAACATTCTGCACAAATAACTTTTTTGTTCTTGTTCTTTATTCCATTATTTTTCACAATTTGTTTTGATCATTTGTATCATACTCATTTGATGTGTGAATTGTACATTTGTTTTATTATTTGCACCCATTTGGGGACTTAAATTTCTCCATTCATAGAAACAAGCAATTTGTTTTCTTAACAGTCCATGGTAGTCCCCTCTTTTTTTACTTTTGAAAGTTATCTTATTCTGAGTCATGCAGGAATAAAATGTAATCCCACAAAAACCAAGTCCCCAGCTTGCCCTGAAGAATTCTGCACATTAGGGAAAAACAAAATGGCAGCTCTCCAAAGCAGTTTCAAAAGAAGCTTTCCAGAATGAAGGATGAATGAATAGGGAAAAAATTGAAACATCTTCACAATTACATTCTTTTGCAGTGTATTTCATTTTTAAAAAAAATATTCCAGAAAGGGGTGCACAAACCTAATTTCTCTCACTGGATTTTTGCTTATTTTTAGCAGCAACATTAACCAAGGAGGATCCATCTAAATTATCTAACTAATAAAAGTGACTTTAGATAATATGAATGAGAAACTTGACATTATTTAAATAAAGCAATTTATTTCTTTTTCCTAAAAAATTCCCAAAACAAAACTGGAAAACAAAACAGTGGTTTGATCTAGATACAGCAGCACTGCAATATTATCAGACATGTACAAGAATTCAAGCAGTCAGAAAACACAGAAGCCGTAAATGTTGGTAACAAACTCAAAATAAAAATGGTTTTCATTCAACAATAAAAAAACCCAAAACACCTCCCTGAATATTAAAACCAAAGAAACAAAATCATTTGAATGCTAGAATTATTATCATGATTATTTACAATATTAACAGCCACTAATTTTTCTATTTCAGAACATTTGTTTCCACTTATTATAAATGTATAATTTGTTATGAAAAAATCATGAGAAGCAGTTTATTTTATTTATTTAGCAGACTACACAATATGACAAGTGCTTTAAAATATTAACTTCTGAATGTTTTTAATTGAATCTATAGTGTTCAGATGTAGTATTTTTTAAAGTTTAGTGTTAAGTATATTACTAATACATATCTCACTATTTTACTCAAGTTATAGACTATGGTAGTCTATAATTGAATTTCTGAACATACTTAAAACTCAGAAATGCAACTCTAAACTAATATCTACTACCTCTTTTTTCAGAGTTAAAAAAATAACAATCAAGAATCCCCTTAGCATTGCAAAATATGGCACAAACGGAAATAAAAAATCTCTAATAAATAAGCTTTGTTTTGGCCTCAGCATATGGCACCTGTGTCACAAACATGAAGAATAATTGTTGCAATGTTCAGACATGGAGTATCACCCTGTTTTAGGTAAATCTGAATAAAGTACTTTTGACATTTTTATAAGGTGTCCCATTCTGGCAAAGTCAAGCTGCATGTGAAATCAGGTTGTAAGCTGAGTCTGGTTTGTATGTGCAAAAGAGGAGGATGAGGAAGAAGGAGAGGAGGAAGAGGACTCCACAGCAAGCACCTAAGAATGTAAAAATGTTGCTCTTCCAACATACAATGGTACTTCTACCTAAGAATGCCTCTACTTACGAACTTTTCTAAATAAGAATCAGGTGTTCAAGATTTTTTTGCCTCTTCTCAAGAACCATTTTTACTTACAAACCCGACCCTCCGAAACTGTAACCAGAAAAGGCAGGGAGAAGCCTCCGTGGGGCCTCTCTCGGAATCTCCTGGGAGGAAACAGGGCCTCCACCCTCCCTGTGGTTTCCCCAAATTGCACACATTATTTGATTTTATGTTGATTCCTATGGGAAAAATTGCTTCTTACAAACCTTTCTACTTAAGAACCTGGTCACGGAACAAATTAAGTTCGTAAATAGAGGTACCACTGTACTCCTATTTGGTAAAAAATAAAGAATTTGGGACTTTTTTTTTTACTGTAGAATGTATGACATTCTTTGAATACATTGTGCTTCATCAGCGTGTCCCAAAGGGGAGGGAAAACTACTCATAAACGTGTTGAATTGGGAAGAAGAGCACATAGGCTGTATTAAGAAGATCCCCAGCATATCTAGTTTAAAAAAAGCCAAGTAGCAGCTATTAGTAAATAGGTAGATGGAGCTTAACTATCAAACAAATGTTCTGGTTTTATAAAAAAGTAGAATTCCTTCCCTTCAAACAGATTAATTTTCCTAAAGAGTGACCAATCTAAGCATCAATAGAGAGGGCAAGGATGGATAATTCAAAATGGTGCACCTATCAGTATTTCTGGACCAGGGCCTGTGGATCAGAATAAATAAAGCAGATGGGTAAATTTTCTATTCCTTTCTTTGTAATCTTTCTTTGTGATCCTTGTGACCTTTCTATTGATCTTAATATTAATGAGGTCTGACTTCCTATTGCTTATACTCTTGGTTACAATGGAAAGGGTACTATTTCACCCTTACAGGACTTGTGAAATGAAACTCTCGATTGTTAGATAGTATTAAAGAGAAGTTATTGAAGTTCTCCAGTCAGATAATAAAAAGAAACATTGCCTAAAATAATGACTGCCCGAATGACAGTTTGGCCTCACAATATTTCATATTTTTGTTACTCTCTATATCTTGACTACTAAGGGGGTATCAAATAAATAATTTCAGAATAATTTACTTAATTCATAGACAAATAAGTAACTCAAAAAGTATCTTTTCCATGATTCTCATAAATTAGGTGAATTTATATACATGTCCTATACAAGCTAAGGTGTATTTTATTGCTGTAATGTAACTGTTATTATTATTAATAAGTTGCAAAAATGAAGAAAAACACTGAAAGAAAATTCACAGCTTTTGGATGACTTTTAAAAAAAGACTCGGATGGGGTCCCTACTTCAAGTTCAATCTTCTTTCCACCACTTAAGTTAATTTTGCTGTTCTTTGCTGAGGCTGCCAGAATTGTGTTGAGCTTTTGCCTATTACTATCTGGAATTCCATTCCAATCAAATTGGTCTAGGAAAAGAGGAGACCATTATCATAATGAAAAGGAAATGCAGAAAGAAAGTGGAGTTGTAGGGGAAAAGAGGCTATGATGTGATATGCATTTTGATAGAAGCAGATGAAAGGGCCGAAATACCAGCATTAATGGATGAAATACCTGCCTTCAGTGGATGATACCATAAATACTCCTCACAGAGAGATTGCTCACTGACTTTCTTTTTCATGGATCACCCAAAATTAAAATTGCTTCCATTTCTATGGAAAGAAGATGAGCTGTTCTCAAGAACATAGGGAGAAAACTTTTGTCTCTGCTGTATAGAACCCACAATTCTAAAAATGAGAAGCTGGGCGATTTAACGCCCAGCTGACAGTTGCCGATGGCGGGAACCAACTCGGTACCGCCTATCAGCTGGGGGTGTTCCCCGCGGTAGCGTGGGAACGCCCCTGACGACCCAGTGGCCGCTCGGGCATTCTGGGAGGCCAGGGGCGGGGAATGCGCCCTTTATCAGGGCTGGCTCTCACCCCCCGGCATCCCTTGCTCCCCGAGCTTGCCACAAGAACAGGACACCCACCCACCCTCCACTCAATCCAGGGTGTTTTATAGGTCGCCTGGTTGGAGCCGAGTAGGAATTTTTTGCAATCTTATAGCATTTGCTAGGGTTTGTTTTTTCGCCTACTCCATCCTGGATGAGGAAAAGGATTTGTGGTTATGGGGTGCATCTGTATGTAAATAGGTTTTGACTCAACAATTGGACGTATTTATACATGGTCACTATATGGCAGAAAACGGGGCGGAAAGGGTATCAGTAGCAACTGTGTGTTCTCCTTTGGGCATCTATTGTAAGATGATTGGTACCCCTGTCACACAACTCATGCTTCCTCCACGGACGGAGCGGTGTGAAGGGGGTGCCCTTGGGGCTCACCCATGTCATTTCCGGTTCCGGGTCATGCAGGGTGAGCCCTCCCACACACTGGGCGTGGCTTACGGGCTGGGTATAGGCGGGGCATGCTTCACCCTGACCCGGCATGGAGTTCGCCCATTACGTTGCCCAAGCATGTTTGTGCTTCAGGAAACTCCGCCCCTTTTAGCGACCCCTGCAGGTCTTTTTCGTTAATATTTAATAAAGTGACCCATTTTACCCAGCTTTGTGTCCGAGTGTTCATTTCCCGTCCAAGGCAACAAGTGTTTTCTTTTGTAGGTAGATTGCCTAGATCAGAGATCTTTAAACTTGGCAACTTTAAGCTAGGCTAGAGCTATGCTGGCTGGAGAATTCTGGGCGTTGAAGTCCACAAGTCTTAAAGTTGCCAAGTTTGGGGACCCCTGGCCTTGATCTTCATTTCAGATTAATGCAGCCCATATTTTTAACTCACATCTATCCCTTGCCCCAGTTAAAATTATATTTGTGTATCAGCCTAACAGAAAAACTGGGACTGCCATTCCACTAAGAATTATTCAGAAAGTTACACATGCAAAACATAAGTATGGCATTGTACTTAATTATTATCTTTTTTTATTCAGAATGCATGAGATATCAGAGAATTCATGCATGCATTTGTAAATACAAAGAGAAGCACACTTTTATGTACACTTTCAAAATCTGGAAATCCAGAATTTCAGAACAGCTGAATTTCCATGAACTGGTGGTGTGAAAATGAACTATGTATGCCCTTGACTTGGGCCACAATAGATCCTAAATCTTTCTCTCTTTTCATCTGATTTAGATGAAGTTTATAGTTTAGATCGGTGGCCCTCAACCTTTTTGGTGCCAAAAGGTGGTGGAGGTTCCACCAAGTGGAGGTATGTGGTTTGGTATGTTGCCTGGATCTCACACATGTGGATGGGGCTTCGCTTGCTTGTGTGATCCTGGTGGTCCTGGTGGTCTGTGGACTAGTGGCTGTCCATGGCCCATGGGTTGGGGACCCCTGTTTCAGATTATTGATTACAGTTGACCACAAGAATGATTATGATAGAAGAATCAGATGTTTTTAATGTGTCAGGATGCAAATGCAAGTGGCTTTTTAGTCTAAAGTTCAACAATTTCTTTTTATTGATATGATCTTGGTTGCTATTGATGGGAAATATTTTATATAGATATAGAAGCTATGCTACATGTTGAAAAACCTCAGAGGAAGAGCCCAAAATGTTTCATACCATACACACATTTTTTGAAAAGTCTAAGTTTATCCTGTAAGAATATGTTAAGAGACTAAAACCTTGGAAACAGGCTCCCATCTTTGAAATACTATCACCCGCAGAAAGCAAGCATATTACAACCACAATTACATTTCATAAATATTTATTTAAACATAACCTGTTTACTTGGGAAGGATCCATGCCTCTCTGATTAAAAAAAAAAGATATTTCAAATGGACTCAAATATCACATGAGTATTCTGAATACTCAAAATTACTGAGCATTTGAAATTCTATCCTCCTCTACTAAGAAAGAAGATTTAGATTAAGAAAGAAGAGACATTAAACCATCTGAAATACTACCATTTAAAATTGGCATGAGATACAACTCGTTTTAGTATTCGGGATATAGATGGTGAACTTTTACTGGCATTTATGTAACCTCCATTTCTTCAGTGTAAAGTTCTTAATTTCCCTTAAATTCATGTGATTAAATGTAAAATTGACATTTTTTAAAATCATACTGCAAACTATTATTTAAAAAAGAGATTATTTATGAATTAAGTCCAAACAAGAATTTATCTCTTCCTTCTTCATACATAAATGACCAAAGTTTAACTTTCCCAATCAGGGAAAGATAATTCATGCAATTTAGTCATACCTTAGAAACAGAAAGTGGCCAAGATGTTTGAAGAACCTCTACCTATTACATCTTTTTTCACATTCCTAGTATCTCAAAAGTTCTTGGAATGATGGAAAGTAATATTAAAAAATATTACATACAGAAGCTCCCATTAACAGCTCAGCTTCCTGGTATTCAACTCCCTCCATTTTTGCCATATCGTAAATGGAAACTAGAGATAAAAAGCTACATCCAGGAGAAGGAGTATTGGGAAGCACCAGCTGGCATACAAACTCCACCAATTGCACCAATTACACTCTTGTTCTGGGATGCAGGGAATACATTAGCAAACAGGACTCAGGAATCAAATGGGCATTTCTGCAAATCTAATGTGCATTCAAGAGCCATTTTCCCATGAACTGTGCAAGCCCACCTAAAGGTGAAACCAAGAGATAATGTAATTGTCTTTTTGAAGGGAGCTGCCAAGGTCAGATTTCATATGTGCTCACTCTTTTTTCTAGCAATAGTTATAGAATTTCAGCCCAGGGAAGAAAAAGCAACGTGAGATTTTAAACAGGATTTGATTTTTCAGCAACAAATATAATAAAAGTGCAAATAGCAACAATGGTCCCACGATGTCTGGAACTTCAGACATAGCCTTTTAGACTCTCTAGAGAGAGCAAACTTTGTAGGTCTAAGTTGATTAGATACAAGGCTTTTAACAAAACAAAGGAGAGGGAAGACACTAGTCTGCAGTGTTGCCGTTAACAAAAAAAACCCGAAAAACAAAACACAAATGTGAAGTTAGTTATTAAAAAAGTATCAACTGAAGCAATAGGAAAAAGGAACATATGTACAATTTCTATATTTACAAAACAAAAAACAACCCCTCTCATTTTGAGACTGGAAGTATTGATCGCTTTTTCTTTAAAAATAAAAACACTAAAAAGTCTTAAAACACATGGCTTTACAAGTTGCTGCTCAGAAAATAGACAACCCCAAGTTTGACTTTCATTTAAATACAAATGTACAAAATGTAAACTGAGACAATAGAGAAATTTACAAAACCTTTTCTTTAAAAATAATGACGAAGTTCAGTTCTAGCTAGGATGCAATTTTAAATACGTGCAAGTTGTCAGCTTCCAATTTCTATTGCGATATCGTACAATGTTGAGTCGTAAGACCTCAAGTTCCACCCCCCAAAACAGACCTGAGAGTAAATATCTTCATAAAATGGGAAGCTTCCCTAGAAGGAATAGACAGGAGGGGAAAAACCTTCCATGGTTAGAAACTGTTGATCTTCTAGCTCAATGGTGGGTGCTCTTCTCATCCTTGATGCTTGATACTACCAGTGGAAGGATGTAATATCCATAAGCCAGGAAAAGCTAACTGCTTCCAGTAGAATTTGAACTGACGTGATTGGAATTTATGTGATGATTTAAATTGGTCTTTGAGTTTGGAGCGCTCTTGGAATTGTTCTGATGCTGGAAAAGTTTTATTTTAAAAAAGAAAAATGTGAAAAAGTTAATTTTTCCAAATCATTCAAATATATCAGCCTGCAATTTCCAGGAAATATAACTATTTGCTTGTGCTACTCTGGATTACATCTCTCCATTTGATTTATATAAAGTGTGGCATAAAAAGGGAGATATCGCACACTTTTAACTGCATGTCCATTTACAAGAGTTTCTCACCTTCAAGTCTCCCTAAGGTTTAGAGAGACCTCTGTTTGGGCAGGACCTCTTGAGCTATTGCAATTTTACTATTTGGTAGAATGCAACGCATCAACTTCTAGCATTGTCTTTATAGACAAGAATGCTTCTAAATCTCCCATATACTAAACCTGATTGGCATTCATAGAATCTGCAAATGGTGGCCATTTTGCAACCATGTAATGTCTGTTTATTTGTCCTAGTACTGTGGGACTAGACAAGTTTCTTTCTTTCTTTCTTTCTTTCTTTCTTTCTTTCTTTCTCTCTCCCTCCCTCCCTCCCTTCCTTCTCCTTCCTTCCTTCCTTCCTTCCTTCATTGGACTTCAAGATGGCTTATAACATATAGTAGAACAATATGAAACATCTTAATCTAATTAATTAAATTTAAGATCTAAAACCCAACGGTCATTTCATTCAATCAACATTCTCTCAACATATTCACTGGCCAGGGGGGCAAGAATCTAATGGCCCCAAGCCTGGCGGCATTTCTTAGTGTATCTTCTTTGTGGTGGCCCCAGCCCTTTGGAATCAACTCCCCCCAGAGATTAGAACCGCCCCCACCCTCCTTGCCTTTCGTAAATTGCTAAAGACCCACCTATGTCGCCAGGCACGGGGGAACTAGATAACCCCAGGCATATATAGTTTATGCATGGAACGATTGTGTTGCATGGTTTTAATGTTGAGTTTTTAAATGTTTTTTAATATTAGATTTGTTATACTGTGTTATTTTGTTGTGAGCCGCTCCGAGTCCTCAGAGAGGGGCGGCATACAAATCTAATAAATTATTATTAATAATTATCTTCTAGTACCTATATGTTTTATGACTAGCCATGTCTACCTTGCTAGTCAATTATGAATAGATAACACCGTCTCCTTCCAAATGTTTTACAAACACACTGCCATGTGTTCCAACTATGTCATTCAGTCCAAGTGGGATTTCTTATATTATGCTCAATCAGTTTCATATTTTGGCCAACAGTAATTATACATCAGGCCGTAAGACCTGAAGAAAAGGTGATGATTTAGTTTCTGAATTCTCTTTTATCACAAACTTGCCCCAGTCCATAATGAATAGCTGCAAGTTAATATGATCTGAGGACACTAGCCTGGCAAAAGCTTGTTTTCATCCATCACTAGACTGTAATGGTAAATGCCATGACAAGACTTGGACACTTTGGAATATAGTTAAAGATTATTGAATATTTATTTAATAAAATATATGAATTAGGAAAGGTTTACGAACTCTTACCTGACGTTTAAATATTCGATGCAGAAATCCTTTCTTCGGTGGTTCTGGAGGATAGTTTCTGTTAAGGTCTGGTGAGATAGTACCATTTGGTCCAAATAAGTTTAGTTCTTTAAAACATTCTGTTTCTATCATCTAGCAAGATGAAGAGAATAATTATTTATTGGAGCCCATAATGAAAACCAAGGAAAACTCTAGCTTTATTATATAGAATTTATCATTTATAAGACTCAACAGAATAATTTAATAATAATAATTTATTAGACTTGTATGTCGCCCCTCTCCGAAGGCTCGGAGTGGCTCACAAGAAATACAAAGCACAAATCTAATATTAAAAACAATGATAAAAACTCATTAAAAACAGTCATACCATCCAATTAAACCATACATAAAATGAAACTGCTAAGGGTCAGTTATGTCCCCCAAGCCTGGCAGCATAGGTGGGTTTTCAGTAGTTTGTTTAAAGGCAAAGAGGGTGGGGGCAGTCCTGATCTTCGGGGAGAGTTGATTCCACAGAGAAGGCTCTTCTCCCGGGGCCTGCCAGACGACACTGTTTTGTCGACCGGACCCGGAGAAGGCCAACTCTATGGGACCTAATCGGTCACTGGGAATACTCTAGAGAGGAGGAAGATTGTCTGCTCATTGGAAGATAATTAGTTTTCAATTATGGTAAGTGTAAAGTGTTCAGTCTGCCAGACTGAACACTTTGCATCTATAAAATATTCTATAAACAATTAGAAATGGACTGTTTTTGCCCTATTTTTTTTCCACATGTGACATCTGGACTAAATTGCCTCTTATGTCTCTGGAATGCATCACCTCCCTCCTGGGAATCCAAGTCTTACTACATTCCATCATATCAGGTGAATGGATCAGTCACTCTCTCAACGTACCTTACATGTTGGTCGTGAAAATATAAGAAAGGAGCATTATATATATATTTATATTTATTGTATTTGTATGCCGCCCCTCTCCGAAGACTCGGGGTGGCCAACAACAGTGGTAAAACAACATGAACAATCCAATTAATAAAAACAACTAAAAAACCCTTATAAAAACCACAAACATACACACAAACATACCATGCAAAACTTGTAGTAGCCTAGGGGAAAAGGATAACTTAACTCCCCCATGCCTGGCGACAAAGGTGGGTCTTAAGTAATTTGCGAAAGACAAGGAGGGTGGGGGCTGTTCTAGTCTCTGGAGGGAGTTGGTTCCAGAGGGCCAGGGCCGCCACAGAGAAGGCTCTTCCCCTGGGGCCCGCCAAACGACATTGTGTGGTCGACGGGACCCGGAGAAGGCCAACTCTGTGGGACCTTATCGGCCGCTGGGATTCGTGCGGTAGAAGGCAGTTCCGGATGTATTCTGGCCCAATGCCATGTAGGGATTTAAATGTCATTATCAACACTTTGAAATGTGATTGGAAACCGATCGGCAGCCAGTGCAGGCCGCGGAGTGTTGCAGAAACGTGGGCGAATCTAGGAAGCCCCACGATGGCTCTCGCGGCCGCATTCTGCACGATCTGAAGTTTCCGAACACTTTTAAAAGGTAGCCCCATGTAGAGAGCGTTGCAGTAATCGAACCTCGATTATGTGCTATGATCTAGGCTACTGATGTGCTAAAAAGGTCACGTGAAAACATCATGTGTGTGCTTGTGTGCTTGTTGGAGCTACGATCTGGAAAAGCCAAACTTCTGGGTTCCAGCGCACATGCCCTCCTGACCATCAGCTGGCTGGTGCCCATGCACAGGGTGGTGTGCGTGCAGGGATCACACTCGGGAAAAGCCAAAATTCCAGGTGTTGCATAGGTTCGAGTTCACGGATCTAGGCTCAGGAATCAAATTCTGAATCTGAATCCAAAAAAGCTGCTCCACATGAACATGTAGAATGTCAGCTTGATTAGACATCAAGCCTAGAGTCACATGAGGATCAAAAACAGGCATCACATGGACATTGAAGCATCCAGGTGAGGATGATATAAAGCCACTGAGTCTCTGCACCAGGCAAGTAGAAAGGAAAGCAGAGCAATATTCTATGAGACTTCTTGCCAAGTAAAGGAGTAAATCACTTGATTTGTAACAGCTAGCTTTAAGAGGCAGCCCCGATTCATTGTTGGAAATAACTATGGTTCTTGTGCAATATCCTAATGAATCTTGTTGTGTAAGAAATCATCAACCTCTCACTTCTGGACGGTTGACAATCCTGATTTGGCTCTTGGAATCTTGGAGTGAAATTGGGCTATTTTTCTGTATGCTCCTAATGAAAAGCCAATAATTTGAGCAAGTGTTTGTGTGCTTTGCTATTATTATCTTTTGACCAAGAGTATACTGAATTACTACATGAAATGTGTGAGTCAGTACTGAAATCAGAAGCAGGACATGTCCAGTCAACAAAGCAGTGGAAGTGATGTGACGGTGCCTGGAGGCTGTTGGGGTCTGGATGGGTGTCAACAGACTCAAACTCAACCTGGATAAGACAGAGTGGCTGTGGGTTCTGCCTCCCAAGGACAATTCCATCTGTCCGTCCATAACCCTGGGGGGGGAATTATTGACCCCCTCAGAGAGGGTCCGCAACTTGGGCGTCCTCCTCGATCCACAGCTCACATTAGAGAACCATCTTTCAGTTGTGCCGAGGGGGATGTTTGCCCAGGTTCGTCTGGTGCACCAGTTGCGGCCCTATCTGGACTGGGACTCACTGCTCACAGTCACTCATGCCCTCATCACCTCGAGATTCGACTACTGTAATGCTCTCTACATGGAGCTACCTTTGAAAAGTGTTCGGAAAATTCAGATCATGCAGAATGCAGCTGCGAGAGCAATCATGGGCTTCCCAAGGTATGCCCATGTCACACCAACACTCCGCAGTCTGCATTGGTTGCCGATCAATTTCCGGTCACAATTCAAAGTGTTGGTTATGACCTATAAAGCCCTTCATGGCATCGGACCAGAATATCTCCGGGACTGCCTTCTGCCGCACGAATCCCAGCGACCAATTAGGTCCCACAGAGTTGGCCTTCTCCGGGTCCTGTCAACTAAACAATGTCGTTTGGCGGCTCCCAGGGGAAGAGCCTTCTCTGTGGCGGTCCCAACTCTCTGGAATCAGCTCCCCCCGGAGATTAGAACTGCCCCCACCCTCCTTGCCTTTCGTAAACTCCTTAAAACCCACCTCTGCCGTAAGGCATGGGGGAATTGAGACATCTCCCCTGGGCCTATACAATTTATGTATGGTGTGTTTGTGTGTATGTCTGTTTTAATAATGGAGTTTTTAAATGTTTTTAAATTATTAGATTTGCCATGAATTGTTTTATTATTGTTGTGAGCCGCCCCGAGTCTACGGAGAAGGGAGGCATAGAAATCTAATAAATAAATAAATAAATGGTGTGAATTTAAACGCCTGAATCACACACAAGATATAAATCTAACATAAATTATTACAATAACATACAGTATAACCAATGAATCCTTTTCAAAAACAACTTAGAATGTCCTGCAACTTTCTCTAAATTTTGGACAGTCTTCTCTACCGTCTTATCATTCCAGTCCGATCGCTATTTTCTTCAGCTTGCTCAGTCTGATACAAACCTTACATGTAAAAATATTTTTTTTATTAAAAGTAGCAAAAATGGTGAGTCTGCAACTGACTTGCACAACATATTGATTGCAGCAAAACTAAATTAAATATTAGTTGGTCTTAATCCCAATTAACTAACTCTTGCATATGAAAGCAATAATGTCTTTCATTACAGAAAGTTATTGTTAGCTTTTTTATCATCAGATAATTGAAGTCCTGTCTGCAAAAAGACGATGTCTGAAATTTTAGAATTGCACATTTGAAATAATCACTTTCTGTGTCTTTAATAAAACACAACTGGTGGTATATCTCTTCAAAGTGCATAGTTAAACATTACAGCAACATTTCTTAAAAAAAAAATAATTAAAATGTTGCAGAGTACATCCAAGTTGAAGAAATAAGATATTTAGAATATTTCAAGTATAAGCTTGACATTTATGAAACGCTGAAAGGCTGATAGAAAAGTATTTAGGGAAGCATGAGTAAATATATAATTACCTCATTTTGCCATGGGATAGATACAGAGCCTGTAGAAAACTTGGAATAGAAATCGTCATCTGTTTGGTCCAGGTTCACTCCCTTGACAGTGGAAAATTGCTCAATGTCCAACACATCTTTGCAGTATACTGCTCTTGGCTGCCCCAGGACAAAAAGAATGAGCAAGAGTAAGATAGCACCAACATGTGCTATTTGAGGTCATTCAGCACATTACTTGCTTTGGGCAAACGGAAATGCAAAAAGTCCATTCCCTTCGATCAAATGAGTGGGTTGTCCAATGCAGCCTATGTCCCCCAGACATTTCGCTCTTCCTTACATCCCCCTTCCTGCTCTTCCTCCCATCTTCCTCAGCACTTCTATCCACTCACTGACTGCCTTCCTGCCCTTGCACTGACCTTCATCTGGCCCCTTTGTGCCGTTGCACCTTTCACACACTCCATCTTTCCAAGTCTATCCAATCCTTTTAAGCTATCCAGGCCCTCCAAGCTACTCATGCTAGTTTTCCCAATATTAACTTGACCCTTTTGAGTTTGTCTGCTTCTCCTCACACAGCATTCATACCTCTATATTCTTTCTTCAGAGAGGGGCGGCATACAAATCTAATAAATAATAATAATAATAATTATTATTATTATTATTATTAATTAGATTTGTATGCCGCCCCTCTCCGTAGACTCGGGGCAGCTTACAGCAATGATAAAAACAATATATAATAACAAATCTAATAGTTGGAATCTAAATTAACAATAATACATTTAAAAAGTCTAAAAAACAAGAAACCCCAATATATAAAAACATACATACAGTCATCTTACACAAAAAACTACATAGGCAGGGGGAGATGTTTCAGTTCCCCCACGCTTGACGGCAGAGGTGGGTTTTAAGGAGTTTGCGAAAGGCAAGGAGGGTGGGGGCAGTTCTAATCTCTGGAGGGAGCTGATTCCAGAGGGTCGGGGCCGCCACAGAGAAGGCTCTTCCCTGGGTCCCGCCAAACGACATTGTTTAGTTGACGGGACATTGTTTAGTTGACGGAGGAGACCAATTCTGTGGGACCTAACCGGTCACTGGGATTCGTGCGGCAGAAGGCGGTCTCATAGATACCCTGGTCCAGTGCCATGAAGGGCTTTATAGGTAATGACCAACACTTTGAATTGTGACCGGAAACTGATCGGTAACCAATGCAGACTGCGGAGTGTTGCAGTAACATGGGCATATTTGGGAAAGCCCATGATTGCTCTCGCAGCTGCATTCTGCACGATCTGAAACTTCAGAACACTCTTCAAAGGTAGCCCCATGTAGAGAGCGTTACAGTAGTTGAACCTCGAGGTGATGAGGGCATGAGTGACTGTGAGCAGTGACTCCCGGTCCAAATAGGGCCGCAACTGGTGCACCAGGCAAACCTGGGTGAACGCCCCCCTCGCCACAGCTGAAACATGTTTCTCTAATGTGAGCTGTGGATCGAGGAGGACGCCCAAGTTGCGGACCCTCTCCGAGGGGGTCAATAATTCCCCCCCCAGGGTGATGGACGGACAGATGGAATTGTCCTTTGGAAGGCAAAACCCACAGCCACTCCGTATTATTATTATTATTATTATTATTATTATTATTATTATTATTATTATTATTAATTATTATTATTATTAATTATTATTATTATTATTATTATTATAGGCTGTATTTTCTTTTTTTTAAAAAAGCCTATAACTCTTGAGAATTTTTTTTCTTTAACCAGGGTCCTCCATCACTATTATTTATTTTTTAAATCCTGTTTTCTTTTGGAACAATTAAAGTCAGACAAATAGATCTATCAGACCTGCAAAACACAACCAGGAGAGGCAGCAAATAGATTTGAAATCTTTATCTAATCCTTTGATGCCACCTTTTGGTCCCTAGTGTTTTTGCAACACTGATATGTAACTCTAGACCAGTGATGATTAATCTTCTTTTTCCTCGGAGGCTAAACACAAGCGTACACATGCTTTCATAGGCATATGTGTCCCCACACCCATAATTCAATGCTCCTCCTGTGTCCCACTCCCTGTGCATATGCCCACAACCCCCCCATGCTGCTCCATGCATGCATGCACAACTCCCCCCCAATTTTCCGACTTCCAGTGGGGCCAGTAGGCCCATTTTTTGCCCTCTTCCCTGCATCCCCATCTCCTTCCCAGAGCCTCCACATGAGCCAAAAATCAGCTGGCTGGCGCTGGAACTGAACTAAGGCAATGGCTCATGTGCCGGCAGATATGACTCCGCATGCCACCTGTGACATGTGTGCCATAGGTTTGCCATCACAGCTCTAGACTCTAGATAAAAAGCAGAAATGATTTGGAAGAGTAAGAGCAAGCCAAGGATTCATTGAGAATGGCATACACATTGGCATCTGCAGGGGACAAGAGAAAGGGAGGTACAGTGCTGGGGAGATCATATGGCAAGTGAATGAGTGATGCTGTTCTGGGACTTTTGTGGCATCAGCTAAAGAGAGGTAGAGAGGAAACACACTGGTAAAAGGGAATGGAGACTGGGAGACTAGTACTTAGGACATGCAGAGGTGAGAGTAAGGGCAGATATGATACAGCCCTGCCTTAACCTAATCACCTGCATAACCCTTTCTTCTGGAAAACAACCAAGATATTTCAACATTTGTTTCTGCTGAACTAATCCATCCAAAACCCATTTATTAGAAGGCAAACATATCAGGTTGTTATTCAATATTATCTCTATCATACTACAGGGATCCCCCCCCCAATTTTTATGGGATGTTAGATACACTCAAAAAGAAAAGAAAAAAGAAAAAAAGAAGAAGCACTAGGCTGCAACATCCATAAAAATAAAAATAGCTTTGGGGATATCAATGAAATCTATCGGCTTTTTTTTTTTGGGAAAATACAGATAATCCTGAAGCTGATGCTTTGCGCTATGTTAGCTTCCACAGTAATTTTGTTTTAAATTAAAATAATAATTAATTTTTGCTTTAGAGGGGGGTATGAAGCTTGACTAGTATCAACTGAGGTGTCTGAACTATTATTGTGTTGTGAGCCGCCCTGAATTTTTGGAGAGGGGCGGCATACAAATCTACAATTCAAAGTGTTGGTTATGACCTATAAAGCCCTTCATGGCATCAGACCAGAATATCTCTGAGACTGCCTTCTGCTGCACGAATCCAAGCGACCGGTTAGGTCCCACAGAGTGGGCCTTCTCCGGGTCCCGTCAACTAAACAATGTCGGTTGGCGGGCCCCAGGGGAAGAGCCTTCTCTGTGGTGGCCCCGACTCTCTGAAACCAGCTCCCCCCAGAGATTAGAACTGCCCCTACCCTCCTTGCCTTTCGTAAACTCCTCAAAACCCACCTTTGTCGTCAGGTATGGGGGAACTGAGATATTTCCCCTGGGCCTATATAATTTATGTATGGTATGTTTGTATGTATGTCTGCTTAATAATGGGGTTTTTTAAATATTTTAAATTGTAAATTATTAGATTTCTCATGAACTGTTTTATTGTGTTGTGAGCCACCCCGAGTCTACGGAGAGGGGCGGCATACAAATCTAATAAATAAATACATAAATAAATAAATAAATCTAATAAATTATTATTATTGTTGTTGTTGTTGTTATTATTATTATTATTATTAATGGCTAGCAAGTAGTAAGTTAAAAATTGACATACTGTAACTTTTAAAAGCATTGGGAGAAAACATCTGGAGAGAACAAGATGTGTAAGGCTGCCTATAGGGACTACATCCAAAACACTATTATGAATTTCAATCAAAATTATTAGACACAGACATCCAAAGTCAAGATACGACCCTATCTCAATGAAGATAGATTTCAACCAACTTAAGTACAGATTCAACAGCTTCTCAAGGATGATAAACTTCAACTGTTAAAAATACAGATTCAAGAGGTAGATCATTCTCAAGTTCTACTTCAGCTCCATAATTCTTTTTAAAGCCTTACTTACATCAGGGACGAAAGGAGGCTCCAGCATTCCTGCTTGGAGACGTTTGAAATTCATGCTCTTGAAAAATGGATGGCTCTTTACTTCGGCTGAACCGTCCTGACATCCCAGCCTCTGTTTCACATCTTTGCTCAGGAGCTGAAAAGATGGCAAGATAATTATAAGAAAATATTTGTCCATTCCTATTGCATGTAGAGAAACCCAAGCATTTCCCTCTATCTCCCAATGGGAATAGTACTTATAAAAAATAATTTGCCATTCGTACTTTACTATTTAATAAAAAATAAAGGCAAATATGTGGCAGTCCAGCCATTAATAAGTGGTATCACATGTTGGAACGTAGGCATTGTTATCTGTGGCATTTTGCCCATGAAATGAAAGTATTAAGCAATACAATATATATGGTAACATTAAAAATGTAGGTGAAATTTTGTGACAAGGTGAAAATGGTGCTTCTTTTGGAATCGGCAAGCTGTAGCAAATCGCTTTGTGGGTCATCTTGTAATGAGGCCACTCCTGCCGAGTCGTGTTGAAGAACTCCTTGTGGGTTCTGATTAGATATTATGCAGACAATAATTATACTAAACTGCATTCTGCAGGTCCAATTAGAGTTATTGTTAAGGGATCTGTGATGGTACTTCAATTCATAATTAATTAATTTGATATTATTGTTTGTTCTAGTCTACTTTATTTCTTATAGTTTTCCCCCTGGTATTTCTCTTTTAAAAATTGCAATAACATTTTAAAAACCGTTTGATTATAATATTGAAAGCAGTGTTATAATGTCATGTCACAGTCCCTGTCCTTTTGGAGCAGGTGTTGAGACACATATAGAAATATGTGTGCTTGTGTCACAATATTGTGGTGATGCTTTCTTCAGTTTGATCCCCATTCCACCCCTAACCCCAAATAGACACTGCGGGCTGACACTATTATCTTGTCTAGACCTGAATATCCATTCATGCTGTAACATAAACTTTATATAATGTTACGATAAATATTCTTTGTACAATGTATCTATGAATATATCAAACAACCAAGGCAATATCCTCGCCTAAACATTGAACCATTCTGCTAATTTTCATCTATTAATTCCATCATATACTGCTTTTATTGCAGTTGGCAACTTTCTATATTTGCAAAAAGTTCCATTATTCAAGCATTTCCATTTTATCATACTGGACTTACTTTCTCACATTCTTATATTTCTAAATGACTTTAAGAAAAGCAGTATATAGTATGCACTTATCAATTTTGTTTGATAATTTTGTGCTACTTTTGGCATCGTTTTAATCAGCATTCTAACAAGCACCCCTCTGGGTAAACTGAACAAATTTATCCTGTGGTGGCTTTTTTGCATTAGTCTTGTTACCTTTCATTTTCTTTAAGGGAACCATAATGTGTTCTTCCACTTGTCAAATAGAGATGCAATCTTTACACTGGTGCTAAATTAATCATACTGTACTTCATTGACAACTATATTGATATTTCTGGTATTACATCATCTATATTTATTTTAAAGCTTTATTATTTCTTTTCAGCACTTCGTTCTTGGACACTAACATTTATTTATTCATCATTCATTTCCATACTAGCCTCTGAACTATCTGAAATAGTTCTAGCATTCTCTCTCTTGTCAATCACCCTGCTCCCAATTTTTCACTTGTCTTTTTTTATGTCCATCCATTAATGACTTAAGCCAAAACCAAACTTTGAAATCTACAGACATCTTTTAGGCAAATAATTCATAAAACCTTTATTTATTTATTATTTAGATTTGTATTATTTGTATTATTTATTTATTATTTAGATTTGTATGCCGCCCCTCTCCGAAGGCTCCCTTTACATTTTCAAGCCTCTGAATTACTTTTTCTGCACTCTTATTTCATTCCCAATTATCTATTTATGTGTCCCAGCAGAATTATTTTTTTTTAGACTTCCTTAATCAAGAATTTGAATTGAACTGAATATTTTATTCAGCTAAGTGCGATAAAGCACAAACAAATTTTGAGGAAAATTGCACAAATTTGTGTAGCTTTTCTCAAAAATTTACCCAGGTTCTTTCATATCATTATCCTTATTTGCTGGAGCCAAAATGTAATTATTAATTCTTACTTTCACATACGTGTTTTTAAAAAGTTGGATAGATACTTACTGAATATATTTAATCATTTTATCAATGTTTTATAAAATAACTCATATCACTTCTCTATTTTAACTCTAATTAACTGGTTTATTTATTTTATTAAGATATCATCATCCTATCTGTGTATGCCTAATTTCATATTGTCAATTAATTGTCAATCAATTCAAGAAATTCCAGTAGAGTTTTTTCCATGCCTTACTCAATTTGTTTTGGTCTACAAACCGCTGGTAGAATGTGCTACAGATTTAAACACATACTGAGTAATTTCAAGCTTTAAAAGCAAGATTAATGTATTGAATTTAACCATGTTTTACAGAATTATGCATGATTAAGAGTTCCTAAACTTTTCCAACATTTTATCTCTTACTGCATAGTTATTGAGAGCCAGAATAAACTGACAGTGAAAGTTTAAATAGACTAGGAGTAGATTCCCACTTTAATTGGGAAGTCTCACTAGATTATTTAGGATTAATCCTACAGCTGGTCCAATGAAAAACTGTACAAAAGAGATGGCTTGCATCCATCAAAAAAAAGGGACTGAGTTACTTGGTATTAAATTTGTAAAGGAGTATGCAGAGCGACCCTTGAGTTATCAAGAACTCTCATGCACAGAGAAAATGTGGTATTATAGTAGATAGCTAGGAGATATGGGTAATTATCCAGTCATATCAATAGATACGTTAAAGTGAAATAGACCACAACAATAATGAAAATCATCTTGAATGCATTTGGGTCAATATTAAAGTGGGTGGAGGAAATGACATTGGAAGTAGAAGAACTTTTTGCTAGTCAGGTAACTAAGGTATATAGGAAGCACATCACAATAATAATGGGGAATTTTAATTACCATGACCTCAACTGGAGGACAAATTCTGCACCAAGTGTAAGATCCAGCAGATTCCTAACAAACCTAGAAGACAACTTTGTTTACACAAAAGTAAAGAAGAGAACAAGTGGATCAGACATATTGGACTTAATTCTCATTAACAGATAGGAAGCTACAGAAACCTTGGGGGCAAATGATCATGCAATATTGAAATTCAACATTATGCAAACATAAACCATAGAACAAAGTCAAACTAGAGATTTTAAGAGAACTAATTTCAATAAACTTAGAGAGAGCTTGAGAAGGATTCCATGGACGAAAATCTTCAAGGTGAAAATAACTCAAGAAGCTTGGGAAATTTGGAAAAGTGAGATTATAAAAGCCCAGTCTAGCACAATACCAATGAAGACAAAAATATCTCTCAAAAGAAACCATCATGGCTGCATAAACAACTTTCTGACAAATTGAAAGACAAAAAGGACAATTCTAAAAAGTGAAAAGAGGGTGAAATAATTAAGGCAGAATATCATTAAATAGCTCGAGTCTGTAAAGATGAAGTGAGGAAAGCTAAGGCTCACAATAAATAAAGGCTTGCGACATAAGTGAAAAAATAAAACAAAAAAACTTCTTTTAAAATATTAGAAACAGGAAAAAAGTCAAGGAACCCATTCCTGGGAGAAAGTGGCAAGAAGGTGACAAGCAACAGGGAGAAAGCAGAGCTACTTAACTTGTTTTTTGCATCTATCTTACACAAGGGGAAAAAAACATCCAATCTATCAAAAACAGCACCACAAAAAAAATTAGGAACATAAATTAAAATAGGGAAGAAAAAGGTAAGTGAACACCTGTCTATCCTAGATGAGTTCAAATCACCAGGACTGGATTGATTACATAGCAAGGTTCTAAAGGAACTGGCAGACAAGATATCAGAACCACTGAACTATATCTTTTAAATATCCTAGAGCACCCGGGAACTGTTAGAGGCCTGGAAAAGAGCTGATGTATTTTCCATCTCCAAAAAAAGGGAAAAAATATAGATCCAGGAAACTACAGACCTATCAGCCTGACCTCAATACCAGGGAAGATTCTGGAAAAGATAATCAAGCAAGAAGCAAGCAAAGTAATAACCAAAAGCCAACATGGGATTGTCAAAAGCAGATCATGCCAGGCTAATATTATTACATTTTTTGATAAAGCGACAAAATTACTGGACCAGAGGAATGCTGTTTATGTAATTTACTTGGACTTCAGTAAGGCATTTGATAAAATATCTCCGAGACCACCTTCTGCCGCACGAATTCCAGCGACCAGCTAGGTCCCACAGAGTTGGCCTTCTCCGGGTCCCGTCGAATAAACAATGTCGTTTGGGGGACCCAGGGGAAGAGCCTTCTCTGTGGTGGCCCCGACCCTCTGGAACCAGCTCCCCCCAGAGATCAGAATTGCCCCCACCTTCCTCGCCTTTTGTAAGCTCCTTAAAACCCACCTCTGTTGTCAGGCATGGGGAAATTGAGATATTCCTTTCCCTCTAGGCCTATACAATTTATGCATGGTATGTTTGTGTGTATGTTTGGTTTTTAATAAGGGTTTTTAAATTATTTAAAATATTAGATTTGTCATATGCTGTTTTATTATTGTTGTTAGCCGCCCCAAGTCTACAGAGAGGGGCGGCATACAAATCTAATAGATAGATAGATAGATAGATAGATAGATAGATAGATAGATAGATAGATAGATAGATAGATAGATAGATAGATAGATAGATAAATAAAGTAGACTATTGGTCCTCAATCTGGGGGTTGAGACCCCTTTGGGGGTCAAATCACTGTTTCACAGGGATCGCCTATGGGAAAAGACAAATTTCCCATGGTGTTAGGAATTAAAGCTTCTATTCTGGCACCTTGGAACATATTTTTACAATCCGACCAATCAGGTGTTTTCAGTGGGGGGTTCCCTCTGACCTTCCTGCCAATCAGCTTAAAGCTCTGTTGGGAGAATTGGCACTAGACTTATGGTTGGGGGTCACCACAACCTGAGGAACTGTATTTAGGGGTCGTGGCATTAGAAAGGACCATAACATGAAATAGACCATAACCTATTACTAGATAAAGTAGAAAAATGTGAGTTAGACAGCAACACTACCAGATGGACTGAAAACTGGGTGACCAACTGCATTCAACGTATAGTGCTCAATGGAACTGCATCTACATGGAGGGAAGTATGCAGTGGAGTACCCCAAGGCTCTGTTTTAGGCCAGTACTCTTCAACATCTTCATCAATGACTTGGATGAGGGATAGATGGGGAACTCATCAAATTTGCAGATGACACCAAACTGGCAGGAATAGCCAACACTCCAGAAGATAGGCTCAAGATATAGAAGGATCTTGACAGACTTGAATATTGGGCTCTATCTAACAAAATGAAATTCAATAGTGAAAAAAAATAAGGTTCTACATTTAGGCAAGAAAAACAAAATGCAGTACAGTATATGTGGTAACTTGCTCAACGATAGTAACTGTAAAAGGGGACTTGGAGTCCTAGTGGACAACCATTCAATTATGAGCCAGCAGTGTGCAGCAGCTGCCAAAAAATGGTTAATACTACTTTATAATGCTTTGATAAGGCCAGACTTGAAATACTACATTCAATTTTGGTCGCCATGATGCAAAAAGAATATTGAGATTCTAGAAAGAGTGTAGAGTGTAGACAAGAGCAACAAAGATGATTAGGGGACTGGAGGCTAAAACATATGAAGAACGGTTGCAGGAACTAGGTATGTCTGTTAATGAAAAGAAGGACCAGAGGAAATATGATAGCAATGTTCCAATATCTCAGGGTGTTCTGATACAAGTCAACTTTTCCCAGTCAGATAACTCAGCACAACGAGATATCACAGATCATTTTATTACAGGCATTCTCACAATAACTCACAGTTATGATGCAATTCTTCTGCAGTATAATCTTTCCCATTGTGCAGGTAAAAAGAGGTTGAATTGACCCAGGCTCTAGGTGTAGCATCTACATACTGGCTGGCTTAGTGAGTGAAGACAAAGACCCTCTGGAATGTTCTCTCCAATTACCCCTCATCCCGAGTCAGAGCCAATAGGAATACACAAATGTGGTCACATATAAAACTACATTACCCAGAATGCAATTTCACTACATTTCCCCTAATGCAATATCTTAAAGAAACATGCCTAAATACAGTCCAACTATCTCTATCTCTGGGGACAGCTCATAGGGGTTGCCACAAAGAAGGGGGAGTCAAACTATTCTCCAAAGCATCTTGGGGTAAAACAATAAGCAATGGGTGTAAGCTAATCATGGAGAGAAGCAACTTAGAACAAAGGAGACATTTCCTGACAGAACAGTTATTCAGTGGAACAGCTTTTCTCCAGAAGTTGTGAATGCTCCAATACTGGAAGTTTTAAAGAAGATGTTGGATAACCATTTGTCTGAAATGGTGTGGGCTTTGCTACCTGAGCAGTGGGTTGGACTAGAAGACCTCCAAGGCCCCTTCCAACTCTTTTATTTTATTATATTCTAAATCAACAAATGAATGAATAATAAACAAATTTACTTGCAAATGCTTGGGCAGGTGAATGCCAATTATTGTCTGTTATATACCTTTACCAATAACCACAGTTATGGGCACCATTAGATTTAGATTTACCAGATCCAGGCTTCAAACCTCTTGAAGCCCACCAGATGGAGGCAAAGAGACAGCATCTTCAAGAGCTTTGAGGCTTGGATCTCCAGAGCACAAAATTCCAGAGCTCATTAAGGATTTGATAGAAAGATAAGCAGCATATAAATTCACCATAATAATAAAATAAATATAACACAAACCTTCCCCAATTTTTAAAGAGACACACTGTTTAAGTATAATTGGGCAGGTTTTGGTTGAAATGTTCAAACCTCCTCTGAATATTTTATTCAGGTGAGATTTGAACACTTAAACCAAAACATTCCAATATTCATTAAAACCACTCATTATACATGTTTCTGTCCAATCTTGAACAAAATATGTTGCTTTAAAAAGTCAAATCCCTTAATTCACCTTTTTTTGATCTGGCTAGCAAAAATATTAGATGTTTTAAAGAAATAAGACAGAGACATAACGCTTGTGTGAGGCCCAATTTTTTTTCTAATAGTTATTACATTATTATTACCTCACTCATTTTGCAGCTACAGTAACTGAGATGTAAATCATTCTAGCATTCAATGAACAGCATCATTATGTCACGTATATACAATTTTACTTGTTTTTATTTCATTCTTCTTTCTTATTACTTGAGGGAGGGGGAAACTGCTAAAGGAATTTAACTGAGGAATATTAGAAACTAAGGTAGCTCAGTGATTAAGGGCTAATAATGTCAACTTTCATTCAGTAATAAAAATAAATGAAGGGAAATATGATTGAACTTAACTGGACTCTTTTCTGAGCAAACATATGTGGTTAGACTGTTAACTTCATTGATTATAAAAAAGGAAAACAGATTGAAATATTTTTTTCTGGAGGATGTTCACCCTTTGTCCATTAGAGGGCAGCAATAGAAAAGTTAACAGTTTCATAAGCACTAAATATTTGTATAACCTTGCAATTTAGAAATCATTAAAATAATAAATTTATGCAATTAGGCCCCAGCAACACATGTAATAGAAAGTTAACTGCAGTTGGTTTCCTTCAATTGCTTAACCAGATTGTTTTTATAAGCATTCTTCAGTTTGAAGGAACAGAAGCAGGTAGACGCATTCACACCCCAGCCAAGATTTGGCAAATGATTGTGGAAAATTCTCCAGCTAAAATGTTCCCAAGGCTGGACAAATCTAAATGAAAAGGGAACACTAATGACAGTATCCCCGGCACAGCATATTACTGAAGCATTTAGTTTACAAACACCGGTTACTGACGTTAGGAAAGATCACAGGAGTCTTTCAACAGGGAGCCCTGTTTCTAGAACTTGGATCTGGTTGTGCTTGGATCCAACTGTGAATGCATTCAGGACTTAAAAGCAGGCATGGGTGGATGACACACGGCAAATGGAACAAACCTCTAAGATTTTCCTGCATGTGTCAGTGTTGGCACAAAGGCACCCACAGTTTCAAGTCATGGTCATTTTCAAAGGGTGTTGCTGAAGTGTGTTTTACCAGAACCAACAACCATTCTGAATATGGAAGCACAGGAAATTTATGTTTCTGGACTGGATGGTAATAAGAATCAAAAAAAGTCTAGGAAACTCCTTTGATTTAGTCCCCCCCCCCAACATGCTTACCACCGACCTAAAAAAATGAAGCCATTCATTGGTGAAATTAATGGAGAGGGCCCTTTTAATTTACTTCATTCTTATCCCTACTTTTCAATGAGATTTATTTATTTGTTTGTTTGTTTGTTTGTTTGATTGATTGATTGATTGATTGATTTTCATGCCGTCCTTCTCCTTAGACTCAGGGCGGCTTACAAGATGTTAGCAATATTGCATTGGCAGTTCTGTGTTAGCAAAAACTTCAGAAGAGAAGGATTTAGGGGTAGTGATTTCTGACAGTCACAAAATGGGTGAGCAGTGTGGTCGGGCAGTAGGAAAAGCAAGTAAGATGCTTGGCTGCCTAGCTAGAGGTATAACAAGCAGGAAGAGGGAGATTGTGATCCCCTTATATAGAGCGCTGGTGAGACCACATTTGGAATACTGTGTTCAGTTCTGGAGACCTCACCTACAAAAAGATATTGACAAAATTGAACGGGTCCAAAGACGGGCTACAAGAATGGTGGAAGGTCTTAAGAATAAAACGTATCAGGAAAGACTTCATGAAGTCAATCTGTATAGTCTGGAGGACAGAAGGAAAAGGGGGGACATGATCGAAACATTTAAATATGTTAAAGGGTTAAATAAGGTTCAGGAGGGAAGTGTTTTTAATAGGAAAGTGAACACAAGAACAAGGGGACACAATCTGAAGTTAGTTGGGGGAAAGATCAAAAGCAATGTGAGAAAATATTATTTCACTGAAAGAGTGGTAGATCCTTGGAACAAACTTCCAGCAGACGTAGTTGGTAAATCCACAGTAACTGAATTTAAACATGCTTGGGATAAACATATATCCATTGTAAGATGAACTACAGGAAATAGTATAAGGGCAGACTAGATGGACCATGAGGTCTTTTTCTGCCGTCAGTCTTCTATGTTTCTATGTTTCTAATAGCACTTTTTAACAGAGCCAGCATATTGCCCCCACAATCCGGGTCCTCATTTTACCCACCTCGGAAGGATGGAAGGCTGAGTCAACCTTGAGCCGGTGATGAGATTTGAACCGCTGACCTACAGATCTACAGTCAGCTTCAGTGGCCTGCAGTACAGCACTCTACCTGCTGCGCCACCCCGGCCTCCATGCACTTTAACCTTGAAGCAACCTTGTGAGCTATGAGGTTCACCATGGAATTCCATCTGGGCCTCCACAGGCCCAGTCCAAAATTGTAATCGATACTCTACACTGCTACTCAAGAATCCCTGTGCAGGATAACTAAGTTAAGTGTTGACCAGGATGAAATCTAATTTTGAAATAAAAATTTTCTTCTCAGCAAAAAAGTTTTAAAAAACAAACATTATACAGCGACAGTAAACTCCTAAGAACAAGTGATGCCTCATGTTAGACTTATTACATAGCAATTCACAACAGAAGGTTTCATAATCAGAAAAACGTGGATGTAAAATATCGGCCTGCTGGACTTCGGAGAGGGGCGGCAAATCTAATAAATCATAAATCTTAATCTTAAATTTATGCAATTTATGGCTTAAGGCAGGTTGTAATTTCCCACAACTCCTGAAAGAAGGGCAAAATAAACTGTGTCTTTACAGAAAAGAGATACAGTGTAGGGCTTCTCAAACTTCATAGTGCTTAACTATAACCTCAAATATATAGCTATGAAAAATTCGGTAGATTTTGTTCTACTCCAGAATGCCCTTGGTTGGGGTCTCGGAATAGGACAGGGGTAAAATAGAATTCTTTATTGGCCAAGTGTGATTGGACACACAAGGAATTTGTCTTTGGTGTGAATGTTCTCAGTGTACATAAAAGAAAAGATACATTTGTCAAGAATCATGAGGTACAACACTTAATGATTGTCACAGGGAACAAAAGTAATCAAGAAACAATCAATATTGATATAAATTGTAAGTATCCTGTTTCCTTTCTTGGTCAAACTGTAACTTGGAACTGTAATTTCAGTGTTAGAATTTTGTATATTCAAAATTCGATATCCAATACACCTCAATCCTGAGTTCATCAGTAGTTCCTACCCTGTTTCCCCAAAAATAAGTCACCCCCCAAAAGTAAGATATAGGAAAGATTTCGTAGAATTACCTAATATAAGGCATCCCCCAAAAATAAGACATAGGAGATGTTTCGTTTCACAGCATTCCCAAACAGAACATATATAACACTGCTGTCCATAATTTCCATCCCAAAACGCTGCATCAATCAGATTTAAAGCACATCCAACACGCATCCAACATGTAGTTGCGTGTTGGACGCACTTTTGCTGAAACAGGATACAGGATACAATTTATTGGGGGAAAAAATAAGACATCCCCTGAAAATAAGACGTAGCACATCTTTGGGAGCAAAAATTAATATAAGACGCTGTCTTATTTTCAGGGAAACACGGTATTATATATAGTTCCAACCAATTCCTGAGTACCTTTCAAGATAGTCTATCCAAGATCAATACACTTTTGCGTAGCCCCACTTTCCCCCTTATTCTTCTTTCATATTCTAATGCGCAGCCCAGTCTTCCAACATCAGATTTTCTTCTACTCCAAGAATTGATGCCAAGCAAGAGTTGCCTTCAAAGTATGCAGGTCCACTCCAGAATCCAGTATGATGTCTCAGTTTAGTTCAGGTTTATCACAGCAACTGACCAATGTTTTACGGTACAATGCCCCAAGAAAGGAACGCTATCCTTGGTGACCCTAGTCAAGAATGCCCCAAGCATAGCAAGTGGTGCTCAGAAGTTATTTGGGATTATTGTACACAAATTTGGTACACAAAGTGCTAAAGCCTACTGCAACAATATCGCCAAAAAGGCTTCTAGAGTTGTTAACCTGATCCTACGCAGCTTCTGCTCTGGCAATCTCATGCTACTCACCAGAGCCTACAAAACTTTTGCCAGACCCTGGAACCCATACCACATCTCGGACATCAACACCCTTGAAAATGTCCAAAGATACTTCACCAGAAGAGCCCTTCACTCCTCCACTCGAAATAGAATACCCTACAAAAGTAGACTATCAATCCTAGGCCTAGAAAGCTTAGAACTACGTCGCCTAAAACACGATCTAAGTATTGCCCACAAGATCATATGCTGCAACGTTCTACCTGTCAATGACTATTTCAGCTTCAATCGCAACAACACAAGAGCGCGCAACAGATTCAAACTTAATATTAACCGCTCCAAACTTGACTGTAAAAAATATGACTTCAGCAACTGAATTGTCGAAGCGTGGAACTCATTACCTGACTCAGTAGTGTCAACCCCTAACCCCCAACATTTTTCCCTTAGACAATCCACGATTGACCTCTCCAGGTTCCTTAGAGGTCAGTAAGGGGCGTGCATAAGTGCACCAGTGTGCCTTCCGTCCCCTGTCCAATTGTCTCTCCTTATCTCATTTATCTTTTCTTCCTTTCAAATATGTTCACCTATACTTTTATATCTTTTCTTCTATTCTTTTCTTTACTTATATTATTACATATCTTTCTCTTCAATGTGTATTATGTATTGGACAAAATAAATAAATAAAAATAAATAAAATAAAATAAAATAAATAAGGTCTGTTAAAGGAGAGTCTGACTTCACATTCTGATTACTCCTAGTTTAATGGTTTAATCTTTTTTAGGCAAAAAGTTCAAAACAGCTCGGTTTGGCATTTCCAGGCAATGGTAGAAAAGCTGCTTAGCGGCAAGTCTGAATTTGAGAAAACATTGTAGATCAGGGGTTTCCAATCTTGGCAACTTTTAAGAGTTTTTGACTTCAATTCCCAGAATTCTCCAACCAGCTATGGTGGAGAATTGTTAGCTGGAGAATTCTGGGAGTTGAAGTCCACAAGTCTTAAGGTTGCCAAGGTTGGAGACCCCTGCTGTAGATAGCACTTAGCTAGATCAGCAGTCTGACTTGGTATAACTTCAATAATTTAGAACGCATGAAGGCAAGGAAGTAGTTGCGGTGGGGAACATTTCAAAATGTACATCTTACCAAAGGGGGAACACATCTTGTGGAAAGGCAAACGAAAGTCATTGACAGCTTTCACTATACTAACACTGGGAAAGAAACTTGTGAGAACTAAGACTAGTTCTAGAAGGTAGCAAAATGTCATATTTTCTAGGGCCATGATCAGCAAAGGATCTAGTACCTCAATAGTGTAACTTCACATGCAGTGGACTTCAGATTTTATCATTCCTGTTCAAGGGCTATGGGGGTTAAAGGCCAATACATCTGTATGTCCTCAGGATTGAAAAAGCTTTTCCACAAGTAGTCTTAATCATTATCTCATAATTATCTGATTATTACAGTCTACTGATTGATTTTCACACCAAGTGACTTCCTTACCATTTTGCAGATAGACTTTGCCTCTTCGGAGAATTTATGGGAATACACCTCTTCCATCTCCAAGACTCTCCTATCTACTTCTTCCCGCTTCACCTTCTCTTTCCTTCCTCGAAAGGGTGACTGTCCTGCAATCATTTCATAGATTAAGCAGCCTAATCCCCAGTAATCTGGGCTAAGGGTATATCGCTGGTTATTCAAGACTTCTGGAGCTGGGAAAAAGAAAAGAGACAATGGAAAAAAAGTTCCCTATGTCTATATTGACGTCAGCATGACTATGGAGGCAAGAATGAAATAAGATATTCCATTTAGTCCAGCCAAGGATCAATTTGATACTAGGAGGGAAGCTCAGCGGAACTTGTTTCACAGGTAATTATAATAATAAAATCAAGCCATTTATGTAGGTTCACTTCCGTAAAGTTGGAAACAATTATTCTCCATGATAGTTCAAATATGTATTTCCAGGATTTAAACAGGAATGGATGATCACTGTTTACCCTTTGATAATCTATATTATGCAATACACAAGGTTATCTGTCACGTGGTATTCTGAATCATTCCAAGTACAGTGGTACCTCTACTTAAGAACTTAATTTGTTCCATGACCTGGTTCTTAAGTAGAAAAGTTTATAAGTAGAAGAATTTTTTCCCATAGGAATCAATGCAAAAGCAAATAATGTGTACAAACCCATTAGGAAAGAAATAAAAGCTTGGAATTCGGGTGGGAGGAGGAGGAAGAGGAGGAGGACAGTAGCTGCTGGAGGAAGAAGGTGAGGTGACGGGAATCAAAAAAATCCAAAACTTTAAGGCTTAAAAAAAAAAGAGGGACTCTGAGGTGGTGAGGAGGAGCACGCGCCTTTCATAAACCCAGCATGAAGCTGCCTCCCATACACTGTGCCAGACAGAGAAACCCAGGCGGGCGAGAGGGGGGAACCTCCTACTCCTTTGACCAAAAGGCTGCTGCTGCTACCTGTTTCCTCTTCCTTCCCATGCTGAAGGGCTCCCCTCTTCTCTCGCTCACTCGCTTTGTAGCCGGCGCCTTTCCTTCACTGTAGTGACTCCTCGGTTTGGCTAAAGCTGAGTTGATTTGTGAAGCGCCCCCTTTTGTCTTTCAGCAACCAGACGCTCTGGGAGGCAACCTTGTGCTGGGTGTGTGGGAAGCAGCGTGAGGGAGTCACCACAACAAAGTGGTTTATTCCTTCTCCAAGCACCCAGAGAAGGGAAAACGCTCCATTCACTCTGGGCTGTCCAGAGAGAAGGGAGTGTTTCTTTTCTCTGGGCACTGGCAGAGGTTTATTCCCACTCCAAGCTCCCAGAGAAAGGAAAATGCTTTGTTCGCTCTGGACTGCCAAAGCCTCCTTAAACGCCACCAAAAGGCTCCTCTGGCAGCCCAGAAAAGCCCGAGATGGCCAGGATTAAAGGAGGAATGGCAGAAAACTGGCCGGCCCTTCGTGCCATTCTCAAATTTCCTGGGAAATTTTTCTGGGCTTGGGTTCTTAAGTAGAAAATGGTACTTAAGAAGAGGCAAAAAAAATCTTGAACATCCGGTTCTTATCTAGAAAAGTTCTTAAGTAGAGGCGTTCTTAAGTAGAGATAACACTGTACTTTACTTTGCTCCATCAGAAAATATAAGAATGGTTCTTTTCAAAGATCTGTAAAGGATATAAGCATACAGTACTCCTAACAACAGTCTATATTTAATTAGATTTCTTAATCACACGTTACTATATATCAGTGGTCCCCAAACTTTTTAAACAGAGGGCCAATTCTTGGTCCCTCAGGCTGTTGGGAGGCTGGACCGGCTGGATGGACATGGCTAGGTGGTCAGGTGACTGGGTGGTCATGGTTAGGTCATGTGGCTAAGTAGGTGTGGCCAATTTAACAGTCCATTAAAACAATGCACATAAATAAAACTTTAATTTCTTTTGTTTAGGAGTCTAATGGATCACTTCAGGAAACTCAGTTTTGCAGCAATTCATCTCAGCCCCAAGGAGCTTACAATCAAGAAGTCTCTCTCTCTATATTTCTTGTCTTCCTCCTCCTTCTCTCTGTTTCTCTTGCTCCCCTTCTGTCTCTGTCTCTCTCTTTCTCTTCCTTTCTATTTCTCTTTCTCTTTTTCTCTGTCTATCTTCTGGAAGTGTGGGAGGTGAAAATGGGCCCTTTTTTTAACCTCCCACAACTCCAGTAGCATTCTGTAGGCTAAAAATGGGCTCAAATGGCCCATTGTTTGGCAAAAAATAGGCTCAATTTTCGCATTTTCCACCTCCCCTACTTCCAGAACATCTCTGAAAGCCAAAAATGGGCTAAACTGGCCTCCATTTTTCACTTCCCCCACCTCCAGAAGCTCTCTGCAGGCCAAACATATTGGCCTTACCTTCCTATTCCAGCCCGTGGGGCTCATGAAGATAAGTCTTGCACTCGATCGAAGGGTGAGGGCTGGCAGGTGGGTGGGGTGATGTGGCCAGGGAAGTCTTGTGGTCGTGCATGGGCCGGATTAATGAGTTCAGCAGGCCATAGTTTGAAGACCTTGCTATATGTGGTATGAAATTAGTTTCCTTACCCACTGGAGTCTGGTGCAAGCCAGAATAATTTCACACATACCATGATGTTATTATGAGAATGATGTGAATTTTACTAATTTGCTTAAATCATATCATGTCTTCATGTAATCATGACAATTTTGGGCAAGCAACTGCATCTCCAGTGTTTGGTACTTAGTGGGAAGGGTCTTAAGGGACTGTAAAACTGGTGCTAAGACCCAAGAAACAATCTCACACGGCCACCTCTGATTTAAGTTGAAATCTTAGTGCCATTTATTTGCATTAACCTCATTTCCATTTTTTTCTTTTTAAATACTCTGAAGCATGAGGTTTAATATTTACTAAGATTTACAAATACATAATACACCCTAGGAGTTGTATGGGTTGTATTTAATATGTCATTCACCTTAGAGAAATGAAAACTATCAAGAATTAAAAAAAACCTGCTTAAACCTTTTCAGAACAATTCCTATATTCAATGTTTTCCTCTGCAGTCAACTGTAATACAGAGTTTGATATGAAATATAAATGGATAGCTATTGGGGTTGGTAGTGAAGGGGGGAGGAATTAATCCATAAAAGTATCTGGGATATAACTTTAAAACAATGGAGGTGCTGACACTGATAACTCATAAGCTCTAAATGATGGATAATATTCAAATGGTTCATTAGGGGAATGCTAACTTGCTGTTCACCAGGCCATTCATGGGTGCCATGTTTACTGACAAATTCTCACAATTCCTTATTTCATCCACTGTCCTTATTAAATAATAATATTTTAAAGCAGATTTTTTTTACCAAAGCTGAGTGTTACATAAACCCAATCGGGGAGATGCTGCCTTTGCACTCGAGCAGTTAGTGGAGGACCTACAGAGAATTGTGACTTGGTCAAGTGATACTACATATCAGGGATTCAGCCATCTGTTCAGTCATGCTGAATCGTGATGGCTTATCATGCATGAACAGAGTTTGTTTTTTCTTTTCCATTACAGAGTTGAAATAACAGCCTTCAAAGTTGAAATCAGCAGAGTATTTCAACCACTCACCCATATAACCAACTGTTCCTACTCGTCCACGGATGGAGTCACCCTCAGGAATTTTGACAGCTAGTCCCAAATCAGATATTCTGATGTGGCCTAAAGTGGAGGTGAAATATTTTTTTTAAAGCATAGATAGGCATGACTCTGTAGAAAACAATTATTTTGCTATTAGGTACACTGTCAAAACAAATCTAACAGTTGCAGGGAAGAAAATAATACCATTTTTTGGAGGAAGTCATCTTAAAAATTGATTAAGGAAACTGCTTGCTATTAGGGCAGACCGACTGTCCCTCTGCTTTCAGATAAAAGTATAAGCTTGAACATGAGATGGTCTTAGAAAGTAGGGAGAATTTAAAGAATGTTAATCTCGATATGCATTAAACACATTGTTAATCTGGACTATGCACCGAATATTAAAAAAAACCTTTTTAATATATTTAATTTCTTCAAAATCCCATTGAAAAGATGCTATGCCCAAAGCTTTCCATCCCAGAAAAGCAAAACTTGGTTAAAAAACAAAACTGCATTGGAACTGCAATCAAGATTTTATGTTATTTTGTTTCTTTAGACAAGAGGGGAAAAACCCCTGGAATCCTAGGTGGGGAAATGGCAGAGTTGTTAGGAATCATTTATAACATGTAATGTAATTCCTTGCTTGGTGAAAGGAATCCAAACATATTTAAAATATGGTAGCTCATTTTGCTTGACTATCAAACCTTTAGGGACTATTTCCTAATAATCCATTAAGGTTTGCCTTCCTGTAATGTAAGATTGGGTGGTTCGGGGTGGGGAATTTGTGGTGGGTAGGGCCCAGGGGAAGAGCCTTCTCTGTGGCGACCCCGGCCCTCTGGAATCAACTCCCCCCGGAGATCAGAACGGCCCCCACCCTCCTTGTCTTTCGCAAATTACTCAAGACCCACCTATATCGCCAGGCATGGGGGAACTGAGACACCTCCCCCAGGCTCCTATATTTTATGATTGGTATGTATGTGTTGTATGGTTTTTTAACTATTGGGGTTTTATATATATATATATATATATCTTTTAATATTAGATTTGTTTTACTATTATGTTCTTTTACTATTGTTGTGAGCCGCCCCAAGTCTTCGGAGAGGGGCGGCATATAAATCTAATTAATAATAATAATAATAATAATAATAATAATAATAATAATAATACTTTTTTAAAAAATGTTATGTGTGTTTGGACTGGTCTCTAGTGTCATGTGACTTTTGTTGTATTACAATGACAAAAAATTATTTATAACTTATAACAAGATTACTGCCCCATAGAGCACACCAACTAACCAATGCAAATTACAATAAGCATTTTCATTATGTTTTCATCCTTCCCACACCTAAGGTTGCCATTCTCTACAGCAAAAAATGATAAACAATTGAACACTTTGTCCAAGTGTTATTTCCCGATACTGCTTTCCACTTTGGTTGTGTTGTTTACTTGAACTAACAGACTTTCTAGGCTTCAAATGTTAGGTCTTCTTGCAGAGATGGGCAAACTTTGGATGGCTACAGCTTGTATTTAAGCAAATTTGTCCACTATGGAAGGGACAAAATCCAAAACTGAGAGTGATATGTCACATATATGGGCAGGGAGGGGAGTATACAATTTCTCCACCTGGCTTTCAAAAAAGAAAGCTTGAAAACGGTGGAGTTTTGTTTTTTGAAAGTATATTATGGCTAGTCACATATCAGTAAGTTAACATTATTTGCTTCTTACACACCTGTCTCAAAATCAAAGGAAACTATACCACTAATTTTCAGCAATCACAATCAGAAGAGGCTGTGGGGGCCATAATGGTGAGTAAATGGCTGTTAAGGGAATGGGAAATGGTAATTTAGGGGTTTAAAGTGTTAAGGGATGGCTTGTGATACTGTCCATAGCCAAAAATGGTGTATTTACTTCCGCATCTCTACTTCGTGGAAATTTGACTTTCGGGGGCGGTCTCGGAACACATCCCCCGCGAAAATTGAGGGAACACTGTATATCCAACCCTGTTTTACAGGCCTCTTAACTGGGGATAAGTCTTGCACTTCTCCACCAAGATCAAATCACTTCTGTGACAAGGAGAACTTTGCCTTGCATGAAGGACTAACTGAGGGATGCTATTTATGAGTTTCAAACTAGCTGTAATTCAAATAAAGGCTATATATTTTGTCGTTCATTATTCAATTCAGAAAGTTGCTGAGCTGATGGATTAATCTGTATAGATATAAATAGAACAAATAATTCAATGTAATTGAGTTGGGGGTGGGTGTTAACTCTGAGGAGTATTTGAAATTAAAAAATAGACAGGCAACCCGTATTTCGCACTTGAAGCCCAGCATATTCAGTATAATACCCGCATATTATTTCTCATTGTTTAGAATGGTAATAATGTTGATTCCCATTTTTTACCCAGGTAACAAAGTTGTTTTGTTATAGGCATATGGCCAAGGAGTACAAAGCACTAGAGTGCCTTCCGACCCCTGTCCTATTGTCTCTCCTATATCCCATATATCTTATCTTCTATCTCTATACCTTTCTTCTATTCTCTCATTGATTATTTTATCCTATACTCTCTCTTCTATTCTTTATCTAATTCTATTTCCTCGAAGGTGTCCTCTATTACCTTCATTGTGTATTGTACAAAATAAATAAATAAATAAAATAAATAAATAAATAAAAAATCATACACACAATTGGTCATCCTCACTGTTGGGCAAGAGAAAATACACTTTTTGTATAAACCTTTCTTAACATTGCTACTATTAACCTAAAATGTTCTTCTTTTCATAAGGTCTCTCTCTTTTTTGGCAAAAGTGCCATTTTTTTCCTCTATCCAAAGTTAAATGTTGTTTATTGTTTAGATCCGCTGCAGATAATGATTTAGCTGTGTACAGACAGCTATATATAAGCCATTTTACTGTAGACAAAAATGTTTCACTTAAAGCTCTCAGACTTACCATAATCATCTAACAGGATATTTTCTGGCTTCAGATCCCTGGGAAAAAAAAGAAGAAGCACTGCTCTTATTTCTGAGGAAATTGCTTTGATAAAATGGAAATTGCAAGTACCTTCCAACCATTTAGGCAGTAATTTACCCATAAAAAGAATTCAGAAAGTCAATTAAAAAAACATGGCTTTGCAGCAACATGAAAATCACAGCCTACCACAATCTTGGGCCATTCACTTCAGCTGGATGTGACCAATGAGGACACCATGCAGAGTATTTTGTATGTGTTCTCTAGCTAACAATTGTGGCAGCCATCAGAACAGCACTTCTCAGTCTTAGCAAATTTAAGATATCTGGACTTCATTTGTCTGGAGGAATTCTGCGAGTTAAAATTGCCACGGTTGAGAAACTCTGTAGATTTGTCTACATCAGGGCTCCCCAAACGTGGCAACTTTAAGATCTGTGGACTTCAACTTTCAGAATTCTCCAGCCAGCTATGCTGGAGAATTCTCCAGCCAGCTATGCTGGAGAATTGTTGGCTTAAGAATTCTAGGAGTTGAAGTCCACAAGTCTTAAAATTGCCAAGTTTGAAGACCTCTAGTCTCTATGAAAACCATGTCTCAATTTCTCTGCAACTGAGAAACTGCAATGGAAACCATTAACAATTTCTGTTTCAGAAATATAGGATGATTGAATATGGAGTTCTCTTGAAAGGAGCTATCTCCAGTTACTCATTCTCTGTCCATTATTAATGAATTCAGATACAAGTTATAGTCTATTTAAAAAATACTGCACAGATACAGTATGTCTTCTGCAAGATTCTAAACTGATATGAATATATATGGTGCATTGGTTAGAGTACAGCACCGCAGACTACTTCAACTAACTGCTAGCTGTAGTTCAGCAGTTCAAATCTCATCACCAGCTCAAGGTTGACTCAGCCTTCCATCCTTCTGAGGTGGGTAAAATGAGGACCCAGATTGTTGGGGGTAATATGCTGATTCTGTAAACCAGTTAGAGGGGGCTGTAAAAGCATTATGAATTGGTATAGAAGTCAAAATGCTATTGCTAGGTAGGTCTGTTTTAACACATCGTGAGAATGGACACATGTTCAAAAAACACAGCTATTACATTTTGTGGAGCTGCAAATATTTCTTCCTTTCTTCAGAATCCAATGCCTGAAATGATCACTCCAATATTAAACATCTACAACCAACGTGGGGGAAAGCAATGGATTAAGACCTCTAATTAGTCAAAGAAGTATTTAAAATTAAGATGAAAAAGTACGTTGAGAATAGCTTTTTATCACATTAATCCAACATGTGCCTTTTTGTTAAACACCAAGAGTAAGCCTTTGGTGGTATTTAAAATAAAGCCATCCATTTTACATCCTCATTCCCTTCACATATTTTCTCAGTATTATTTGTTTAAAAAGGAGGCTTGTTAGCACTGGTTTATCTTGTGAAGTTTATCTTGTGAGGTCAATAGGAATTTAAACTAACAAAAAGAAGAGAACCAAAATGTTCTTAGTTCATGTGCCTTTGCTTATAATAACAAATAGTGCACATAATATATTTTGAACAAATAAAAGTTCCCCAGTGATTAATAGAGGAAAAATAATTAAGTTTACTTCCAATGACAAAGCTTGAATAATTTCTGAGAACAATTTAAGATACTGAAAAGGAAAGTTTCAGGATCTTTCCTATCGCAAATTGGTCTGATGGTCAACTTGAATTGTATTCTAAAGAATTCTTGTGTCATAATCTTAGAATAACATAATTTTCATAAGTTATGGATAAAATGTGACGGTGTACTATCTTATTTAGCAGACTCAGTTGCATTATTTTATTTAAGTAAATTGTTTCTTGGGTAAAAGTGAGGTGGTAAAATCACCTTAGAAGTATTCTTGTCAGTTCAGATATAAATATATATAAATCAGCATTGCCAAAAATATTACCATTTAAAACCAACAACAACAACATAGCACAGTGGTTTTTAGCAATTCATGCATTTGGGTGAGCTAATTAATGCCATAAACTCTCTCTTATAAGTGAATAATTACTGTCATTGTCAGTTATTGTTATGAAAAGGTAAAATAATTCATCCCTTAATTTCAAGCATGATTATTAGATCTTTGCATGCTTCAGATCTTTGCCTCCTTGTTTTATTTATTTTTAAAAGCACCTTTAATAGGTTCCTAAGCAAAATGGTATTTAGCACCTGAGCTCAATATTTAGGCATTGGAAATCACATGGAGATAGAAAGAATTGTGAAGAATAAAGTATAGAGAATATTTTGCAGCAGTGCATATTTTATCAGAAACTGTTAAAGTTGTTTACATTACAATCCCTATGGTGCTAGCATTTTGCAAGATCTGAATAACAACCCCTCCCGCATTACATAAATAAAAAAGCAATAACAATTGCTGGTCACTTGATAATATCTGAAATGAGCATTTCATGTATGGAACAGTCACTTTGGGGTAGTTCACATTAAGACCAAAGGTCATACATGTTTTGTCTGAACATAGATCCAGAATAGGTGTCAGCATATGACACCTGTCCCACATGTGGCTGGTCCAAGCAAAATTGTTATGGGATGGGGAAAATGGGAAAAAAGCAAGGCCATCAGCAGCAGCGAGTTAGGGACAGACAAACAAAGGCAACTGGAAGTTCGTAGAGAGGAAAGTAGGAAGGCTGGGAATCCAAGGGCAACAGCAGTGGGTTATAACTACAGAGGACAAGGAAAGAAAGACACTGTCAAAATTTGAGGACCGTTAGATGGTCTACAACTCTCCAAAAATTCAAATGCAACCCATCCTTCTCTAAATTGTCCTAGTACTCCTCCTTCCCTACCTACCTCCATTATGTCCAAGAAAAGAAGATAAGTGGCCATAAAGTCTTCTAGCTTAGAAGGAGGAGCAGGGAGAAAGGAGAGAGAGGGGAGTTATGTGGCCCAACCTGGACTCTAGCATCTCTTTGACCTGGAGAGGCTGAGAGGCAGAAATCCACTTGAATTCAAGATGGTGACTAAGGGAAGATAGGAATAAAACTCTTGGGAAAATTGGTAAATAGGCCCAGGCTATGGAGTAGAGAAGGATGGTGCATGATCCTTGCTCTATTCACTCCATAAGATCATTCTGGAATTTGTTTGTGGCCAAAACCTGGAACAAGCAAAATATTCCAGTTTGTCTGAATTTTTGAGCCAATTTGTTTCAGGTTCCAAATGAAACACAATTTCTGGAGTGTAAAGGCAGAAGTAATGAGTCTTAGCTAATTTCTCAACCAGGTACTGAAGACACTCTAGTTCCAACATGGACGTTCCTTAAGGGCCTCAAACACAATGACTCAGCAAAATCCTGTGCAGATTTTACCTAAACACATGATTAGAGATATTATGGTGCAGAAAAAAATGTCTGGGAGGTAGGATTGATTTTCCTCTTTTTTTTCCATAGCTCGCTTGCTATTAGGGAAAAAATTTTCCCCATATTTTAAATTGCAATATAAATAGTTAAAAATCATTTTCATGCATTGTTATTCAATCTTTACCCCACCATTATTTGTAAAAGCTGTGATTATTATTATTTTTTATAACCATATATTATTATAATTCATGTAATCCAGCACTCAATGGTAAATGCATTATTCCTCCAGAGAACTTGAACATTTTTGCAAAAGAAAAGTCCTCTTTTATTATTTTTTTCTGCTCATTTTTATTCAGGATTGATCCAGAATATTTTTGAAACACCCATGAATTTATTTAGATTTGTAAGGATAAACTATGCAATAACTGTTGGCTCAAGACCACACCTTTTGGTGGGAGAGAATTTTAATGGTTTTCTACTTAAACCCAATCATAAATTCCAATTAATTTGGATGTGGTACCTATGTTGCATTTTTTGCTCTTTTATTGTAAGGGTACGTAAAAAAAGGTAATGAGAAACATATTGATACCTATATATAGAAACAGGAAATAATATAGGACGATAATAATAATTTATCTAAAGCTGCAAATGCATGTGAGTTTCTGAAAGCATGATTTTTTTTTTACCTGTACACAGTATTTTCCCTGTGCAGGTCTTCTAAGCCACAAAGAATCTCTGCAGCATAAAATAAAGCTCTTTCTTCTTCAAAGCCTGGGTTTCCCATATTGTAGATATGGAATTTCAGGTCCCCCCCATTCATTATGGTTAGAACTAGGCAGAGTGCATCCTTTGTTTCATAAGCATAGGCAAGATTGACCTGGAATGAGAGTTATTGAACAGCAGTTATAGTTTTAAGAAAATTATCCATGCCCATAATTTACTCATAGCTAGTGTTTTGTGTTAGAAAAGACATGAAATCGTTTAGATAAAAAGAAGAATAAATGGGATAGAATTCTGGGTATTAAGATTACAGGGCAAGAATACAGGCCGATACTGCAGGATCCAATCCCGCAAGGACCAGAGGTTTAGCCTTCCAAGCTTTTGAACTTGTGCTGGAGTCCATCCTTAACAAAGTTCTTAGATTGGGCTTTAGCAGAAGTCCAAAAGCTCAGAAGACTAGACATCTGGTTCGGGTGATTGATCCAAATTGGATCCTGTAACATTATCCTTGGATACAAATATTTGCCTTCATTCATAGTCAGATATTTTCATAAGATATGTAAGATGATACTACACAGTACTGCAGATTTAATTCTTCGGGAAAACTTTATTGATTCAAGAATTACTATTGTCTTATTTATACATTATTCCAGCCACAGCAACAGCAGCAGCTACAGCTAACAGAAGAAGCTGGGCAGATTCTAGAGTTTTGGATTCTGGTAGGATCTTGTAGAGAGCTAATAGGAGTATGCATTCCATTGTAGAGTGAGCAGTTTGCAGCACCGTTTTTTCCATAAACAATTATTTTGGAACCACACAGTGCTGTCAAATTCCAGTGAATGATACATAAAAACCCACTGTGATTGAAAAAGTAATAACCGAAGAACTCATACAGAGCTAGCACCAGAAACCTGATCTAAGTCACGATGCCGCCTGGAATGTAGTGCAGCTGCCTACATTTTCACTGATGGACCTGTTAATGAGAGCTGATGCCCATTACAAATTTGGCAATACTTACTACAAACTGACTATTGACTTTTTCTAGAATCTGCTTTTCATTTAGGGCCATGGATTCACCTTTCCTCTTCTTTATTCTTTTTTTCTCTAATCTTTTGCATGCGTACATTTTCCCAGTGGCTCGTACTTGGCAGGCACATACCTGAAAAGAAGTAAGTTACAATAGGAATATATATATGTATATGTATAAATCATCAGTTAGCAGAGCCAAATCAATTTCTTTTCCCTACTTTGCCTTGATTTTAAAAAAATTCTTTTGACTGGAGACTAAACAGACATTTAGTAGGAGGACAAAAGGAAATATTCCAATGCAACATGTTTGGTTTTCTATATTCTCAATTTAGAGAAATAAGACATATGACAAAGTTAGGCTGGGATACCCTGTAAATCAGGGATGTTTTCAAAGAAGATCACTTGCCATTGATTTAAACACTGGGTGCTACATTTCTAAAAGTGAGAAGGGCCAAGGCAAAAACAAAAAAACCCCAAAACAGCAGGAATCTGCTATGCTAAAACTAGTATTGATAATAATGAAACACAGTTAATATCATCAGTATTAGTGCATTTAATAATATTGTATGGTCAATTTGGCAAAAAACTTTGGGAACCCACGACTAAACAATGTCATCTGGCGGGACCCAGGGGAAGAGCCTTCTCTGTGGTGGCCCCGACACTCTGGAACCAGCTCCCCCCAGAGATCAGAATTGCCCCCACCCTCCTCACCTTTCGTAAGCTCCTTAAAACCCACCTCTATTGTCAGGCATGGGGGAATTGAGATATTCCTTTCCCCACAGGCCTATACAATTTATGCATGGTATGTTTGTGCGTATGTTTGGCTTTTAATAAGGGTTTTTAGCTATTTTAAATATTAGATTTGTCATACACTGTTTTATTATTGTTGTTAGCCGCCCCAAGTCTATGGAGAGGGGTGGCATATAAATCAAATCAAATCAAATCAAATCAAATCAAATCAAATCAATCAATAAAGCTTAGGAGGGTAAAATGTCACTATATCTACTGTAGAATCTCTAGGTTTAGAGATTCCATCTTCACTTCCAATAGTTAAGACCAGAATCTAAAAAAAACTATATCAGCACAGGTAGTCCTCAACTTACAACAGTTCGCTTAGTGACCATTCAAAATTACAACAGTCATGAAAAAAGTGACTTATGACCATTTTTCACACGTATGACCAATGTGGCATCTCCATGGTCACCTGATTTGCTTTTGGTGGCATGATAACTGACCCACAGTAATGGCGGTTGCAGTGTCCCAGGTTCATGCGATCACCTTTTGCGAGCTTCTGACAACCAAAGTCAATATGGGAGCCAGATTCACTTAAAAAACCACGTTACTAATTTAACAACTGCAGGGATTTACTTAACAAGTGTGCAATAAAAGTCACAAAAATGGGGCAAAACTCACTTAACAAGTTTTTCGCATACATTTTGAGCTCCATTGTAGTCGCAAGTTGAGAACTACCTGTAATTCATTACAAAACTTGGAAGGAAAAAAACACACCATGTCTAAGGTCCCTTTCTCACGCGCCCAATGAATCAAGTTTAAGAACTCTTATACAGCAAGAATGAAATCATGCAATTTCATGCTTCAATAGACCAGATTTATCAGCAGAAAATAATTGGCTACCCTTACAAGCAGAGAGTTTGTAAAATAAGATTTACTCACCTCTCCAAAGCCACCTTTTCCTAATACCCTGTATTGCCTAAATGTGTTTTTTGTTACTGGTTGTCTGAAATAATAAAGAAAATTGGGAGAGGAGAAACCAATGTTTTAATACGTTTTATTAAACTTCAGTTTTAAAACAGTTGCCATCCTTAACATTGATTTTTTTTAAAAAAAATCAAGCTATTTCTCTCTCCTTTTAACAAATTAACTGCTTGTTTTTCTAAATGTGAATTATAGGCGAGTATTTCATAACCCTTCATTTTGCACAATCCACAAATTCTTTGTTAAATATCATTTAGCTGTGGAAATGACTGCTTTTCAACCATGTCCCTTTTTTCTCATCTGGCCATAGGATATGTCAAGGAAAGATGAGCAATTCCTCTTTAGGAGATGACCAGGCTAAGCCTGAGAGAGGGAGTCAAGTACGTCATCAATCTCAAGCTCCTTCATGCCCACAAGAGATCTAAGACCAGCCCATCTTGAATTCCATTGACCCTTATCTACTACCAATTTGCTTTAACTGTTAGTACCACATTATGGCAGTATATTGATCCCAGAATTTTTTCTTAAATGTAATCACACCAGCTCCTCCCAATTATTTAAATAGATCTACTCCAAACATGACTGAGTCAGGGTTTAACTCAGCTGTCTTATCTTAATACTGATACTTAATACTAAAACAAGACATTTTAGATTATACTTTTACAGATCTTTAAAACTGATGTGGCTTTCTGGAAGTATTCTCTGCTATTTTAAAAGAAGATACAATAGCACTGGGTCTCTTCAGATTAAGCATTTATTTTAAAAAGCTTCTTCGTTTTGTTAAGTTGTCTAGAACAAGAGGTTTTTTAAAAAATAAGTCTAATAATTTGAACATTCTATAGATATTTATAGTTATTGATTTAGACTAAAGGTGTCTGCCACTATAGATACACTGTGTTTAAAAATCTTACAAAAGAATGCCGCTGGCGACTCACCGCTGGCGAGGGTTGCGGCGTGGGCCGGGGAAGGAGGCCACCATGTTGGGGCGGAGCCTGCGGCCCCCACGTCATCCCCGGGGGCCGCAGCGCGGCGTTTGGGTGCGTGGTCACCCCCTGAACTGGGCAGGAGGGAGGCAGCCCTATGAAGGGGCTGCCTCGTGGCGTAGTGCCTCCTGCCCGCCGGCGTTGGACATCTCTTGCCCTCCCCCGATCTCGCCGCAGGACGGGAACGGCGAGGGGGGACCAGCGCGCCTTTTCTCCCCGACGGGAGGATTGAGGAGACGGAGGACGGTGCCTCCTGCGAAGCCCCTGGGATCGATGGCGATCGCCGGGGGCAGCTCGGGTTTACGGGGGGCGGGGGGGCGGCGGCATCCAGCGCCCGTGAACAGGCTGTTCACCGGGCGCCCGTCAGGATGGTGACGTCGCCTCTCCTTTGTTGCCGGCAGCGCGCAGGATGGTGCCGGCGGGAAATTGGAGGAGTCGCCTTGGTTTGCTTGCTTGGGAAAGGGGGGAGGGGTTCAGATGGCTGCCGTGGGCCGGCGCCCCTCCCCCACCCCCAGCTTCGTGTATATGGCGGCAATAGAAAGAATGAAAGAGGGGGGGGGAAAGAGAAAGAAAGAAAGAAAAGAAACAAAATAAATATAAAGAAAAGTTAGCATGTCTATAATTAAGCTGAAATTTTAATTATTTCATTTTAAAGGCTTATTTGTTTTGCCATTGTATGAGAAGAGTGTCAATTCAGCAATGGAGACTGAGTAGCGAGTTATTCTGGATTGGTTTGGATTATAGAAAAGACACCATCCACGGGCAGTATACTGTGGGCCAAACAGTCTTTATACAATTGTAGTGCCCAGATCAGCTCAAAAAGTAGAGGTTTTAAGAGTGTGTCATTTAAAGCAATGTACATTGAACTTATTCATTCACATGCAGCAAGTGCCATGTTTTTATGAAGGCGACATATGATTTAACTACCACACAATGATGTAATTGATGTAATTCATAATATTTGCATTATGTATTTATGTTTTGGCAGCTTCCTCTACTTTGCCTCTGCATTATAATGTTAATGATGGTGTATCAAACAAGTGAAGCATTTTTATTTTTTATTTTTTCATTTCTTCCCCAAAGAGCACATGTTCCTGTAAAAAAAAAAAAAAAAAAAGTTTTCTTTACAAAAAACTGAGTTTTCTCTTCAGTTTTCTTCTGGATAGTAAGGTAGAATATACTTCACAGTTGTGTTCTGGTAAGAGAAAGGTGAAGACTAAGTTTGCCACTGAGGTCAATGAAGAGAGGGCTATTATCTTGTAAATTCAAGGTGCACTAGAGTAGTGCCACAGATTTCCTGGTGACCTAAATTTCAAAGCTGAAAGTGCTTTGACTTCCTATATAGAAGATTTGATTCCTGGTCTAATAGAAATTGAGGAGGCTCTTACAAATGCAGCCAGTGCACACATACTCTTTATTGGTGAAGAAGACTACCTCCTTGCTGGTTTATAAAATTGCTAGAAATAAAGTCAGAAAGCATCAACTCTTATACTTAGGAATGTACTAGTTCTGGACAGGAAAAAATAAATAAATAAAAAATCCAGTTCCTGAAATTCTTCTAGCCTATACAGAATAGAGAATACAATGCAACAGAATATAATACTTTTATTGGCCAGGTGTGATTAGATACATAAGTGATTCGACTCTGGGGCAGAAGCTCTCCGTATACATGTACAAATTATGAGCTAGACACCAGTAATTTAGCTGGACAGCAGCATTACTATGCCCTCATTATGAGGAGGGGGATTGCCCACATGGCAGTTCCCACCTTTCCCCAGTTTAGGGCAAAGCCGGGAACACACACATACACACCCTGGCAGTGAGCAGGCTAGGCACAGTCGCTCACTGTACAGGCTTACGTCTCTAGCAGATTGGAGGGTATCTGTGAGCACTGTCCGCTTGGGTGCCTCGTGTGTTATCGTTGTCATTGTCATTTATTATTTTATGGTTTTATGGAAAGAGTGGTTGATCCTTGGGACAAGCGTACAGCAGACATGGGCAGTGGATCCGCAGTGGCTGAATTTAAACATGCCTGGGATAAACATATCCATTGTGGGATGGTGTACGGGAAGTTGTGTGGGGGCAGACTGGATGGACCATGGGGTCTTTTTTCCTGCCGTCAATCTTCTATGTTTCTATCATTGGCCAATTCGGCCAGGGCACGTGGTCCATACGAGGTACTTGTTGACCTTATTACATAGGGAGGTAGTAAAATTGGCAATGGCCATTTAGGCAATGGGGGCAAATAATGCAGGATACTCTGAACCTGTTGTATGCTATGGCAGTTCCATGCGGGGCGAGAACCATAAGGAGAACCAGATGTTGGTAAGAGGGAACAACAAGTTTTCCCCGACAAGATTGAGAATGATTTGAAAGATTAAAAGAATGACAGGTTAAAAGAATGATATGGGAAAAGGTGCTACACTGGACATAGAAAAAAGATACCTATTATCTTAATAATGAAAAGGGATATACAAATAACAAACTAAAAAAGTGACCTGGATAAATTTCCTATATTAGATTTTCAAAAGAGACTTTTGAAAGTCTCGAAGAACTTTGTGAGAAGAGATAAAGAAAAAAAAGAAAAGAAATTAAGTTCTGGGACATAATTTGAAAGGACTAAAAAATCAAGACTGTTATAAGTAGAAAATATAAATTTGGCTTATTTGTTTGAGGTTAAAATAAATGTTTATTTATTTTGCCAGCTTTTTCTGGTAACTTTTATTTATTAGTATTGAACAAGAAAACTTTAAAGATCTGTTTACAGTTAAGAGATATGATATGGAAAAAGAAATAATTTGTTGTATTTTAAAGAGATGATGAATTCCCAAAATGGTTTATACTTATTGTGATGGTAAGAGAAGCCATTTATTTATGCATTTCTTTTCCTTTTTCTTCATCATATTCTTATTTTTTTTCAAATTTCTGCACTTTGTATTTTTCTTTTTATTCTTTTTTTTGCTTTATTGGTTTTTCATTACACCTTTTAATTTTAAAAAGTTTTACTGCGCCCCCTGTTATGCCGCTTACCTTTCTAGACACTTCCATTGGAGAAATCTGTCAAAATACATGCTGTCTGAGTATTCTTGAAAAGGTTCTCCACTTAGGTACTCATGAACAGACCTATTTTAGATGAAAAGGGAAGAAATGTTTGACAAGCTTACTCCCGGATCAAGATAAGCGTCCCAGTTTCCTACAGACAGGATGCTTAGTTTTAAATCTACTAACTCAAAAGTATTAGAAAAGCCTATCTTAGGAATAATGTGTTATTTTTTAATCGAATATTTTATGCATTTCTTTTTTATCTAATCACATTCTATTTTTCTCATGATTGCTTATCCACCTAATATACATTATCCTAACGTACGATACAATCCAAACAACATCAGATTGCAGCTAAGGCCACGAATAATTATTAAGGTCTTTGGCATCAAAGAGCAAAATGAGAGTAGTAAAATTAAAAGACAGAAATATAATTACTGAATGAAAGCTTCTAAATTTTACAAGTACTTCTATAAAACATCTGCTGCAAATAATGTGCTTTTAATGATATTTCTCTTTTGATATTTTCTTCTCTTAAGGCCTGGCAAATAGTAGGGCACCACAAAAGCACCAGCCATTCTAGACACAAATATTTACACATGGAGATCTAGGGTACAATAAAAAGAAAGTCCTAACTTTGCGAAACCGGTAAGCCTTTCTTTGGACAAAAGGATGACACCACATAAATAGACCTCTTATTTCAGGTCTCTTAAGGCCTGAAGGGCAATTTGAAACATCTGCATGTTTCTTTGTTTATGACGAAAATTACCAGAAACAGTTTACTAGGACAAGGCTGCCATGCAGAGGAAGACAGAGATAGTCCTTGAATTATGCCCATAATTGAGCCTAAAATTTTAGTTGCTAAGCAAGAGTGCTGTTAAGTGAGTTTCACTACATTTTACTCAATCTATGACTTGTCCTGGCTAGAGAAGTACATCTGAAGGCATGTGTCATGTTCTAATGTATAGAAGTTATGGTTAGATGGATGTATGGCAGAAAGTGGACTCTGGGTTTTTCCAAATGCAGTAAGTGAGATTGAATGTGTATAGTTTTAGAAGTGTATGTGTGTATGTGTGTACATACACATACAGTACATATAGTAGATAATGTATATTTTGTGTGTAATATGTATGTACACATATGGCATGTATGCATAGGATTAAATAGTATATTTTGGAAGTAAACAGTATATTTCAGATTGTAAATAGTAAAATTGTGTCTTGTTGAGGCCTTTCAGGCAAGGAGATGCCAGGCACCCTAACCTTAACATTTAACGTGAATGATGTCAAGTTGGCCATTCTTGTGCATGTATTTACAATGGATGCAGCATTCTTGGGTCACATGATCATCAATTGTGAACTTCTTATCTGCTTCTGATAAGCAAGCAGGGGTGGGCAGCAGGCAGGACGGGGTGGAATGCAATTCCACCAGCGGAAATGAAGCTGTGTGCCCAGTTCCAGCTGACCATCCCCCCCTCCCATCCTTCTCCTCAGAAAGTGGCAGGGAGAGCAGCACCGGCAAGAGTTGCAGGGGGCCCATTTCCTGCCCCCTCTTTTTTCAACAGCTGTTCAGCACCTGTTCACCTAGCTACCCAGCCTGAGACAGGGTGTGACCCAGGAAGGAGAGCGCGGGAAACACAAAGCAAATTGTCACCCCAGAGAGTGACACTGGTGAGGTTGTAAGTCGAGGACTTAACAGTTCACTTGAACGATGGTAATTGTTCAAGCCACCCCCACTGGTCACATGGTCGGCAAGCCACTCCTACCCAATCAAATTATCATCAAGCCACACCCACAAAATAAGCCACACCCACAGTGTGGCAGTAAAAAATTTGGCTGCCCATTACTGGAAGCAAGGTCAGTGGGGGAACTGGATTCTCTTAATGAATGCATGATTCACTTAATCACCATGGCAAAAAAGATTGTAAAATTAGGCAGGACTCACTTAACAACTTAGCAATGGAAATTCTGGTTCCAATTGTGGTCTGAAGTTGAGGACTACCTATATCTCGAGCTGATATCCAGATAAAACCTAACTTTCAGTCTGAACATGAATCATTCAAAATTATCTGAATCTGTGCGTGGGACGCTTTTCATATTTGTAATTTTAAATTATAACAAAGAGCCTATCGTTGAAAGAGTATTTTTTTAAAAAGGCTTATGGAAATCAACAAGAAAATAAAATGATATTTGAATGCCAGAGTGCACTTACTTAACACAGGGTGAGAACAGCTCTTTACATGGGCTGTTTTCAAGTTTTTCTTTTATCTGCTGTACAAGATCTTGACCGGCTTCTGCTACATAAGCTGGAGACTATGAAAAAGTAAAAAAGAATCATCAGTACATTATGTAGCAAAAGGAAGTATTTCCTTGACAACCAAATACATTTAGGCACCCAGATATAAGAACATATACAAAAATAATATTTGTATTCATTTATTATTGAGCCATTTATGCTGCTTCAAGCTAACGATTCTAGGGCTTCAAGCTAACGATTCTATTATAAAACAATATAAGTGTATTACTTATAAACATAAATATTTCAAAACCCTCTACAAAAATACATAAAAATATTTCCAGAAATATACAATAACCAAATTCAGACCAACATTCTTTTTTCACAAACCAGAAAAAAAATAGTATCATAATGAAGCATGCATCACTTTCTGTTCCTGAAAACTCTAGGAAAAATAAGGATTTAAGGAAAGAAAAAAAAGTATTTTTGACACTATAAAAAACACAACCAGTCACTGCAATCTGACAAACATTTAGTTACATTAACTCACATCAGAGAAGAAAGATGGCAAGCAAAAGAAAATATGTACTAGTGGCAAAATCAAGTTAATACACATACACACACACACAAAATATACACCACCTCTCTATTATATATGTCCAGTCTTCTAAATCAGACAACCAAGGATAGTGTAACAAGGTGGATGATTCTGCATTCTTCATATGCAGCAATTATTATAAAACTTGGTACAGTATTTTAAAGATTTGTATTAAGCTCTGATTCCATATTCATATACAAATAACATGATCAATACAGTATTCCCTGTTTTTGCTATGATATTTCTTTCCCCCAAAAGTTGAGTATGGTTCATTTCATTTATTTGCCTGGCATCATAGAAGGTTTAGAAAACACACCTATCAGGAAATAGAGAAAATAATTCAGAAAGAAAGGGAAGATAAATAAAACTCAACTCTTAATCATACATAACTCAACTACCACTAAAACACTGAAGGACATGTTTCCAGCTTTCCACAACCTGGTATTTCCCAAATGTATTGTCCATATAGAGTGCACGAGGGGGAAAATTTCATTATTCACAATCTCAGCAAGTTCAGGCATGGCTATGTAAACTGAAGCCTTGCCAGCCATCTGAGTGCCTAATAATAAATACATTTTAAATCATTTCTCAATGTTAACTCTTTTCTTCTTCTTATGCATATTTCCTGAAATTGGACTCGCCACTCCTACTTTAGCTTGGACAAGAATAAGCAATGTAACTGTATCTTTTGCTTAAATTTTATTAATTAAAATTATCATTTTTATCTTGAAGAAATTTGAAATGACTGAAATAGTAATTATGTGCATGTGTGCCTATGTATCTGTATTTGCAAATAATGAAAATGTAGAAATCTGACAAAATATTTATATATTTTCTTATTTTAAAGCATTCACTAATTATTTTTTGTGGTTGTAAATCAGAGTTTGCTTTTTTCTACAAGAACACAGTGAAAGGGTCTATGGAGTCTACGGAGAGGGGCGGCATACAAATCTAATAAATAATAATAATAACAACAGTGAAAGGGATGAGTTATATTCCTGGCAAGTAATGTTATATTCCATTTCTTATTCCAAGTATTTAAGAAATAGATGCTTTTGAGAAATGGTTTCCATATGTAATTGTGTTTCTGTTGCAGGCTAAATTTAATTAGGTTCTGCAGGAAGAAATATTATTTAGTCCAACAATACATCATAACATTTCTAGTCATTTGTCATCATTTCAGAAATTGAAGCATGGTATGTATTGATGGAGAGAGATAAAATTGCTGAATCCTTTCCCAGAATTTCGTAGAGAGCTGGAGGTAGTACAATTCCAATTATAGATCATGGAGAGGGGGAAAAAATGATTGTCCACAATTATCTTCCTGACTTTCTAGTATTAATGATTCTGCATACAAAACATTTCATAATGACATATTTTGAGAACGTCTCAAACAAAAACAACAAGCAGTGTTCTTGAAAAGTTTGGTTCAAGTTAAGCTTGAACTCCAATTAGTACGGTTTGTGTGTGAACCTAGAAGGCTAGGAGAAAAACAACACAGAAGGCTGGTTGAGACATCATCAAACAACAAACAAACTTTTCCCAAAGTTGAGAAGTTCCAAGAATTTATTTATCATTCAGGAAGACTTAATGATAGACAAAGCTCTTTCTTGGCTGGTTTATGGAAAGGTTTGTTTTTGTCTTCTCTGTTATCTTTCAATTTTTATTCTAGATTACAGCCCTTTTCTGGAAATATAAGCAGCCAAATCAAACATTTATTATCTACTTAGGAGATCAATTCAGGTAAGCTCATCCTAGAAAATTTACAAAATTAAAATCAGAAATAGTGACAATAGTTGAAAGGAGGCAACTGATTCAGCCAAATAGAAATGTTGGTACTTAATTTTAATGAATATTTCTATATACTGTAGATCAGGGGTCCCCAACCACAGATTGTGGAACCAGAATGCCAGTAACTGGGCCACACAAATAAGAGAAGCTCCATCTGTGGGATGAAGGCAGTTGGCATCCCGCAGATGGAGATCCCTAGCAGACCAGCTCCTCTGGTCCTTGAAAAAAACCTCTTTCATTCCGGTCCCTGCAGTGGTGGGTTGCTATCAATTCACAGCAGTTTCGAAGAACCAGTAGCGGAAAAACCAATAGTGGCAGTAGCAGTGTTCCCTCCAATTTCTTTTGGGTCTGGCGGGAAAGTAGTGTGTCTGAGCGGCAGTCCCTTCGGGACTGGGCAGCACAAAAATGATAAATAAATAAATAAACAAACAAACAAACAAACAAATAAAAAACCCACCCTGTTTTGCCTCAGGGAATTTCAAAATAAAATACTGTACTGTGTGTCTATAACAGTGAGCTCATAATAGGGCAACTCTATCAATATCAAAATGCCACTTAAATAGTTGAGCTAGTTTCAAACTAGATTTTGATTTTCTTTCTCTCTTCCTTACTCCCATTCTTTTTCTTTCTCTTTTCCTTCCTCTCTTTTTTCTATCTGTTTCTCTCTCTTCCTCTCTTCCTCTCTCTCTCCTTCCCTCTCACTCTTTCCCTCTCGGCTTCTGGGCAGGTTTGGAAAACTCTGAGTTGATTATGATTTTTAAGTGAGCGATTGCTCACTGTTCAGCTTAGAGGGAACTATGGGCAGTAGGGCTGCGAGGCTCCGCCCACCTGCCCAGATATAATCCAAAATGCTCTGTGCATGCATGAAGTGTTGTGCGTGCGTTCTTCTATTCCCGAACTGGTAGCAAAGGTAAGAGAAACCCACTACTGAGTCCCTTGTGCCACTGGAAATTGCTGGTGTAGATTATTTGGTATTTCTGCCCCATAGGCTCTTAGACATTTTGAGTTAATAGCTTTATTGTCTGCTGCTAATGGATTGTAATACGTGCAAAGTCATACCTTTTATAAGGCGCTTTTTACTTATTTAATATAACACAGCACACATTGCGATGCTATTTGAAGCAATTTTATCAACAATGTTGGTATTAATTAGACTGAGTTATGCTTTAGATTTGAGGGGAGAAGTCAACAACCCTTAAACCAAACATTTATTTTCCCAGGATTGCTTTACAGCTGTAGAGGACAGTAAACCCAATTGCAGGGAAAAATGCAGCTGTTCTGAGAGGTTGCCAACAAGTGTTATGTGAGTCCAAAGCACCCTTTTCTCTTGAGTCCAAAGACTGCACAATTTTAATGTTAACATTTATGTGATACATACACAAAGATCAAATTTCTTAATGCCTGAATTCTCAGAGGACAATTACAAACAAAATGAGCATGGGACATGGAATTGATTAGCTGAATTGGATTACTGAATTAATATAGGATCTCACTGCAGATTGAAAACAAGGCCACTAGTTTTCTGAAATCAACCTTCCTTTCTTCATATCCCTCCAGCCTTCAAGTTGAGCCCAGTATGCTTCAGTATGCACTGTACTTCACTGCATTCAGGGGTGGGCTGCTGCCCGGATTGGGAGGAGGGAACGCAGTGGGGTAGCAAAAATGGAGTTCCACCCCAGAGCACCCAATTTGCACTGAAAGATGAAAGAAAATGTAGTGCATCCTGCATAAGCCATGCCCACAGTGTGGTAGTAAAAGTTTTGGTAGCCTTCACTGACTGCATTGACTTCTGCACTGAACAAGAGGTTGGCCTAAATGACCTATTCCAAAAGTATTGTATTCAATGCAACCATTCTATCCCTGCACACACCTATCCCATTATGGAGGAAATCGGGAGAAGCAGTTAAGCACCCTGCATGCATAGTACAGAAATATCATGTGGCATATAAGGATATCTCTACATTTATAGCTAGAAAAGATGTTGAGGATGAGACAAATAAAAAGTGATTATGCTTCTTTTGTGTCAAATGTAGAAAATAGGCGTTGATTGCTTACCTGAACGCCTCTTCTCGTACGGTGAGCGGGTACAGCAGTCACATGGGTTGCTCATGTCCAATCCGGTGGAACTGAGCCTAGTGTTAAAAAAGCTTGCTGGATCCGCCCCTTCCCCAGAATTCGCGAATCCATAGACTAGGCTCAGCTGTGAAGCTCTGTAGTGTTCAACTCTCATTGTTAGAGGAAGAAAGGTTATAGGAAGGTAAAGAAGACACATACAAGGGCGGGAAGTGACTGCTGTACCCGCTCACCGTACGAGAAGAGGCGTTCAGGTAAGCAATCAACGCCTATTCTCCGTACTGAAGGAGCGGGTCCAGCAGTCACATGGGACATACCCAATAGATGGTCCCTAGGGTGGGGTTAGATTGCTATCGTAAGAGATAACGGATTGGAGTACCCTTCTGCCAAAGGCAGCGTCCGCTGAAGCGTAAGAGTCAATCTTGTAGTGCCTGATGAAGGAATTTGGTGAGGCCCAAGTGGCTGCTTTGCAGACCTCCTCCAACGGGGCTTGAGTCGCCCAAGCGGCCGAGGTGGCTGCGCTCCTGGTGGAATGCGCTGTGATGTTCCTTGGAACTGAGAGGGAGGCCGACTCGTAGGCCTTAGATATAGTCCCTCTGATCCAACGGCCTATTACTGTTGAAGACACTTTGGCACCCATGACTCTGGGGTGATAGGCTATAAAAAGTGCTTCTGACCTCCGAAAGGGTCCTGTGCGTTGGATATAAATTCTCAGCGCTCTAATGAGATCCAGGGTGTGCCATCTAATTGCCAAGGGATGGTCTCGTTGGAGGCAGAAGGAAGGTAGGACAATATCCTGAGTTCTGTGGAACATGGAACTGACCTTGGGTAAGAAGGTGGGGTCCAGTCGCAAGACTACCTTGTCCTGATGAAATTGACAGAGGTCCTGCCTGATTGAGAGGGCAGCCAGCTCCGAAATGCGTCGGGCAGAGGTAATAGCCACCAGGAATGCTACTTTAAAGGATAGGTACCTGAGGGACGCCGATTTTAGGGGTTCGTATGGTGCCTGCGTGAGGGAGTGGAGAACCCGTGGCAAATCCCAGGATGGATACCTGTGGACCTTGGAAGGTCTGAGGTTGGCTATGCCCTTGAGGAATTCCTGAACTTCTGGAAAGGAACGGAGAGGCTGTCTGCGGGGCCCCGCTAGGACAGAGGAAATGGCCGCCAGATGACGCCGGAGGGTGCTGGTGGAAAGTCCCTGATGGAAACCTTGCATAAGGAAGGAAATGATTCTGTGTATGGGAATGCACAGGGGAGAGAGACCTTCCTGTAGACACCACTGGTGAAACTTGGACCACGTATGGTCGTAGATTCGATTGGTCGAACCCCTTCTGGCCTTTAAAATGACCTCCACTGAATCGGGGTCGTGGCCGCGCAGTTCTAAGTCTCTCCTGATAACAGCCAGGCGGTGAGGTGGAACCACTCCGGGTCTGGATGGAATGAGGCCCCCTGCCGCAGCATATCCCCCGAAACGGGGAGTCGCCAGGGGTCCTGGACGGACAACTGTTGGAGATCCGCGAACCAGGGCCGGCGGGGCCAATGAGGGGCGATTAGGAATACTCGGGCCCTCTCGGTGAGGACCTTGTGAATCACGTCCGGGAGAATTGGAATTGGAGGGAATGCGTAAAGTAGGCCTGGAGGCCATGGGCTCCGGAGGGCATTGATTGCTTCCGCTCCCGGGGATGGAAATCTGGAAAAAAAGCGGGGGAGCTGGGCGTTCGCATTGGTCGCGAAGAGATCCAGAACTGGTAGGCCGAATCTGAGGCTGATTTGATGGAACAGGTCTTGATGGAGATTCCACTCTCCTGGGTCTATCGTTGCTCGAGATAGCCAATCCGCCTGGACGTTGAGGCTCCCCGAGATGTGGTCGGCTAGGAGCGACCGAAGATGTTTTTCCGCCCAAAGGCCCAACTTGAGGGCCTCCCTCATGAGGGCCTTGGATCTCGTGCCCCCCTGTCTGCAGATATGGCTTTTTGTGGCAATGTTGTCGGTGAGAATGAGAACATGCCGGTTGGGAATGCGAGGAAAGAAATGCTTCAGAGCCAGGGATACGGCTCTTAACTCTAGCCAATTGATTGGCTTGGAAGCTTCCTCCGGGGACCACGTGCCCTGGGCTATCATCCCCTGGGCGTGGGCGCCCCATCCCGATAGACTGGCATCTGTGGTGATGACAAATTGATCCGGGCACCTGAACGGGGATCCTTTGTCCATGGCCGGAGACTTCCACCACTTGAATGATCTGCGAACAATTGGTGGGATGACGATGCGACGCCTTGAGTTGCTGTGCCCCGATCTCTGAAAGGGTAATAGGAGCCACTGTAGTTCCCTAGCGTGAAGGCGAGCCCAGGGAATGATGCCTATACATGACACCATCTTCCCCAAAAGGGAAGACAGGGTTACTATGGAAACTGAAGGTTGAGATAAAATGCAAGAAATTAACTCCCCTATACTGATTTTTCTCTCAGGAGAGAGAAAGACCTGGGAGGATTCTGAATTAATAACGGATCCCAGGTGTAAAAGGGATGTGGAAGGTTGGAGATGACTTTTGTCAAAGTTGATGGAAAATCCATGGTCCTGAAGAACTGACATGGTGACAGAAAGGTCTGTTTTCACTTTCTCTAGGGAGTTCCCATGAACCAAAATATCATCAAGGTAACATAAAATGTGAATGGGAGACGCCCGGATATAGGCCGCCAGGGACCCCAAGAGCTTTGTAAAGACCCGAGGGGCCGAGGAAAGGCCAAATGGCATCGCCCTATACTGGAAATGCCTGCCCTGAAAGGAGAAACGTAAAAATTTTCTGTGGCATTTGGCTATAGGAATATGGAGGTAGGCCTCGGTGAGGTCTAAAGAGACCATGAAATCTCCCGGGTGGATGGCGGCCAAAATGGATGATAAGGAGTGCATCTTAAACTTTCTATATTTGATGAATAGGTTCAGCTTCTTTAAATCCAAAATAGCTCTCCAACCTCCGGAGGATTTTGGAACCATAAATAGGATGGAATAAAAACCTAGACCCTTCTGACCGGGGGGAACCGGTTGAATGGCTCTGATGGACAATAAGTGGGAAATGGCCTCCTCCATACGGTTACAATCTGAGGAGGACCTGGGAGAAGGACAGGAAATAAAACATTTCGGGGGGGGAGAGGTAAATTCCAAAAGAAGGCCTGTTTGAACAGTGTCAATGACCCAGGGGTCCTTGGAGGTGAGACGCCAATTAGAGGCGAAATGGGCTAGGCGACCACCTATGGGAATCGAGGAAACACTACCATCTAGGTTTTTTTGAAGCTCTGTTAGAGGACGCTCCCCTTTGGAAGCGAAAACCTCTGCCCCTGGAGTTCCTACCTTGGGAACGAAAGCGGGGGGAATACTGACCTGGAGATCTCTGATAGGAAGCCGCTTGATCTTGCTGACGCCCTGGGCGACGAAAGGACTGCGTTTTGGTAGCCTTTTTGGTGGTTGGGCCCAATACTTTCTTCTTGTCCGTGGTTTCCGTGAGGAGTGGATCCAGAAGATCCCCGAAAAGCAGGTCGCGCTTTAAGGGTCCCAGAGATAACTGCCACTTCTGACGTACTCCTGCTTGCCAAGGGCGAAGCCATAGGAGTCTTCTTGCCGTTGTAGAAGCTGCAATAGACTTAGCAGAAAATCTAGTAGATTGTAAAGTGGCATCAGCCACGTACTGAGCAGCTGCAAAGACCTTGTTGAAGTCTTGTTGACCTCTCAAGTCATCGGGAGGAATATGTTGTTGAAGTTGGCGAAGCCACAGAAGCATGGCTCTGGAGAAGAAGGAAGCTGCTGCAGAACTTTTAATGGCCCAGGAATCTGCGGTGAATCCTCTTTTGAGCATCTGTTCAATCCGCTTGTCCTCTGGGCGGAGAACCTCCTCTGCTTCGCCTGGCACGGCAGCCGCCGAGTGAAGGATCTTGATAGGTTCATCCGGTTTAGGAAAAGATAGGAGCTCCTCATAGGAAGAGGAAAGTTTGTACAACTTTTTGTCCTTGGTTGTGGGATTAAGCCCAGAGGCTGGGAAATCCCACTGCTTAAGTAAGGCATCTTTAAACAATTTAGGCATAGGAATTACCTCGTTATCCTCCTGTTCCTCTGTGAAGTAAGGTAAGTTCTCCTCCGGGGGATCAGTGGATGTGGAGGCCTGTTTCTCCTGGGCCGCCAATCCCGTAGAAATTCTAGCTTTGAGGAGGAGAGATTTGAACAATTGAGAGGGAAAAATAGTAATTGGAGAAGGAACCTTTATTTGGGATTCCTCATCATCTGAGAGACCTTGAAAGGGATCCTCATCCTCTTCCATATCCTCATATTCGTCCTGAGAGGAATCTGATTCATCCTGAATAGGAGCTCTAACCATTGGGGAAGAACCCAAGGGGCGGGAGGAACGAGGAGGTGGAGGAGGTAAGGAGGGCACATTGATGGTAGAGAGTTTAGCATCAATGGCCTTGGATAACACAGAAAAAATAGATTGAAATTCAGGAGGTAAACTGGAAATATCAGCAGGAATGGCAGAGGAATCCCTGAAAGCCTGGGAGGATCCTGGCTGGGGGGAATCTTCAATAATATCTGGTTCCTCTGGACCTAATCCCCATAGGTTAGGTTGGGGTCTGTCTAGGTTTGGCTCATCCAGAGATAACACAGTGACCCCAGAAGAAGGCAAATTAGGAGCCTCTGGGGGGTCATGACTACTGAGTACTTGGGCCTGTACTTTCAAACGCTTTGCTGATTTGTCATGAAGTTTTTGTAGGGCTTGGTCCCTTCTCTTCTCAGCCCTGGTGACTTTGGTCAAGGGGCGGGCCCCTGAAGAAGAGGAGGTCGAGGCCTGGGGGATACTGGTAATCTCATCGCCTGTAGGCCTGGACTCTCTGGGACCTTGAGTGGTGCCTCTCTTGGGAAAAGTAGCCATAGTCTGACAATTAACAGAAGACAAGGCTGAGCCAAATAAACTGGATAATTAGGGAGAAGAATTTTAAAGACTTCCCAAGAGGAAAGGATCCTGCTCCGAGGCCTCGGAGCTGCTGAGACTTGAGGGCAATCTGGGCAAACCCAGAGTTCGTGTCCCCAAATACAGCGTGGCCAGCCTCCCTAAACTTTAATTAAAGTAACCAAGGCACTCTGGTTGGAGGCTTAGCCGGTGGAGAATTAAGCCTGAGCGTCCCAAAGCCCACTCCGGGATCCAAGCGGTGGACTGAGGCCTACGCGGCTGGCAGAAGGCCAACACGAGAGGCCTAAATTTAAAAAGGGCGCGAAGGCCTTCGCGCCGAAAAATCGCTCCGTAAAAGAATTCTTAAAGGGGAAGCGATCGACTAAGTCCAGGAGACTAGAAACAAGCGTCTCACTCCGCAGGAGGAATTTCTTAAGCCCTTTAACAACAATACTATAATAAATCAATGAAGCAATACTTGCACCAAGACCTCCAGGCCAAAGGATTAAAGGAATCCACAAGCGGCAGCGGGGATCGTAAACGGCAAAACAGCCGGGGGAAAACGAAACCGCAACTTCTCCCAAGGAAAAAAGCCGAGCCACACACGGCTGGCGCTATTAGTGCAAGTAAACAAATAAGGATAAACAATTCTTACTACTTTTGAAGGAAAGATCGAAGGGAAGGTGTTAGAATGTTGAACGAGCTATCACAATACAACCGCAGGATATGCGAACTGAGCGAATTCTGGGGAAGGGGCGGATCCAGCAAGCTTTTTTAACACTAGGCTCAGTTCCACCGGATTGGACATGAGCAACCCATGTGACTGCTGGACCCGCTCCTTCAGTACGGAGAAACAAACTCTTGGTATGGCTCCCTACCCTATATCAGTGATGGCGAACTTTTTTTCCTTTGGATGTCGAAAGAGCGTGCATGCACGCTATTGCATATGCATGAGTGCCCCCACTCATAATTCAATACCTGCGGAAGGCAAAGTGTTGGTAATGACCTTTAAAGCCCTACATGGCATTGGGCCAGAATACATCCGGAACCGCCTTCTACCGCACAAATCCCAGCGGCAGATAAGGTCCCACAGAGTTGGCCTTCTCCGGATCCCGTCGACCAAACAATGTCATTTGGCGGGCCCCAGGGGAAGAGCCTTCTCTGTGGCAGCCACAGCCCTCTGGAATCAACTCCCCCCAGAGATTAGAATGGCCCCCACCCTCCTTGTCTTTCGCAAATTACTCAAGACCCACCTTTGTCGCCAGGCATGGGGGAGTTAGGATATTCCTTCCCCTAGGCCATTACAAGTTATGTATGGTATGTTTGTGTGTATGTTTGGTTTTTATAATAAGGGTTTTTAGTTGTTTTATTAAATTGTATTGTTACATGTTGTTTTTTATCATTGTTGTTAGCCGCCCCGAGTTTGCGGAGAGGGGCGGCATACAAATCCAATAAATAAAATAAATAAATAATAAATAAAAACAGTTTCCCCTATCCCCCAGAGGCCCTCTGGAGGCTGGAAATGGCCTATTTCCCAACTTCTGGTGGGCCCACTAGGCTCATGTTTCACCCTCCCCAGGCTCCAAAGGCTTCCCTGGAACAGGGGGAGGATAAAAATGCCGTCCATCATCCCCCCAAAGGCTGTCTGGAAGCCAAAAACGCCCTCCCAGAGCCTCTGTGGGAGCCAAAAATCAGCTGGCCAGCACAAACATGCATGTTGGAGCTGAGCTAGGGCAACGGCTCGCATGCCAGCCGATATGGTTCCACGTGCTATCTATGGTTCCACATAGGTTCGCCATCACTGGCCTATATTATTGCTTCTGTTGGCATGCAGGGTTAGGGAAAAGCCATATGTTGCAATAGCAAAACTACAATCAAGTCTTTTCTGTAGGAAGCAGAGCGGATAATGTGACATGGGCGTCCTCCTCAATCCACAGCTGACATTGGAACATCATCTTTCGGCTGTGGCGAGGAGGGCGTTTGCCCAGGTTCGCCTGGTGCACCAGTTGCGGCCCTATTTGGACAGGGAGTCATTGCTCACAGTCACTCATGCCCTTATCACCTCGAGGTTCGATTACTGCAACGCTCTCTACATGGGGCTACCTTTGAAAAGTGTTCGGAAACTCCAGATCGTGCAGAACGCAGCCGCGAGAGCCATCGTGGGGCTTCCCAGATTCGCCCACGTATCTACAACACTCCGTGGCCTGCATTGGCTGCCAATCAGTTTCCGGTCACAATTCAAAGTGTTGGTCATGACCTTTAAAGCCCTACATGGCATTGGACCAGAATACCTCCGGAACCGCCTGCTACCGCACGAATCCCAGCGGCCGATAAGGTCCCACAGAGTTGGCCTTCTCCGGGTCCCATCGACTAAACAATGTCATCTGGCGGGCCCCAGAGGAAGAGCCTTCTTTGTGGTGGCTCTGGAATCAACTCCCCCCGGAGATTAGAACTGCTCCCACCCTCCTTGTCTTCCATAAACTACTTAAGACCCACCTATACCGCCAGGCATGGGGGATCTGAGACACCTTTCCCCCAGGCTTATTATAATTTATGTTTGGTATGTATGTGCTGTTTGGTTTTTAATTATGATAGGGTTTTTAGGTTTTTTTAATATTAGATTTGTGCCTGTATAATATTGTTTTTATTGTTGTTGTGAGCCGCCCCGAGTCTTCGGAGAGGGGCGGCATACAAATCTAATAAATTATTATTATTATTATAAGACAGCAGTGTTGCCTATTTTTTCAAGTGTGGCAGTCTCCACCTGTATTAGATCACAGCTCTTAAAATCTTCAGTCAGGATAGGCCAGGGGTAGGCAAAGTTGCCTCTTCTATGACTATGACACTATGACTTCATAGAGTTTTTACAGCCCTCTCTATGCAGCTTACAAAATCAGCACATTGCCCCCAACAATCTGGGTCCTCATTTTACCCACTGTGGAAGAATGGGAGGCTGAGTCAAGCTTGAGCTGGTGATGAGATTTGAATTGCTGAAACACAGCTAGCAGTTAGCTGAAGTAGCCTGCAGTGCTGAACTCTAACCACTGTGCCACCCTCAATTCTGGGAGTTGAGGTCTACATGTCATAGAAGAGCCAACTTTGCCTACCCCTGGGATAGCCAATGGCACCAAGTAGGAGACAAGTGCTTCCACATCTAATTGCAGAATGACAAATTACTAAAATGGGATTAAATAGCCCACATTTCAAATCATTTATTTTCTTGGACACAAACAATTCTTCAATTCATTAAAAAAGCCTAATTATATTATACTTTATTTTATTTCATTTTAGATGACAATAATTGATTGCAATGATACAATAAATTGGAGTGTCAAGCTCGCAGCCCTTGGGCTGGTTGCCTTATACGTTGGCCATGCCCACCCCCATTTTAGCAAAGGGAAAAAAGTCACAATATGTCATGTGATTAAAAACAATAAATCCCTTTATTTTTTTGTGCAGTATATTAAGCTACCATATATGAGCAGCAAAAATCTGGATAACTACTAAAATGGCAGCAAAGTCGTTCTATACAGCCTAGTTCTTGGCTACCATATAGTGATTGTCCATATTTTTCAGCCCACATCTGGTACCCCTAAGATTATGGCTTAGTGTCATCCTGACTATATTGTACATGTTTCCAAACCACTCAAGATATCTGATTAAACTCTAAGTTTTCTTATGGGACAACACAAATTTATAGACAGATTCTAATTATAAACATAAAAAATGTGATTTTTAAACAACAATATATATTTTAAAATCACATTATTAGGTTTATAATTTGAATTATTTAATATATAATCTGCTCTTTAAGCATAGAATTGTCTCCATTGTTGCCAACTTTTAAAAGTTCATGCCATTAAATTAACTAATGTTGATTCATTCAAAATATTGCTCAATATATTTTACCCTTTAAATCTGGAAAGTCTTCTAGGTTAAAGTTTGTTTTTAAAACAGTTAAAATGGTTCATTTACTGGACAAAAATGAAGCTGTAAGTCTTTCCAATCTTATATACACAAAGTTAAGTATATAAATTAAGTATATACAGATGGTTGATATTTGCATGTAAACAATTTTCACTCTCCATACTTTTTTCTCCCAAAAACGTATTCATACATGAATTTGTCTTCTAAGGTTACTTTGATGTTGATTTGACTGTTAAGTATTCCTTTGTAATAATAGGAGGAACCAGGTAACTGATGAAGCACCAGCTGCTGCATCTACCAAATTTTTGCACAAGGACACTAGTCTGTAAGGAAGAAAAAATTAAATTTCCATTTCCTGCTTTCTAAAGTTATTGTGTTGATTTAGAATTTGGCGTGAAAAGGTGCAGACCAAACAATAAATACCTTTCTTTTAAATCATGAACCTACTCTTCCTTTGAGGCTGAAAGTAAGAATTCCCTTTTGCTGCTCCCCAAATATCTTCTTCCCCCCCAAACGTTTTGCTAGAAGCTCTGGGTTACAATTCAAATATCAGTAGGGGAAGCAATAACAATCTGACTCCCCAAATCATAGATATGGCTACAAATTGTAAGCAAATCACAAGTGAACCCATGGATTCAGAATTTCTGGTAAGTTTGCTAATACATTATTTTTAGGGTCTTAAATTCTAGCAGAACTTCTAAGAGTTTTTCTTAGGATTAGGATTATAATTCGGGTTGGTTTACAAGGTCAGATGACCAATGCTTTAGTGGTCAAGGTTGAAGTAGTTCAGCCCTGATATCGAATGCTAGTGCTTTGTGTTATATCATTGTACTACTTTCAAGACTCTTCATTTCTTGGAAGAATCATTATATCAGGGTAACGATGACCTTCAGCAGCAAGCAACATCCTGGCAAGGGTGAATCAAGCAGTTTATCAAACAAGAGTGTGTTCACGTTTCGTATCTGCCCATTCCTAAATTATTTCTGAACAGACCAGACATAGCATCTTCAGTTCAATATTAGAAATAGGTGGCAACAAGTGGGCTCCTGTTCTTTGGAATAATTATTGATACTGTGTGGTTCTCTGAGGTTGGTTGTTTTCCTGCCGGCATTCCATTACCATGCTAGGTAACATTATCAGAGCATGAAAGAATGAAGTTGCTGGTTATTTATATACAGTAGCTTGCCTCACAAAAGTGTTGGCTGGGTGTGGTTTCTTCTTTGAGGCTCCTTTGTTACAGTATTATTTTTCCCCTGATTGTTTACCTGATGTAATTTCTTGCTTATCCAGAAACTTACTGCTAGGGATGACTTGGGCTGTTTCAGTATATCATCTCCGCAGTACCACCTGTTCTTAGCCATTGGGCTGAAGCTGGGTGAAACATTCTTGAGACTTCCTTCATAGTACAAGAAGCAGCTTTAAGACTTACCTTGTAACAAAAAATTGAGTTAACCCCTTCCTGGCAGCTGCATATTTGGTGACAATGCAGGAAGGAAGGAAGAAGCCAATATCAAAAAGAGAAAAACATAGAAAAATGATGGTTACTGTTCTGTCGAGCTCTCCGGTAGAATCCTCCCAAAAATGCACAGATACAATTTCAGACACACACACGTTTGAAAATTCAAAACAATGTTCTTTATAATGAAAATTCACTTAAACTAAGCCCTCTTTTTGTATAGCAAAGAGCACTCGTCTCCAAACAAACTGGTAATTTGTACAAGTCCCTTATCAGTTCTGTGATACTTAGCTTGCAGCTGTGAGGCAATTCACAGTCCTTCTTTCACAAAGTGAAACACACTTTGCCCTGGTTTAGTTTCAAAGGGGGGAAAAATCAGCACACAAAAGGTCAAAGTCAGTAAAGCAGTCATGAAACACAAAGATCAGATAATCCTCCACAATGGCCAAACCCACAGGCTGCTATTTATAGCAGCCTCGCTAATTACCACAGCCCCACCCAACCACAGGTGGCCTCATTTTCTTTGATAATAATCTCTCAGTTGTTGTTGCCTATGCATCACTGTCCGCATGCGTGGCTGTATCATTAACTCTTGTTCTGAATCCAAGGAGGAGCCAGATAATTGATCTCCTTCTGAGCTGTCTGCTGCACTCTCCTCCTCCCTGTCACTCATGTCTTCTTGGTCAGAGGAGCTTTCATCAGCAGATGCCACCGGGGGGGGGGGGCAAAACAGGCCTGCAGCATGTGGATGTCTCCCCCACATCCACAGTCCTTGGGCAGGAGCTGGGCCAGAGCTAACCACAACAGTTACTAGCCTTAGTCACCTTTTTCTCAGGGGCCACTTATCTATAAGAAAGATATTACAATATTTTTTTTAAAAAAAGTTGCTTTCTACTGGCTTGCTATATTTCTTCCCCTATACTTATAAAAATCTTCAAAGGAAGTTTAAAGGACTATAGATAAGCATCCCAATATGTTAATAATTAGACGAAACTCTATACAAGTTTTACTATTACAGGAAATAACGTCAGTGCTGCATCACAAAATAATGTGCCAGATCACAGCTCATCTTTGGTTCATACATGAAAAGGAAAAAAATGGTTCCCATAAAGCAACTGACTGTAGATATGCTCATAACACTCACTCCATAAATGTCCAAAAACAGATGCTGTTATTACACAGCAATGTTTTAGTTAGTTCTTCAACCTAGGCAGACAGCTTAATTTTTAAACAGGTCCCTTGATTGAAAAAGGTTCTATGAAAATATTCTAAATATGTTTCACTTAAAAATAAAGCTAAGACAGAAAGAAGAAGAGGAAAACAAAGAATGATAAACTATGGTAAACTCCAGCTTTCCTAGCAAGACCCTTGGGAAAGAGCAATTCCATTGATCATTTCATCCATTCAGGTGGTATCACTCGCACTCACTGTTTCTAGCCCATGGAAAGAGGTTATGTTTCTCCAGAGAGAGCTTTGCATACTTGCAGTGGTATAGTCTGTTTCTCCTCAGCCCTACCTACTGGGACAAACAACAGCTGTGCTAGAATATTTAATCCGTGATGCTCTGCGATGTTTTGGACGGAGTCCAGTTTTAGCCTAATTGACTGATACTAGTTTAATTTAAAGGCAGAGACTTGGCAAGCAGGTCGAGAGCTTTTTTTTTCAAGTAGCTTTTTTAACGCAGCAATTATATTCCATTTACTTTTAAGCCATGCAAGATTTAGAAAACAAACATTCCATGGCACAAGAAAATGTTTTGCTTGTCAAAAACCACAGAAGGAACCACTTTCCTGAAGAAGTATAAGTGTGGGTCCCACAGTCTTCAAGCAAGAATACCACCAAATCACTGTGGCCGTACGACATCCAGAGATTTCTGATCAAATAACACATCGCAAACATGCCCTACACTATGATCTGCACCAAAAAAGCCACTTCAGTTAAATATAATGAGAGCGAAGAAGCCATAACAGAAGGTTTGGGCTTAACAGTTTCCTTGTAAGCTGCTACTTCGACTTCAAATTGCACTGACCCCAAGTGCCTCCCCAGAGGAGGATGAACTGAAGACTCAAGGTCTATAAACTTGGCAACTTTAATATTTGTTGACTTCAACTCCCACAATTTTCCAGCATAGCTGGCTGGAGAATGCTGGGAGTTGAAGTCCACAAGTATTAAAGTTGCCAAGTTTGGGGCCCCCAAAGCAGATGCAATCTGCACAAATATCCAATTTCACTGTATATTGCATGGATCACGAGAAGGGAAGAACTTTATATGTCTATTTTTCTGTAACTAATCTATCCTTTCTTTTTGATGTTATAATGTGTTGGGCGTGTATGAGGGAAGGGAGAGAGAGGGGATGGATACTTTTGGAGATGTATACATACGAAGGCAGAAAAACTGAACTTGACCAAAACTTTGTGCACTTCCCAATCTGCAGTTGCTACCAGGACAAGACCTTAGAAATATTTCTAAAACCTCATATCCTGGTTTTTTTATCCTTTACTTTAATAGCTTACATTAAAGCACATTGTGCAATTTAACATTGATTGCATTTTTCATTGCTTTGTTTTTAAATTCTTTACAATTGTTTTATCCAGAGAGAGCTTTCGTTTATTGATTACTTCTTTGTTGTTATCTCACCTTTATTTTTATAAATAGCACAAAGCGGCAAACATACCTAATGCTTCTTTCTTTTCCTATTACCACCACAACCACTATTTTAGAGGTGAGTTGGGCTGAGACAGAATATCCTAATATCACCCAATCAGTTTTTATGCCTAAGGGGGGTGGGGAGTAAAATTCAGTCTCCTGGTTTCTAACCTAGTGCCTTAACCATATTACTAACTGGTTCTCTCTTCAGAGTCACAAAATAACAAATAAACTATCACATAAATCATAAATGAGGTGAATTACAAAGGATTCATAACTCAAGACAATTGTCAAAACATAAGACACAGTAACAGCAATAGCACTTATATACTGCTTCACAGAGCTTTACAGTCCTTTCTAAGTGGTTTACAGAGTCAGCATATTGCTCCCAACAATCCAGGTCCTCATTTTATCAACTTCAGAAGGATGGAAGGCTTAATCAACCTTGAGCCAATAAGAATCAAACTGCTGACAGTTGACAGAATTAGCCTACAGTACTGTATTCCAACCATCACACCACTACGGGTCTTTTAATTGTTAATTGTTTCATCTCAAATGTCTAATAAAATAAAGATCTGCAGTCTGAATAGCTCCGAGAACATCGTTGGCAAAAAGGCCCAATTTTTAGATGTTGGCTGCTATGTCTCATTTGACAATACCCACCAAAATGTTGCAGCTGAAAATAGTAAGGAGGAAACAAAGAACAGGGAGTCTCAAAGGTGCTTTTTCAAAGGCAACTGGTCTATTTTTTTCTTTAAGGAAGAAGAACAAAACATTTCATTTTTCATCAAGCAGCTTAATCAGTTGTGATGGTGGGCTGGATGGAAAGACATGACCTTGGTGACTGAGAACTCCACAAATAAACAATATGGATGAATGCACTGGTGGGTTCTAAATTAAATCACAGAGTGTCCCGTGTGGGTGGGCAGAGCCTCCCGCTGCCCCCGCTATCAGTTCTAAGAACTGGTCCAAACCGGAAGCAACCCATTTCTTGATGAATGTATGGAGAAGGTATCTCTCAGTATCAGGTTGTTTAGATAAGGGATCCCCAACCCCTGGTCCATAAACAGGCTCTGGTCCATGGCATGCCAGAAACCAGGATGTGCAAATAAGACAAAGCCATCCACAAGACAAAGGCAGTGCGCGAAACCACGCTCCCTCTGGTCCGTGGAAAAACTCTCTCTCCATAGAACTGGTCCCCGGTGCCCGAAAGGTTGGTGGATGTTGATTTAGATCCTTAAAGGTCAAGACCAATAACTGAAAACATTAGCCAACGTATAACCAAATAAGTCTAAATGCTATGAACAGAAAGTCAGTTTGGTACAGTGGTTAAAACACCAGGTATGAGGGTTGCCCAGAAAGTAATGCATCATTTCTTTTTCTCAACCTACAGTAATGGTACAAATGCTAAACTTTATATATACACGATTTGAATTGTCAAGAGTGCTTATGTAAATTTTGGGTTTCTTCAGACATCATAGCTGTAGCAGTGTTTCGAAATGGCATCAGTAAGTGATGTACGTTACAAGTAGCGTATCATCATCAGTAAGTGATGTACGTTACAATTAGCGTTGAATTTCTCACTGTGGTGAAAGAAACACAAACATTTGTGTACAGTTTATGGAGAATCTGCAGTCGACAGAAGTACGGTTAGTTGCTGGGCATAGAGGCTGAGGCCCAGTGAAGGGCTACCAAAATTTTTTTACTACCACACTGTGGGCGTGGCTTATGCAAGACACCCTGCATTTTCTTTCAACACCTTTCAGTGCAAATTGGGTGCTCTGGGGTGGAGCTCCATTTTTGCTACCCCCACTGCATTCCCCCCCCAATCCGGGCAGTAGCCCACCCCTGATGAGGCCATTAAAAGACATTTTGACAGAGTTCCAAGGCTTCATGACCAGAACAAGGAGTGGTACCGACAGGGCATACACGCCTTTGTGTCTCACTGGAGGAAGGCCATAGAACAGGATGGAGATTACATGGAAGAATAGGGAGTGTAGAAGAAACATCATTCTTTCTTGTGAGTAAGTTTCATTGTGTTCAATAAATAATTGTTCTGGGTGACCCTCGTAGAAACTATGAGATTCTGAGTGTAATCTTGCCTTAAACACAAAGCCGCCCTGAGTCCCAGTGGGATTAAGTGACATTTTTGCAAGACAAGTAAGATTGTTGATTTGTGGGAATTTCTTTGCAGTTTAAAATGCACCTATTTTTTTAAAAAGAATCTCACTGGCTGTTGGATGACACACATACGGAGCGTGCATTGTCCAAGAAAGCCTCTTGAGAATTTGGGGTGGAAAGTGAAGAGAATTTGAAGTCATTCTTGTAGTAACTTCAGCACCACCTGGAAATGTATGTTAACATTTGGTTCTTAATCAGTATGTTTATAGTTTAATGTAAATTCAATCCAGATAATAAACATGTGTGCTTAATTTATAATGTGAAATATCTTGGGTAATTTTGGATATTCTTGGGAGATTTTGCTGGTAGAAGAATCGAGATATTCAATTGAAGGATTTGCACAGGAATTAGAAAAGAAACATATCCCACCTACAACTGATTAGAGTTTTCCCATTAAGTCCTCAGATGTATGACACTGCCAAAATACCCAAGCCGCCTGCAGTTTGAAGCCAGTTAGCAGGAAATTAGGGTGTCCTGATTGGTTGTCAGTTTGACAGCTCAACTATAAAAGGAGCTGTCAAACGCCAAGTTGCTGTTCTGTTCACTCATGTTGTCTGTGGTGCTGAAGTTAGTACTGAAGTGTTCCTGTTCAGAATCTTGTCTTGCCTCTGTTCCTGTCAGCCTGGGTACATCCTATCTCCTCTCATAGTAGTTTCTCTAAATCACAATCATAAGAACAGCCGCCCAAGGAGCTATATAGAAATATAAAATATTTAATATAGAAATATAACTATAAAATATATTTAGACATATAAAATCTTATCTCAGGAACCAAGGTCTTAACTATAAAGTATGACTTATTCAACCTAGCTAAAATTCATTGGAATTTTGAAATGGTAGTATAACAATTTTTTGAAATGGTAGTATAACAATTTTACTACCTATTTTTATCTTCAATTAAGAATACAGGACTACATTGTTCACAACAGTCTATATTTTATATAAAGAATAAGATGGTTCAATATTTGGACACTTGCAGAGTATTTGTGAAGAAGAAGCTAGCATTTGGGGAGAAAGAATTATTGGAAAAAACAGGTTATCAATATACACTGTCTTGAGTTGTACCTTCGTCATTCAGAACTTCCTTCCTAGTACCTTGTGGTTTTTTGGTCTCTCAAACTATAATGAGACTCTTAACCCAGCATGTATTCTGAACATCTGATCAACAGAAAGAAGAAAAGTTACAGATCTAAGTACCATTCCCTATACAGTGGTGCCTCTACCCAAGATCGCTTCTACTTACGAACTTTTCTAGATAAGACCCAGGTGTTCAAGATTTTTTTGCCTCTTCTCAAAACCATTTTCCATTTACAAACCCAAGCCTCTGAAACTGTAACTGGAAAAGGCAGGGAAAAGCCTCCATGGGGCCTCTCCAGGAATCTCCTGGGAGGAAACAGAATCGGAAAATGTGTGGAGAAGCCTCCATGGGGTGTCTCTAGGAATCTCCTGGGAGGAAACAGGACCGGAAAAGGCAGGGGAAAGTTTCCATGGGGCCTCTCTAGGAATCTCCTGGGAGGAAACATGGCTGGAAAAGGTAGGGAACTTTTCTAGATAAGAACCAGGTGTTCAAGATTTTTTTTCAAAACTTCTTCTCAAAACCATTTTCCACTTACAAACCCGAGCCTCTGAAACTGTAAGACTTATGAAGAGAGACTGTGGGAACTGGGCATGGATAGCCTAGAGAAAAGGAGGGCCAGAGCGGACATGATAGCAGTCTACAGGTATATGAGGGGTTGCCACAGAGAGGAGGGGATCACTTTATTCTCCAGGCCACCGGAGGGCCGGATGAGGAACAACGGCTGGAAGCTGACCAAGGAGAGATTCAATCTGGAAATAAGGAAGAACTTCCTGATGGTCAGAACGATCAACCAGTGGAACAACCTACCAGCGGACGTTGTGAACTCCAATACTCTGGACATTTTTAAGAGGAAATTGGACTGCCATTTGGCTAGGATGCTATAGGGTTCCTGCTTAGGCAGGGGGTTGGACTTGATGACCCGCATGGTCCCTTCCAACTCTAACAATAAATAAATAAATAAAATAAATAAAACTGGGAAAGGCAGGGAGAAGCCTACATGGGGTCTCTCTAGGAATCTCCTGGGAGGAAACATGCTGGAAAAGGTGGGGAGAAGCCTCCATGGGGCCTCTCTAGGAATCTCCTAGGAGGAAACAGGATCTCCACCCTCCCTATGGTTTCCCCACTCGCATGCATTATTTGCTTTTACTTTAATTATCAAGATTCTTACTTACATGAAGCGCCACGATTACGGTATATGTGTTTTATTCTATACACTGTTTCCTTTCCTATGCATTAAGGCCTTTAGCTACAGCAACGGGGAATGGTGTTAATGAGAAAACTGGTTTAGGCAGTATTTCTCATTCATGAATATGTCATGGAATTAGAATCATTTGAATTTTTTTAAAAAAAAATACAGCAGAACAATTCAATCAGTCCATGGAATAAAAGAGGCTTGTATTTATTTATAAATGTATTGAATTTATTTATGTAGTTTTTAAAAATAGTACTTGGGTTTAATATAGACATGAGTTTTCAAACATATCCAGGAACTGTCACTTCATTCTTCTAAGGTCTTGGATACAATTTTCCAGAAGATGTGATATTTGGGTCATATGGTCATTTTAGTGCAAAAATCATTTCTCTGCTTCATGCAATGTCAGTTTTGTGTACGTGCTTGTATTCGCATAAGACAAACTGAGTGTTATGTGAATTTTTTGTTGAGAAGTAAACTTTGTCTCCAAAAATACTACTGCTGCAAGAGACAGCTGGCTTACTGCTTAACATGACTACACTGATGTTACTAATATATGACATAAAAAATTTGAACCAGATATTTACAATAAATTTCAAATCCAAGTTTTCTTCTTTAAAAAAATCTTTACAATATAAATGGAAATTCCTTTGGTTTATTTAAAGATATTGCTTCTTTGTAAAGAGAGAAGAGTGAGCTATACTCTCAGCGTCTCTTGCAAAATACAAGGAACACCACTTTTCTTTACTCAACTGGGAATTTATCCCTGAAGCCTGGCTTGAGCTGAGAAAAATCGCTTTTTTCATGAGATATTGGCCAAGTTGACTACATTACATTATATTACATATAGAGAGGAGACAATACCCTAGATATTTAAACACTCATCCGGATTTTTAGTAAAGCAAAGTTTTCAAACACTTATTCTCAAAATTTAAAAGAAATCAGTCCTACAAGGACAATGATACTAAAGGCATGCTATCTTAAGCTCTCAGAGAAAAAGATACAATGGTCTTTCTGCACAAATTATTCTGTTCCCTGTGTTCACTTTCAGGTTCTCAAAATAAAATACTGTACAGTCTAGTTTAAAACGAAATAGGTTTTCATTTCCGGTTCTCATAATGAATGGATAATAGCAACATTTAGAATAGCAATAGCAATTAGCAAGAGTGCTTTACAGCTCTCTCCAAGCAGTTTATAGAGTCAGCATATTGCCCCCAACAATCTGGGTCTTCCTTTTACCAACCTTGGAAGGATGGAAGGCTGACTTATGCATAAGCGCATAAGGGGCGTGCATAAGCGCACCACTATGCCTACCGTCCCTGTCCTATCGTCTTCTTTTGTTACTTTTTATCATTATTTATCTAATGTTTTATTTGTACAAATTACCACCCTATAATTGTTTGACAAAATAAAAAAATAGAATTGTTATCCTGCAGTACTGCATTCTAGCTACTGCATCACCTTAGCTCTGAATAATATGTTCTTAAAAGAGATATAATGGATACAGTGGCTTGGTGGCCGAGACCCTGAGCATGTTGATAAGAAAGGTTGAGAGTTTGGCAGTTCAAATCCCTAATGCCATGTAACGGAATGAGCTGCTGTTATTTGCTCCAGCTTCTGCCAACCTAGCAGTTCAAAAGTATGTAAAATGCAAGTAGAAAAATAGGGACCACCTTGGTGTGAAGGTAACAGCGTTCCATGTGACTTCGACCTTTAGTCATGCCGGCCACATGATCACAGAATCGTCATCAGACAGCTCTGGCTCTTTGGCTTAGAAATGGAGATAAGCACCGCCCCCTAGAGTTGGGAACGACTAGCACACATGTGCCAGGGGAACTACCTTACCTTTTAAAAGAGATATAATGTTGTTCCATGGGCCAGGCATGTTTTTACTGAAAAGGAATCTAAGCAATGCTCATAGACCCAAGTCATAGTCGAGAAAGCTTAGGGATTTCAGGTATTTAAGGCTTAGCACTTCCTTGGTCCATTGCTTCTGACACTGAGGCTACAAGCAAATGAAAATAACAGAGTAAATTGTCTCAGTCCATTCGCTAACATCAAACTAACTCATAAGAATCTGTGTCCTGCTAAGATTGCCACCTAATGGGTACAGATTCACACATATATTTCCTTACAAGTAGCAAGATCTAAGCCAAGATGACAAAGGCTCAAATGTCTCTTAATTATTTGAACTCAGCTTAGGTATAATGACCCCCTCATATAAGATGAAAGGGAGCATCTGAACTGAAAAGGATGGTGGTGGCAAAGCTATTGATTCAGTCTTGAGGAAAAGTAAATGCTAGGACTCATGTATGTGGCTATCAAATGAGAAGTGATGCATTTTAATAGGGATTTTTCCCCAGGAAGCTCAAGCAAAGCTTTTTGTAGGTAGAAATATCATCTTCATTTATAAGTTAACATTTTAAAAGTAAGAAATATCTTCTTTAAGAAGGAAGCTTGAATATTCTATTCCTTTCTCATTTCACTGACTGTTTAAAGTCTTGTATAGGAATGATGAATGCATTGATGTGCATAGCTGAATAGTAATATTTAGCTTATTTGACCCATGACAATCATTAAGTGTTGTACCACATGATTCTTGACAAATGTATCTTTTTCTTTTATGTACACTGAAAGCATCTGCACCAAAGACAAATTCCTTGTGTGTCCAATCACACTTGGCCAATAAAGAATTCTATTCTATTCTATTCTGTTCTGTTCTGTTGTACTCTACTCTACTCTACTCTACTCTACTCTACTCTACTCTAATGAGTACTGGGGAAAAGGACAGTTGTGCCACTATATTAAAATACCAAAAAAGATGGGGAAAAAATCTATATTCTTCAAGCTACATTGGTAGACCACCATTTTATTAATAACTTAATTATTGTTCAAAAAAAACCCTCCCTACTAATTAGATTACATATTCCTAGACAAAATGGCTAACTTGCTGACAGCAGTTAATTTCATAGAGAAAGACCTGAAATAAACTGGAACCTACTCTATATGAATTATTAAACTTTCTTCTGTGAAAGTGGAGAGACCCACTGACAGATCGCAGCTAAATTAATTTTGTGAATATTCCAAGGACTTTTGCTTCTTCTTATGATGTTAAGATGAATGTGATCATTGTGAAATACCTCGGCTTCAACAACATACATTATTATTTAAGTCTGTAGGTATTGACTTCCATTTGTCTCAACAAGGAACTCCACACAGCAGAATGTGATGTGATTCTGTTGAAAATTGCTCTGAAGAAATACTTTCGGTCTACTTGAAACATCCTCATTTCTTTTAGCTCTGTCATATTTTAAAAAGTTACAAAAAAGCCTGCTTTTGAGATTCTGCACATATACAGAAGCTTTCATTAACCTGGCAGCTGCTGGAGACAATAAGAACATCTTGCAAAGTTAAATGCATGCTTCACTCAAACGTTTACGGAAGAAAAGTTCCATCATAGCTCTATGATGGATCATAAAAAATAATGGCGCTTTTTGACAAAACATAGTTATTGAATATTATAAGCAAAGTGATGGAGCACTGATTATCTACCCAAAATAGATAATCTACCCTCTGCATATACAAACACAGCACCTGAAAAGACAATGCTAGGCTAAAATGACTTACTGGTACAGCATCTGTTGATGGTTTATGTGGAATAGAGATGTCCAACCAGGCAAAATTATTCGTTTGCACATAATTTTTAAAACATTTGTTGCAGAGCTTAATACTCTTGAGAAAATCTTCACTAGACATAACAGCAATGTAAAAGATTTCAAGTGTTCCTTACCCCTGGGATGAGGTATTTCATCACAATTTCTTTGCCTTTCTCTCCCAATTTTTCATCTGGAACTACTTCATATTCTGCCTAGAAAAAAAAGATGCAAAATGATAAATTGTGCTTCGTATTTTGCATTTGCATAAACATGAATGTTCATGTATTCATACATTGTATATAAATATTGTATACTTTTTCCGTGGTTGTAAATAAAAACCACCTAGCAAAAACATTGGTCCCTTCACTTACACCCATGATAAAGGAACAGGTCTGCATAGCAGTGTAAAACATTTTACAAAACCCTGTATTTCTTTGCTCTCCATCATGCATAAAGATGTATATGAGGAAGGAATATTTTCAACTGTTTTGAATTTAAATCCATGGCGTCTCTATACAAGAAGGATCAGGTAGCTTGTACTATGAAATCTCTACTTAATGAGACATGCACTCTAAAAATACTATTCAGCCTTAAAGGTCAACCATCCCCTGAAATTTTGTAACAAACATAGGTAGACAGAAAAAAGCTAGAATTGAAGAGCCAACTGGGACATTTCAAATTAGGCAAGATCCATATTAAAGTTTACCACATCCTATCTACATATGTTCATTCATGTGTGTATTTATATGTTAATATTTAAATTAAAATGATATAATTTTGATATTTTCAGTATGGTTATACTTCCATGAATGTGTGAAAAGAATTCTCAAAGGTTAGAGTCTCCCAGGTAAATGCCAAGCCAATTACTTCTTAGTAATGACAGACAATGAACCTTGGCTCTACAAAAATATACATTCAATGTGGTATGACATAATATAATAAATCATATTTGATAATGAGTTGCTTTAAATGGCAAACTAGCACTTTTAGCAAACTAATGCTTTTGTGGGTAGAGATTTTTCCACCTGTGAAAAATGCTACAGACCTATTTTAAAAAGGGCAGTTCACTATTTGAAGGCAAGTTTTATTTAAAAAGCATATGTAAAAAGTATAGCAGAAGTCTTGAAGTTCTTTAACTTACACATTTCACATAATTGATTTATCTCTATACATCTAAATGCAAATTTTACAATTTTGCCCTACAGAATTCATGATGAATCATCTTTATGAGAATAATTTAAGCTTTTAGGAGACATGGTAGCATTTCTTATTAAATTTACCAATGACTGATTTGAATCTAAGACATGTTTAAGAAGAAAATATTTAGAAAATGAAGATTTGTAAATATGGAGAAAATTGTTTTAAAAACATTTAATCTCCCCCCCTCTCTGGATCCATGCATTCCTTTTCTACACCCCTTCCAATATATTATTGATCATCCTTCAACATGGTGTCATCCAGATGTTCAGAACTTCACAGTGGTGTCCAAATCAAACCATTATGATACCAATTTGATGTCAATGATGCAACTTTAACAAATGCCACGATTAAATATTAGGATCGGGATATTTGATTCAGGTATGGAATTCAGGTATGTCTGTGTGAACATGCTGTTCTTTGTCCATCCTCCCAACAGACACATTTATTTCATCTTCCGGGCATTACTGATCATACTATCTGTTGTGGTTGGCTCTGGCCCAGCTCCTGCCCCAAGGAATGTGGAGGTGGATGCAGGGGAAACATCAACATGTCATAGGCCTGTTTTATTGCCGACAGAGTCAGGTAGTGCAGTTTCCTTGGACGAAGAAGGTGGGGGGTGACTTGGAAGAGGGAGGCTTGGCACACAGCCCAGAAAGCCAATCTCCATTATCTTCGGTTGATTCGGATGAGGAAGTGTTAGACCCACGCAGGCGCAGATTTATGCATAGAAGAGACCAATTGAGGAAATATTACAGGAGATAAGAGAGGCCACCTGTGTTTGGGTGGGGCTCCAGTAATTAGAGCTGCTGATATAAATAGCAGTGTGCTGACTTGGGCCGTTGTGGAGGATTATCTGACCGTTGTTCTTCAGGACTGTGCCTTGCTGTTTCCGGACTTCGTTGATTTTTCACGACTTTGAAACCAAAGCAGAGCAAAGTGTGTGTGTTTCACTTAGTGGAAGAAGGAGGGTTGTGACGTTTCTTCACAGCTGCTAGCTAAGTACTTAAGGACTGATTAAGGGGATTCTACAGATTACCAGGTTGTTTTTGGTCGAGTGCTCTTTGCAATACAAAAAGGGTGCTTTGTTTCTTTTGAATTTTTGTGATAAAGAACATTGTTTTTGAACTTTCAAGTGTGTGTGTGTGTGTGTGTGTGTGTGTCTGGAATTTGTACCCTTGAATTTTCGGGAGACTCATACTATAGAGCCCGGCAGAACACTATCTAGGAATCAACAAACATCTCAGGATTTATAATGTTCAAAAAGAGTTTTAAAGATTTTGGTTTTTCATCTTCATAAACTACATCTAGGGCACTCCACAGTTCACGAAACTATTAATCAATTAATGAAGTTCTAAAATCTTCACTGCTTTTTCAAAGAAGAAACACACACTTTGTTGTCAAATCTGAAACTGTTCCTGTCATGAGATCACATGGGAAGGAGGACAAAGCAACTAGGATAAACCTTCTGAAGCTGCCTCTTCAAAGTGATTTGATGAAAGGCATTTCATGTGCACTAATGCACACACTAATCCTTCAAATATTTTAGTTAGGTTCTTTAAAATGCGCAGCACTTCCAGAAATAAGTCAATATTGAAATGAAGACCACTGAAGTCAAAATAAGGATAGAGAAAACTCCAACTGCATTCTTCAAAATGAAAAAAAGTGTTTCCTTCAAAGTGAAAAAGCCTTGTCAAATGTTACATCTTTTCTATCCTGCTCTACAGAGTATAAAGTTGGTCTCTGACAAAAAGCCACTTGAAGAGACTAGAAGCATTTGAAATGTGGGTTTATAGGCAGTTGTTACTTATAAGTTGGGCTGACAAAATCAGAATTTAGGTGGTGATAAGCCGCCTGGGGAAGCCAAGGGAAATCATCAAAACCATAAAAAAGGGAAAGTTAGAATATTTTTGACATGTAATGGGACACCCAGAAAAATACGGCAGTACTCTACGAGAAAATATTGAAGATAAAGGAGGTCCAGGCAGAAGAAGGTTATCATGGCTTTAAAATCTAATGGACTAGTTCGGACCAAACTCAGCATCACCTTTTCGTGTGGCTGTTGATAAAAATAGGATCACCAACATTATCTCATGATCTGATGATAGATACAGCACAAGAAGAAGAATCAAAATTAAATTATTCTTCCTCCATCGACCGAAACAGGTTTACAAAAAATGCATGACATGAAAAACATTTAGGAGAATTAAGATTCCTGATTTTGCCAAAGAGAACTCTCATGGCCACTGAACAGTTGATGGTCCACACAATGTCCTTAGAATATCATATCACCTTCATTTCAGACCATGAAAATGTTCTTGGGAGTAGAGTAAAACTGTTTCTATATTCCCCAGAGCATTTCAGTCCATTGCAAATGAGGTGCGCTTTTTTTTAACATCGCGTCAAAAATAGACCTACGCGGAACCAGCCATTCTTATCATAATATTATTTCAGAATATTTTAGAAATCAGCAGTACAATGACATTTCCCTTATTAAATAGCCACTGTGAAATAAACTTTCATATTGCAAGATAAGTATGCTTTAGATAAGAAACATACTGACTGTTAAAAAAGTCATGACTACAACCCTTCCATTCCTATTAAATGCAAGAGGATGAAGCAATTAAATACCCATAAAGTCAGTACAAAGAGACTTGCAGTGTTCTTTCATAAAATTTCTTGTCCATTTAGATTTTACCAGGCCACACAGGTCATGTTCCTCTTCAAAGCACCAATAGACAAGAATGTTCATAGCATCTTAATGATGCTTTTTTCATCATCCTACCATTATCACCCTTTGGAACCCATTTCAGAGATTAAAAATCATATGCATAAAAGAGTTATTTTTTTTTAAAAAGCTTAGAAAATCTGAAGTCTTATCTTCAGCCAACACAATTCATGACTGCTGCAAAAAGAGAACAGCACACTGCAAGGAAACTGAAGTCCTGCTGATATACAAAGTATTTTTAATCTAAGGAGGAAATATTTCTACTTTAGTTTCTAGGCATTTCTATACACAGAGGCAGAACAACAGTTCTTGACATATTTTTATGACTTAAGGAAACACAATTCTGGTCTTAACCCTTATGGCTCAGCAACCCTTTCGAATATTTTCTATTTATTTATCACTTGAAAGGAAACTTTAGAAAATAATGAATAGTTTCATCTAGGAATGATGAAATTGCTTAATTATTATTATTTGTTTTGGATATTTTAATTCTGCCTTTATTATTTTTATAAATAACCCAAGCTGGCAGACACACCTACTACTACTTCTTCTTCCACCTATTTTCTACACAACGACAACCCTGTGACGTGAATGGTTTAGAGAGAAAGTCACACAGATGGTATGGAATTAATTAATTCTAGAAACTATATTGTTTAATAGTGTATATTGGAGGTGGGGACCCTTTGAGAGCCGTGTGCAACGAAATTTCATTTTAATATATGCCGATTAGTGTACATTGAAAGTGACAGTAAAGTCAAAGCAATGGAAACTGCAGTTTAATGTTTCCAAATGCAAAATAATGCACTTGGGGAAAAGGAATCCTCAATCTGAGTATTGCATTGGCAGTTCTGTGTTAGCAAAAACTTCAGAAGAGAAGGATTTAGGGGTAGTGATTTCTGACAGTCTCAAAATGGGTGAGCAGTGTGGTCGGGCAGTAGGAAAAGCAAGTAGGATGCTTGGCTGCATAGCTAGAAGTATAACAAGCAGGAAGAGGGAGATTGTGATCCCCTTATATAGAGCACTGGTGAGACCACATTTGCAATACTGTGTTCAGTTCTGGAGACCTCACCTACAAAAAGATATTGACAAAATTGAACGGGTCCAAAGACAGGCTACAAGAATTGTGGAAGGTCTTAAGCATAAAACGTATCAGGAAAGATTTAATGAACTCAATCTGTATAGTCTGGAGAACAGAAGGAAAAGGGGGGACATGATCGAAACATTTAAATATGTTAAAGGGTTAAATAAGGTTCAGGAGGGAAGTGTTGTTAATAGGAAAGTGAACACAAGAACAAGGGGACACAATCTGAAGTTAGTTGGGGGAAAGATCAAAAGCAACGTGAGAAAATATTATTTCACTGAAAGAGTAGTAGATCCTTGGAACAAACTTCCAGCAGACGTGGTTGGTCAATCCACAGTAACTGAATTTAAACACGCCTGGGATAAACATATATCCGTTGTAAGATAAAATACAGGAAATAGTATAAGGGCAGACTAGATGGACCATGAGGTCTTTTTCTGCCGTCAGTCTTCTATGTTTCTATGTTATTCTAAGGCTAAGTCTATAAAGGAATAAATTCACAAACTTGACAAAATGATTCTTGACAAATTTATCTTTTCTTTTATGTACGTGAGAGCAGATGCACCAAGACAAATTCCTTGTGTGTCCAATTACACATGGCCAATAAAATTCTATTCTATTCTATTCTATTCTAATTTTTATTCTATTCTATAGTGCTTTTGCTCAAATATTTTGTAGTCTTAGCAGCAGAATATGGCAGACCCCATCAAAATTTCCCCTCAGTTTCAATCCATTTTCATTGGGGAACTCCCATGACGTGTAATGTAACTCTGCCTTATTGTCTTTTCTTCCAGATGATTTTTTTTTTAAAAACCCCAACCCACAAGGGTTTATGTTATATAAGCTGGCTTCAAAAGGTTGTTTCATGTGGCTTATCACTCAATACCCAGAGGTTTTATGAAGAAATAAAAGCTATCCTGGAACAACCAAAATAGAAACATTCTGCAATAGTCCTCTTCCACAATTCCTCCCAAAGCAGAAATATTTCATTTAAAAAATTGGGGAAGGGTGAAAAAACCTGCTGAAATGTTCTTTATCTAACTGCAGTAAATATTGTTCTTTTTGCAGGATTCAATCTGAGTCAGTCACCATCACCAGAGTTTTAATTTTCCACTGCCATTTGATCCTTTTACTGTGGTGTTTGATAGTGCCACAGTGTCATCTTGAGAGAGTGGTTGAGAGTTTGCATTATAATATACTGTATATAGTACATATGGAATATATACTAATATATATAGTACAGTGATGGCGAACCTTTCTTTCCTTGGGTGCCCAAAGAGCATGCTCGTACGCTATCATGCATGCACAAGTGCCCACAGCCATAATTCAATACCTGGGGAGGGCGAAAACAGTTTCCCTCACCCTCCCATAGGCCCCCTGGAGGCCAGAAATGGCCTGTTTCCAAACTTCTTGTGGGCCCAGTAGGTTCATGTTTGCCCTCCCCAGACTCCAAAGGCTTCCCTGGAGCCGGGGGAGAGTAAAAATGCCTTCCTCCATCTCCCCAGAGGCTCCCTGGAAGCAAAAAAACACCCTCCCAGAGCCTCTGTGTGAGCCAAAAATCAAATGGCTGGCACACACATGCATGTTGGAGCTGAGCTAGGGCAACAGCTCACATGCCAGCAGATATGGCTCCGCGTGCCACCTGTGGCACCAGTGCCATAGGTTTGCCATCACTGATATAGTATATATAAATGTGCATATATGTTACTTTGTAACACATAAACCTAAACGGTGTTCTAGAATGGTTGGATTTTCTGACAATCTCCTTCCTATTCAAGTCCACCTGTGCCTACTTTTTCTGAGCCTGGTTTAGATTCACCAGTTTTTGCCACATATCACAAGAATATAGAAATGCTCTTAATTAAATCTGGGGTCAGACTACCTTCAACTTATACTATGGTTCCCACATCTCAAAACAGAATAATCTAATAATGAAAAAAAGTAAACAAAAAAGCTAACACAAAATGATTAGAGGAGCTTTTCTAGGTAGAATAGAGGTCTTCAAACTTGGTAACTTTACGACTTGTGGACTTCAACTCCCAGAATTCTCCAGCCAACTCCAATTCTGGCAGTTGAAGTCCACAAGTCTTAAAGTGGCCAAGTTTGGAAACCCTTGAGGTAGAAAGAACCATAACTGAATACTTCTATTTGAGTAAAGTAGAGGATATTAAAGAGGCACGTGGAAAATATGGTAGAGGATATCTTGCAAAATTGTAAGTTAGAATTTCTATAGTCAGTACATAAACTATGGCATTTTCATCTATCAGATACAATATTAGATGATTTTAATAAGGGGTAGATAAATAGACAGAAGACTGGGCTACTGCTACTGGGAGTCACATACTATCTCCTGAACACACTCAACATATACTGAATAGCAGCTGCTAGGAAGGGCAATGGAAGTGGACACATTTATTTATGTATGTATTTATTATTTATTTATTCATTCATTCATTCTATTTGTTTGTTTGTTTGTTTTTTTGTTTGTTTGTTTATTTGATTGTTTTTTTAATGCTGCCTTTCTCCTTAGACTCAGGATGGCTTACAACATGTTAGCAACTTTTTAAAAAACAGAACCAGCATATTGCTTCCACAATCTGGGTCCTCATTTTACCCACCTAAGAAGGATGGAAGGCTGAATCAACCTTGAGCCAGTGATGAGATTTGAACCGCTGACCTGTAAATCTACAGTCAACATATGCATTTGCTTGGCTACTGGGTGACACAGATTTCCTAATAGTTTAGAACAATTAAGCAGAGGTTCAGCAGGGGTCTTCTTACAATTTAGAATCCGAAAAGCTTGTCATGTTGTTTGGACTTTAACTACTTTTCTTTGACATGTATAAATCTACATACAAGTAGTCCTTGATTTAAGATTCCATTGCTAAAGCAAGGTGGTTGAGTCGTGCCTGATTTTATAACTTTTTTTTTTGCCATGGTTGTTAAGCGAATCATTGCAGTTGTTATGTGAATCTTGTAATTATTAAGTACATCCAGCTTGCGTCAATGACTGACTGCTGGAAATTGGCTGGTAATGTTGCATATACATGCTGGTTGCCAAGTGCCTGAATTTTAATCAGGCATTTTGATAGGGAATGCTGTGACAATTGTAAGTTAGGACCGTAACAAGTCACAGTGCTGTTGTCATTTTGGTCTCTAAATAAATTGTTGTAGGTCAAGGATTACCTGGAACAGTGAATCTGGCCCTCTATTTTTAGATAATCCATTTATCCATTATAACCATCTTTATCAAATATACAAAATCTAGGATTAAGGGAATTTTCAGGACCTAACAGTTCATTTAGTGATCATTTGAAGTTACAACAGCACTGAAAACAGCGACTTATTACCATTTTTCACAATTAGGACCATTGCAGTATCCCAAAGGTCATGTGAGTCACATTCACATGCTTGACAACTGACTCACATTTATCATGGTCGCAGTGTTCCGGACAGGAGCCATTTTGCAACCTTATGACAAGCAAAGTCAATGGAGAACCCAGATTCACACAACAACCAGTTACTAATTTAACAACTGCAGTGATTCCCTTAACAAATGTGGCAAGAAAAGTCATAAAAGGGACAAATTCGCTTAATAAACATTTCACTTAATGACATAAATTTTTGGGCTCAATTGTGGTTGTAACTTGAGAACTACCTGCTCACACATATTCAGATACAAGTAAGCATGAAAACAGAAATACACATTGAAGAAGACTGAGGTAGTCGGTTCTTTTAAATTCTTTATTTGGCTCAGCAGGAGAAAGCTCTTTTTGGAAAGTGACTTCAGCTCAGAACGCGACTGACTGTAACAGTGTCAGAGCGCTCCTTTCACTTTCCCGCCTAAACTCAACTGTCATTGTTTCAACCAATCAGAACGCTCAACAGGGCCACCATCAGGAATTTTGGGGCCCCATACAGCCTAAGTGTCTGCCCCCCCCCCGCCATTTTAAAACTATTTTAAGTCGCCAAGCCACTCCATCCCCCGGGGATCATTTCCCGCTTCACGCCAAGCGAGGCGGTCCCATAGGCCAGTGTTTCCCAACCTTGGCAACTTGAAGATATCTGGACTTTAACTCCCAGAATTCCCCAGCCAGCGAATGCTGGCTGGGGAATTCTGGGAGTTGAAGTCCAGATATCTTCAAGTTGTCAAGGTTGGGAAGCACTGCCATAGGCTATTTCAGAAACTGGATTAAGCCGATTGTGTGGACTCGTCCAGGAGAAAGAAAGAAGCGGGAGTGACAAGGGAAAGAAAGATCCTCCTGGCATCGGTCAGGCGGAGCGAGGCTTATTTACGGCTCCCTGGCACTTCTCCCTTCTTGTTGACAAAACCATGTACTTTTTAGCGAGGGGAGAGGGGAGGGGGATCCAACACCCGGCAGCCACCGGCGAGGAGCTGGAAAGGACGAGGGGAGAGAAAAAGCAGGGTACCAGCAGTCAGGCGGGTGTCTTGAGGGGGCACTCCCATCTGGAAGGAAGGGAAGAAAGGCGAGGGCGAGCTAGGAAGGAAGGAAGGAAGGAAGGAAGGAAGGAAGGGTAAAAGGGGCGAGCAAGAGAGGAATGGGTGAATGAATGGATGGAGGGTGGGAAGGAAGGAAGGAAAGAGGGAAGGGACAGAAACAGAGGAAGGGTGCAAAGGAAGCAAGGAAAGGTGAAAGGGGAGAGTAAGAGAGGAAGGAGGGAAAGAAGGGAGTGAGGGAGGAAAGAAGGGAGGAAGGAGAAGGAAAGCAAGAAATGGAGGGAGGGAAGGAAGGAAAGAAAGAAAGGGGGAAGGGACAGGAACAGAGGAAGGAAGCAAGGAAACTTATGAAAGGGGAGAGTAAGAGAGGAAGGACTGAAGGAAGGGAGGGAGGGAAGAAGGTAGGAAGGAGAAAGAAAAGAAGAAATAGAGGAAGGAAAGGTAAAAGAGAGAAAGAAAAAGAGCAAGAAAGAAAGCAAGAAAGAGAATGGAAGAGAAATAAAAAGAGAGAGGGGGAAAGAAAGAAATGGAAGGAGGGAAGGAAGGAAGGAAGGAAGGAGAGAAATCAAGAGAAAGAAAGAAAGCAAGAGAAAGAAAGAAAGCAAGAGAAAGAAAAAAAGAATGAAAGAGCAAGAGAGAAAGAGAGAAAGAGGAGAAATGAAAGAAATGGAAGGAGGGAAGGAAGGAGAGAAAGCAAGAGAAAGAAAGAAAGCAAGAGAAAGAAAAAAAGAATGAAAGAGCAAGAGAGAAAGAGAGAAAGAAAGAAAAAGCAACAAAAGAAAGAAAGAAAGAAGGAAAGAAAGAAGGAAGGAAAGAAAGAAAGAGAAAAGAAAGAAAGAGAATGAATGAATGAGAAATAAAAATAGAGAAGGGGAATGAAAGAAATGGAAGGAGGGAAGGAAGGAGAGGCTCAATGAGCGGATGCATGAAAAGAGGGACCTTGCCTCCCCCTCGTGCCTCGCCCTTCCCACCTGGCCGACCGCGCGCACTTACCTGCTCCCAGCGCCAGCAGCAGGAAGGCGATTGGCTCCGGGCGGCGGGCGGTGTTCACGGCCCCTCCCCGAATCCCCGGCCCAGCACCTCCGGAGGCCGAAAGGCGCTGCTCTCTTGCCTTCGCAATCTTTGGGGGACACACAAGGCCGGCGGAGAAGCCGGCCAGGCTCAGTCCTCTCCCGGCTTCCCCAGCAGTGTGGCTTGGCTTCTGGATGGCCAAGTCACCCCCGCGCTTTCTTCCGCGGCTGCGATCGGGGCTCCCTGCCTGTCTGCCGGCCTCCCTGCCTTCTTTCCTCGTGGGGGTGGGAAGAAGGTGCGGGCCGCGGTCAGAAAAGCTCCGCAGAGGCGTTGGCGGGCGCCGCCCCCCCATTTTCCAATTTGCCCAGGCCTGTGACGCCACTCCCAGTAGTACCGCCCTATCGGCGGCCCTGACGCTCAATCCACATTCAACTTATTTACATTGCTTCAATGCATATTTAACACACATATATACAAGCCTGCAGATATAGGAGAGTTTAACTACAAACGTTATGGAAGTACATTCTGTGAAAGAACAACAACAAAAAAATAATAAAGGAAATCTTTGTACCTGCAAAGAGAGGCCCAGAAGATACAATAAACTCTTGAAGCATTAAGAAAAACTAACTTACCACTGAATCAAGAAACTTAATACAGCATTCCAGCTCCAGGCGAGTCTCACAGAACTGTCGAAAGAGAAATCTTCCTATTGGTTGCTTGTCACATAAACTGTAATAATCTCTCTCTGGAAGAAATAAGAAGAGAAGGAAGGAAAGTGAAACACTGGAGTGCTTTTTTACACTTTTCAGTTTCGGAAAGCTGGATGTATGATTTTATTTTTTTTAACCTAAAAAAAAAATCAAACCAGTTATGAATGCTGTAAATGTATAAACTCATAAAGGTATGATGCAGGAGTCAGTCAGTTTTTCCAGAGATCATGCCCAGGTTGCAGAGAAACTAGTATGGGATTTAATTAAACACATTCCAAGAATTTTGATTTTACTTTATTTTTTGCCATTAAAGGATATGGAAAAATGCATTGTTTCCGGCTCTTACAATTGCAAAGACAGGCTTAAAAGTGTGCAGATAAAAACTGTTGAAATCTGAGAAACAAGACAGGAAAGCTATCTCAGAAGAGTTTCCAGTGGTCAGAAAACTTCAGAGTCCTTTAGAACTACTTGCAACAGTGCAGTGCCTTATGCCTTCTAAATGCTTTCCCACCATCTGCAAATGTGTGTAGTATAGTTAGTCCTTGATTTAAAACAGTTCATTTCATGACCTTTCAAAGTTACAACGGCACTGAATAATGTGATTTATGACCATTTTTCACAGTTACAAACTTTGCAACATTCCCACGATCATATGATCAAAATTCATATGCTTGACAACTGGCTCATATTTATAATGGTGGTCTGGGTCCTGGGGTCATGTGATCATTGTTTGCGAGCTTCTGACAAGGAAAGTCAAAGGGGAAACCAGATGGAGTTACTAACTTAACAGCTTCAGTGATTCACTTAACAACTGTGCCAGGAAATGTCATAAAATGGGGCAAAACGCACTTAACAAATGTCTGATTTAACAACAGAAATTTGGAGCTCAAAATCCGACAGAAAAAACATATAGCCCCTCCCAGGTACAAGCTGGAGGAATCAGATCCTGTGGCGTAGATGTTTATGCTCTGCCTTACAAGGCAGAAGCTACAGGATCAAATCCCAGTAAGGGTATGGCTAGTTGATGAGGCCAGAACAAGGCCGAAATAGTGCTATCCTAGTCTCCCTTAATTTTAAAAATTCAGCAAAAACATGTGATATATATATGTATATGTATGCCCCGAGTCTACGGAGAGGAGTGGCATACAAATCTAATAAATTATTATTATTAAATTATTATGTATATTGCTCAAAAAATAAAGGGAACACTCAAATAACACATCCCAGATCTGAATGAATACAATATTTTTAACCACAAATTGATTGTCAATCAGTGTTGCTTCCTAAGTGGACAGTTTGATTTCACAGAAGTTTGATTTACTTGGAGTTATATTCTATTGTTCCCTTTATTTTTTGAGCAGTATATATATATATAACCTAAAACTGATACATGTTTAGTTAGTTTATTCTAAATCTGTGAGCATAGGCTCAGTGTACTGATCTTGGCACTTGAAAATCACTGTTTAATATTCAGCTTCCATACTGAAAGTGCCCTGGCCTTTAAAGTGCCAGTTTTAAATATTTAGTGGACTGAGACTGGAGTATAGAAAGTGCAGCAACAATGGTCTACACTACAGCAATGTTTTTCAACCTGTGGTCTGCGGACTCCTGGGGACCATGTTGTTGTGCCAAAGGGTCTGCAAAGATTTGAAGAAATGATTTAAAACTTGATTTAAGTCTTGTGGGACTTGCGACCATGGTCCACTGGCCAGAAATGATATTTAAAGGTGGTGAACAAAGGGTTGAAAATCACTGGTCTACGGGATTTAGAACACAGTTCCAGATTTCTTGGGAAATCTGGATGCAGGAGGGGAAAAAATACCAGTTTATTATCAAAACACCACTGAAAGACTTGTACAACTTGACATCTTCTGCTGCAGTATCTGGAGTGCGATAACAGAATACTCCAGTTGGCATAGTTCTATTTTGATAGCAAGAGTCCTTCACTACTACTAGACCTGGCTAACCTTTTTCTCATTGTATGCTGAAAGCATGCTAGCACCCATAATGCAATGTGCCCATGACCCTCCCTGCCTTGTTTCCGGGCCTAGCAGGTCTCCCTGCAGCCTCCCGGGGCCACAAATGGGCCATGTGGGGAAGGTGCACCCACACGCCCCGTTTTGAGCCTCTGCAGCCTCCTTGGACCAAAAATGGACCGCATGGTGGGGGTGCTGCACCCCCCGTTTTAGGCCTCCCTGCAGCCTCCTGGGACCACACACCCCATGTTCTCCCACTCCCCATGCATGCACGCATGACCCCAACTCCCCACCTGTGCACACATCTTTCACATCCACCCTGACCCATAATCAGCTGGCCAGCAGGAGGTACGCACACATGCGCAGTGGACCTGAGTTGGACAACAGCTCATGTGCCTGCAGAATGGTCTCTGTGTGCCACTTGTGGTACGCGTGCCATAGGTACGTTATCACGGTACTAAAATAACATGGTTATTTTTAAAAAGTGTCCTGAATTTCTTAATATTCAATGGGGATTCTGGTAACCCACCTTTGTCGTCAGGCATGGGGAAATTGAGATATTTCCCCCGGGCCTATACAATTTATGTATGGTATGTTTGTATGTATGTCTGCTTAATAATGGGTTTTTAAAAATATTTTAAATAGTAAATTATTAGATTTGTTATGAACTGTTTTATTGTGTTGTGAGCCGCCCCAAGTCTACGGAGAGAGGCGGCATACAAATCTAATAAATAATAATAATATTAACTGTAATAACAGCAAGCCTGAAAAAAAGCATAATCTTGGATAAATGCAAAGATGGACGTTCTAGATCAGTGTTTTTCAACCAGTGTGCCGCGAGACATGGTCAGGTGTGCCGCGAAGCTCAGAGAGAAAGAAAGCCAGAGAAAGAAAGAAAAAGAGAGAGAAAGAAAGCAAGAGAGAAAGCAAGAGAGAGAAAGAAAGGGAGGGAAGGTGGGAGAGAAAGACAGAGGAAAGAAGGAAGAGAGAAAGAGGGATGGAGAGAGAAAAAAAGAGGGAGAGAAAGGGGGAGAAATAGAGCGAAAGGGAGGGAGAGATTTTTTTTGTCCAAACCTTTTTTAGCCGCCCCCCCAAATGTGCCCCATGGTTTTGTAAATTTAAAAAATGTGCCGCGGCTCAAAAAAGGTTGAAAATCACTGTTCTAGATCATCAAATCCTTGGAAACATCAATTTATCAAAACAGAATGAACTTGGTGGCAATATTTTTTCCCCAGTTCCATAATTCCTGCTGTCTTTTAAGAAGCACAAAGTGATTTCTAAGTCGTCGTGCTTAAAAGGAAGGTAAAATGATGTAAATACAATGGTCTATAGTTCTGGGATCATGTATATCAGCCCCATGACTAATTTTCTGGAAAATACATGTTTATGAAGTAAGCATGCAGAGAATTGTTCCAAAGGCACTTCACATTTTAAATGTGAATGAGAGATAATTCTGGTGCTAAGAAATATATTTTTATCCCTCATCTTTTTGAAGGATTATTTGAAAAATTGAAAAGGACTTCACATATAAGATACTTGAGACAGGAGATGAGTTTTGAATTTGATGCATTAGCAAGTTTCAAGATTAATCTTGAAAATACTTCGGTATTACTGTAACAAATAAGAATAGCACGTTATTTCAAAATAATTACAGTATGTGAAGACATAGAATAATTTTTTTTTAAAGATATTCAAAATGGGACAAATTACAATTGCCTTGTTGGTAGAATTTCTCTGATTAAAGTCAATGTTTTAACTAGATCATTATTTTTCTTCTAGAAAATACTTATTTTGAAAATTGATGTATCATTTAAACAATGTAAGAAGATATATATAAACTGTTAACTTACCATGATGTATTAGAATTTTCTTAAAGGATTGTAAAATCAAATAAAAAGAAGTTTTCATGTCAATGGTTTTTTGAAAAATTTAAAGTGGATTTTTATTGTAAACCACCCAAAGTCACTTAGGTGAGTCGGGCAATGTGGAAATTTGATATGTGGAAATAAAGACTTTATGGAACAAAGTAACACTTAATAGAAACAGAAGTATGTGCTAAGGAGCTTGTTATTGTTAAAAGGTACAAATTTCTGTTGAGATATGAGACCGAAGAAGAAATGGTAAAGGTCTGTATGATAAAATGACAATTTCAATTTATGCCGTATCATGACTAAGAGGCTTTGAGGTATCAATTGGCCATTAACTGGCTGTATCCATTTGTTCAAAATTCACCCAGTCATGTTCACTAGCAAATTTACAGCTCTTTTTATGGTGATGAGTTAAACATTCAAATGTAGCTGCCTCCATTTAAATACAATAAGGACATGCACTAATCCACCTAGCTTTTAAAAGGACGAAAGCTGTTTCCCTTCAAGTAATAGTTTGATAGTTCTTTAAAAAGGACTTATCCACTGTTTGATTTGAATAAATAAACTTTGCATCTGTTGCCATTAAATGTTAGACTAAGATGTATGGCTAGAACCCCAACCATTGCAAAGTCACTAAGAGAGGATAGCAAGAGTTAATTTTTCATACTGATAAAGTTTAAGTACAAAGGATCATCTTGGTATTCACTTCTCAAAGAAATTTAAACTCGGTGCTCATTACTTCTTGCAGAACACCCACCATATAAACATGGCCAGAATCCAAAAAGCTACTTTAGCAAACTTAAGGCACACCTGGCAAGATTTTGACTTTTGATTTTCTTTGAAATACACATCTTTATGTTATAATGCAAAATGGTTTTGAAAGATGTCTCAGCGCCAACATGGAGTGAAGGATTACAGTTGATGTTAATTTCTCTTTATTTGCAAGGAGAATAATCCAGTTTTAGTATCTGGTTTCAATCTAATAAACAAATGCCATTTTTCCTTACCCACCAAGCCAATGCAGCTAGTGAAGTAATTCTTGCTGTGCAATCCTTTGGGTTACAGTTATTGTGAGAACTTATTAATAATATATTTTCATTAACGAAAAAACTACCAAAAAAGAGACAAATAATTTTCCCACAATTGGTAAATTATGTGACATAAAGTCAATCCTGACTCTTAATAATCATATAGAAATATTTCTCCATGACAATCTGTCACAAACCTGGTCTTTTAATTCCTCTAGCTGTTCAATTATAGCCACTCTAACCCAGGGGTCTCCAACCTTGGCAACTTTGAGACTTTTGGACTTCAACTCCCAGATTTCCTCAGTCTCCCAAGTCCAAAAAGGCAAGAATGAGCAAATCAAAAGTGAAAACAATGCTCATTGTCTTTTTTGAAAGTAAAGTGGTCCATAAGGAGTTTGTTCCTCAAGGACAGACAGTTAATGCTGTCTGTGCTGGAAAGACTCCAAAAAAGGGTCATCAGGATGAGAAAAGACATCTCCACTACCTGGCAACTCCATCATGACAATGCGCCTTGCCACAATGCGCTATGAGTCCACGAGTTCCTGGCCAAACACCAGGTGCCAATGCTGCCCCGCCCCCTTATAGTCCTGACGTTGCCCCAGCAGACTTCTTTTTGTTCTCTCGGATTAAGGCAGCCCTGAAAGGAACCCATTTTTCATCCATAGAAGAGATCCAATCAGCCGTGACAAAGACCTTGCAAATGGTCCCCAAAGACACCTTCCAGGGCATGTACCAGTCGTGGCAGTCACTGGAAAAAATGTGTAGAGGCCAAGGACAGTACTTTCAAGAATTTTAAGTGTTTGTGCAAATCTGTTCAATAAATTACTTAAAAAATAATAATTACAGGGGAACCTTTGCCCAGGTTTGCCTGGTGTACCAGCTGCGACCCTATTTAGACCTGGAGGCTCTATGCACATCTCCTGTCTTGATTATTGCATTATCATCTCCTGTCTTGATTATTGCAATGCGCTATACATGGGGCTACCGTCAAAAAGTGTTCGATGACTCCAAATAGTCCAGAATGCAGCCGCGTGAGTTGTCATGGGTGAACCTTGGTACACCCATATCACACCCATACTCCACGAGCTGCACTGGCTTCCTATTAGACTCCAGGCTCAATTCAAAGTGTTGGTTATCACTTATAAAACCCTATATGGCTCAGGGCCAGATTATTTACGGGACCATCTTCAGCCACATACCTCCCAGAGACCAAGAGGCACATAGAGTTGGCCTCCTCCAGGTCCTGTCAGCTAAACAATGCAGGTTGGTGGGATCGCGGGGGTGGGCCTTCTCTGTTGCTGTCTTGACCTTATGGAATCAACTCCCCCCTAAGGTCCGTAGGGCCCCCTCCCTGCTAGCTTTTTGTAAGGCCACAAAGACCTGGCTTTGTCAGCAGGCCTGGGGGCCCTAAATCAAACACTAGCTTGTCCATGTATATGAATTGGTATGAATGACTAGTATGTTTGTTGTTGAACTGTTTTTAAAGTTTTAATTGAAATTTTAGAAATTGCTTGGTTTTTTTCCTTGACTTCTTTTTATTGTTTATTGTTATTGTAATGTTATATTGTTGTGAGCCGCCCTGAGTCCTTCGTGATTGGGTGGCATAAAAGTCAAATAAAATAAATAAAATAAATAAATAGTGATGCACGCGGTTTTCCCTGTGTACTTTATATAAACAAAAGTTGGATTTTGAAGAAAATCGAAAGGTTGAAAAAGTATTGATGCATTTGAATTTTGGATGGGCAAAGAATACTGTGGATTACTTAAAATAGCGCCGGTCGACTTACCGGCTGGCAGCCTTTGCCGGAGGGACCTGGCAGACACCGGACTCCCTCATGGCGGCCGCCATCTTGTTTTCGGCTGAAATCTCGCGAGATGAGATTTCGGCTGAAAATCAGGCCTACGAGGCCTGACGTTGCTGCCGGTCAGGGGCGGGGCTTGCAGGCCCTATTTAAGGGCCTGCAGGCCCTGGGCCAAGCCTTTTCGCTGGGACCGGCAGCTGGAGCAGACACTCATTCGTGTTTTGCTCCTGGCAGCCATTTTGTGGTGGCCTCGTGTTGCGGCCGCCATTTTGAATCCGGCGAAGAGGCTTTTCTTCAAGGCCCAGCAGTGCCTGAGGACTTCAGAGCAGCTTGGATCGGCGGCGCTGGTGTCCTGGTCCCCCTCGGGCCCGAGGGGGAGTGGTGATTCGCTCCCGGCTGGGAGGGGGGTCTGGCTGGGCCTTGCCCAGGGTTCAGGGGGTTCTTGGCCTTGGGGTCCACAGGGGTTCCTGGGGTAAGGGGCCCTGTTGCTGCTCCAGGGGGGGTTCTATTGTTTTAATCCCCCAGGGTGATTTTTCCTGGCAAGGTTTGGGCCTTGCTACAGGGGTTTTTTGGGGAAAAAAGGGGTTTTTCCTCACTGCTATTTTTTACAAAGGTGGCATGGCCCCAAAGAAGAGGCAAGCCAGGGCCCCTGTGGTCCAGCCTGCGGCTACGCGCCCTAGGAGGGCCCTTAGGCCTTCTGCCCGGGCTCGGGCAAGTATGGAGGGGGCCCCTGGGGTGGTACCTGCGGAGGGGGCGGTGGGTCCTTTACCTACAGCCCCTCACTCTGATGTTTCTCCTGCCCTTTCTTGGGCTAGGGTGTTGGAGAGGCTCGATGAGCTCGAGCACTGGCGGAGTGGCTCGGGCCCTTGGGGGGCCCTCGAGCAGGTACCAGCGGCGTTGGGAGGAGCTCCATCGGCAGCCCAGGCTGGGCAGAGGGCCCATACCGGGCAGAGGGCCCATACCGGGCAGGCGGCCCAGTCCGGGCACTTGATGGCTTTTCCGGGCCCCGCGGTGGTGGGGCCCCCTTGGATGTCTTCAACCCTGTACGGGGCAGGTGAGGTTGCACCACACAATACACCTTCTTCATTTCTCCCCCTGGCTGGTGCGGGTTTTCCCCCGACGGGGCTGGGGAACGGGGTTAGCTTTGGGGGCCCCCAGGCAGGCGCATGCGGGCAGGTCTGGTCACCGCCGGTCCCATTGGTGGGGGCGCCGGCGCCTGGCATGGCGCCGCCGCTCGGGCCGGTGGTGGCTGGGGTGCCCGGGGTGCCCGGGGTGGGGGGTTGGACCCCTACAGCTCCTGCTGTTATGCCCCCGCTTCCATTGATGGCCTATCCCCAAGGGTTGGGGGTGCTAGGGCCGGGGGCCACCACGGTGTGGGACCCGTTCGCCAGTATTAAGGCAGGGGCCATTCTGTGTGGTCTGCCGGCCACCCCGTTAGGGTACCACCTCCACCCGTCCGTGAAGGAGGCCATTTGGAGGGGGGAGTACGTGGACCTTTTTTCATTGCTCAATCGGGAGGTCCCTAAACAAGTGAAAGACGTAGTTCCTGGGGAAAAGCCCAAGAAAACAAAAGTCACCAAGTGTTTCAGCTCCTGGCTGTACGCTTTTCTGACATATGCGTCAGTGGTGATTCAGAGGCAGCCAGCCATGCCCTCGGCGATGCTTAAGTATATTGATTTGATCGCCAGGGCTAATTTTGAATACAAAGGCACCATATGGCGCCATTATGATAAAGGGTTTAGGATGAGGATGGCTGTGGAGCCCAACCTGCCATGGGATATGGTGGTACCGGACCTGTGGTTCAGGGCCACGCATATGTCTGGCAAGGAGGGGTGTGAGCAGACCGACAGCGGTCATTTTATGGAGGAGGAGCCTGCGGTGGCCACGCCGGCCAAGGTGACTCCTGGGGCAGCTGGTAAGGGGGCCTCACCCGCCTGTCATGAATTTGCTGCGAAAGGGGCGTGTTTTCGTCCCTTTTGCAAATATAAGCATGCCTGCGGGAATTGTGGGGGCCCCCATGCATCTTCTGTCTGCCCCCGCCCCAAGAAGGGGGCGGAAAAGAAGGGTGGGGATCCAGGAAAGCCTCCTGCATCAGCTGGGGGTAAAGGGGCCCAGCCCAATTAAGGTCACTGTGCTTGAGGGTTGGTTGGTTGACTACCACCCTCGCTCGAGAGCGGCTGCTCTCTTGCTAGGTTTTTCCAAGGGATTTAGGATCCCTTATGTGGGGGTCAGGAAGGCTTTCATGTCCGATAACCTTAGATCGGTTGTCGGACATGAGGACATTGTTAGGGCCAAGATTGGGAAGGAGGTGGCCGAAGGCAGGGTCCTTGGGCCTTTCCCGGAGCCGCCCTTTCTGAATCTTAGGGTGTCCCCTCTGGGGGTGGTCCCCAAAAAGGCGAGTGGTGAATTTAGGTTGATTCACCACTTGTCTTTTCCTAAGGGGGAGTCAGTGAATGATTTCATTCCTGACGAACTGTGTTCGGTGCGGTACGCATCCTTTGATGCGGCCGTGACCATGGTTAGGAAGTGTGGGGTTGGAGCCCTTATGGGTAATAGTCCTCAGCTGAAAAATCAGTCAAATTTGGTGGATCCAGGAGAGATAATCCTCAGGGCAGAAATGATATGCCTCAAATCATCATATTCAGAACACTTTATATGAAGTCAAGGCTTTATTGAAAAGTCTGTAATGTTGGGAAAAGTGGAATGAAAGAGGACAACAAGACCACGAAAGCTGATTAAGGGCCCTTGTAAAAAACTGGGACTGTTGTGAAGGGCCACTGCCATTGGCTCAGCTCCCACAACCACCTCCACCAACATCATTCTGTCCACCACTGTCCAACTTCTTGTTGCTACTACTCCCATCTTGGGCCAGACAGGGACAGCTGATGTGGCCCACAGGCTGCAAAATGATCTAAAAGTTTGTTTGTTTATTCATTTATTCATTCATTCATTCATTCATTCATTCATTCATTCATTCATTCATTCATTCGATTTTTTATGCCGCTCTTCTCCTTAGACTTAGGGCGGCTTACAACAGGTTAGCAATAGCACTTTTTAACAGAGCCAGCATATTGCCCCCACAATCCTTGTCCTCATTTTACCCCCTTCGGAAAGATTGAAGGCTGAGTCAACCTTGAGCCAGTGATGAGATTTGTCACTAACTTTGTCACTGTCAATTATATCAGTCAATTACCTAATGAAAATACCACTATGTGTTCCCAATCTCCCAAACAAACTTGGAAAATAACTTTGCCTACATATTCAGTGTAGCAGTTAGTTGATTTTGGTACTAGTTTAAATCCCAGAAAAATGGCTTTTACAATTTAATATTTTTTATTAAATACAGTAAGAAATGTGATTCCAGTAGCAAAGGAGAAAAAGGCCTTCAGCACTTTTCCTTCAACTTGGTAAATGGCCAATCACGAGAAAAACCACTGAATATTTTATGGCATTTTTGAGGAGCAACAAGACTGACCTCTTCTTTAATGGTAGCTGGAAATAACCCATATCCAGCACCAGTAAAGTGAAGGGAAAGGAGAGAAGGACCAGCAGCAATTTGGAGAAGAATGGATGCAGAAATATTTCTGGAAGTGAGGAGAGTTACATGTTTTTCTAATCCAAAGAGGAAAGTGGAAGCAACACAAGGGAAAGTGTGAATTGGAAAAGCTCAATCCTGATAGTAAAACAGAGCAAACTGGAACTAATACCCAAAAGTCTGCAGGTGTCTGAATGGCTACAAAAAGGCTGCATAGGACCTCTAGGGTGTGGAAGCCACAGAATTGGGCATTAGAAAAAGAACCCTATGAAATAAAGATCTTGACTGCACAACATGGGAAAGGAATCTGTAGAGTCCATTTTTCATTACTATGCAAATTTATGCTATAGGTATGTAGGACAATTCATTACCTTTTGGACGGAAGTGTATATGTACATAAAAATATGTAGGCATGGTGAAGACAGAGGCATGGTTTTCACAACAAAAGTAGTCTATTGTTTTACATAGACTTCTATAAAGCCTGGATAGTAATTATGCCATTGTGGGACATACCACCACTACTGTACTGGTGCAGAAAGCAAATTACAAAGGACATTTCTATGAACATTTGCATTTAAATACATTTCATCAATGTTCAATTTTCTGTCATAATCCTTAAGTCCATTACCTATTTGTAGTGTTAATCATTTGCCAGAGATTGTATATTAAACGGCAAAGCCTTCCAGTTAGTTCCACAGAAAAAGAAAGGGCTTTTATTTCATTCATTCACTTGCATAATTCAAAACAGTCTAGCTTGGTTTTATAATACACGATTTTAGAATGGAAATTCTGACAAAAAAAGTCCCTGGAGTGAATGCTTCTTTGATGCATATGACTCTGGTCTAATTAATTAAAATATAGATGCAATCAAGATCTGACAACAACATTCTTTTCAATTGCTACGGTATTTAAGTCACACCAGTTTAATTTCTGTTGCTTATCAATTATATCTCTTAGAAGCGAGTGAAACTCATTTCCCATCTTTACATATAAAACGTCATTATTTTGTTTTAAACAAACTTTGTTTTGCATATCCAACTTTTTTTTCTTTTTCTTATCTTCCCCTTCCTTCAGAATTTTACTCAGGATTCAACCATTCTAAGAAAATATTGCAAATAATGTTTTGATGACTTACAGTGAAATATGCTCCGGAGCTCTGTTATCAGCTGCAGAGGCCTTCAGGAAAGCCTTGTTGGCTGAAAAAGTTCCTGAAGGCCTCTTGATAGCAAAAAAGAAGCCATGGGTGACACCCGCAAGTGAGAAATCAGTGGACGCCACCCCCCACCCTCCAAAAAATAAAACTTGGTGCCTTTTTGGTGACAAAAAAATCTTATTTTCAGGGAAATACAGTAGCTAAGCAATATCAGATTTAAATCAATAATTAAATTGAAACAAAATTGAAAATTAACACACAACTCGGACCAGAAGGATTAATGAATAAATCACTAAAAACAACTGGGCTGTTGATCCTATAGAGGAGGAAGAGGGAGATTGTGATCCCGCTGTATAGATCACTAGTTGTTCTGATCTCCGGCTAAGGCCACTGTTAATTGGAATAAAGCCTTGCTAAATGCAGAGATTTGTAAAAACTAACCATCATCTTTATTTTTCTTCCTTCTATTACAAACTGAGTCATCTCGGCACGCAGCGCTCTCTTAACTCAGTGTTTAGTAGTCAAGGCAACATCAAAATCATTAAAACATTCCACAAGTCATTCTAAGATTTATGGCTAGGCAGTGTTAGCCCAGGGTAATAAAAACTGCAATTAAAAGCACATAAAGCAAAGCTTACTTTTGGAGCTGCTGAAAGACACCTCCATATTTCTTAATAGCAGATTGAGAACTCCACCCTTCTCTTCCGCTGACACCCGGACGTGACGAATTAATTACTTAATTAATTAATTAACCCGTTCCTCTCCTTAATATTTCTTCCCTGACACGTGCTCCCTTTGTCTCTGCAAGCGTCTGAAAGAAGGATTTACCCATCGAATATCGGTTTCTCCTTCACTTGAATCTGAACTCATAGAAACGTCCTGTGCTTGATCTCCTTCTTCTTCTGCCTGCAAATCAGGCCCTGCCACTAATTCATTCCGAATCAGAATCTGCAACATCCCCAAAGTGAACAGGAGTACAGTGTTCCCTCGATTTCTGCGGGTTCAAACTTCGCGAAACGGCTATACCACGGTTTTTCAAAAATATTAATTAAAAAATACTTTGTGGTTTCCCCCCCTATACCACGGTTTTTCCCTCCTGATGACATCATATGTCATCACCAAACTTTTGTCCACCTTTAATAAATAATTTTTAAAATAAACTTTAATAAAGAAACATGGTGAGTAATAATCTAAATGGTTGCTAAGGGAATGGGAAATTGCAATTTAGGGGTTTAAAGTATTAAGGGATGGCTTGTGATAGTTTTCATAGCCAAAAATAGTGTATTTACTTCCGCATCTCTACTTCGCGTAAATTCAACTTTCGCGGGCAGTCTCGGAACGTATCCCCCGCGGAAATCGAGGGAACACTGTATACACAACACTAGTGAGACCACATTTGGAATACTGTGTTCAGTTCTGGAGACCTCATCTACAAAAAGATATTGATAAAATTGAACGGGTCTAAGGACGGGTTACAAAAATGGCGGAAGGTCTTAAGCATAAAATTTATCAGGAAAGACTTAATGAACTCAATCTGTATAATCTGGAGGACAGAAACATAGAAGACTGACGGCAGAAAAAGACCTCATGGTCCATCTAGTCTGCCCTTATACTATTTCCTGTATTTTATCTTAGGATGGATATATGTTTATCCCAGGAATGTTTAAATTCAGTTACTGTCGATTTACCAACAACATCTGCTGGAAGTTTGTTCCAAGCATCTACTATTCTTTCAGTAAAATAATATTTTCTCACGTTACTTCTAAGATTCCCCCCAACTAACCTCAGATTGTGCCCCCTTGTTCTTGTGTTCATTTTCCTATTAAAAACACTTCTCTCCTGAACCGCATTTAACCCTTTAACATATCTAAATGTTTCAATCATGTCCCTCCTTTCCCTTCTGTCCTCCAAACTATAGAGATTGAGTTCATTAAGTGTATCCTGATAAGTATTATGCTTAAGACCTTCCGCCATTTTTGAAGCCTGTCTTTGGACCTGTTCAATTTTATCAATATCTTTTTGTAGGTGAGGTCTCCAGAACTGAACACAGTATTCCAAATGTGGTCTCACCAGCGCTCTATACAGCGGGATCACAATCTCCCTCTTCCTGCTTGTTATACCTGTAGCTATGCAGCCAAGCATTCTACTTGCTTTCCCTACCACCTGACTGGACTGTTCACCCATTTTGAGACTGTCAGAAATCACTACCCCTATCCTTCTCTTCTGAAGTTTTTGCTAGCACAGAACTGCCAATACAATACTTTGATTGAGGATTCTTTTGGCCCAAGTGCATTATTTTACATTTGGAAACATTAAACTGCAGTTTCCATTGCTTTGACTATTATCTAGTAAAACGAAATAATTTACCATATTATAGACGCGTCCAGGAATATCAACCCTATTGCAAACTTTAGAGTCATCAGCAAATAGGCAAACCTTCCCTACCAAACCTTCCCCTATGTCACTCACAAAGATATTAAAAAGAATACACCCTTGTGGCACACCCTTGTGGCTCTGCTCTTAGTAGTAGTAGTAGTAGTAGTAGTAGTAATAATAATAATAATAATAATAATAATAACAACAACAACAACAATAACAACATCAATAACAATAATAATTTATTAGATTTGTATGCCGCCCCTCTCCGAGGACTCAGCGCAGCTCACAACAGCAATAGTAATACAGTAGAATACAAATCCAATATAAAACTATATTAAAATACTTGCCATTAACAACAACTCTCTGATATCTATGCTTCAGCCAGCTGCAAATCCATTGAGCTACCCAGGAATTAAGTCCAATCTTCACTAACTTATCTATCAGCTCTTTATGTGGAACCAAATCAAAGGCTTTACTGAAGTCCAGATAGGCAATATCCACGGCACCGCCTTCACCCAACACCTTTGTGATATAGTCAAAGAAATCAATGAGATTAGTCTGACATGATTTGCCCTCAGTAAAGCCATGCTGGTTTGGGTCCAATAAGTTATTGGTTTTTAGGTGCTGATTTATCCTATTTTTGAGTAGAGTCTCCATTATTTTAACTATAACTGATGTCAAGCTAACTGGCCTGTAGTTACTAGCTTCTTCTCTACTGCCCTTCTTATGGATAGGCACAACACTGGCCATTCTCCAATCCTCAGGAACATCTTCTGTTAACAGGGATTGGTTGAACAAATCAGTCAGGGGGGTAGCAATCACATATCTGAGTTATTTAAGAACTCTGGGGTGGATGCCATCTGGACCCATTGCCTTATTTATCTTTAATCGTTCCAGTTCTTCTAAGACATCGGCCTCTAATATAATAGCAAAAAAAGAAAATAGAAAGAAAAAGAAAAAAAGTGGATACATAATTAGAATTGTTCCAACCCTAATTAATTGAAAGTTTCACTGGTATCTGGAAGCTCTTGTTTTTGATTGACTAAATCATGTCCCAGTTTGAAACATGAAAACCAGTTAGGTTTAGTGGTGAAGGCATTAAGCTAGAAAGTGGAGGACCGTGAATTCCCACCTTAGCTATGAAAATCAGCTGGGTCACCTTGGGTCAGTCACTCTCTCTCTGTCTAACTTACCTCACAAGGTTGATGTTGTGGGAAAAATAGGAGGTGAATGTTACATTGAATATATTTACTGCCTGGAGTTATTTGTAGAAATAATAAAGATGGGATACAAAGATATAAAATCTATTATTGTTTGCCATCAGGAAGAAAAAAATATGCAAGTGTGCATGAAATAGTACATTTCTTCCAGTAAATATTGCCATTTAATATGGCTTTTGATTTTGATTAATGCCATTTGTAAAAATTCAGGGGGGTAGGTATGCTAAACAATGCCTGCCCACCATTTTTATGTGTATCTTGGTGAAAGCTAATCTATTTGACTAAGTCATTTCACCTTGGACATCTGCCTTTTAATTCTCTTTGCTTATCTAAAATTCAAGGAAGAAAAAGATTAAGTGTGCTGTAATTGTTGAATCTTCTCAAGACAAACAATGATTCATTGTCCCCTGATTCACGAACTCATTCAAGGATATGAACATTACTAATAATGTAAAATAATGTAAAATAATCTAACTACTCACCCATTATATTGCACAGCTGCTGCCAGCAGCAACCAACTTGATTTTAATAAACAATGTTCTCAACAGCATTGAAAATGTTGTTTATTAAAATTCCCACTTTGATCTTTCTCAAAATTGTCTCTGGTTGAACTGAGCATTTGAGTACATTTAGAGGCCAGTTACGATATAACCTATGAGCCTCCAATATACACACCAATGATCAGCAAGCTAACTCTGCTAATGTACATTAGTTTAGAGGTGGACAAGATAGAATGAAGGGGGGGAGAAGTTCTCTTTCCATCTCAAATACATAGCTGGTTTTGAAACACCTCTTTAAAGAAGTAATTTTAAATATTCTGCTATTGGAGTAAGTGGAAGTAGAAATAATCAGAGGTGTCAAATTGGTGGCCCACGAGCAGGACGTGTCACACACAGGCCATTATCTCAGGGACCGCCTTCTGCTGCACGAATCCCAGCGACAAGTTAGGTCCCACAGAGTGGGCCTTCTCCGGGTCCCGTCAACTAAACAATGTTGTTTGGCGGGGCCCAGGGGAACAGCCTTCTCTGTGGCAGCTCCGGCCCTCTGGAACCAACTCCCCCCCAGAGATTAGAATTGCCCCGACCCGCCTCGCCTTTCGTAAGCTCCTTAAAACCCACCTCTGCCGTCAGGCATGGGGAACTGAGATATTATTTCCCCCTAGGCTTTTACAATTTATGCATGGTATGTTTGTTTGTATGTAAGTTTGCTTTTACAATAAGAGTTTTTTAGTTGGATTTACATGCTGTTTTTTATTACTGTTGTTAGCCGCCCCGAGTCTACAGAGAGAGGAGGCATACAAATCCGATAAATAAAAAAATAAATAAATAATAAATAAATAAATAACACATACAATACATACATACATACATACATACATGCCCACTCCAGCTCGGCAAAGGGGGAAAACATTGTGAAATGTCACGTGACAGCAACATAATGTGGACAGTTTGACACCCGTGAAGTAAAAAATGGTAAAAAAAAAAATTAATTTTGAAGCTATCAATTTCTCTACAGTTCATTGTATATCTCTCCCCCCCCCTCCCCATACACCCACACAAGCAGCGATCATCCATCAGGGAATAAGATTAAAAAATCAGTTTCAGAAAAATTATAATGGGCCACGTTTTTGCATTAATGAGAAACCCCTGAATGAAAATGTCAATATTTAACTTTGACAGTGCTCAGAATTTTCTAAAATAAAGGATCTTAAACAAAGGTTTTATTATACACTATTCCTAATTTCAAAAATATTTTCAGGAATCTTCTATAAACCCAGAAATTTAAAAGCATCAACGCTCTTCCTATTCTGTTTCTTCAAAGTTCAACTTCCCCTTCCATAGAGTGTCACAGGGAGCACCATGACTTGCACAATTCTAATCTTTGTAGGTCAAGACACATTGTGATAATTGTATATCTTCGCCAAGCATTCCCTGCCTCCTGTACCAAGCACAGGGTATTTCTCAACTGCTTATTCCTTTACTCTTAATGGTGGATCCTAAAAGGCAAAAGCAGTCTACCAGTTTGATATGTTCATTATCAAGTTCTAAGACATTCTTGGCAATTTCTATAGTTTATCTTATTTATTTATTTATTTGAATTTCTAGGCCGCCCTTCTCCAGGGGACTCAAAGCGTCTTACAAGATAAAATCAATACACAATACAGATATAATAAATAATAATAATAATAATAATAATAATAATAATAATAATTTATTGGACTTGTATGCCTCCCCTCTCCGAAGACTTGGGGCAGCTCAGAACAATAATAAAACAATATAGCAGTAAAACAAATCCAATATTAAAAAACATATATAACACCCCAGCAATTAAAACCATACAGCACATACATACCAAACATAAAATATAAAAGCCTGGGAGGGATGTCTTAGTTCCCCCATATAATAAACCCCAACCCATAAAATCCAAATCTTAAAATCTCATACATTTAGACCCATTCATCCAAGGGCAACCCAATCACCCAGTCTTGACACGCAGTTTGCTTTCTTCTCTTTCTTAATTTATTTTCACATTCATCCTTAAGGTCTTTTAAAAGTTCGTATCATAATATCTATGGCTCTCTGTCAATGAGGTTTAGCACATCAAAGCATGTCCTGATGTTCTCTCTGAAAATGGTGAGTATATGTTCAAGGTCATAGTGTGGAAACAAACTAGCTTTCTTCTTCAGCTTAATTTAGAGTTGCACATGAGCAGTTTGTGATTTCTTCCACAGTCAGCACCTGGTCATGCCTTTAATGCTATAATGGAGCTTCTTCACCTCCCTTTAACAGTAATATAATCAATTTGATTTCTGCATACTCAACTGGTGATGTCCATCATAGTGGCATCATCTTTATTGTTTGAAGACAAGTGTTAGCTATGAAGAAATCATTGGAATGGCAGAATTTGATAAGCTAATCTCCTGCTTATCTCTGCCATTTCATTCTCCTAAACCATACAATCCACCTATATTTTCCTCTTTCATGTTTCCAAATTTAGCATTCCAGTTATCAATCACACATAGTATCTCTTGCTTGTCTATTCTGCTGATTTTGAATTGAGCTTGATCATAGAAGTCATTAGCTTCTTCTTCTTCTGCATCAGTGATTGGAACTTTAATTTGAATGATAATCATATTAAAGGGTGGCCTACAAAGCTAATCAATATTATTCCATATTGATTACATTGTAACCAAGCACTGTCCTTGCTATATCCTTCCTAACTACAAAAACAACAGCAGTTTTATTGGACTCTGCTGGGAGTAGAAACGTTTGGCATACACTTGGCACAGAAAGCCTGGGGAGGTAGGGTAACTATTCTTGTCAATATGGAAATTGTTGTAGATTGTTGAGCCCTCTTTCGTTTTCTTTAATTTTGGTTTTGTATTTGGTTCCGATCCATTGTATTTTTCTTTTTGTGAGTTGGTTTTTAATTGTAAATTGTACAAAGATGGGAATTATATTAGCCCAGTAATGCAATGTAAAGAGAAGAAATGAATAAAATATCTGAAATTTATCCTAAAGGTAAATGGTAAGCAAAATGAGAATTATGTACAAAAGCTATAACTTTCTTGTATTGAATATATAAATATAAGAAGGTGCTTAATTATAGAGAATAAGATTTGGTCTGTCTAACCTAGTATAGTATAATCTGACAAAATATGAGTCAGTAATATTGTCTTAGCTTTGTTTTCCCTGTTTTAACTGACAGAACCAGAACACATCCAGCAGTGGGTTGGTCCCTGTTCTTTGAACTGGTAGCGGCTGCAGGACGTTCTATGATGCTCTATGATGCTCTACCCAGGACACTTCTCTGCATGCACAGAAGCATAGCACAAATGCGTGAACCGATAGCAATGACTTTTAGAACCTACTGAAGATAAGCTACATGCTTTCCCATTGAAATATTTCTTGTTAAATGAAATCCATTACCAACAGTGTGGGAATCTGTAGTTCTTCAAATTTTAATCACTGTAACTTCCACATTTGCACACTGTACTTGCTGGCTAAAACTAGCTGGGAGTCTAACTTTTCCTTTAAGTTAAAGTTTAAAAAAAAATAAAGAATTCTGTGAGAACTTTTAGGAAGTTTACAGGAGTTCATAGCAACTCCATTCAGAAATGTATTAAACATTTGGACAAGACAAAACCATATGGGTTAATATTCCAATTCCTGAGTTATATCACCAACAGCAAAGTAATTGTAACCAAACTTTATTCAACACTTTCCAAAGGATCCTCAACTCTCTATCTTTAAAAAAAATCCTATTTTAGGAATCACGGATAATTTCTAAGTAATCGTTAATCACTGTGGAGCTTTAAAAGCATCAGTTATATCATCCTTGTAGCTATCAAAGGCGATTTTAATACAAGAAGACTGAATGTCTGTGCTCTAGATAATTTCAAAGATAAGCATGTAGTCAAAATATGAATCTTTGCGGTTTTGTGGCCCAGTTGGGGGGAAGAGGAGAATTGGGCCTTTGAAAAATTACAGCTCAGGCACATGAGCAGCGAGTTGGTGTGCACATGGATGAGTGCCTACCGGCCTAATGCTCACACAAGTTCAGCTTCACATGTGTGCATGCACCAATCAACCATTCCTACGGCTCAATTTGCAAAAAAAAGGCATTGCGTGTAAGCCAGTAGTGCAGTGGTGGGTTCGTGCAGTAGGGGACTGTACACCGGTAGGGGCTGCCACATTTCCCAATTTGCATGTGATATCTCTGGTGCAGGCCCATCAGGTGGCACCATCTTTAAAAAAAACCAATAACCTTTTTTGCTTTCTGGGCATGTGCAGAAGCAAAATCTTGCGAGGGGACATGTGATATTTAATTTTTTTTTTGCTTCCGCATATTTGTGAAAGCAAAAAAAAATCACCCAAATCACATGCACGTGAGCTCCCCTCACGAGATTTTGGCATGTGCATGCATGGAAGCAAAATTGTGCAAGGGATATGCATGGGGGTACACCCAAATGAAGAGGATGCACGTGTAGCACACTGATTTCCAGGTAAGTGCAATCTGCTGCTGCAGTTGTGGGTTGCGGCCCAGCGGTCAGGGACCCCTTATCTAAAGGGAGAACATAAGATTGGCTCACAATGTTTTCAATGTTCCAATATGTGATTATTAAATACATGGAAGCACATAATTATCTTCATTATTTGGATGAGCTAAAACAAAACTGCAAACTAGTTATAAATTATGCAAAATATTTCTCTCCGCTTGGTTCTCCATAATAATAAGCTATTGTTATTTTATCAGAAATTATTTTATTTACAAAATTTATATGGGTAACGTGTTGGTAACAAAAAGGCAACTTGTAAAAAAGCAATATAAAAACAATACGCTAACAAGATAGTTAAAATATATCAGAGGAACCCAAACAAATGAGGAATCATATTATACACTCCTAATCCTAGTGCCTGTATAATAGACAGATCCTAACAGTCAAGTCTTAACTGTATAGGAGAGACAATAGGACAGGGGACCAGAACGCCTTTAAAGTCAAATTAAAAGTCAATGTATCAGAGATAAGCAAATAATACTTTATTTCAATAAGCCTAAAAATATAAGTACAACCAATTCAATCTATGTTTTTGGTAAAAATACTTTATTTCAATAAGCCTAAAAATACAAGTACAACCAATTCAATCTATGTTTTTGCTAAAAATACGAAACAATAACCTGTACAGTACAGTGATACCTTGTCTTACAAACTTAATTGGTTCCAGGACAAGGTTCTTAAGGTGAAATGTTTGTAAGACAAAACAATGTTTCCCATAGGAATCAATGGAAAAGTGATTAATGCGTGCAAGCCCAAAATTCACCCCTTTTGCCAGCTGAAGCGCCCGTTTTTGCACTGCTGGGATTCCCCTGAGGCTCCCCTCCATGGGAACCCCCACCTCTGGACTTCCTTTGCCAGCGAAACGCCCCTTTTTGTGCTGCTGAATTCCCCTGCTGGGATTCTACTGCAGCATCACAAAAACACGGAAGTCCGGAGGTGGGGTTTCCCATGGAGGGGAGCCTCAGGGAAATCCCAGCAGTGCAAAAACGGGCACTTTGCTGGCAACGGAAGTCCGGAGGTGGGGCATCCCAGCGGCGGCGGTGGGTTTGTAAGGTGAAAATAGTTTGTAAGAAGAGGCAAAAAAATCTTAAACCCCGGGTTTGTATCTCAAAAAGTTTGTATGACGAGGCGTTTGTAAGATGAGGCATCACTGTATTTGTTTCAACCTTGTGTCAAGTTTCAGGGGCTGCTTTTGCAAAATGCAGCCCCTGAAATGAGTAATTGAGTAATGAAATGAGAATGATTTCACTAATATTTTAAATTACCAGGAGGTATATTTTCTCCCCCTCAGTTGCATGTGGGATTTCTTAAAACGAATGTACATTTTTTACTAGTTTTATGTGGCAGAAATTTGAGAAATGAAAAATCCAGATTTTCAATCTCTAGCAAGTTCTGAAATGAAAGAGAACTGCCTGCTTAGGGAAGATGAACAATTAATAATGTACCACATGAAGTAGGTCAATGAAAATATCATCTTTTTAAAACACCTGGGTCTGGGTAAAAGAGCTCTTGAAAGACTAAATCAAGGCAGACCAACAATTCAGCTTCATTTTTATAAAACTCTTCCTGTTTTCCAGGGTATTTGCTGTAGAAAAAGACACTCAGCCTCATAATTCAAATATTCATTAACTCAGTTTCTTCAATTTGGTGCCTTCCAACTACAGTGATCCCCCGAGTTTCGCGATCCCGATCATTGCGAAAGGCTATATCACGATTTTTCCACCCGATGACGTCACTCCCTTCCTTTCTCATCTTTCTTTCTCTCTCTCTTTCTCTATCTTGCTTCTTCCTCTCTCACACTCTCTTCCTCCCTCTCTCATATCTTTCTTTCCTTCTCTCTCTTTCTCTATCTCTCCCCCTCTTGCTCTCGAGCGGCAAGCGAGCAGCCAGGCGGGCGGGCGAACGGGCAAGCGGCAAGCGAGCAGCCAGGCGGGCGGGCGAACGGGCGAACGGCAAGCGAGCGGCCAGGCAAGCGGGTGACGGGCAAGCGGCAAGCGAGCGGCCGGGCGAGTGGGTGACGGGCAAGCGGCAAGCGAGCAGCCAGGCGTGCGGGCGAACGGGGAAGCGGCAAGCGGCAAGCGAGCAGCCAGGCGGGCGAACGGGCAAGCGGCAAGCGAGCGGCCGGGCGAGCGGGTGACGGGCAAGCGGCAAGCGATCTTGGGGTTTCCCCTTTGCCTGGGCGGCGGGAAGACCCAGGGAAGGTTCCTTCGGCCGCCCAAAAGCTGATCTGCTCCGCAGCGCGGCAGCAGCGAGGAGCCGAAGATGGGGTTTCCCCGTTGCCTGGGCAACGGGGAAACCCCATCTTCAGCTCCTCGCTGCTGCCGCGCTGCGGAGCAGATCAGCTGTTGGGCGGCCGAAGGGTCTTCCCCGCCGCCCACACACAAACTCCACCATCTGCGCATGTGCGGCCATGGAAAAAGGGGTGCGCATGCGCAGATGGTGTTTTTACTTCCGTGCTGCTACATCGCGAGTTATCGATTATCGCGAGGGGTCTTGGAACGGAACCCTCGCGATAATCGGGGGATCACTGTATAGCTAAAGAATTGTCAGCTATCAGGGTCAATGGTCACATTGGCTGAAGACTTCTGAGAATTGTAGTTCCAATAAATAGACAGCCCAAAGCTGGCAGGCTGACTTAAGTCCTTATACCACCAATGATAACAGAGATTTGTATTTACTAGGCATCTCACTATTTTAAGAATAATTGTATTTAGCATCCTTTAAGAGAAAATATGAAAGAAAATCTCATCCAAACACTCAAGAAATAATTTGTTCAAAATACTTGTTTTATCATATAAAACAGAGGTCTTCAAACTTGGCAACTTTAAGACTTGTGGACTTCAACTCCCAGAATTCTCCAGCCAGCTATCTTCTGACATAAAGAAAAGCACCCAGGCAAAACCTCAATGTTTTGGTTTTTTCCAGAAGGCCCACAGAGAGTAAACTGGACAGACCACAATTGATTTGTTTTGCAATTGTAAGAGGGTAACTGATCTCATTCATCCACAGATGTGGTACAGACCACTGAGTGACATTTCTTGTGGGGTGAAATTAAAGTTTTGTCACAATTTTCTCCTTGGACATAGTTGAGACATGCTCTGTAAGAAACAAATAAAGTGGCTGGTTTTCACTGTTCCTTCTCCCTGAATTTTCAGCTCCTTGGTGCGATGATGTTCTCATCTGAACTCCCTGACGCTATGATGACAATTCTGGAAGTCAGCACTTAAACTAAAGGAAATGAGGGTGTGTTGGGAAGGTTGTCACTTTCGTTTCTGCCAAAAAGCCAAGAACATTTTCTTCTTCATTTTTCACAATCAGCCAAACCACGATTAAATCGCATGCTCAAAATGTCAAATGCAAAAAAAAAAAAAACCTCAACACCCTACAAAATGATATTCATTGTACCAATTTCAGATATTTTGAGTTTTGCAGCCTGTTCTATTTTTCAAAGGATCATATTGGCCCATATGTTTTTTTTTTTCTTCACAGGCTTCAAATACTTTTTTAAAAGAAAATGCTGCACTGTACTTTCCAGCTCCATTTTTCTTGTAGAGGGGCAACGTAAAGGGCTAGTGCTGATCTGTAAAGCTCCCCAAGGCTTGGATCACATTCTCACATTGGAATTAGTCTAGCCAATTCAATCTACTTGGGAGAAGACGCTAATGGCTCTACCCTTAGGAAGCAGAGAGGGGCTAAAACTCAGAGATGCTTTTTTCCAAAGACAATACAATGGTACCTCATGATACGAACCCCTCGCCATACGAACAACCCGAGATACGAACCCGGGGTTTCGGAAATTTTTTGCCTCTTCTTACGAACTTTTTCCTTCTTATGAACCCACTGCTACCGCCGAGAAGCCCTGCCACCCGGCTGTCACTTTTTGAAACAGCTGGGAGGCTTCTCGGCATCCTCCTGAACCTGAATGCCAAACCCGAACTTCCGGGTTCGGCGTTCGGGAGGCCGCCGAGAAGTCCCCCGGCTGTTTCAAAAGATGACAGCTGGGCTGCGGGGCTTCTCGGCGGCCTCCCGAATGCCGAACCCGGAAGTTCGGCAAAAGTTCGGGTTTGGGTGGCCGAGAAGCCCCGCCACCCGGCTGTCGCTTTTTGAAACAGCCGGGGGGTTTCTCGGCGGCCACCCGAACCCGAACTTTTGCCGAACTTCAGGGTTCGGCATTGGGAGAATGCTGAGAAGCGCCCGGCTGTTTCAAAAGGTGACAGCCGGGCAGTGGCGGTTTTTTGCGTTTTTTTTTACTGCCCGCATTAATTCATTTTACATTGTTTCCTATGGGAAACAATGTTTCATCTTGCGAACTTTTGGCCTTACGAACCTCCCCCGGGAACCAATCAGGTTCGTAAGACAAGGTATTACTGTACTACTTCTTTGGCCTCTGAATGGACTTTCAGGCTGATTCCCACTAGGACTACAGTACTTCGTGAAACAATAAAAATGTTTATGTATTTTGTGTATTTTTATCACTGCTGATTTCAGCAGCCTCTTAGATTTGACACATCGACAGGAAAGGTAATGAAATACTCATCAATTTCTGAAAAACCAGTTTATTCTGTTCTAGCATGGGTGGCTGTCCTGCCCATATTTATTTTAAGTAAAAGATTCTCCAAATAAGAACACTTTTAGAAAAAGGATAGATATGAATCCAGACTCATGATGCTGCGGGCATCCTGGGAGGATGAGTAATGCACAGGAGTTTTGTTTTTGTTGGATCATTTTCCTCTTTTATTGTTTCATGATTGTTTTATAGCTACTGCTTTTACTGTTGTTGTGAGACACCCAGAGTTGCTTAAGATGACTGGCCAGTTAAATCTTTTAAACAAATAAATAAGAACATCAATTTAATTTATACTCCAAATGTGGGGAAACAAAGATATTGAAACAGGTAGTTAACTACCAGTATTTTGTATTCAATTTGATCGTTCACTTAGTGAAAACTTCTGCCAATGGAAAGGTTTTGGTGCTTTCAGTCCTCTATTGCTGCCCTTTTGTACTTTATCTTATAAGATTTTTCCAGACCAATTTTTCAGGGAAATAGCAACACAAAGCAAGCACTCAGCATGGAGTTCAATAAAACTCTATGCATAGGACATACCTGCTACTATAGTCGCTCATGTCCTTATCACCTTGAGGTTCGACTACTGCAACACTCTCTACATGGGGCTACCTTTGAAGACTGTTCGGAAACTTCAGATCGTGCAGAATGCGGCCGCAAGAGCTATTGTGGGGCTTCCTAGATTCGCCCACGTTTCTACAACACTCCGTGGCCTGCACTGGCTGCCAATCGGTTTCCAGTCACAATTCAAAGTGTTGGTAATGACCTTTAAAGCCCTTCATGGCATTGGACCAGAATACCTTCGGAACCACCTTCTACCGCACGAATCCCAGCGGCCGATAAGGTCCCACAGAGTTGGCCTTCTCCGGGTCCCATTGACCAAACAATGTCATTTGGCGGGCCCCAGGGGAAGAGCCTTCTCTGTGGTGGCCCCGGCCCTCTGGAATCAACTCCCCCCAGAGATTAGAACTGCCCCCACCCTCCTTGTCTTTCGCAAGTTACTCAAGACCCACCTGTATCACCAGGCATGGGGGAATTAAGACATCTCTCCCAGGCTTTCTTATATTTTATGTTTGGTATGTATGTGCTGTATGGTTTTTTTAAATTGTTGGGGTTTTTTATATAATTTTATTATTAGATTTGTTCCATTGTTATACTGTTTTTATTACTGTTGTGAGCCGCCCCGAGTCTTCGGAGAGGGGCGGCATACAAATCTAATAAATTTAAAAAATAAATTTAAAAAAATTAATGTAATGAAGGAACTCTGCATTGTGAATACAACAAATGTAATTTCAAATATTTATATGAAATTGAATATATTATCATTGTGTACATAAAATCAGTGCAAATAAAGTACAACCTCAACATTCTTGATGGAAAGTTGACTCAGCCTTCCATCCTTCTGATCTGGGTAAAATGAGGACCCAGATTGTTGGGGGCAATATGCTGATTCTGTAAACTGCTTAGAGAGGGCTGTAAAAGCACTCTGAAATGGTATTTAAGTCTAAATCCTATTGCTATTCTAAGAAAAAATATTTTTAAAATGCAGACAGGTCTAGCAAAAAGACCTGTGATAAAAGGGTGAAGGGATAAGAGGTAGGATGCTAAGGTGGAACGGTGATGTGTGCTCTCCCCAGTGGCTCTGAGAGCTAGCGGAGTCCAGCATAATTATACTACTGCACCTGGGCAGGTAGCAAAATCATGTGTGGACATGCAGGTGCGCCCGTGTTTCACGCGTGTGGAAGCAAAAAACCATACCAAAACACGAGCCTACCTGCGTGTCCGTGCGTGATTTTGCTATCTGCCCAGGTGCAGTAGCACAATTGCGCTGGATTCCATTAGCACTCAGAGCCATGGGGGAGAGCACACATCATCATTCCATCTTAGCAGCCTAACTCTAGGCACACTAGAAATTAAACTTTTGTGGATTACAGTCATGGCCAGAGTCAAATAGGTAAGACATAAATTAGTGGTCAGGTCTGCCTTTTTAGAGCTTAACTTTTGTCTACATTGAAAAGTGCCTACCTTTGTTTTCAAAATTAAGGACAGCTTCGACCATTCCATCTATACATAGATTACTGCTGTTGGGAATTTTAAAGACTGTATATGCAACCTGAACGTTCAAAGCCAGGTTTCCAGCTAGAAGTCTCTCTGCTCCCTATGGCCTTTATAGAGTTGGATAAACAGCAGGGAAGCAACACAAACAATCAAGGATAAAAGAAATTCAAAAGGGCATACCAACACAAGTTGAAACCAAGGTAACCTTTTAAGCAGTGAAGATGGTAGACAAGATCAACTAATGGTGAACCAGTAAGAGCATTAGAGATATTAGAGATGATCAGAGGACAAAGTGAAGAGAAAATCAAACTACTGAAAAAGTGTGAGAAAGTGTGAGTGTGAGCTTGACTCACAAAAGAAGGTGGCTGATGTCAAGCCATTTTAGAAAAATATATTGAGTTCTAAGAAAGTTGACTAGCTTAATTTTATTAGGACATTTATGTGTGGTTTCTTCCCTTTTCCCAAGTACAGTGGTACCTCCACTTAACAACTTAATTTGTTCTGTGACCAGGTTCCTATGTAGAAGCAATTTTTCCCATAGGAATCAATGTAAAAGCAAATAATTTGTGCAAACCCATTAGGAAAAAAAATAAAATCTCGGAATTTGGGTGGGAGGAGGAGGACGAAGAAGAGGAGGAGGACAGTTGCTGCTGAAGGGAGAAGAGTGAGGTGAGATGAATAAAAAAAAATCCAAAACTTTAAGGCTTAAAAAAAAAGAGACAGACTCTGAGATGGCAAGGAGGAACAAACGCCTCCTTCCATTCAGTCTGAACTGCCAAAGCCTCCTTAAGCACCAATGAAAATCTCCTCTGGCAGCCCAGAAAAGCCCAAGATGGCTGGGATTAAAGGGGCAATGGCAGGAAACTGGCCAGGCCTTCGTGCCGCTCTCAAATTTCCTGGGAAATTTTTCTGGGCTCGGGTTCTTAAATAGATTAGATTAGATTAGATTTATTGGATTTATATGCCGCCCCTCTCCGCAAACTCGGGGTGGCTCACAACAATAATAAAAAACAGTACATAATAACAAATCCAATGCCCACCAATCTAATTAAAATTTAAAATTAGTAATTTCATAAAACAATCCCAATATATATAAAAAACAGGCACACAGTCAATCAATCAACAAAACAACATGGGCAAGGGGGAGGTGTTTTAGTTCCCCCATGCCTGACAGCAGAGGTGGGTCTTAAGAAGTTTACGAAAGGCAGGGAGGGTGGGGGCAATCCTAATCTCAGGGGGGAGCTGGTTCCAGAGGGTTGGGGCCCCCACAGAGAAGGCTCTTCCCCTGGGTCCCGCCAGACGACATTGTTTAGTCGACGGGACTCGAAGAAGGCCGACTCTGTGGGACCTAACCGGTCGCTGGGATTCATGCGGCAGGAGGCGGTCCCGAAGATAGAAAATGGTTCTTAAGTAGAGGCAAAAAAATCTTGAACACCTAGTTTTTATCTAGAAAAGTTCTTTAGTAGAGGCATTCTTAAGTAGAGGTACCACTGTATAAGACTCATTTAAACCCTTTAAATTTGGTGTAACAGTTACACAATCACATCTTGTTTTTTAGAGTTGGTCTAAGATTTGTTAAGTCCTGTAGTTTTGAAGTTTTGAGCTTCAATTAGGAAGACAGAAAACACCCTTTTTCTATATTCTTAGAGCTAGAATTCTTTATTGTGGCAGGGTAATAAAAAGAATCCCAAAAGTCTGCTTGCATTTCTGTATGCTCTCTTTTATACCAGATAGGACAGAGGATAGTGGTGGTGGTGAAGTCTGTTCCTCGTGTTGTCTTCTATCTCAGGAGTGAGTTATCTTTATCACCCCTTTTCAAGGCTATATCTCATTTCTCTCCTTGAAGATGCTGCACTGTCAGTCCTATGTGATGGTTCTAAAAGGCTTATGAAATTGCATAGATTTTTTTTCAATTATCCTGCAAGTCTAGGAAGATTTGCTTTCCCCACTAGAATTAATTTTCAGTCTGTTTTCCAACTAAGTAATGGCTGTTGCATTATAACCAGTTTACAGTTTTGTAAAACTAGTTTGAGACCGTTGCCGGGAAGTGAGATATGCACATATATTTATAAAATGTATAAAGTTTAGCACACAATATGTTGAAATACTCCCAAACCATTTCTAAGAGGGAAAAAATTTTCCTTTGGCATTTATGATATATGCATTGATGCAAAATTCATTATGTGTAGCCAGAGATATTTTCAGCCAAGGTGTTTCTTGAGCAATCACATCTCATTCCTATGTTTCACTTTTCATACAAGAAGCATCTTCCATTCTGACTGAATGATGGGGAATAGAAGGCTCATCCCCCTTCCTTTAAAAAAAAACTTACTATGAAAAGAAATAAAATAGTTGTGCAATGCGTTTTGACTGTGCACGTCTCCATCTGGAATCTTCCAGTAGTTCAAATGCAAAAACAACGAATAACCTCAAGACATAGCTTGCTTCCAGTTCCTTTTGCCAGTTAACTTGTTGATAATCTCTATCTAAATATGTCACTTTCAGAAATGCATTTCTAATTAAAGCTCCACCCAAAGCTTTCTTTTCAACGTTCTATAATAGAAACTTACCAAAATCACAACTGTTTGTGCATTTGTTTGAATGCACAACTTCCACCTATTGTAGACATCCAGAAATTGTTTAGATTTTAGTAATGCCTCTTGCAATATACTATTTCTATTTAAATGATGTGGGATTCTTCTCACGGTTAAACCCCCCCCCCCCACTAGTAATTATTGAATCATATTAATATAAATTATTTTAGATTTTTAAACTTTAACTTACAGGATGTTTTGCCCCTTGAAGAGAAATTTGTGAAGTCATTTGGCAAATTAAATTGGCAACCAACTCCTTAATTATATGAAATAGAAAAACCTCAATACCACGTTGGCTTTAATGAGAATGGGATTAGGAACTCTCCTCTAGGTGTGGTCCTTTTCAAGCCAAGGCATAATGACACATAAGAGCAGAAAACCCCAGAAGTGAGATAATCGAGAGAAAGAAAGAAATTGTAATACCAGGAACCGAAAAGTATAAAACAGGAATAAAAGTTATTGTATATTTTGGTCTCTAATTCTGGTGTACAATTAAACATTTCATTGACTTATTAAGCTGACTTTGTAACAGGAAGAGCTCCATCAAGGAATTTGTGAAGCTTCTCGTATCCAGCTGTATCTTGTTCAAGGTTGACTAGAACAGCAACATCTGCTGGGAGTAGGATGGTGGGTGGTGGAAAAGTACAGAGATATTTCATTAGTCGTGGAGGAGATGAGATTCTCTTAGTTTGGTCAAATGTCAAAGAGGTCATTTAGCTAAGGGATAAGCAGACAGCACACCTTACCAACTCCTAGAGGTTTTTGCTTATATTATTATTTGTGTGAAGAGAAAGGTTGGTGTGCTTGTATACAGCTGTGGCCTCCGATGACCTGCATAGAAAGTAAAAGGATTTGTACATGCATCTCCAAGTGGGAAGAATATAGTGTCTCCACCAATGTTGGCCCAGCCCTGAGTCTCCTGTCTTTTGGGAAAGCTTGAAAAATCTTGTTTTTCCAGCAGTTCCTCAACCAAGGTGAATCCCCATAAGCAGTGTGATACTTTTATTTTGTTTACTATTTTTATGATATATGTGTACATTTTATTTTTGGTTTCTTTCTGTTGGTCATCCATTGTTTGTTGTTACATTTTTGCACTGGAAGTAGGGTGGGGAAAGGAGAAGGAAATAATTGTTGAAATAGTAGTTGACCACAAGAAGGAAGTATTAATTGCTAGATAAGCCCGGGCAAATAAAACTGAATAGCAACATTTACAAAAGCATTTTTCTGCCCCAATTTCAACTAACAGTAGCACTTCGGTACATGTCACAAAATGTACTGTGCCGGAGAGAACACTTGAGATGTATAACGACGTATTTATGTCACTTTATTATATTATTGAGAGCCAGTTTGCTGTAGTGGTTAAAGCATCAAGCTAGAAAACAGAAGGCCATAAGTTCTGTTGAGTTAGCCATGAAGCCAATATTCTTTCAGTCCTAGGAAGGAAGCAATAGTTAGCCACTTCTAAAAACTTTGCCGAGAAAATTTCAACAACATCTTCAGACGGTTTGTGAAAATTGGACACAATTGAACGGAACAAAAAAACCCATTATTACTTACCCGGTTATGATTCAACATCTGCAGGACCGGAGGTGGACAGAAATAAACAGGCCACAAAGAAGAAAGTGTTTGCAGCCCAATGACTATTAAGTGATTCAAGACCTTGTGGTACTACCAGAAATGAAAGCCAAGGGCCAAGATTCAACACATAACTGAGCAGAGGTATAATTACACAAAATAATTTCTAAGCCAATGACAAGCCCAAATCCAAGAATGTAACATAGCAATTCTTCCAAGGTGACTTTTTTATTGTTTCATACCTATAAACAAAATCTTGCAAAGACTGAAGACTCTTCTGTCCACATCTATATAATATACTCTGAGAACTCATTAAGGAAGAGCTGCCTTCATTCCTCTCACACTGAATATCCGGACTGAGTTGCCCCGTACTCCTCTGGAATGTACCCACTCCTTCACTAATGGCCAAAGTGAGCAAGTCCTGTAGGATGGGATAATCTTTTCATCAAGAAATCTAAATTGCCCCAAATGCAAAAAGGAATTTTCTAATCACTGTCCCAAAGCAGCTTTATTTTAGGAAAAACACAAGTCCAGTTGCTTTTTTGAAAAACCACCTTTTGGAATACTGTAATCATGATGTGGATGACTGAGAATCTCCAGAGACACTTTGCTAATTGCTACTATTTTTTATGTCACCCCCCCCAATAAATATTAGGACCACCACATGGTTCATGGGACCTCCCAGAGAATACCCTCCTGGCAGACTTATTGGCTGGCTGGATTTGTGCTGGGGCTGGGGGAACGCGGCTCCCGGTGTAGCCGCCATTTTGGGGCCGGGATCTCACGAGATTTCACGAGATCTCGTCCAGGCCTGGCGATGGCAATGGGCTATGACGCTGCCGGGGGTGGGCCAGCCCAGCCCTATCAAAGGGGTTGCACCTGCTTCAGGCCATCCTTTTTGCCCCGGCAGCTGAATCGTGAACACTCGCCCAACCTCCCTATCTTTCAGTGTGCCTTTTGGGGTCGCCTTAGGGGACCGAATAGGAATTTTTGGTGGTTACGGCATTTAGTTGTGACCGTTTTTTCACCTATTCCACACTGCAGAACAGGATGGATGATTAGGGGGTGCTTCGCATGTAGTTTTGATTTGGTCAATTGGCTTACCTTTGGTCACTGGGTAGGCAGGTTAGGGGTGGAAATTGGGCGCTGGTTAGCAACTGCGTGTTCTACTTTGGCCATCTTTGGAGATGATGGGAAGACTTTCTCCAATAAATCATGGTGTCAGCACTGGCCTGGATCGATTGGGGAGGAGCTGCCCCTGTGTCTTGCCCCACCCAATTGCCAGTCAGGGATTGGACAGCAAGACCTCCCACATGCATGGCATGGCTAGGATCCAGGTGAGGGCGTGGTCCCCTTCACCTAGATCAGCAAGGAGCTACGCCCATAGTTGCCCAGGAAGGTTTTATGACATCATTTCCGCCCCAAAGTCCTTTAGTTGACCTCTGCAGGTCCCAGTTATTGTTTATTTAATTAAAATTATATTTAATTAATAAAGTGACCCAATTTACATCCAGCTCGGTCTCCATGTTCTCACTCTGCTTCTGGCGCAAAACGAGATACAGGGACAGCAAAATAGATTCTGTAGAGAGTAAGAGATACATGCAACAAATATGCAAATTTGCTTAGCAAAGATGGCTGAAATTTGGGAAATCTAGGGAAGTAAGATAATATTCAAAAGTGGCTTAGGTAGATTTCTCCCGAAGTCACAGGTATAAGAAGGAGGGTAGTCAAGCACAATTAAGATTCTGTTAGTATAATCTTTCTTAATAAAATATTATACTGTGGAGTAGATTTTCTCGTCTGATTTACGTAGTTGGCCTGACAGATCTCCCAGTGCAAATCTTTTCTGAAGAAGCTGAAGATAGACACATATGGAGACCATACTGTACCTTTCATTTTTGCCTCTGCTAAATTGATCGTTGTTTATTTAGTTAAGTTTATCTTTATTAATCTATTTAATACATTTATTTATTAGGCCATGTGACTCACAAATGAGTCTGGGTGGCTCACAATTAACGTCAACATATAAAAAGAATGCAACAGACCAGAATATAAATACAAATCACATCAAAGTAAAACAAAACAAAGCAGAACAAAAAAGAAGCTGGCACAATTACCCTGTCCCCAAGGCCTGGAAAAACAAGCAGGTCTTCCATAATTTTCTGAATAAAATAAGGAGATACAAACATATCTTTCAAACTTAATTGAATGACAGTTCAATTAATTATTGGCTAAAAGCCCTCTGTCTGAGCGGAGTGCACAGTGCAGTCTTTTCATCTGGAAGATAATATGAAATAATGTGACTAGTTGTATTACCCAATGAAATTGCAATAGATCCTGAAGCACCCAACTGCCAGTTCCCTATCCTTTTCAATAATAAGTATTGTGTAGGCTGGTTCTGTATCTGGGTCACAACTGAGCAAAGTAAGTTATGCAGAACCCATCTAGATTACCATTAGCCAATATATCTCATACTCTTTTCTCCCCCCCTTAATAAACACAGTATATAAGTCTAAGTGCTATTGCTGTTGTTATTGTTATGTTATTTGCTTTGCGCTGGTCTACAACAAAACTAAAAGTAGCAAGGAAGCAAATAAGTAAAACTGTCTTAAAAGGATTGTGATTGTAATATATTTTGGAACAAATTCAGCAGACATAATTATATTTAAATAACACGTGCCTGGGAATTCACTGCGGAAAGTTTATGACTTTCAAACACAAATGAAACCAAGTATGTAACTCAATAACGGTAGAGCTGGGCTTTGATTGCACAAACATGTCAAAGAGGGATGATCTAATTCTATGTCATGTGGGAGATTTGCGTATCCTTTTGAAAAAGCAACAACTTGTTTGTTTTTCCTCTATTTGTGCTGCTGCAAAGATAGTCATCCATGGATTAAGCTTTGTGAAATAAATTATATTAAAAGAATGTGGACTAAAATCATTTGGACTCGTTTACCCTGTGACCCCTTAAAGTCCTGGGAGCTGTCAAGTTCAGGCATCCTCCACTTTTCAGCTTCAGGTTCCCTTAACCAAGTTTTCTGCATATTTTCTGGTGTGCTATGAAGTGGAGGGAAAAAGTACATTTCCATCCTCTTGATTGCTTCCATTGCAGTCCATCCAAATTTTCAATGGCAGAAAATACATCACATATCATCCAATTCTAGGATAGCACTCAAGGAAAATATACTTCAGATTCCAAGATTTTAAGGGAAGAGATCCAAGAATAGCTAAATAATAATAACATTCAGTTACACTAAACCCGACTTCAACTAGTATGGAAATTGCTATTCAATAACATAGGTACGGTATTTCAAAATATGAAAAAAGGTACTGTGAACTTTTGCTAGAATTGCAAACACTGGAGAACTGGGGAACTATTTTTTGTTCCAAGTGTGATGACTAAGAAAAAGATGATTGTTTTTGACTGGATGGAAAGCTATAACTCGAGAGGGATAAAATTATATTATTATCTATGCTTTGTTTCTGTCTGTGATAAAATCAAGATTTAATTTCTTTCAGTGCATTTTCACCCAGAAACCTCTTTCAAAGTAAACTCTTTAATCAGGAGTGGGAAATGATGGCCCTTTTATGCCTTGTGGACTTCAACTCCTAGAATTGGCTCAGGAAATTCTGGGAGTTGAAGTCCACAAGTCAAAGTTGCCATTATTTTCCACCGCTGCCTTACACCTCTGACTAGATTAGAGTTTATTAATCAGGTGCCAATTCTTGTGACATACAGACTTTTCTTAGTGAAAATTTGTGTCCATTATTTTCCGGTTTAAAACGTTTAAGATGTGAGCAAAGCCAGCAATGCTGCTTTTGGAGTGAGATCGCCAAGTCAACACATACAAAATTCTGGAATGTGGCTGAAATGATTCCTTCTTTTCCAAAGCTTTCTCAGGACAATTCAGAAAGTCTGTTCCCGTCTGGAGGATAAAACATAGATCCATAACTACTAGGCAATCAGAGCTTCCCACAAACTTCAAGGATTAGAAGACTTCGCATACATCAAAACTGCTTCCAGATGAGACAAGTGCTTTTATTGCATGGAGGAGGAATGCAATCAAGGAAACAAACTATAGACGTAAGTACATAAACCTATACATACCCACTATTGCAGAGGTGGGAATGATGCCTCCTTTATGACTTCAACTCCTTGAGATAGCATTCTGGAGTTGAAATCTACAAGTCATAAAAGGGCCATTGTTCCTCGCCCCTACCCTACAGTATTAGTCAATGGTACTAGCTAATGACTGACTCTAAATAAAGGATATTTTATTTATTTATTTATTTAATTGGATTTATATGCTGCCCCCCTCCGAAGATTCGGAGAAGAAGGCTTTAAGGAAAGCCAGAGAGGGTTTTCTTTTTTCTTTTTTAATGCCATGGAATCTATTGATTTATTAAACAGATTTATGTAGCCACCTAATTCACACGAGGTGAATGCGAGTGATATACAACATTAAAAAATCACCATTGAAAATCCAGAGTTTAATGCCTCCCAAACCCCATCCCCATTCCACAGTGGCAACAATCCAATCAGACATACTGGTATTTAGAGATCAGATTAGAATGATCTTTGATCACCTCATCGACATTAAATTTGTATTTCCTCCTCTGTGGTGTGAATGCACTCCAAAACCAACCACAAGAACTTAATTTCTGCTAATTCAAGATATCTTTTAATAACAGGTCATAGGTCTTTCTGAACTTTTCACAGGAAATAATTATAAACTTCAAAGCATAGGTTTGTTTACTGTTTTACTTCAATTAATAAAAGTGAGGCTATCCATGCATGATCACTAATCATAACAGTCCTAATTGAAATGTTCTTATTTTCTCATTCTCAGTCATAAAAGTATTGACTTGACCAAGAACAACTCTGAGGTAATATATCAGATGGAGACAATAAATGGAAAGAAAACTGCAAAACGAATGATGAATGGATTACGTTTTCCATTTTGGGAAGACCAAGAACATTGCGATTTGATGGAACTGATGAACTCCTCAAAAAAGATGACAGCAAGAAATTAAAAACAAACAGATATTGTACTGTATGAAATGACTTATGGAAAGGATAGAAGCAATTTACAAGGACAGAAAAGTGGACTGAATGGTGTTGCTATAAACTAGATATGGCTACAGTTTCTGCACGTGTTATGCCTTTAACATTTTTTGCCTATTACTTTCTGATTGCTTGATTGTTTTCTTCGTACGTGTGTGTGTGTCTATGTGTGTGTATGAGTGCATTAGATTTGCATCCCACAAAATCTAAAATCAATTCTAATTTATTCAATCCAGAAGAGCAATTAGATGTAAAAAGCTTCAGTCATCTTTCTGACCTTATTTTATTTCTGACCTTATTTTAAATATATCTCTTGATCTAATGAATTGAACTCTTAACTCAAGTGTTCAGTGACATATCCAAATCTTAGCCCAACTTATTATGGTTATCGCTATATAAATGATTATATTTCTTGATAAGCTATTTGGAGTAATGCCAGCCATTCCTGCGTTGTAACTGTTCCAATATCTAAATTTCTATTAATTTTCATCTGTGATCAGAAATAAAGCAGGGGAGGATTGCTGTTGTGTGGCAATCTGTAGGATTATTTATATAAATAATATGGGTGAAATATGGGTGAAATATGAGTGAAATAGAGCAGAATAAAAAATAAAAAATATGGGTGAAATATGGGTGAAATAGAGCAGAATAAAAAACTTGAAACAATACAATACCATATACAGAGTTAAAATTCATCCCCCAAGATGAACACCTAAGCTATTACTTTGATTTTAAAACTTGGTAGAAGGGCAATTTTGACTGCTTTTCAAAATGCTATGAGGAAGGGGTTGGGTGAAAGTTCCAAATGTGAATGCTTCAAAAGAAAAGATGCTTATGTTGTTTATGTCGTTTATGTTGAAAGATGTGGTCCATGACCTGGAAACAAGATTGCCGGGCTGGAAAAAAGGGAGCCAAATTGCTGATCCCATTTTCCTGGAATTGCTACTGAAATATAATCCTGCTATATTTCTTTCTGCCTATAATACTAGAAATTGATTCCTTATTCTCTTCATCTCCTCTGGTGGTCTTTCAAATTCCCAATTTGGAGCATCTAAGCAGGGATTTCTGGTACCTCCTTCTTATCATAGCCACAGTCCAGCATTTCTCATACTCTTATGGGTCCCCTCTCAATTAGGGCTCATAGACTGAGGATGGACATTCTTGTATTCTCATACTGATGGAGGGTTCCTTAAAGGATTAAAATATTGTTCCCCATCATCAATCACTCATAGTAGAAGACATAAAAAATCATGATCAGCACAGATATGCAACGACTTCTCTACATCTCCAAACAGAACCTTTACATGGCAACAGACTTCAGCTGTAGCAGAAAGCAGTGGCTACAACTGGGACACCATGGGCTTGCTGATTGCCAACCCAATGAAAGTGATGAACATTTCTGCTCTTCTTAGCCTTTTCTTGGTCAAGGCTCAACACAACCTGTTGATGACAAGAAATGAGATACATGGTGGCACTGTGGCTAGAATGCAGTACTGCAGGCTAATTCTGATGACTGCCGGGGGTTTGATTCTCACTGGCTTAACGTTGACTCAACCTTCCATTCTTCCCAAATTGATAAAATGTGAACCCAGATTGTTGGAGGCAATATGCTGACTCTGTAAACTGCTTAGAGAGCTGTAAATAACTATGAAACTGTACATAAGTTTAAGCGTTATTGCTGTTATGTAGGAGATTCATACAGAAGTTTCAGTAAAAAGATTTAATTCAAGGAAAAAGAAGTTACAGAATATTGGACTATATTCCACATGTATCAGAGAGAACATTAAGGCAGATTCTCCTGGAGTGATTTGATCCACTTTTTCAAAAAAATTCCTAAAGGTTGGAATAATGACTCACTTAGGAGATAAGGCTGGAATGTCCAGCTGGTTCTTGTCTGCCATATTTGAGAAATATTTTTCTTCTTCTGTATTCAATAGAATTCTATTACAGCCTAATTCTGTGTGACAAAAATTGCAAAATTTTTGCAATTGCAAAAAATTGCAAAATTTTTGCAATTGCAAAAAATTACTATTTTGACAAAAATAGTAATGGCTTACAGTGGACACTCTCAGTACCATTTCCCTCCCTTCAATGGGGAAGGGAGTTTCTCTCTGGGATTGGCAAGATATGCCAAAAAACACAAGCCTGGTTTTTTTTGTAAAGTCGATAAAAGCAGTTTGATGTTGCCAGAGATCCTGCTGTTCAAACACCTCCAACACTGTGACATCTATTCCCAAAGAGCCATATAGAGAGATAGATTATTCCACAGTCTAGAATTTCAATGATATATGTGTAAATGGAAGTAGAAACCAACTGCTGAAAAAACATCCAGTTCAGAGACAGACTGTTCTGTTTCATCTAAAATTCCAGAAAAAAACTGTTATTCTGCGTACACCTCTCTCTTATAGCAAGTTACACACACGAGCACATACATGTGTGCTCGCTCAACGATTTCTGTGTGAATAGCAAATCATATTAAAGAAACACCTATGTCAAGAACCACTGTTGTCCTTAACACACGTTTCTTTGAAAAAGTAGCATATAAATAAAAATATGACAATCGAAATAGTAGGTTTGTACAAAATCTACTAGTTTTTCAGGAACTCTCCCAGAATCCATTCAATCTGGGAATAATGCAATAGTTTTCTGGAAGTTAATCCTACAAGCCAGAAGCAGGATATTACAGAATATTAACAATGCATCACCCAGTATTCTTGGATTATTACTCTCAGTAATTATATTAAAAAGTTTAAAAGTTCATTTTGAAGGCTATAGATTTTGCCTAAATTAGTACTTTCCCATATTAAAAAGCAAAACTGCTTTACTTTGTTATAAGAAAGGCTCTCAAACCAAATCTTTGAAAAACAAAAGCAAGTTTTTTACCTATTGTTCTCCTAAGATCTTCACACTGGCTAATATGAGGAAACTTCAGGATTTCCTTCCATTTTTTGCTTTTACCTTTGCGCTTTCCTCCACCTCCTGCAAAAGAAGAAAGGATACTGTTATTAAGTTTGTTATTATAGCCAATTCTCATTTTCCTTATACCCTACCTCTCTCCAAAACACACACGCTCCAGCTGTTGTTTGGTACATTCATGCATCTACATGTTTTACAATACCCATTGTTTTCAGTATAATAAACTGACTGATGGGGATTTCTAGGGCTCTGATTATAAAGATGTGCAACAGTTACTGGGCAACTGTAAACACTTCCTACTCTTGTTCCAAAAATAAGCAGAATGGCCAGTTGCTGCACAGACAGCCATCTGTATAACAGGAAACAGCCATATGCCGGAAAACTGTACTCTGTGCACACACATACACAAACACACACACACCTTTTTGCCAATCAAATTGGGAGAATCATCCAAAGTATTGTGCCTTATCTACTGAACCACAAAGAATCTATTCCCCTGATAATGCTCCTTATACAACATTGGTAGCAAGGACAGACTGGGCTGCATAATTGTCAACCAACTCTAGAGGCCTGTTTCTGCTTATCTACAACTTCAAAAACATGGTTGTAGAATGGACAATTAATCTGAGCAATGATAAGCAGTAGTAACACAATCTTCGTACCTTGTTTCATTTCAGTATCATTTCTAAATTTCATCACCTCTTATAGGCATCATGCAGACTATTGAGATTAATATGGTTGCCACTAACTCCCTTGTGCCCTTGTGCCCACAGCAATAGTATCTGGCAGAGATAGTCTCTAGCTTCATCTTTTCCATGGGACATCTTTGCATTCCACAAAGAGTTTCTAAGCATTCTTGGGAAATAAAACCGGTGACTGGGAGCAGTTCAGTGTTAGAATTAATGCATATTTTAAAACAAAAACATAAATTGCAGAACAATTCATGAATATCAGCCAGCAATCAAAAGACACAAACTCCTTTAATCTTACAACACATGGACAGATTCAAACATAGTTATAACTGGGAAACTCTGAGCAGCCTAGACCAAGCTAAATCCAAAATGCAGCTGTCAGTAGACAAATAGAGAAAAACCACATTTTCATACCATTCAAAGGAGACCATAAAAAAGTAAGAATACCGGAACACATCCTCTCTAGCAGCTAACACCTAGCTAAACCTGAATTAACATGAGAAATAACTAAGCAGAATATCACAATCAAGGAATTACCAATGGCAAAACCATATCCCAACCAATACTGGCAGGGCAAGCTAGAAACAAGGAGCAAACTCTACACTCAAAAGAACTAACGATGTTACAAATTTGGTAATTAAACATCTACAATCAAGAGAGCATCAAGGACTACTATAAAAGCAAAATTAAGGTATGGTAAGAGACAGTATTCTGGGGAATTGGGTGATGGAGGAAGAACAAATTAACTTGAATGCCTTTCTCTTAAAATGACTTTGGGGGATTCACACAAAGCACTAGGACAGCTATTCCATTACTGAAGGGTTTTGTGTGCATATTCACAATATACTGTTAAAGTTTAAAATCCCAAAATTAACATATTTATCAACTTCCAGCTTGAATTCAGCAAAAATCACTCACATTGTCAAGGGCAATATATCCTGTTAAAAATCTTTACTGGTACCAGGAAAAAGCAGTTGAGTTTCTCAATCAACACCACTATAGTCTCTCCATGTGTGGGCGTGTATATTATATAGGGGGAGGGAGGAGAAATTTCTGGTCCTATCCATTCAGATGATGCATTCTTTCTTCAGTAGTTATTGAATATTAAGTTTTCAAAAGACCAAAGTATTAGAAAGACAAATACAGTGGTATCTCTACTTACGAACTTAATTCGTTCCATGACCAGATTCTTAAGGAGAAAAGTTTGTAAGAAGAAGCAATTTTTCCCATAGGAATCAATGTAAAAGCAAATAATGTGTGTGATTGGGGAAACCACAGCTAGGGTGGAGGCCCTGTTTCCTCCCAGGAGATTCCTAGAGAGGCCCCACGGAGGCTTCTCCCCGCCTTTTCCGGCCCTATTTCCTCCCAGGAGATTCCTAGAGAGGCCCCACAGAGGCTTCTCCCCACCTTTCCTGGTTACAGTTACGGAGGCTCGGGTCTGTAAGTGGAAAATGGTTCTTGAGAGGAGGCAAAAAAATCTTGAACATCCAGTTCTTATCTAGAAAAGTTTGTAAGTAGAGGCGTTCTTAGATAGAGGTACCACTGTAGTTGTTTCTTCTTGTTTATCCTTCGAGCAATGCCAAATTTAAAGTATTGCTAAAGGAAATAGAAGATTGTTATGGCAGATGGGATATCAACAAAATATTTCATCAAATACTTGGAGCAGAATTTCTTACCAAAGAAAAACTACCAGAGAGGAAACCCATGTCTGCCTATCTGCAACCTGTAAGCAAGCCACTTCCGCTTGCCATCAAAGATAAGTAGATTGACATGGAAGGACTAGATTGATATAGTTCTATGGAGGAATTAAAGTTAAATAACATTTTAATAGTAACAGTAACTTGTACGCCCAATCAAAAGACTGGCTCCAACATTATGCACCATATGAGGGTTGCTGAATAGTGTTCATCATTTAATGTTTAAATAATGGTATACAGACCTGGTTTATAGACAGCTAGACAAAAGTTTTCTGGACCACAGTTACCATTCCACTATTTAGCACAGACGTCGGAAACTACAGTCCATTTATGACTTGCGGACTTCAATTCCCAGAATTCCTGAGCCAGCCATGCCAGCTCAAGAATTCTGGAATTTGAAGTCCATAGGTCATAAAAGGGCCATAGTTCCCCACCCCTAATCTACGATGAAGCAAGATGTAGTAGCACTGTATTCTACATTAGATTTATGTATAAAGACATAATCAGATTTGTTTTGAATTTCTTCCTTAAATTTTGACCTATTGAGTGTTCATATCTTTTAATCTTACTTTTCTTTTCAATATCACATCTTTTTGTTCTTTCTTAGCTCAATCTTTGCATTTATTGTCTGTAGCCTTTTAATGAGAAGAGGATATAATTCTGCCTTGCCCTACATTTCTCAATTTGTTAACCATGGCATGATCCATTAAACATCATCACACAGGTCCCTTTTATTATTTTATTAAATTTCTCTACAGCCTATTAGCCAAATCTTACAAGCTGGTTTATAAGAAAGAACATTAAGTTGTAAAATGCCAGAAACATAATGCATCTTAAAAAACCCTCATATGATAATATAAACATTTTAACAAACAATAGCAGATTTTTCCCCCCAACATGATAACAAACTCAAACTCCTAGAAAACACATAAGTACACGTCTGTTTTCCTTTAAAAAAAATCAGATTATTTCAACCTCTATCTTTTTCTTTTGATTCTTGATTTTGTTCAAATTTATTACATTAAAAAAGATACTTTAGCAAATGCCTTAGTTACAAGTCTAAAAATTCCACTTCATTATCCTTTCTTTTCTAACCTGGGATTTTGTAAATACATTAGCACTTATTAACAGAGGATGATTGGGGCTGTCGTTGCAATTCCTACGGCAATATTCCTAGGGAATTTACTGAGCTGGATAATCATTAGAGCAACAAGCAACAAGACCTATCAAGTTTGGCAATCTGTAAATTCCTTTACTTACAGCATCAAGGAGAATATGAAACAGCAATTACAGGCATTAAATGAAGGGGAATAAAAATGGGGTGAAGTAATTATTGCGCAAATGAATGCAGCGGAAGCAAAGGATTGTTACCATGAGATACAAATACACTGCGCAGAAAAGATGCACACAAGCAAACCCAAACTATGGTGTTTTTTTCAGAAATTCATTTCTGCCAAGCTCTAAGGGAGAAAAAAGGCTGAAGCCTCCCTTAGTTACAGCGATGATTGGTGTACAGTTCAGCCAATGGCTTCTCCCTTCCAGTTCCATGTCCTACAAGAAGAAGAGCATCGCTTGATGACTCATTTGCTTGTATCCAAGTGCAATATAGCAGCAGTCTCTTCACTGTGACGTCTTTATGTTGAGGTTTCCAATCAACTGCTTTAATCTGGCTGACCTTTCCAGTTTTCAGTCTCTGTCTTGAAGCTATCCTCGCCTGCTTCAAACGCAATTAGGCATGATGACAGGAATATGTGTGTATATACTTACGTGTGCGTGCATGTAAGAACACGAGGCTATGAAGAGCACTATGCACCAAAACGCGTAAGACCAGGTAAAATGGCCAAACCAAAAGCTAAAATGAGATTTTCCTGATCGCTGAAGGGTTTAGATGAAGAACTCTACCAGTGTCTTTTTGTGTTAGGACACTCACTGGATTCCCACTTGTCTTGTTAACAAAAACTGAAAAAGTGAAAAAAAAACCCCTCCAACACATGCCATGTTTGCTATTTGGTTGTGTGGAAATTTTCTGGTTGAACATATATGTATCTATGCTCTTACAGGGTTCAATTCCTAAGCTTCAAAATAAAAGGCTCAGCATTTGGACAGAGCTTCTGGTATCCTGCTTTTACCCCTTGATACTCAATAATTTAGAGCATTTAAACTATGGAAATCTACTATGCAGTTTCTACTGCTTCATTTTGAGCCCTAGGAAGTAGAGATGGAAATTTGAAGTTACGTGGGGATCCTCCAAATAGCAGAACAAATTTGACTGTTGCTTAGCTAATTAAGTGTAAAGGTTTCTGTGACTCAGGGCTTTGCAGCAAGAGTAAGGAGCCTGATTTTGCCCATTTTCAAATGTTAGGCTGAACAAATCATAGCTGAGAATGGGAACGTGAACAAAAAGCCCAAATACAAGCAGCAACAAAGAAATACGCATGGAGGCACACATTGCCTCAATTGTGGCACTTCAATCTGTGCACATTTCCCGTGGAAATCTGTAGGAGATTTATAAACCTTCAAGCAATCAAAACAATATTCATTAAACAGAATTCCCAACTGTTGTAGGCATGTACATTCATCTGAACATGCACACATGCCCTCTTGAAGAGTTTTATGTGAATCGTGAAAAATGGACCAGACAATAGCTCAAACTGATTTACAATGTATTCTGACATTTCCTGACCCACTTTTAAATCACCACACATTCAGAATATTGCTACAACAAAGCTGATATCATAAAATCTACTTGCATCTCGATTACCAAACCACAGATCATTCTTACAAAATAAGAATAATTAAGAAATGTTTCCAGCATCAGTGCATCAGTTATATGCTACTGCCTAATAAAATCCACTTCTGTTCTAAGGCATCACATTGATTATGTGCCATCAATTAATTGTTGACACATAGCAACCATATACACTTCAGATATTATCAAGTAAACAATTATACTGGGGGGGGGGTGTTCATTCTTATGGTGCCTCTATAATCATTTTGGGTCAAAATTACTCCTTTCATATGCCATTGCTATTAATATGAAGTGTTAGATGTCACCATGGTGTAGATTCAGGAGCTATAAAGGCTATATTTTAGATGAGATACTGTTGAAGAACAAAAATATACAGAATATGCATGGTGTTTTGTGTGGTTAAGGTAAAAGCTAAATCCATTATTTAGGCCAGTGATTTTCAACCTTTTTTGAGCCGCGGCACATTTTTTACATTTACAAAATCCTGGGGCACACCACCAACCAAAATGACACAAAATGACACCCTAAGACACTCTCCTCTCTTTTTCCATCCCTGTCTCCTCCCCACCCTTGTGTGTGTGTGTGTGTGTGTATACACACTCTTGAACCATTTCCAAAAACAGGTGAGGGCTGGGGGGTTTTCTCTCTTATTCTTTGGGTGCTTTTTATCATATGCTTTAAATCAAGAGTCACTTCTCTCTCTCTTTTGTTTCTCTCTCTTTCCTCTCATTCTCTGTCTCAATCATTTTCTCATTTCTCTTTTTTCTCTCCCCTTTTTGCTCATTTCTCTCTGTCTCTCTCCCTTCCTCTCCTTTTCTCTCTCTCTTGCTTTCTCTCCCTCTCTTGCCTTCTTTCTCTCTCACTCTTGCTTTCTCTCTCTTTCTCTCTTTTCTTTCTCTTGCTTTCTCTCTCTCACACTCTTTCTCTCTCTCTTTCTCTCTCTCTTGCTTTTTTTCTCTCTCTTTCTCTCTCTCTCTCACTCTTTCTCTCTCTCTCTCTTTCTCTCTCTTGCTTTCTTTCTCTCTCTTTCTCACTCTCACAGCAAAAAGTTGCGAGACCGGAACCTGAGCTTCCTTCTTCGCGGCACACCTGACCATGTCTCGCGGCACACTGGTTGAAAAACACTGATTTAGGCAATGCTACATGTCACATGTCCTATTTTTAGGGCATTCAACAAAAAAAAATAACACCAAATACAGAAAGCAGAAATGCCTATTCTATCCATGCCTCCCCCCCCCCCAAGGCTCCCTTATATTTACAAGGAAGATTTTAAAGTGGGAATATACTGTTCAATGAGATATGGATCATGAATGTGATACAATTCAGTTAAGAACTTACATTCCCTTGTATTCAAATAGCAAAAGAATGTGTTTTTGTGTACCTGTTTCATGTACCTGTTGTACTGTTGTGAGCCGCTCCGAGTCCTCGGAGAGGGGCGGTATACAAATCTAATATATTATTATTATCATTACTATCACGATCACGATCACCATTATTATTATTATTATTATTATTATTATTATTATTATTATTATTATTTACCTGAACTCAAAGCACTACATTTTAGAAGAATTAGAAGAAAGCATTCAATTTGTACTGGTATTTCTAAGAGTAAATAAATTTGGATTTTGACCACCCCATTACACACATTCCTTTATACTTGGCCAAGGACTAACTGTAAGAATTTGACTATTGATTGTAGTCTCTGATCTTCAGGTTAAAACAGCATTAACTTGGTAGTATAATAGTAGCTCTCATTACAAGGGTAAGTATATGTCTGGCATTAGATAAAGGCTAAGTTCCTCTGTAAATAAAAACTGCTTGAAGATTGACAATGAACAGATGTTCTGGTGCAATCGTTCTCTGAGCCCAGCAGTTAATGATGTGAAGTCAGAGGTCATGGATTTAATTATACAATGAATAACATTGATTAATGGCTGTTTCCTCTCTTCTAATGTTGTTCACACAAGCCTTGATGCCATGTACTTACAAAATAATGTCTGTATGCTGGAAAATAAAGTGGATAGGTTCCTAACCCCTTAAGGCAAATGAGGGATGATATCTTGGTTCCATAAAAGCCAAAGACATTCCATTAAAGCTAGTCAAAACTGATTGCTATGTCAAGACTGGATTAACTCTTTAGTGGAATCTAAAAATCCTCACCCCACATACCCCCAGTCAATAATCCAAGTGGAATTTCTAGACAAGATACTTTAAATAATAGTAATTCCAACTTTCATAGACAAAGCTGGTTATCTAGATTTCTTCTTTTTTTGAATTTAGCAAATTACTGCCTTCGTTATTCTGGGCAGGACTTAAGTTTATTGAGAATTGGGGAAATGGCCCTGTTAATTGTCCTAATTCCTTTTGAGACCTTGGTAGTATTAATTATCACTTCCCTCTTCCACTGTGGTTTGCATCCTGGAAATAATTATTATTAATTTTTAAGTCAATTTTTAAATTCTAAATATCCAAGGGTCACATAAACATAGAAATGATTCTTAAGTCCCAGAAGTTCTGAATACTATTGTAAAATAACCTCCAAATTTAGTTTTCAACTGTTTAAACTCACTTAACAAATTTCCCACTTAGCGGCATAAATTTCAGGTTCAACTGTGGTCGTAAGTTGAGGACCACCTGTATCAACTTCACAATGGTTATTGGCTAATAGAATCTGTTATCAAAGATTTTCAGAGATAGTTTATGTTCTGTCGGGCTCTCTGGTAGACTCCTCCCAAAAATTCATAGGTACAAATTTCAGACACACACACACGTTTGACAATTCAAAACAATGTTCCTTATAATGAAAATTCACTTAACCTAAGCCCTCTTTTGGTATAACAAAGAGCACTCATCTCCAAACAAACTGGTAATTTATACAAGTCCCTTATCAGTTCTGTGATACTTAGTTTGCAGCTGTGAGGCAATTCACAGTCCTTCTTCTTTCACAAAGTGAAACATACTTTGCTCTGGTTTAGTTTCAAAGCGGGGAAAAATCAGCACACAAAAGGTCAAAGTCATTAAAGCAGTCACGAAACACAATGATCAGATAATCCTCCACAATAGCCAAACCCACAGGCTGCTCTTTATAGCAGCCTCACTAATTACCACAGCCCCACCCAACCACAGGTGGCCTCATTTTCTTTGATAATAATCTCTCAGTTGTTGCTGCTTATGCATCGTTCTCCGCATGCGTGGCTGTATCATTAACTCTTGTTCTGAATCCAAGGAGGAGAGAGATAATTTATCTCCTTCTGAGCTGTCTGCCACATTCTCCTCCTCCCTGTCACTCATGTCTTCTTGGTCAGAGAAGCCTTCATCATCAGATTCCACCGGAGGCAAAACAGGCCTGCAGCATGTGGATGTCTCCCCTACATCCATAGTCCTTGGGGCAGGAGCTGGGCCAGAGCTAACCACAACAGTTTACATGTCTGCTTAGATATTTTCATAAGGAGATGAATAGAAAACATTTGATGTAACCAAATATAAAGTCAAAGGCATCTTTGTGATCAAGCACAAAACGCAGATAAAGTTTGGGTGTCAAAATGCTGTGGCCTCAGGAAGAGAAGTCCATTCTGGAAAGAGAACAGCTCAGATTTTCCTTAATTTATCCTAATTCCTAATCCATTAAATCTTTCTTGGGCATAATAGCAGTGGGAAGATTACAGCCTGGAATGGAACTTTTCTGCTCCTACCCTTAGCCATGCACGCTTCTTCTACCTCTGGGCATTCACCTCTAGCGTTTCTCCTCAGCTGACACGCACCTAGCTTGAAGATTGCCAAGCTGTTTGCCCTAGCCAATGGGCCACGGCCTTTCCTTCTCATGGACTTCGGTGCTGCCCATTTGACAACACGCAGTTTGTATCAGGCTTTTGGCCACCTGGGATAGTTAGCTGCCAGCCAATTGGCTAGCTGCCAATGTTGGCAGCTGGAAGTTACAGTGCAATCGATCACAGGGGTTAGGGTTAAGTTTTTGGATGGATGGATGGATGGATGGATGGAGAATAGCTGTCTCTCTTAGCATTGGAGATTCAGGCTAGCCAGTTTGACTTAGCGACTGTGTAACTGAATTAACGATAGTTCAAGTTACAATGGCACTGGAAAAAAGGACTTACGACTGATTGATTGATTGATTGATTGATTGATTGGATTTGTATGCTGCCTCTCTCCGTAGACTCGGGGCGGCTAACAAAAGTAATAAAAACAGCATATAACAATCCAATATTAAAACAGTTAAAAACCCTTATTATAAAACCAAACATACATACAGACATACCATGCATAAAATTTTAAAGGCCTAGGGGGAAGGAGTATCTCAGTTCCCCCATGCCTGGCGGCAGAGGTGGGTTTTAAGAAGCTTACAAAAGGCAAGGAGGGTGGGGGCAATTCTAATCTCTAGGGGGAGTTGATTCCAAAGGGCCGGGGCCGCCACAGAGAAGGCTCTTCCCCTGGATCCCGCCAAGCGACATTGTTTAGTTGACAGGACCCGGAGAAGATCCACTCTGTGGGACCTAACTGGTCACTGGGATTCGTGCAGCAGAAGGCGGTCCCTGAGATAATCTGGTCCGGTGCCATGAAGGGCTTTATAGGTCATAACCTATAAATAACACTTAATGACTGTTGCAGCATCCCCATGGTCAGGTGATCCAAATTTGGATGCATGGCAACTGACTCTTAGGACAGTCTCAGTGCCCTTGAGTCATGTGATCCCCTTTTGTGACCAGACCAACGAAATCCACAGGGGAGCCTGATTCATTTATTGACCATGTGACCTTACTTAAAATCTGCAACTACCCACTTAACAATGGTGGCAATAAATGTATCAAAGTGGGTGAAAGCTCACTGAATAGCTGTCTTGCTTTGCAACGGAGACTCGAGGCTCAATGGTGGACATACAGTAAGTCAAGGGATACCCTTACCTTTCACTTACGATCACTGGTAATCCAGCAGACCTTTGCTCTCAAATTCTCAATCTGGTCCACAGTGATTGGCATCCACTGTTGGAGGATGGATTGAGTAAGATGTGTCAAAACTCGCTTTAACAATGCTCTTGCTTAGCAACCAAAATTTTGGGCTCAATTGTTGTCGTAAGTCGAGGACTATCTCTGCGTTCCTCTGCATGGCAACACTCTCTCCCTTTTCTGGGAATTTCTCTTCCGTTTTAGAGGCACCAAAATAATATAAGGTATCCTTCTAGAGCAAGGGTCTGGGAACTATATGACCTCTGAGGTCCCTGGATTGCTGTGCTGTTTCAAGCATCCCCAGAAGCTGCATCTAGTGTCACATTTGTGGGCCGTCCTTCCTTCCTTTCCTTCCCCCCCTCTGCCTCCCTCCCTATCTCATTCATTTTCCCTTCCTCCTCCCTCCCTCCCCCTCTTCCTTTTCTCCCTTTTCCTTCTTTCTTCTCTTTTTCTTTCTCTCGCTCCCTGTTCTCTTCCTCTTTCCCTCTCTCTTTCTAAGGTTAGAATACCCACCCAAAACAAACACTCCTTTGGATGAAGCTGGCATACTTATCACCCTGCTCTTCCCTCCCCATTTATTACCAGGGAGGCAGGTACAGGGGACCCTCCAACCCCTCCCCTTCCTTCTCCTAACAAGTACCTGAGACTGTTTGCCTGCAGTACCTCCAACCAAACCCCACCCTGCGATTGATTATACTGTGGCTTCTGGTTACTAGCATTGGTAGGTAAGTAGTCTAACTGTCCCAGGCGGCCAGAAGCCTGGGATGAACACTGTGTTGTCGAATGGGCCATGCTGAAGCGCATGGGAGAAGGAGCCATGGCCAGGGCAAACAGCTAGAGGCATGTCAACCAAGGAGAAAAGCTAGAGGTGAATGCCAGAGACATTCTCTGGTGGAGAAGCAGGCATGGCCAAGGGTAGGAGCTGAAAAGTCCTAAACTAGTGATGGCAAACCTTTTTTCCTCGGGTGCTGAAATAATGGAGGTCTATGCCATTGCATGCATGTGCGTGCCCACACCCACATTTAATACCCCTCCACGGTCCCCCATTTCCTGACTTCCAATGGACCTGGTAGGCTCCAGAGTCTTTCATGGAGCTTGGGAAGGGCAAAAACACCCTCTCCTGCCTCCCTGGAGGCCCTCCGGAGGCCAAAAAGGCCCTCCCAGAGCCTCCATATGATCCAAAAATCAGCTGGCAGATACCCACATGTGTGCAGGAGCTGAGATAGGGTAATGGCTCACGTGCCAATAGATATGGCTCCGTGTGCCACCTGTGGCAGGCATGTCATAGATTCACGGTCCTAAACCCTCATAGCCATATCAGGTTGATGCAGATCGGAAAAGATGATGTTCTTCTAAGTTTCCAAAAAGCGTTTATAAGAGCTTAAAACAAATCTTTAAAGCAGCTTTCTCCTGCCTTTAGATATGTAGTTTCCCCACCACCACCACCTCTGGACAGCCATAGCATATAATTCATATCCAATCTCTTGAAACAACAGTTCTGCTTCCTAGTTGACCTGAATAATATTTGGAGGGTTGCCTTGGAATTTAAACATTAATCCTATCATTAATCTCTTGGGTAACACATCATTTTAAACGTCATTAGACATTTAAACATAGTATAAAGTTTTCCTATCAAGAATATTGGGCCATTTTGTTATAGTTCTTAAAACTATGAAAATCCTGTTTTGCTTTCTAAAAAAGAAGGGCTTTTGGAATATAATTGTTCAGAGCACAACGCACTACTCTACACACCCAATGAAGTACTTTTGCAGAGCACTCAGACTCCAGATCTCCTTCCTGGAAAAGAGCCTGGATTATTTTCTATCTTCCTTTCCCCCCCCCCCTGCCTAGACATTCTGAAGATTTTTTAAATAAAATTAAATATATTTTCCAGTTCTTGAATTACTTTGAATTACGGCTTTTATTTATTATTTGTCTAATATTTGCACTTTACTATATGGATTATGCATACTGGCAGAGACACATCTTCGGTGATGAAGAAAGATTTTAAATAAAGAGAAATTGTGTGGCTCCTTTATTCTTGGCCAAGGTCTAACTGTAGGAAGTTGGGGGAATGCAAAGATTTAGTACAGCAATCTCCAGAGTGTGCCTCCAAATTGTGCCAGTGAATTCTGAGAGCTCTGAATGTGAGCCAAAGGAAATATACTGAATATGGGTTTATTTAACTACCTTATGCCAAGTTGCACCTTTAGAGCATCAGGCTCAAGAGTACAGGCTCTGATTGGCAGGAGCTTTCTAGGATTTGCATGATGGAAGAGGACTCTCTAACTCCATCAGATTTTTTTTTCTGAAAAAGATACTCTATCAAACCAGAGATACTGTCTGCATTCCAAACCTGTGTTTACCATTAAATTATGAGTTATGCATTACTACTATGTTATATGTCAAGCATTCAACTATTCAGTTGTTTCATGCATTGGATTAAGCCACAAATCTTGGAATAAAAGAAAATAGTTGGGTTCCTAAAACAAATTAAGCCAAACTAAACAAAATATGTTCTGATTTATTACAATTTCTTAGAGGGTAAGGCCTGCTGGTGTTTGCATGCACTGGTCATGAACAAATGTGGCTTTAGGATTTGGCTTGAAAGAGCCCATTTTCGAACATGATGCTAAGGAAATCATGAAAGGCATTTCCAGGGTTTATTTAGCTACTTTGCCAGAAAAGCCAAGGCAGGAATTTTAGTTCTGAATAATTCAGGTCTTACAATCTGAATCAGACAATAAAGGAACAGAGGGTGAGGTTAGAATCAATTTTATTTACTTACTTTAATCTATTTTAGTTTAAAATAGTTGACTTTGGAGCTAACATTTTGAACAACCTTTTTTTTTTTTTTGGCCATATGTGCAATGCTGAAATTTTGTCAATCCATTAGATTTGTAGATTAACATTTATCTAATGAACTCAAGACAAATACCGCACAAAACATTATACGTATTGTCCTTGTACCAAAGTTGTGAAGAAAAAGATAACTTGATCCAAAACCATTTATAGTAGCTAACTTACTAATCAAAAGTAAATTGGAACTAATTTATTTGGTAATGCCTTGGCAAGATTTGATACTTTTGATATAAGTTCTATGTAAACAGATGCATTGTTAGAGATATATACCTAAGGATCTTTACTTCCCAATCCTCTGAAAACAGGCCTCCTGCAGAATCTTTTCAGAGTCTAAAAAGAAAAATAAGACTACACTCTCTATCATGTTTAATCAAGTTAATAATAATAATCAAGTTAATAATCAAGTTAATAATAAGGTCACTTTGATCCACATAGAGTTGAATGTTTTGTTCTGTGAATTCAAATATATCTAGTTGAAGAACTGCCATTAAGTCAATTTGTTTGTTTATATACAGTATCTCACTTTTATTTTTTTTACAATCTCATTTTTATTATTTTTGCAAATAACTCAAGGCAGCAAGGTCTTGAGCTATTTAGCAATATCTTCCTCCCAGGGGTGGGTTCCAACTTACCTTGCTCCCTCCCTGCACTGCGTGGGCTCATCTTATGGTATGTGCAGTAATGAAAAATTTGCCAAAAAAACCCGAAATAAATAAAGCCCAAAAAAAGATGGTGACTGCACGGCACAGTGCTGGAACTCCGTTTCTGTGCATACGCAGAAAGGGAAAAAAAGTAAAACATATTTTTTTTAAAGTTGGCGGTGCCCAGGGACTGGAACTAATTGATCTGGTTCAGTGACATCGTTGTGATGTCACCAACAAGTCGCTACCAGTTCAGACCAACCGGTACGAACCAGGAGGAACTCACCCCTGCTTCCTCCTCCTATTTTCCTAACAGCAACTGTTTCAAAGTCATCCATCTGGCTTTCATGGCCAAGGCTAAACTTGAACTCCCTATTTCCTGCTTTCTAGTCTGGTGTTTTAACCACTAGACTAGACCAAACTGGCTTTCTGTTACTATAAATCAGATGTCTTCAAACTTGGCAACTTTAAGACTTGTGGGCTTCAGCTCCCAGAATTCTTGAGTTTGAAAACCTCTGCTATAAATAATACATTACTAAAGAATTTTAATATATTAATATTTTTTCTAGATTGTGTTTCAATCTTCTTTTAATGTAATAATTAGTTTTACTTAACTTGTAGTAGAAAGGTACTTACAAACAGCAATTGGATTTAAACAACAAATTCCAGAACTCATCCATTATTGCAGTGTTTTTCAGCTTCGTCAGTTTTAGTCTGTACGGATTTCAACACCCAGAATTCCCCAGCTAGCCGGCTGCCTGGGGAATTCTGGGAATTTAAATCCACACAGGGTAAAGCTGGCAATGCTGAGAAACATGGCACTATTGTGATTCTTAAGAGTTGAGAAACAGCTTTCCCATGATCTCAAAATAATTACATTAGGTAGAATAAATCGGAATCTTTCAAAAAGACAAAAGTATTTTCTTTTCTCAACATTTTTCATGAAGACAGAAGATAATGTAAACATGGCTAGCAAGAATAACAGCTGCATCATGAGCTCATAACCAAGACCATTACATTCTCATGCATTTAGAAAGATATTAATCCAGTGAAAGATTCACAAATATTTTGCTTTTGGCACAACTATACAGTATTTAATATGAAGGTTAAATAGTTTGTACAACAGCATCAATCTCTGGTTTCTATTTATAAGTAGTGTTATAAGGAGGTTTTTTGGGGGGAGGAATAAATAGTTCCTTTTTGTAGAAGTTGTAGAAATTTACTATTATACTATTATTCTACCATTACTATATTTCAAATTATAGTTTCCATTTCAAAGTTTTAATTCCCGCAAGTTACAAAACAATAGGCCAGCTCAAACAACTTTGGGAACACTTACAAACTGCAGACATTTAAAATTTGCATTTAAATTGCAAATTTTAGTTTAAAAGTTAAAATTAAAAATTAAATGTAATTCTCCCCCCTAAACTAATTACTTCTCTGTATTTGCTGTTCTACAATTCTTTGAGAATTGTGTATTATAGGTTGTGCATGTGCCCTGTTAGTCTAGTGCAGGGATGTCAAATTTGCATCTTTACTGTGTCATCATGTGACATATCACAAGTTTTCCCCTTTCGCTAAACCAGGAGTGGGCATGGCCAGTGCTTGACAGATCTGTCTTGTGGGCTGCGAGTTTGACAGCCCTGGTCTGAGCCATGCCTCTCTTTCCTTCGAAGTATCACACAATTGGTTATACTGTATCTCCAACTTTCAATTCCTAAATCTGAGACACCAAATTCATAAGAACAGTTGTCTAAACCAAGTGATGTGTTAATGCACTGATGAATATTCAGGAATGGCAGGCACAACCAAACACACAATTAGCTACTTTATTGCTCAGTGCCTACTTTCAGAATATAAGAAGTATCTTTTTAACCCCCAAAAGAGGGTGAAACTTGGGTATGTCTTATACACTGACTGTAGCCCCACCCAGCTCCTCCTTGCAGCAAACAGCAGTAGACCCTGATTAGCCCAAGCTATCTGCCTCCCGACACTCAATTGATTGAATCTGCCGCCAAGTCCACCTGCTAAAATGAAAGTGAAACTAAAACTGCACAAAGGAAAATTGCTGCAGGGAGAAGCAAAGGCTGAAACTAGCTGTTTGTTTTTTTGCTGCAAGGAGATAAGTCAATAACTATAAATGCCTATAGAATGTTATTAGACTTGTTTTTTTAAAGACTAATTATTGTTCCAGACAACAAAGTGAAGAAGTTTTTTTAAAATAATTGCTTGAGCTGAAGAGGCCCAGTGCTATTGTATCTTCTTTTAAATAGCAGAGAATACTTCCAGAAAGTCACATCAATTTTAAAGATCTTTAAAAGTATAATCTGAAATGTCACGTTTTAGTATTAAGTATTAGTATTAAGATAAGGCAGCTGAGTTAAACCTTGATTCAGTCATGTTTGGAGTAGATCTATTTAAATAATTGGGAGGAATTGATGTGATTACATTTAAGAAAACTTTCTGGGATTAATACATTTCCCCAATTCTTTGCTATTTCTATGGGTCAGGAAAACATGCACACCTTGTCCAGACTAGATAAGGTTCAACAGCACTAATGGAGGATCAGACCTTGCTTTCTTATGCCTATGTAATGATTTTAAAGTAATTCCCAGTCTCTCTTCAATGACTGTAGGTATAGTTAAGTAATTACTTTTACATTGTCAAATAGCAAACTTCTTGGAGGAAGATATGGAAGGCACAACAACTGTTTCAGTGATTGCATTTCTCTGGAGTAAAGATCTAGTTCATAGTTCTGGTTAAAAATAGATCGTTGAACCCATGTAATCAACTGGCATAACTTTAGTAGATACAATGGGACTTCCTTTTTGAACTTTTAAAATTTTTACATAAATATGACTTAGCATATTATTTGTTCACCATGCAAATCTGAACATTACTTAAAGAAAATCCAATTAAATAAATGAATCAAAAACATACTTGCTTGTTTATTCATTGAATAAAATGAATACATCCACTATTCATTTTTTTAAAATGGTCCAAAGCTACCAAGGACTTGAAAAGGTTCTCAAACACTTATGCACCACTGTAATTCTCTGGAGGAAGGCTTCTAATGGATATTTTCAGTAAAACTGACCACTGGGAGGCACCATGTCACCCGATTCCTCCTGTTATGATTCACTGGATGTGGGTTCAATTCCCATATAAAATTTGAAGCCTTCATTGATGACAGAACCAAGCCTCAATGTTTCAAGTATGGAGTAAAGATAAAACATGTGGACCTGATATTGCAGAATTAAATTGCCATCTGTGGGTAAATTCCTCAAAGAACTTTAATTTAGCAACCAACATAATCTGCTTTACAGCCATCCCATAAGGACTAGAAATTGAATCCCTCCAATCTGGAAACAACAGCAATGTGGATGAAAGATTTGTCCCTGGAGTAGAGGTCAGATCAGCAATTAGATGGCTGATAAGGCCACCAACTTTTAATACATAAGCAGTTAGTCACATCCTGCTAATCTTTGATCTTTGCCAAGATTCTAGTCAGGAAATAAAGGGCAGAAACATAGGTCTAGTCCAACAAAAAGAGAATGTAAGCAAGAAACTAAGAATCTATCCTATCATTCTGCAAAAAGATAATACATTGTTTGTTTTTCCATGATGCAAATAAATTGTCCCTGAGTTAACCTCAATAGAATTTGGTGAGGGTGCAGCTTATATTAGTGAGCAGCCATTCTGGTACAGCTGAATTGATCAATGAGAATTTGTCACTTCTAGGCATATGGATTGCCAGGATAAAGATGGAGTGATAAAAAGCCCAATGCAAAACTCTACTTTAGGGTGAAAAGGAGAACAGACTTTGATTCATCCTTTTTGTTAATGAAGCAAACTGTCGTTAAATAGTCTCATCTTCCAAAAACGGACAGTCAAATTTGTTGATGTGTTATAACCCTTCCAGTTTGGATCAAGCACATTGGGGGGAGGGGGAAAGAGAGAGAGAGAGAGAGAGAGAGAGAGAGAGAGAGAGAGAGAGAGAGAGAGAGAGCGAGAGAGCACCTCATGGGCACATGCACATGTCAAAAACTAAGCTTCTCTGTATGCACAGAAGCCAAAAACAAAATGGTGGTGCCCGTGAACCGATGCTGACAGAACCGGTTTCATGATGTCATCACCGGTTTACTAATGGTTCTAAAGAACTGGTTAGAACTGGTAGGAACCCACCTCTGGTATGAAGGGCAATTGCCAATGATGTCCAAGATGGACAAAGCAAATGACAGAAGTTAAACACCTAGAAGAATAACATGAGATTTGATTCCTGTTACACAGATTTTATGTTCAAGCAGCTAAAGTGCATGATGTTATGGGAACATTAGGAAAATGTTCTTCTGGTGGTATATTTTGCTACCCTTATAAACTGTATAATTTGTGATGAAAGAAAAGGGGAAAATGCTCATGATTGATCCACAGCCTAAAATACTACAAGTATACAAAGGCTTGGACTAGTGATGAGCTACCTCAATTTAGGAATAACAATCCTGGGCGATGAAGAAGACAAGTAGTAAAAGATGAAAATGGGAAACCGCTGGGATGCCCTGCCTCCGGGCTTCCATTGCCAGCCGAAGTACTGGGATTCCCCTGAGCTTCCTTTCACTGGGAATCCCCACCTCTGGACTTCCGTTGCCAGCCGAAGTGCCCATTCTTGCGCTGCTGGTATTTCCCTGAGGTTCCTCTCGCTGGGATTCCCTTCATTTTCGCTCGTGCTGCTTTGAATCCCAGCAAGGGGAGCCTCAGGGAAATCCCAGCAGCACAAGAACGGGCGCTTCGACTGGCAACGGAAATTCGGAGGTGGGGTTTCCCAGCGAGGGGAACCTCAGGGAAATCCCAGTAGCACAAGAATGGGTGCTTCGGCTGGCAATGGAAGTCCGGAGGCAGGGATTCCCAGCGGTGCAAGGCAAAAGGGGTGAGTTTTGGGATTGCACGCATTATTTACTTTTACATTGATTCCTATGGGAAACATTGTTTCATATTGCAAACTTTTCTACCTACAAACCTCATCATGGAATGAATTAAGTTCGTAAGACAAGGTACCACCGTACAGCATAATATGTATAGATGTGAACATGTCAATTCCAGAGACAGGAATCATATTCCTTTGTGGCGAGGTATTGAAAGAAACAATAAGCTGCTGCAGAAGAGTAGCCAGTGTATAAGATACCATTCAGAGGTCGAGAGAGAAATCAATGATTCTTAAAGAAGAGGATCTCACTTTTGATTCTTGAAACTGATAAAAGGACAGCTTGGACAAATAAATCTTAAAGAACATCTGTCTAAAACCTTTCCTTCTCATATAATTCTAATATGGGAAGATACTTCCTATATTAATTCTAAAATCTATACCTGCAGAACAACCAGTAAGGATTGGATGGAACACATTGCTAAATTTATTAATAGTGGGAATAGATGTGGCAGAATTGTAGGAGACTGTTGGGAAGAAGAGCTCAAGGCTTCTACTGCCAGAATTAACAAGGCAATTTTCCTTTTTTCAACCTGGTTGGCTCTGAGCAAGGCATGGTAGGCTCCTTGGAAAGCTTTGAATCCTTAGTAGATGATTCTCTTAAAGCTGATAATGGCTTAAATACAGTCCTGAAAATTAATATGCGACCAGTTACATTTTGGGAGTAGTAAGAAATCTGAAGGAAAAGGAGGGAGTTATATAATTCAGCTTGCTCTTAGAGTACAGCTTGAAAAGAAGAGTGATTTATTTATTTATTTATTTTATTTTGTCAAATTGGTATTGGTAATATATATAGAGATAACATTGTTTAGATCTATAAAATTGGTACTGATAAGAGGGAACATTAGGACAGGGACGTAGGCATACTGGTGCACTTATGCATGCCCGTACTGACGTCTTAGGAATTGGGTGAGGTCAACAGTGAACAGTCTAAGGGTAAATTTTTGGAGGTTTGGTGATGAAACCATAGAGTCAGGTAGTGAGTTCCAGGCATTAACCCCTCCGTTGCTAAAGTCATATTTTCTACAGTCAAGTTTGGAGTGGTTCACTTTGAGTTTGTGTCTGCTGTGTGCTAGTGTGACTGTGATGAACCTGTTTAGGAAATACCTGGAAAAACAAACCCTAACCTTGACCAAAGCAATAAAGATAGTTATCTGACTCCTTTGCTATACTGACACTTGCAATGAAAAGGCAGGGTGCCCATGAAGAGGTGTTTTTGTTTTTTTTACAATGTTTAAGGTTCATAAAAATAAGAAAGAAATGAAAGGAACTAAAAATATGATTGAGATGGCATCAACAAGTGGGTTATGGGCTCTTGCAGAGCCTGTTCAGAGTTTTCTTTCACGTTTCTACAACACTCCATGGCCTGCATTGGCTGCTGATCAGTTTCCAGTTTCAATTTAAAATGTTGGTTATGACCTTTAAAGCCCTATATGGCATTGGACCAGAATACCTCCGGAACCGCCTGCTACCGCATGAATCTCAGCGACCGATAAGGTCCCACAGAGTTGGCCTTCTCCAGGTCCCGTTGACTAAACAATGTCATTTGGCGGGCCCCAGGGGAAGAGCCTTCTCTGTGGCAGCCCCGGCCCTCTGGAATCAACTGCCCCCAGAGATTAGAACTGCCCCCACCCTCCTTGTCTTTTGTAAACTACTCAAGACCTACCTATACCTCCAGGAATGGGGGAGTTGAGACACCTTTTCCCCAGGCTCTTTATATTTTATGTTTGGTATGTATATGTTGTTTGGTTTTTAAATATAATAGGGATTTATATGCTTCTTTTTTTAATATTAAATTTGTTTCGCTATAATATTGTTTTTTATTATTGTTGTGAGCTGCCCCGAGACTTCGGAGAGGGGCGGCATACAAATCTAATAAATTATTATTATTATTATTATTATTATTATTATTATTATTATTATTATTATTATTTATTATTATTATTATTTCTAAATGTACAGAATTATTCGGTGGAAAATCCATTTGACTGGAATAGCTCTGTAAGATTCTAAATACGGTCTACACAGACTTATATTTCAGATATGTAGGTATCACTCCCCAAAAAGTAGGTATCATGATGAAAAATCTATTTTCGTTATTTAGAAGAAAATCCTGGATTTTCATTATTTTATGATTGAATAATACAAATATAAAGTTTCAAGGACAATAGATTTTTCCCCATTTAAATCTGAAGGAAGAAATTTATCTCACTACATCTCTATTTGCTTACCACATATGATTCTTTATGACACAGAAATCCCCGATGTCACAATAGCATAACAGTGAATGGATTTTAGTTCCTTGCCAATTCTCAAAGATATAACAAAAGGGGGGACAGTGTTAAACAACCTTGACAGGCAGTTTGTTTATACCCACCACTAATTTTAAAGAATACTAGGGATTAAAAAACCCTGAAATCTAATGACAGGAATGATAATAATTTGTCTCCAACAGGTCTTCCATTGTCATTTCCAAAGATGTTGTTCATGCTTTTTTAGACATTGTCCTACAACTATCCAGAAGATTGGGAGGATAAGTTTGGGCCTCAAGTCCTCAAAAATTTTCCGCCCCTGCATTAAACAACACATCTTATCTTTAGGGCCACTAAACATGCAGTATTTTTGTACAAATTAGGAATATGCGCATTCATCAAACCTCATAAAGCTTGACAGGTCTTGGCTCTGACTGAAATTCAGAGCCGAATGCATATGTAATTCATTCTTCATCCTACAAAGCATGAGAAGCAGTTCCAGTTTTCTCCTATATTTCCTGCCAATAAAGGCAAAATCAAGGAGTACTAGGAAGAAAATAGACTTGGATCATAAAAAATTCTGAACGCTAAAAACCCAGTATTCAATTGTAAACTTTCATAATCTATCCTCAACTGAAATTACAGATCCAATAGGAAAATCAGAAATAAGGCCTGTGTAATGCAGTTGTACATCTATATCACACAACTATAGTAAATACAACATTTTTTTTTACAATTGACTGAAGATACTGTCATTCATTTAAAGGTCTCAAATGTAACATAGTCTCAAAAGAGCTTCCCAGAGCTCTGATGGCTGATCTGAATATAGTTCGATCTTTAGGGCTTCAATTTGAATGCCAAAATTAAAGCAAATTAAAGCACATTAAAGCAAATATTGAGATTTAATGCTGACAGATGTGCTGTTCTTAAAAAAAAACAAAAGCACACAGCAGGCTGGAATGAATAGAATGTTTCGGCACAGTCTTCAATCAGAAAACAAAATATTTTCTTCACTAGAATATGTGGCAAGATCACCAGAACTAATTAGCTACATTTACAGGGGGGGGGGGAATCTTTAGAGGATATTTTAACTAGAATATTTAGTTAATGTTTGACCTTCAAATAAAGCATCCAAATATAGACAATGCACGTTCCAATATGATTGTTGTGAGTTCTACTAAGAAAATCAAACACATTACTTTTAAGGGGGAGAAAAATCTTTTACTACTTTGAAAACATTGGATAAAACTCTGCTGACAAGATCAATTTAGACTCCAAACTTCTCTTATCCTTAAGAGACAGTATATCTTGCTGACGTCAATAGAGGCCCAGCACACGTAGGGGGGTTGGCATATCAAAGACAAGATCTGCCATAGGGATCCAAGTAGGGAATTTGCTCTAGGAATTGACAGCCTCTGGAAGGTTAGATGAATTAGCCATCTCGGAATCACTGAAGAAAAACAATACGCAAATATGAGGGTTGACTCCTCTCCATCTCAACGCTGTGTCTTACCATTGTAATACTGCACTTATTCTAGTCCGCTTAGCCAGACAAACCCACAACTTTTAAAACATATGATGTTTTTACTAATGTACCTAATAAACCATGGCACTGATGGTTAATCATCAGAATAATGTTACTGAGTCTGATCTATCTGGTTTATATTTTTGATGTCTGGAGATAGAACATTTATTTATTTATTTTATTTATTTATTTATTTTGTCCAATACGCAATGAGGGTTTTAGTGGGTATATATACTGTGTGTATATATGTATATCCATTTTACAACAGCACGAAGCTTGGAACTTCAGCCTGATGATGGTGAATGTGATTTCACCGAAATGTCGCATAGACATGCAAAATATTACACAGGGCAAAACCCGAACTCAGAACAATTTACATATATATACACACACACACACACACACACACACAATAAAATACATGATGAAGGTTATAGAGGAGATACTCATAGTAAAATATATCTAAGGAAGAATAGAAAAGAAGATATAGTAATAGAACATATCAATGAAAGAATAGAAGAAGAGATATAGGAATAGGAGATATAGGAGAGCAATAGGATAGGGGACGGAAGGCACTCTAGTGCACTTGTACTTGCCCCTTACTGACCTCTTAGGAATCTGGATAGGTCAACCATAAATAATCTAAGCGTAAATTGTTGGGGGTTTGGGGATGACACTATGGAATCCGGTAATGAGTTCCACGCTTCGACAACTCGGTTACTGAAGTCATATTTTTTACAGTCAAGTTTGGAGAAGTTAATATTAAGTTTAAATCTGTTGTGTGCTCTTGTGTTGTTGTGGTTGAAGCTGAATTAGTCGCCGACAGGCAGGACGTTGCAGCATATGATATTGTGGGCAATACTTAGATCTTGTTTAAGGTGTCTTAGTTCTAGGTTTTCTAGGCCCAGGATTGAAAGTCTAGTCTCGTAGGGTATTCTGTTTCGAGTGGGGGGGTTTTCCCTGACAGAACCAAAGGTAGTATGATAATAAATATTGTTACTAATGAAGTATATATTTATTTATTTTGATCTACTGTCAAAAACGAAGCTTTTACTTACAATCTGAAGAGCTTTACCATGCTGAATTCTATCTCACTTGGAAGACTTTGGAAAATTATTTATAAAACCATAGAGGTCAACAGAGGGTCTGTTCTATAATATTAGAGATGTTTATGGTTACACTCACCATTACATAGTTTACAGCTTATAATTTGGAATTGGTTAATAAACTGTGTTTAGACAAGCAATAATATGTATGAATAGAAGTGTGAATATGACAAATGGACATTGTGAGCTATTTTTTTCCTTTAAAAATGGGAAGTAGCCAATACTGGCTTTTTAAGAAGATATACTGCATAGTAAAATCTATCCATGAGATTTCTATTAAACACACTTTAAAAGTGCCCCACTACAATATATCTCATAACACTATTAGAATCGGTAAAAACTTGCCTTAATTAAGGAGGGGGAGAACTTGTGTTTTTCAGATATCGGTTAAGACTCTTGCCTTGTCTGACTGCAGTCCAGTTTTATATCATATACCAAATAATTCACAAAATATTTTGGATTAGAGTCTAGTAATAGCTATGTATTACTAAAAAAAAATAAATCATTTTTTCCATAATGTTGAAATGTTCCTTGTTGTTGCCAGATAGTTATAAGAAAGAAACAAGGGGTATTACTCAAATGTAAAGGAGTATTCAAACAACCATTAATTGATAAGCCATATCATTGCAATCCACATTCAGAAACTCTCACAGCAAACCAAAAGAACTTTGACTGTTTATTAGCTGGTGAGGTTTTTACTGTTATTCTGCTCTGAAAATTTAAAAAATGAAAATTGTGCATATTACCGAAAGAGAAACTTTTTGCCGACGATGTGAAACTTTTCAACACCACTGATAATACACTCACCCTCCAGAAAGACCTGGACTTTGTCTCAGACTGCTCTAACACCTGGCAACTTCAAATATCAACCAACAAATGCTCTACCCTCCACATTGGCAAAAAGAATCCTAACCGCACATCCGAACTGAATAAACAACCTCTCACGGCTAACCCACATTCTGTAAAAGATCTTGGAATACTAATATCGAATGACCTAAGTGCTAAAGCCCACTGCAACAATATCGCCAAAAAAGCCTCTAGAGTTGTTAACCTGATCCTACGCAGCTTCTGCTCAGGCAATCTCACTCTACTCACAAGAGCCTACAAAACTTTTGCCAGACCCATCTTAGACTACTGCTCATCTGTCTGGAACCCATACCACATCTCAGACATCAACACCCTTGTAAATGTCCAAAGATATTTCACCAGAAGAGCCCTTCACTCCTCCACTCGAAACAGAATATCCTACGAAAATAGACTTACAATCCTAGGCCTAGAAAGCCTAGAACTACGGCATCTAAAACATGATTTGAGTATTGCCCACAAGATCATATGTTGCAATGTCCTACCAGTCAATGACTACTTCAGCTTCAACCGCAACAACACAAGAGCACGCAACAAATTCAAACTCAATACGAACCGCGCCAAACTTGACTGTAAAAAATATGATTTCAACAATCGAGTTATCGAAGCGTGGAACTCATTACCGGACTCAATTGTGTCAACCCCTAACCCCCAACACTTCTCCCTCAGACTCTCCACGATTGACCTCTCCAGGTTCCTAAGCGGCCAGTAAGGGGCATACATAAGTACACTGGTGTGCCTTTCGTCCCCTGTCCAATTGTCTTTCCTTTCTTTCACCTATCTTATATATTCTCTTCCTTTCATATATCCTCTCCTCTAAGCCCACTTTCACCCTTTTTATATTATCAAATGTCTATTTCCTTCCTATGTACTTGTGTATTGGACAAATGAATGAATAAATAAATAAATAAAACAGGGATATTCAATCTTGGCAGCTTTAAGACCTGTGGACAATGATTTCCAGAAGTTGATGTCTGCAAGACTTAAAGTTTTCAGGGTTGGAAACCCCCCCCTCCCGTATTGGAAGTAAAATAAAATATATAAAGAATAAACAAAGGGAATAATGTATTGTTTTTATAATTGTGTGCAATTACATCTGAGCTAGGTGAACTTAAGAAAATGTATTACAAGGAGAGCTGCCCAAACTTCCCTCAAGGCTCTTGTTTGAGTCTGTGGTTTTTGTCAATGACGGGGACCTTTTATATGGTTGAGTTGCCCTTGAAATGCTCCTGCAGCCAGCTGAGTGTACAGCCAGTTAAAGGAATGAACCACTAATCCTCACCAACCAGAAATTCCTCCAGAACCCACAGGGATTAGCAGTGATAACATCTCTTGCCATGTATTAAACACTGAAACAAACGTAGACAGTTACCATATTTAAAAAGTCAAGGACAGATGCAATCTGCTGGAATAGCTTTATGAACACATATACACAAACACACATGCACACACACACACAAAACTGATGTAAAAAAAGTTTGCATTTCACTGGACAGCACTCAAAGTGTGATATATCAGGAATGCAATTAAGGCAGCAAATACAGTATTACAGTCTTTCCAAGTCACCATTGCTAGGCTGATTTTGCACAGTTCCAGTGAATTTTTTCTGCCCTTATTTTCTACAAAACCCATTCCAGAAAGCAGAGGCTTCTCAGATGAGCTATAGCCAGAGTGCTTTTCACGTAGAAGTATATCAGGAGTGAGGGTAAGATTATGGGCCAGCTGCCATTACTGATATTTTATCAGGAAATCCTGCTTCTAAATCTGCCATGGTAAAAACAGTCAAAACATAACCAGTCATATCATATGGAATTGAAACAGAAGTTTTCTCATAGCAGGTTCACTTCACACATCATGCTACGTTATTTAGATATATATACATATTATTTAATGTATTAAATTTAATATATTAATTATAATTATAAATGTATAATCTCAAATATCTTACAATCAACAATGAAATAATAATAAAAAGTAATATTGGTTAGAATAAATTGCAGTCATCAATTTAATGGACTTCCTATCAAAATGAACTATCCCAAATTGTGCCAATCAGAATTTCAGAGAGAACTTTGTAAGAATGGCAACCACCTGTCAATAAATTTGTGTGGGGTAGAAAAAGATCAATAAGAAAAATAAAAATGTCTACACAATTTCAAAAAATTGGATCATAAAGCAAGCTGTATCATAAAGCAAGCTTCTTGGCATGGGTAACAGGTAAAATCCCCAAATAGTAAAATAGCAAGTTTGAAAGGAGCCAGCTTAGCTAATCACTTCATAGATATTTATGGTATGGAGACACAAAAGATACATATTTAAAAGGACAAAATCATAGACAAAATTTGATAAAATCATGCAATTCCCCAAAGGAAATAATGTTCAACAATTTCATCTTTAGCTTTGTCCACAAATCCTTGTCATGTTGGAGGCAATTCCAGCACGAAACATGTAATTACATATGCAGAATGTAGATATGGTTCATTCAGACTCCAAAACATATTAAAGATACTCAGTAAAGGCTGAAAGATAGCTTACTTGGAGTACTTATAAACTGCTGGAAGAATAAATTTGTATCTCAAGAAGAAAAGTAGGGATATTAAAAAAAAATACAACTTGAAATGCTCAAATAAAATCAACAATACCTATTAGGGCATATAATTTTGTACTTATACATGATACAGAGACAGAAGAAAGAGAAAACTGCATGACAACATTGATGCAATCTGTAAAGGAACACTTATAACAATGGAAAGAATTATGGACTAAAGGTTTGCAATGTATACCAAGTTATACTGTATTTTTCGCTGTATAAGATGTACCTTTTGCCTCAAAAAAGGTGCACCAAAAACTGGGTGCGTCTTATACACCGAATGCAGCTGGGTGGCAGTCAGCAATAGCAGCAGCAGCCTTCCCACAGTCCGGCAGCAGCGGATTTTCGTGTGGTTTTGCGGCTGGTGCCGGCCACCACTACCAAACTAGTACCCTGTTCTCCTTTTCACCGCCACACACACGCTTTCCTTCGCAACCATCCCCACCCGGAACCAAAACCTGAAGGCTTACAATTGAACCGGGTGGTTATCATTTTAGGGGCAGATGCCGGCCTGGGAAAAGAAAAGGCAACAGAGGTGAGGGAGGGGGAAAATTGAGGGTTGTTTAGGGTGGAAGTTGCACGGAGTGGCGAGCGACAGAGAAGCGCCGCAGTCAGGTTTTCGGCTGGCGCCAGGAGAAGGGGATGAGGAGGAGGTGCCTTGGCCCTTCAGAGACGCAGAGCCAGGCCTTTGTGATCTGGATCCCGACAGCATAGGAATTCTGGGAATTGAAGTCTTAAAGCTGTCAAGTTTGAAGGCAAGTTTAAGGCTTGTGGACTTCAACTCCCATTTCTGAGCTAGCATGGCTGAAGGAGGAATTCTGGGAGTTAAAGTCCACAAGTTTTGAAGCTGTCAATTTTGAAGTTTGTAAAAACTGTACATGGTTGTAAAAAATATTCTGCTACACTGGTATTTTATTAAACAATATAATACTACACCATTTGGTTCAGAATACTATTTTCCTTGTTTTCCTCCTCTAAAATCTAGGCCTTAAATCTAAAATCTGCGTCTTATACACCAGTACGTCTTACACACTGAAAAATACGGTAATTTAGAAGAAAATTGGTACAAAATGTTCTATAAGTGGCATGCAATTCTATCAATGATATGTAAGACATATCATACAGAAATAAATGTTGGAAATTTCATAAAACAGAAATTTCATAAAACATTTAATCACATATAAAAAAGCCATTCAAAGTTCATAAAGATAAATATAGTACAATGAAAAAAAGGGGAATTTAAATCTGAAATGAAACCACAACTTTTTTAATGAGATATAATCTCCGAAAACCTCAACAAGAAATAAAATAATAATTTAATGAGATACATGCTTACAGCAGTAAGAATAATTTTTTCTCAATACTGGAAGGAAGATACAGTTTTGACAGTATCTGATTGATTTAAAGTAGCTTAAACTTGAATAATATGCAGCAATGGAAAAACAATACATGTTCACAAAAGTTAAAAAAATTTAAACAAAAAATCTTATACACACAATATATCACACAACACGGCAAATAAAATCACTTATAGCATGGCTTCTAAAGGGGCTTAAATGTTTACAATTTGACAGTTTTTTCCACTAATATTATGTCTGAAAAATATGTCTTAGTTACATCTGAAAAAATAAAATTTATGCTTATGATATTGTAAATTGTAATTAATATAGAGTGTATCCTTCCTTTTTTTCTCTATAACTGATTACCAAATTGTCTAAATAAACTTCATAGCTTTAATTAATACTTTATAAATATAATTGTATTGAAACTATAATGCATCAAAATTGGAACAATGTAACATTAAAAGAAATTTAAAGATTAAAATAATTATTAATTAAATTTTTAAAAGAGAGGAAATTAGACATAATAAAAATTATTTGAACAATTCAAAACAACATTTCCATAAGAAAAATCTGAGAGAAGAAAGGTGTCTTTAAAGATGTAATTATAATCACATCATGAATTTCAGGAAAGAGTGCCCCATTGAGAAATTCTATAACAAGAGTGTACAATGTTGGTCTTGGTCTAGGGACAAGTTTCTTTACTAGCACTGATCCAGCCTATAACAAGAGAGGTAATACTGTACACTGAGAAGTCCAGTTTAAGCCATGTATTTCCAAAAGAAAACATGTATTTATTTCTACAGCTAATTATCCATTGGCGCTGCTGATGCTTCAGCAATAGTATCACATGAGCACTGCCAGATGCACCATTCTGCACCAGCTTTGGCCTCCATATTAAATGCAAGGGCAGCTCCCATAACACAAGCGCATTATAGCAATCAAAATGTGAGGTACCATATGGTTAGCATGTTGTGCGCCTGTAATTTGTAAATAAAAGTTATCACAGTGTGAGAAAGCCATGCACAATGTGGTGCAACTGAAACATTGTTTAATCAATGAAAGTATTAATAGTTCAATGGGGGGAGTTGTTTTCCTAAGTGCATTTGTTCAAATTTTTTTTGCAAGTTTATGTTTGCGTAGAGTTCTAAAAAGTGAACAAAAATAACACATCTAACCTGTAATTGGACAGTTGCATACAAATTTGAGCATGTTATTTCATACTATAGTTCAGTGATGGCAAACTTTTTTTTCCACAGGGGCCAAAATAGTGCATTTGCACGCTATTGTACGCTTGTGCATGCCCACATCTGTATTCAATACCCCCAAAGTGCCCCCCCCCATTTTCTGACTTCTGGTGGGCCCGGTCCATTTTTCACCCTTTCCAGGCTACAGAAGCTTCCTTGTAGCTTGGGGAGAGCAAAACCGCCCTCCCATTCCCCCCGGAGGTCCTCCGGAGGCCAAAAACACCTTCCCAGAGCCTCCATGCGAGCAAAAAATCAGCTGGCAGGCTCCCACATGCATGCTGGAGCTGAGCTAGTGCAATGGCTCATGTGACAGCAAATATAGCTTCATAGGTTCATAGGTGCCATAGGTTCGCCATCACGTCCATAGTTAATGGAAATTTTTATAATCACCTATTGTCAGGTGAGCATATACAGGTAGTCCTTAACTTACAACCACAATTGAACTCAAAATTTCTTTTTGCTAAGTGAGATAGTTGTTACAACTTTTGATGCCACCGTTGTTAAGTGGAGCACAGCAGTTATTAAATTAGTCAATTAAGTGAATCTGGCTTCCTCGTTAACTTTGCTTGTAGAAGGTCACAAAAGGTGATCACATGGCCCTGGAATACTGCAACCGTCATAAATATGTGTTAGTTGCCAAGCGTCTGAATTTTAATTATGTGATCATGGGGATACTGCAAAAATCATAAGCATGAAAAATGGCCACAAGTCACTTTTTTCAGTGCCATTGTAACTTCGAATGGTCACTAAATGAGCTATTTTATGTCAAGGGCTATCTGTAACTTTGTGTTGTCATAATGAATCAGTGTATTGCTTTAAATTACTTGTCTAATAATTCCTTGCTGGTTGCACCTGATGAGAAACGGTATAAAACGTATCAGGAAAGACTTAATGAACTCAATCTGTATAGTCTGGAGGACAGAAGGAAAGGGGGGGACATGATCAAAACATTTAAATATATTAAAGGGTTAAATAAGGTCCAGGAGGGAAGTGTTTTTAATAGGAAAGTGAACACAAGAACAAGGGGACACAATCTGAAGTTAGTTGGGGGAAAGATCAAAAGCAACATGAGAAAATATTATTTTACTGAAAGAGTAGTAGATCCTTGGAACAAACTTCCAGCAGATGTGGTGGATAAATCCACAGTAACTGAATTTAAACATGCCTGGGATAAACATATATCCATCCTAAGATAAAATACAGAAAATAGTATAAGGGCAGACTAGATGGACCAGGAGGTCTTTTTCTGCCGTCAGACTTCTATGTTTCTATGAGAGTTGAAATCCATGTGCTCAGAAAGGTACCTGGCTCTCTAGTCCTTGCTTAGCAGTTCAAATCTCACTCAGCCATAATGTTTACCACATGAAGTTCTACCAATTACAGCTACTGTACATCGCAGAATTGTTCTGAAGGCATAAAAGATGAAAGAATAGTACCTTGTAAACCACAATAAGGTCCTTAGAGGAAAAACGGCATATCATCATCATCAATGTCCCATTTCTGTTTGCTTTTACATCTTCCTTTATAGATTACAACAGATGTTTTGCTACAAGATTTTTGTTTGGCAGCTTCTCGTTCCTCAAAGCCACAAGAATTTTGGCCATGATACTTGAAACTGTTATGAGTGAGCTCCCTTCCTCACTCAACCCTAATGTTCTTCCGAACACCATACCAGTAAATTTGCACTGAGCGTTCACTGTGCTCATTGTGAAAACAGAATTTCTGGCTATGAAAAAGTCACTGTTGTTTTGTAGACAGGGAGAGAAAAGTCTTCGGATGTCTAAAATTCATTAAGTGTAGCCACAATGTCCAGTATTATTAGAAACTTTTCCCAAAATGGAACAACAATGAAGTTTTCTTTAGCAGTGTCACTGGTTTGTTTTATGCATGTAAGATTAAGCTTTCTTACTCTCTTAGACTAGCCCTTTCATTTATTGTTGCAATAAATCAGAAAACTTATCTGACCTTTGTTAAGACCACACTTATTTAGACAAAGAATATTTATACTGTTGAAAGGGAGAATCAGCCATACCAGTGAAACAAAATCCAATCCTAATGTGAAAGAATCCTGGCAGGACTGGAAGAGTGTCAGAGGAAAAAAATCTGTCAGGGAAGGGGGGATACGGGGAGCTGGAGTTAGAGGACAAACAAACGAGAAAGATGAAGCTCTGTTTTCACCGAAGGTAGGAAACTGCCTTATTTGAATCAGAATAATTAGAACTGCAGAAAACGCCATTGCTACTAATCTGCCTTCCATTGAGGACCTATATGCTGCACAAGTAAAAAGGAGGGCTGTGAAAATATTTATAGACCCTTCACATCATGCACATAAATTGTTTCAATTTCTACCCTCAAAACAACACTATAGGGCAGTGATGGCGAACCTATGGCATGGGTGCCACAGGTGGCACACGGAGCCATATCTGCTGACATGCGAGCCATTGCTCTAGCTCAGCTCCAAAGTGCATGATTTTTGGCTCATGCAGAGGCTCTGGGAGGGAATTTTTGGCTTCCAGAGAGCCTCCAGGGGGATGTGGGGGTATTTTTACCCTCCCATGGCTCCAGGGAAGCCTTTGGAGCCTGGGGAGGGCGAAACACGAGCCTTCTAGGCTCACCAGAAGTTGGGAAACAAGCCATTTCCGGCCTCCAGGAAGCCTCCGGGGGGCGGGAGAAGTTCTTTTCGCCTTCCCCAGACATTGAATTATGGATGTGGGCATTTGCACATGCACAATAGCGTGTGCGCATGCTCTTTCGATACCCAAGGGAAAAAAGGTTCGCCATCACTGCTATAGGGCATTGCACATCAGAATAACTACACACAATGACAGCCCCCTCCATGCTATCACTCTACTAATTGCCACAATACTGTCAAACTATTTAGTGAGACTATACAATATTACTATTATTCTTCTCATTTTTCCTATTACCCATCTCCTTATGATTACAACTTTGTTGCGTGCATCTTTACGATTTAAATTGCTTTATTTAGTTTCCTAATATGATTTATGTTGATTGCTTATTTAGTATCCTGTGACTATCACTAAGTGTTGTATCTTATGATTTTTGATGAATATATTTTTATGATGACTATGACCATGATTTATCATTTATAGCTTTCATGTATGCTGAGAACTTATGCACTGAAGATAAATCCAGGGATGGGCTACTGCCCGGAGGGTAGGGAACGCAGTGGGGTAGCGAAAATGGAGCTCTACCCCAGAGGACCTAATTTGCACTGAAAGATGTTGAATGAAAATACAGTGGTACCTCAAGATACGAACCCCTCGTCTTACGAACAACTCATGATACGAACCCAGGGTTCAGAAAAATTTTGCCTCTTCTTACGAACTTTTTTCGAGTTAAGGAACCGGCGTTCGGAGACTGCTGGGAAGCCGCGCGGCTGTTTTAAAAGCTGACAGCCGGGCGGCGGGGCTTCCCAGAAGCCTCCCGAACGCCAGTTCGTAACTCGAACAAAGTTCGTAAGAAGAGGCAAAATTTTTCTGAACCCCGGGTTCGGTTCGGGGGGGTGCTGGGAAGCCCCCCAGACCGGCTGCGACCTTTTAAAACAGGCGCGCTGCTTCCCAGCTGTCTCCCGAAGCCGAACGCGGAAGTTCGGCTTTAGCGTTCGGCTTCAGGAGACAGCTGGGAAGCGGCGCGCCTGTTTTAAAAGGTCGCAGCCGGCCTGGGAGGCTTGCCAGCACCCCCCCGAACCCCAAACACGGGTTCGGGGGGGTGCTGGGAAGCCCCCCAGGCCGGCTGTCACCTTTTAAAACAGCCGCGCCGCTTCCCAGCTGTCTCCTGAAGCCGAACGCCAAAGCCGAACTTCCTCGTTCGGCTTCGGGAGACAGCTGGGAAGCGGTGCGGCTGTTTTAAAAGGTCGCAGCCGGCCTGGGGGGCTTGCCAGCACCCCCCCGAACCCCGAACCCAGGTTCGGGGGGGTGCTGGGAAGTCCCCCAGGCCGGCTGTCACCTTTTAAAACAGCCGCGTGGCTTCCCAGCAGTTGCCGAAAGCCTTTTTTTTGCGGGGGGGGGGGGGGGGGTTGGTTCCTCGGATTAATTGATTTTACATTGTTTCCTATGGGAAACAATGTTTCGTCTTACGAACCTTTCGTCTTATGAACCTCCTCCTTGCACCAATTAAGTTCGTATCATGAGGTATTACTGTACAGGGCATCCTGCATAAGCCATGCCCACAGTGTGGTAATAAAAATTTTGGTAGCCCTTCACTGGATACATCCCTTGTGTGTCCAATCACACTTGGCCAATGAAGAATTCTACTCTATTGTATACACTGTTCCTATTCCTGGTAGAGGTATTCTAACACAGCAGCCCCAAACCTTTTACCAGGAATAGGAATAATATATACAATATGTTCTGTCTGGGTTCCCCCAGACGTCAACACCAACTGAAAAGAGTATCCAGACACGCTGGTAAAAAGCAAAGTCATTTTATATCTTTGAAAACAAACACAGATAACAAAAACTGTTCTTACAAACTGGAATGCTATGAAGCTTCACAGAAGAGTCACGACGGCCAGACAATACAACAGGCTTCTTGCTGGCACACACACCACTGTAGATAATAAAACCCACGCCTCCCCCAAGTTTTCAGCTTTCGAAACCACAAGCCAGAATCAGAGACGCCAAGGATCGAAGCAAGGTCACAGGACTCCCAAAAGATAACTCTCCACAATACAGGAAGGGCGGGCCTGCCTTTTCAACCTTTCTGAGGAGAACCACACCCAAACCCAGCTGTTGCCTATTAGGGATGGAAATACCTGGCTAATTGTCCCCTTCGTTGTGCTGCCCTTCTCTGCCTCATATCTATGATGGCTTGTGCGTTCTCATCTAATGACTCCAGGCTACTCGCTGGGGAGAGCTCTCCCCCGGGGGTCTCAGGCTGTTCTCCCTCCTCCTCGTCCTGACATTCCTCTTCCCCGTCTGCCTGGTCCTCCTCCTCCTCCTGTTCCTCATCCTCCCCCTCTGAGCATGGAGCCGGCAGAGTTCCAGCCGTTCCCTGAGGAGCCTCAGGCTGAATCACAACACAATAGAATAGAATTCTATTGGCCAAGTGTGATTGGACTGATTCTGTGGAGAAAGTTTTCTGTGTGTGGATTGATGTGCATAGTTTTGTGCTAGCTGCATCCTGTAGATGGGGCTTTGCTTGTTTGCAGGCCCCAGTTGGTGGTATGTTGCAGACTGGTGCCGATCCATGGGTGAAAGTTAGATACTGCTCTAAGATGTCAAACAAAACGATCCCTTCTACTCTAAAAGTAGAGCAATTTTCCTGTGTGCAACCATTTAGTTTTGCAATGAAAAACTATTAAATTCATTTATAACCCTCCACAGATTTGGATCTAACTTCAAAATCTACTCTTAAATTGGACTCAATCCCAGCTTGAAACAAACCTTCACAACATCTCATGATAAATGCTAGTAGCTGATTCTACATATACGACTTTAAAACTTTCTGTATTATTCTGACCATGAAACATGAGGGTTTATTGCTTATTTCTCTGAGTTACTGTATACCTTGTCCATCAGCACTGCTGCGTAAGCACTATGAATTTTTTTTTTAGCCCATGCTTATAATTACTGGCCACATTTTGTTCCCTTCTCAAAAAATGTTAAGTCATATTCATAACTTTCAATTAAATGCAACCTGTGGCTGTGGTGGCAAAGATTTGTTTACTCCAACTTAGTGTTCTTCACGAGGTATGATCCACAACTCCTGTCATTCCACACAGTGAGCCATTGTTTAATGCAAAGAGGCTTTGGAAAATTGAGTGCCTGTTCATAATATAATGAGCAATTTATTTGGCAGAGCTTTCATTCAATAGCAAAAACTCATTAAAAGAATCAATTCAATTAGTGATATTTAATAAACGTTACCATTTAATATTACTATTAACTTACAAGTCTTCTGAATCAAAGATATTTGAAATAAATATTTGTACAGACTGAATAATTGAAATTGAAATTCTAACTCTAACTGAAGAACTGTATACTGCACGAGTCAAAAAGAGGGCCGAGAAAATATTTACTGACTCCTTGCATCCTGGACATAAATTGTTTCAACTCCTACCCTCTAACTGTTAACGTATGAGCAGATTAATCCTTGTTTACCAAGATTGTGCTTACACAGAAACATTTATATTGAGAATAGTTGTGAAAAACTGCTCAGAAACAAACAGATATACTAACTTGAATTAAAGTTTACTTTGAGAAATAACATATTCAGACAAACAGTCTAAAGTCGTACACATAATAAGTCAGAATAAAAATCCAAATATTACCAAGTATACATTGGTAATATTACCAGTTGTCTTCGTCATAATCAGTAAACAAAGATATCAAGCCTAAAGACATTTTAGCTAAAAGATAAAACTACAATACAGAGAGATTGCAGATAAAATGCAGTGCAAACCTGACACTGTGTAGCCATTAACAGTGAGTGAGTAGCCAGAGAAAGAGAAAGTTCTCTTTTGTGGCAGTCTTCAACACCTGGAGCCAATATATTGCCAACCCAACAGTTATGGACAGAGTCTTAACATAAACGATGCTATAGAGCACTGGGGTCCCCACAATCCCCCCATCCTTCCTTGCATCTCCTCTAAAGCCTTTCTGCCGTGGTTTCTTTGCCTGCTTGTAATCTCAACACAAAAAGTGTTTGGAAGCTACCATGACTTCACTGGGGCAGTGAAGTTGAGTTACTTCAGTCTCTCACTTGCAAGCGTTCTTCACGCTGAGACTGGAACGGCAAAAAAGTGTTTGCAAGCCGACAAGACTTTGAGGCAGTGAAATTGCATTGCTTCAAGCTTCCCATCGGCTTGCAAGTGCTCTTTGCTCCAAAATTGTGCAAAATTGTGCAAGCCGAAGGGAGGCTTCAAGCAACATGATTGCCCCAAAGTCTTGTCAGCTTGCAAGTGCTCTTCAGCCAGATCTGCTACAGGCCTTGGTTCCCAGAGAACAGAGGCCTAAAGCAGTGTTTTTCAACCAGTGTACCGCAAAAAAGGAAACTCAGCTTCCGGTCCTGCAACTTTTTGCTGAGGGCGCGAAGAGCAAAAAATTGCGAGGACAGAAGCTGAGCTTCCTTCTTCGTGCCTTCCAAGTTTTCCGGCAGAGGCAGCTCCCCACCCAGCGCAGTGCCAGCATGTACGGTGTCCAGGAACACGTCCAGCCGCCGTCGTCGGTGCCTCCGCCCTGGAGCTACCACTCGCAGCCGACCGCCCTGCTGCCGTCCCACGGTTACTACCCGATGCTGCTGTTGCCAGCGTGGTGTACGAGAGAGAAAAAGAGAGTGAGACAGAGAGAGAGAGTGAGAGAGAAAGAGAGAGAAAGAAAGCAAGAGAGAGAAAGAAAGAAAAAAGAGAAAGAAAGAGAAAGAAAGAGCAAGAGAGAGTGAGCAAGAGAGAGAAAGAGAAAGAAAGCAAGAGAAAAAGAGAGAGAGAAAGAGAGAGACAGAGAGAGAAATGAGAGAAAAAAGGGGAGAAAAAAAGAAATGAGAAAATGATTGAGGCAGAGAATGAGAGGAAAGAGAGAAACAAAAGAGAGATAGAAGTGACTCTTGATTTAAAGCATATGATAAAAAGCACCCAAAGAATAAGAGAGAGAAAAAACTCAGCCCTCACCTGTTTTTGGAAATGGTTCAAGAGTGCATACACACATACACATACACACACATACACATACACATATACACACACAAGGGGGGGAGAAAGGGATGGAAAAAGAGAAGAGAGTGTCTTAGAGTGTCATTTTGTGTCATTTTGGGTGGTAGTGTGCCCCAGGATTTTGTAAATGTAAAAAATGTGCGAACGACGGCTGTGATGCTACACCATTCATAATTTTGGGACTAGGTCGTAAGTATTTATGAGTCTTCGGAGAGGGGCGGCATACAAGTCTAATTATTATTATTATTAATAATAGTAGTAGTAGTAGTAGTAGTAGTAGTAGTAGTAGTAGTAGTAGTAGTAATAATTTGGAGAATCTGTGATGTCTTCAGAAGAGAGAAGGAGGCGGTGGCGAGATTGGTGGCGGTGCCTGGGGCGAGGTTAGTGGTTGGTGGGCAGCAGGCGGCAAAGTCAAATTGGCCAATGGGCAGTTGAGAGGGTTGGTGGCAGCGAGGAGAGTTTGGCGGCAATGTTTTGTGCTGTTTGCATAGGAGAAGGCACGGGCAGCCGGCAAGGGTGATAAAAGCAGCAGGAGAGGCCGAGCGGAGGCAGCACGAGAGGAACGAAATAGTGCTCAAAAAGGCAGCAGCAAGAGGTGAGTAACAGAGGAGAAAGTTACCTACGGAAGTAGGACCACCTTGTCGCCAATGTGATGTCTCTAATAGAGAGAAAGAGGCGACACAGACCACAACCCAAAGACGTTTTATTGAAGAAGACAAGCCAACTTAGAACCAGTAACCAACAACGGAGGCCACACTTGGCAGCTATATATATATACTTGCTGCCAGGCACGGCCAACCAATCAACGATCGGTATTTTTCTACCAGGAAAGCCAGCACATAGCAGAATCTATGTCATAACTTCAAACAGTCACTAAGTGAACTCAGAGAATACCTGTACTTCTTTAAAGAAACTCATGAATAATTTATTGCAACAAGACAATTTTATAAATTAGACTAACACAGACACAAATAATTTCTGAAATTAATCTTGACTCAAGTAATGATTTGGGATTCATATAAAACTTATAATGAGGCAACTTATTATTTCTTAAGCTTTTAGAATAGAGTCCCAGATTCGGCCTTGTCAAATGTTGGCAGGATTTAAGCTAGAGATTGCTGTTAAGGATATTGAGCTTGCCTATGACAAGAAAGGATGAGAACAAAAGGTGGAAGACTGGTTTTGTAAATAGCTTCTAGAACAAAAGTGTGTTGGAAAACAAGCTGTAGCTTATTGTGAAAAGAGGAACAGGTTGTATTTTTTTTCTTTTCCCAGATTGTAGGTGAGGTCAGTACATCTGCAACTTTCTGCCATCATTCTGCAAGTTCTACTGTACTTCTAAACTCTTCTGCATGCTAGCTAGAAAGGATATACTGTAGACCTTTCTGTTCACTCGGGGAACATTAAGAGCAAGGTGCCAACAGACTCAAACTCAACCCTGATAAGATGGAGTGGCTGTGGATTTTGCCTCCCAAGGACAATTCCATCTGTCCGTCCATTACCTTTGGAGGGGAATCATTAACCCCCTCAGAGAGGGGCCGCAACTTGGGCGTCCTCCTCGATCCACAGCTCACATTAGAGAAACATCTTTCAGCTGGGGCGAGGGGGGCGTTAGCCCAGGTCCGCCTGGTGTACCAGTTGCGGCCCTATTTGGACCGGGAGTCACTGCTCACAGTCTCTCATGCCCTCATCACCTCGAGGCTCGACTACTGTGACGCTCTCTACATGGAGTTACCTTTGAAAAATGTTCGGAAACTTCAGATAATGCAAAATGCAGTTGCAAAAGCAATCATGGGCTTCCCTAGGTATGCCCATGTTACACCAACACTCCGCAGTCTGCATTAATTGCCGATCAGTTTCCGGTCACAATTCAAAGTGTTGGTTACGACCTATAAAGCCCTTCATGGCATCGGACCAGAATATCTCCAGGACCGTCTTCTGCCGCACGAATCCCAGCGACCAGTTAGGTCCCACAGAGTTAGCCTTCTCCGGGTCCCGTCGACTAAACAATGCCATTTGGCGGGACCCAGGGGAAGACTTATCTGTGGCGGCCCCGACTCTCTGGAACCAACTCCCCCCAGATATCAGAGTTGCCCCCACTCTCCTTGCCTTTTGTAAGCTTCTTAAAACCCACCTCTGTCATCAGGCATGGGGGAATTGAGATATTCCCTTCCCCCTAGGCTTATAAAATGTATGCATGGTATGTCTGTATGTATGATTGGTTCCTTAAATTGGGGTTTTAAAAAATTACTTTTAATATTAGATTTGTTTATATTGTCTTTTTACTGTTGTTAGCCGCCCCAAGTCTGCGGTGAGGGGCAGCATACAAATCTAATAAATCTATGTTTCTATGTTTCTAAGGTGGGCAAGGCTGGTACTCAAAAGGAGATGGAGGACCTGTTAATTCACTTCCTACTCTGAAAGTGGAAATTCTTTGTAAGGCATTGTATGGGAGTAAATCTACCTTGCCACATTATTATTTGAAGAGTTCACAACTAGTTAAGAATCCCACCTGGCTGGCTCTGGAATTCTGGGAATTGAAGCCCATAAGTCATAAAGAGGCCATAGTTCCCTACCCCTGCTCTATTGAGTTCTTCTTAGTATCATGAAACATAGAAGCTATAGCAAATCATCAGGAAACTACCTACACAAAGATACTCCACATCTCACACACCATCAGAATCTGGAGTTTGTGGATAGAAGAAGTCTTCTATTAATATTTTCTGGGAGCGATTCCATTATAAGGAATATTTATGGTTTCTTTCAGAGTAAATATTGTGATAGTAGCAAGAAAACTACTACTGTTGTTAGAACAAATTTATAAACATATCAAACAAGGATAAGTGGGAAGTGAGCTAGCAATGGGCTATCTATGGCTCCATATGTGTACACTCCACGGATAGATAATACATCTGCTGTTGACAAAACATCCATTGCCTAATTTGAGGGCATTTTGTTAATCATATCACTGACTCAGCTAAATTAAGAAAAAAGATGGGAGTTTTTACTTCATATAATGAAACCCAGGAAACTGAAGCAAATCAAGTTCACTGCTCTTCAGATTGGCCACTATATTAGATTTTGCATCAAAAAGAGGGGGGGAGCATTTGCTGAAAGTGGGATTTAATCTACCTTGAGTTATTTGCAGGTTTTCTGGTCCTAAAAACACAAGAGTTCTACCATGCAAGTTGACTTGGGGGGAGGGAGATGTATTGAGTCAAAACCGAGTTGTCGAAGCGTGGAACTCATTACCGGACTCCATAGTGTCATCCCCAAACCCCCAACACTTTACCCTTAGATTATCTACGGTTGACCTATCCAGATTCCTAAGAGGTCAGTAAGGGGCGAGTACAAGTGCACTAGAGTGCCTTCCGTCCCCTGTCCTATTGCTCTCCTATCTCTCCTATACCTTTCTTCTATTCCTATACCTCTTCTTCTTTCATTGATATGTTCTATTACTATACATTCTTTTCTATTATTTCTTAGATATATTTTACTATGAGTATCTCCTCTATAACCTTCATCATGTATTTTACTATGTGTATATAGATATATACCCACTAAAACCCTCATTGTGTATTGGACAAAATAAATAAATAATAAATAAATAAATAAATAAACATTTTAGTTCATTCCCATTTCAATATAACACTATTCCTGAAGGAAATGCTATTTTTTTTCCTAAGCAATTTATTCTTAAAATGGGAAGTCAGTCCCAGATTGGTAAAAATCCCATAAAGGAGGCAGAGATTATTTTATTTCCTGGACAAATATTCTTCCTGGCAGTAGGACTTTCTCACTTTCAGGCCATTTCCCTTCCAGATAAATGCACAACCCTATGGCTATTTCCAAAGCATATATACTTAAGAGCTTGATATGATTAATGTTCAGCTGAACCTATTAGGACAACATGGAATTCCAACAATATCAACGCCTAATGTTCTAAGATTAATCCCTGACTTTATGATTCTGGGTGATACATGCAAGAAAAGTCTTGAATGCCCCTGGCTCAGCTAACGTGGTGTTCTATTTCTTCGGGCAATCCATGAAGGAAATTGAAAACAGGTTTCTTTATAAACATTAACAAATCAGTATATTTCAGCCCTACTTACCAGCCTTCAGGCTGAATGCCAGTGTTAGTATGTGACTGTCTACATAAATCATCATATTCTAATGAAGCCAAAATTTAGTTCCATGTGCAGGGACTCTTTTTTGTTCTTTTTTGAATTCCACATTAGAAGGAAAAAGTTGTGAAATACTTTAAAGATTAAGAAATTTGACTGAACATTCCTTTATATACTACTCAAGGAAATTGGCACAAGGAATATTTTTTTGATAGTTAGTTCTTTTCAAACCCAAGAATCAAAGCAATAGTTGGAATGTATTTCTACTGAAGTCTACCACTTTCATTTTATTACAATACTGCTAGAGTGGAAGATAATTCTTGTTTTACCAGTTTTCTTCTCCTTTTGAATGCCAAAGATGTAATGATCAAGGGAAAACTGTTTCCCCCATATAAACATAAATCTAAAGTTTGTGTTCAACTTAAGTCTATCCTCCTGAATATGTTTACTAGAAGACGATCTAATGGAGTTAGTGCAATTTAGTTCTAAGTAAATACACATTTGATGATGGAGCTGCAAATGTAAGAAACTAAAACATTTAAAAATGGGATATATGACCATAAGTTGCAGAGACTGGCAGTGGAGTTGAATTTTGAAGTAGGACAAGAACATTATGAACTGGTCAGTTTATTTAGTGATGTTATTCATCTGGCACAAAATTAAGGTGAAATGAGGATTGAATTGGCAGTAAAATCATTCATACAGTTGTAAAAGGCAGACAGTGAAATAATTCCTAGCTCTTCAGAAAACAATTTTAGAAAAAAACAAATATTACAATTAAAAAAGCTCTTACATTCTACAACATCTAAAGCCAACATTAATATGCACATTATGATATCCAGAAATGTTTGACTATATCAATTGCTGTATTTCATTACATAATTGCACAGAACACTTTCATTACAGATTATTATATATAAAGCACAAAACATCACAGCCTTACACAAAAGGAAAATGTTAACTTGAATAGTACACCCCCAGAATGTATTAATTATAACTGTGGGATATGGGATGAAGGTGTGGTTACCCATCCAGCCCACAAATACTAGAGTTTAATTGGAAAATTTGGGAGGCAATTTGTGTACCCAGAATTAAACAAACCCCAAAGTAGAAGAGTAAAATTATAGACACGATTCTCAGTAATGGTAACAAATTATTTTTTGTTTTATATATGCCAGCATATCCACTCTTAAAAAATACTCCATATAATCATTTGCCTTCTTCAGCATACAGATATTTCTCGATTTAAAACAACAACCATTTTTTAGATTTATAATTTGCAAGATCCCCATGGTCATTAATCAAAATTTAGATGCTTGGCTATTGGCCCATATTTATGACAGTTGCAGTGGCCCAGGATCATGTGATCACCTTTTGTGACCTTCTGACAAGCAAAGACAACGGGGAAGCCAGATTCACTTCCTAGCAGAACTGCAGTGCTTCATTTAACAAATGTGGCAAGAACGGCCTGAAATGTGCAAAACTCACTTTAATAATTGTCTCACTTAGTGACAGAAATTTTGGGCTCAATTGTGGTCGTAAGTCAAGGGTTATTTCTCAGGGTGCATCTTTCTGCACGAACAATATGAATACTAAAAATTCTACCAAACAGGAATCTCACTCAGACCAAATGGGAAGAAATCGCTTTTAGAACAGTTTCATTTTACAACATTTTGCTGTTCATAGAAGTGGGATCCTTAAATTAAAAATAAAATTTAAAGATGTGTTGGCTTACTCTTAAATTGATCTAAAAATTATTTTAGGTTATTAGCAGCAACACAAATGCTGGGTTATACTTTGCCCATCTGCAAATTCCCTCTATTTTAGCCAATTTTATTGTATTTTAACCAGTCACAGTTTTATGACGACCGATGTGGTCCTTTTCCTCTCTTTGATATGGTCGATTGACTAATCAAATAAAGTTGATATTGAATATCGAATTGCTTTATTGTATTCGTTCTTTTATCCCTACCTCAAATTCTGCTTTTTTTCCCTTCCAAAAGAATAATAAGGTAAATTTTATTAAGCAGGAGCTAAAGGAAACCGCCTGACATCATTATTACCCTTTAAAAGTCAAGGATAAAAGCCAAAATATTCCTTATATATATTTCCCTATTTCAGAAAAAAATAAGCAATAAAATTAGCTACATCCAAATGCAAGAGGCAAAGAGGTAAAATGAATTAACTTTGGCTGACCTATGTTTCTTCGCCATTTTACTCCTGATAATTCCATATACATATTTATCACGATTTAAGATTCACTGGATGTTACTTATTTCTTTCACAGCCAAGGCTGTGTTTTCACACATTTGATTCACAAGTTGCTGTTTTTAAAACAACTGCTGCAGCAATCCCTCGATGCTCATTTTTCTTTGACTGATTTGTCACTCAGTGATTTTGGCAGAAGTCTTTTGCACAGATAAATGAAATGCTAATGTACAGGCTCTACAAGCTATTCTCAAAGTGCTTTAGACCAGTGTTTCCCAACCTTAGCAACTTGAAGATATTTGGACTTCAACTCCCAGAATTCCCCAGCCAGCGAATGCTGACTGGGGAATTCTGGGAGTTGAAGTCCAAATATCTTCAAGTTGCCAAGGTTGGGAAACACTGCTTTAGACAACCCTTTTTATTTTGGCCAAAAAATAGACGTCATGTCGCTTAAGAACGGCCTCCAGATTCCCAATATATGCCAAAAGTGTTTACTAGATCAGGAAATGGGACAGAGATTCTATCAATACATCTACACATAAGCAAGGCACAGTAAAGGGCTACCAAAATTTTTACTATCACACTGTGTGCGTGGCTTATGCATTTTCTTTCAATATCTTTCAGTGCAAATTGGGGGCTCTGGGGTGGAGCTCCATTTTCACTAACTCACTGCATTCCCCCCACCCACCCAATCCGGTCAGTAGCTCACTCCTGGTACCGTATGCCAGGCTTATACGTATTGCGACATACACATTGGAAGAAGAGAAGCAATCAAAACAGGCGCAACTATTACAAATTGTTCAGAAGAGGAAGAAGAAGAAGAAGAAGAAGAAGAAGAAATGATTAATAATTCATAATATATACACCATACTGTAGATCTCATGGGTTTTGTTGTCTAATCCCTTGCAAACCCACAATATCTAGATCCAGAATTTTTAAAAGATGGGTTTTTCCTCAAAAAAACCAATTGGGATGTGTTTTTTCCTGAGGGTTTCCTGAGGAAAATATTCCGCTTCTCATCCGAGAAGCTTTCATCAGTTTTGGCAGGAGGGTGGAGGTGATGGAAGGATTAGTTTTCACAAGATGGGGGAGGGATTGGAAGGTTCACATTTCTTTGCAGTCTTCTGGTCATTAGACCTCTTGATGCCACTTTGGGGTTTACCTGTGCTTTCAGGGTCACCTGCATCAGAATGTAAATGGGAGTGGAATCTTCTTGGAACTGCCAAAAGGATTGTGTTGTAGACAAGAGATAGGTGATGTCTTGTCTTTTTCCTCAGGGAAAAAAACCAGACCAGTTGCCTTTGGAAAAGCCACCTTTGAGATAACTCTGACATAGATCAGAGGTCTTCAAACTTGGCATCTTTAAGACTTGTGTACTTCAACTCCCAGAATTCTCCAGCCAACATAGGCTAGTAATATTAGTTGGTTGATCTTGGGCTAGTCCAGAGCATAGCTGGCTGGGGAATTTCTGGGAGTTGAAGTTCACAAGTCTTAAAGATGCCAAGTTTGAAGACCTCTGACAGAGATGATTGAGAATCTTCACAGACATTTTTTGGTTTTGGTTTTTAAATTTGGCAACCTTATACAGAATGATTCAAGAAAATTCACAAGTTAAAAAAGAGAATAGCACTATAATCTACTCAGATGAAAGGAGCTTTTCTTTGCTTCTACAAAAATGATGACAGTAAAACCTGGCATGGGATGATAAAGTTTAATATTTTTTTTTTCTTAGGCCTGTGCTAGTCAACGAACCAGGAACACACGTAAAATGTAAAGAAAGGCACTGAGGATGCTGCTTGGGGGTGACTTGCAAGGTGAAATGGCAGAAACTAGGAATGTTTAGTCCCAAGAGAGAAGGCCGATTGGTGATAGAATAAGTTGCTTTCAAACTGCTGATAGTAATGTTACACTGAAGAATAGCAAGCCCTGATCTACAGTGCAAGGCACAGAATAATGGATATCAATTCTGAAAAGGTAACTTTTAATTGAATATTGGAAAATACTATCAAATCGGAATTGCCATTCAGCTGTGGAATCCAGGTTCAGAGAAAGTGGTGAGCTCCATTTTGCTCAATGTATTAAGATACCTGTGGTCTACGGATCCCTGAGGGGGCCTGATGTTGTTACAGGTCCGTAAAGGAGGATCATAGATGCTTGAAGAAATCTTATGATTTAAATCTTCAGTTATCCCTTGAGGCCATAAAACAAACAAAATGTTAAAAAGTTACAATATTTATCTATTTATTTACAGAGGACATCTAAATTATATTAAAGTAAACAAAGTATTGTTAAGATCCCCAATTTTTCAGCACCCTTAATGTTTGCAAATTGAAAGTTGAAAAATTTCACACACCCTAACACTGGCCATGTGGTCCGTGGCCACAACAGGGTATGTGATGAAGAAAAGGTTGACCACTACTGTGTTAAAATATTCTGTAATCCTATATACAGCAGAAGAATTAATTCCCCAAATGGCCGCTGCAAGTTACATCTTTAGCACACTGTAGAATTTGCTCTCTTTGAGTTGTTTGGATAGTTAGAATCCATATTCTACCACCTTGATGTAGTAATTTTTGACTATAGTTTGGAGGCAACATTTGGGTTCAAAGCCACACTTGGATTTCACCGATGGTTCAAGAGGTAGCGGGGCCAGCATCAATGAAGACGTAATGTCTATTTTTTTTAAAAAAAAGCACAACCACTTGAATAATATTAACATAAATTAAGTACTTTCCTTTTTACAACCTTGTAATCCCTTAATTTGGATTAGAATTGGGCGGTTCGATGAAACATACTTAAACTGTATAACATTATATTAAATTAGAAACATAGGATGAAAAATATTTTCTAAAATAGAAACATAGAAACATAGAAGTCTGACGGCAGAAAAAGACCTCCTGGTCCATCTAGTCTGCCCTTATACTATTTTCTGTATTTTATCTTAGGATGGATATATGTTTATCCTAGGCATGTTTAAATTCAGTTACTGTGGATTTATCTACGTCTGCTGGAAGTTTGTTCCAAGGATCTACTACTCTTTCAGTAAAATAATATTTTCTCACGTTGCTTTTGATCTTTCCCACAACTAACTTCAGTTTGTGTCCCCTTGTTCTTGTGTTCACTTTCCTTTTAAAAACACTTCCCTCCTGGACCTTATTAACCCTTTAATATATTTAAATGTTTCGATCATGTCCCCCCTTTTCCTTCTGTCCTCCAGACTATACAGATTGAGTTCATTAAGTCTTTCCTGATACATTTTATGCTTAAGACCTTCCACCATTCTTGTAGCCCGTCTTTGGACCCATTCAATTTTGTCAATATCTTTTTGTAGGTGAGGTCTCCAGAACTGAACACAGTATTCCAAATCTGGTCTCACCAGCATTCTATATAACGGGATCATAATCTCCCTCTTCCTGCTTGTTATACCTCTAGCTATGCAGCCAAGCATCCTACTTGCTTTCCCTACCGCCTGACTGCACTGTTCACCCATTTTGAGACTGTCAGAAATCACTACCCCTAAATCCTTTTCTTCTGAAGTATTTGCTAACACAGAACTGCCAATCCAATACTCAGATTGAGGATTCCTTTTCCCCAAGTGCATAATTTTACATTTGGAAACATTAAACTGCAGTTTCCATTGCTTTGACCATTTATCTAGTAAAGCTAAATCATTTACAGATGCCTCCAGGAATATCAACTCTATTGCACACTTTAGAGTCATCGGCAAATAGGCAAACCTTCCCTACCAAACCTTCCCCTATGTCACTCACAAACATATTAAAAAGAATAGGACCCAGAACAGACCCTTGTGGCACACCGCTTGTAACCTGACTCTGCTCAGAATACTCGCCGTTAACAATAACTCTCTGATGTCTATGCTTCAGCCAGCTGCAAATCCATTGAACTATCCAGGGATTAAGTCCAATCTTCACTAATTTATCTATCAGCTCTTTATGTGGAACTGTATCAAAGGCTTTGCTCAAGTCCAGGTAGGCAATATCCATGGCACCACCTTCATCCAACACCTTTGTGACATAGTCAAAGAAATCAATGAGATTAGTCTGACATGATTTGCCTTCAGTAAAGCCATGCTGATTTGGGTCCAATAAGTTATTGTTTTTTAGGTGCTGATTTATCCTCTTTTTGAGTAGAGTCTCCATCATTTTAACTACCACTGATGTCAAGCTAACTGGCCTGTAGTTACCAGCTTCTTCTCTACTGCCCTTCTTGTGGATAGGCACAACACTGGCCATTCTCCAATCCTCAGGAACTTCTCCTGTTAACAAGGATTGGTTAAAGAAATCAGTAAGGGGGGTAGCAATGACAGATCTGAGTTCTTTAAGAACTCTGGGGTGAATGCCATCTGGACCCATTGCCTTATTTATCTTTAATCGTTCAAGTTCTTCTAAGACATCGGCTTCTAAGATCACTGGAGCTGAATCCGTACTGCTGGAAGCAATGCTATATCCCTCTATAGTATTATTTTGTAAGGTGTCTTTTGAGAAAACTGAATAGAAGTAGCTATTGAAATGGTCAGCGATCTCCTTATTCCCATTAATGCATGTATTATTCCCGGTACTAAGCTTCGTGATGCCGCAGTTTTTCTTCTTCTTATCACTAATATATCTGAAGAAGGTTTTATCCCCCTTCTTTAGTACAATTCTGTGGCACTTTTGGAAGGATTTTGGCAGTGACATCCAAAATTTCTGGCAGTCTCACATGGTGGCCTTCTTTTCTATACCAAGCATAGAATCTCTTCTTTCCCACTCTAAGAAAGTGGCATCTATAAATTCAACAGCTGCCATATAGCTTGAAACAACATGTTTTTTCTTTCATTCATGACACAGTACAGTTTTTGCCCAGAGAATAAAAGCAGGAAGTAAGCAAGGAAGTTGATGGGAATTTCTAAAAGAAGAATTAAATAGGGGACTGGAAATGCCATATTATATTAATTGTTGCTGCATTTAAACCTCAAACCATCAGATGATAAGGAGTAAGATTCTGCATGGAAATCAGCTTTCACAATAATGCCATCATTTTTTGGCCTCTACTAAAACATCCACAATATTAATTTTGCATCTAACATATGGCATTAAAAGTTATCTTCATGGAGTCCGGCTGCTGCAGGTGTCGAAGTACCCACTGGCATTGTGCCCACCATAGGCTCAGAAAGAAAGCGATCCCTGATGGGGCTTGACTTGACAGTGGCTGCTCAAGCCCAGATGGCTGACCTGGGGTCAGCATCCCTGCTGTGCTTTGTGGCCAGGTCAGCTGGATTTCAAACCCTGGTTGTTGGGACATCTGTGCCTCAGTGTGGAGGGGCGCCTACATAGGCTTTGCTTTTGTGGCAACGCTCACAAGGGACTTGCTCTTTGCAGTATGGAAGGAAATTGAATCCCCATTCCAATGTGTTCTGAGGTCTTGCTTGTGGAAGGAGAACATTGGCCAGGCCAAGTTCCATCTATGAGTCTCAGAGCTCGAGCAGGGGTCGTCCAACTCATTCTTAGTCATCCAAATTGGTCAGGGAGCCCTGTCAGTGACAGGCTATGTGACAGTAGTTGGGACCCCTCATCTTTGGATCATCCAGTCAGCAAGTGTTATGGTTGTCTCCACTCGGGAGTCGAAGCTGACCTTGCACCCAGGTGGAGCTGCGACAGTGATTTCATGGAAGAGGCCATGAAAACATTTCTGGGATCCCATATAAGCTGACTGAGACCCTTGGCTCCCATCCGCCTCCGTGGAGAGCCAAACCAGAAATAATTGAGTCTATTACCTTACTGTCCTCCTGATTGAACTCTTGAAGCTGAGTGGATCCACTGGGCCCATTCTCAACTTCCCAGAGGCTTCTGAGGCCAGAGAGCTCATCATGTTCTTCCTGGCTTCCCCAACCTTCTCCTTAAGCTTCTAGGCAGAGGGGAAGGAAAGGCTCCCCCCTCTGAGCTGTTTGGGAGAGCTGGCATCGCAGCTGTGGTTAACCACCAAGGGCTTGAACTCCGTCCGGCAATCCAGCAAATTCCTGGCCGCTCACCAGATGGTGAGACAGCCATCGGAGGGCGCTATGAGTTTGTGAGTCCCTCCATTCAAAAAACTCCCCTCCTGTTTTGCTCAAACGAGTTCCGAACAAGAGAAGCCAGGAAGAAGAAAAGAAAGAGTTCTCTACCAGGGAATAAATCACACAAGAACACAACTCCAATTTCAGGAGCTAAGCAAAGCACATCCAAGAGCTGAGACTTCATTGAAAAAACTGGAGTCCGTGACCAGGGAGGCATGTCTTCAGTTCAATCAATGCAGTCATAGAGCTAGAGGACTAGAGATGACCCATCTTGGATTCCCTGTCAATCAGAGCGTGAAGAACGATCCGGCTGGTTGAAAAATTTCTGAAGCTGAAATTCACATAACTGGAGAATGTTCATGTTGTGGGTGGCTAGCTATGTTGAATCAGAACAAACAAGCAAGTCAAAGATGGTTGGGAAGAACAGCTGGCAAGCACACCTTCTGCTTATGGATGTTCGTGGATAATGGAAAACAATAGGATTAACTGTGCTGGTGACATTTTGCCCTTCAAAATCTGAGATGTCAACTTCAATCAAATTAGCCAATATGTTCAAGGGCAATATATTATGTGACGTAGTTTAATAATCAAGACAGCATTATTATGCCAAATTTGGTATGCTCCCAGTACCAATTCAAACTTCTTCCTCCTCTTCCCCCACAATAAAATTGTACTGGAAATATGGGGGTGGGGGGTGGGAACACCTAGCAATAAGTGTCTAAGTAATTGCTAGAGACAAAATGCCAGTTACAACAGTTGTTTTTCCCAACAACTATGTTGAAGCAACTGGGTGATGCTTCAAATGAGGTGGCAGTAAAAATAGTAAACCTGGCTTGAGGAAATTTGGGTTGAGGGCATAGTTCCCTCTAAGCTGAACAGTGAGCAATCGCTCACTTAAAAATCATCATCAACTCAGAGTTTTCCAAACCTGCTCAGAAGCCGAGAGGGAAATTTTATTATTATTTCTCTGCCGCCCAGTCCCGAAGGGACTGTCGCTCAGACACTATACTTTTCTGCTCACCCCAAAAATTTTTTAGAGAGAACACTGGTTGAGGGTAATTTCTTCTCTTAGACTTTTTTTTTTTATAAACTAAATGAAAAAGTTAGTGTGTAGATGGTGCTTCTTACAATTCATATCTGCTCCTCTTACACAGAGGAGACCTTGCGTGCTGAAATAATCAAAGCTGGCTGGTGAGATCCATTAGTTCCTCAGTGAACATGTCCCATAGCTTGGGACATGAGTTCCTGAAAGGTCTTTGGCTCTCCATGAGTCACGTTCTACAGTTTAGGTCAGTGCTTCTCAAATAATGGGGGTGCGCCCCCCATGAAGCAATGCCAGGTGGCCCTGGGAACATGCATGATCCCTCACAATTGATTCCCCTGGATGGGAAATGTTTTCCCAGTTAGAATAGAATAGAATTTTTATTGGCCACGTGTGATTGGACATACAAGGAATTTGTCTTGGTGCATATGCTCTCAGCGTACATAAAATAAAATATACATTTGTCAAGAATCATATGGTACGACACTTAATGATTGTCATAGGGATCAAATAAGCAATGAAGAAGCAATATTAATAAAATTCTTAGGATATAAGCAACAAGTTACAGTCATACAGTCAACATGGGAGGAAATGGGTGATAGGAATGATGAGAAAAACTAGTAGAATAGAAGTGCAGATTTAGTAGAAAGTCTGACAGTGTTGAGGGAATTATTTGTTTAGTAGAGTGATGGCGTTCGGGAAAAAACTGTTCTTGTGTCTAGTTGTCTTGGTGTGCAGTGCTCTGTAGCGACGTTTTGAGGGTAGGAGTTGAAACAATTTGTGTCCAGGATGTGAGGGGTCAGTAAATATTTTCCCCACCCTCTTTTTGACTCGTGCAGTATACAGGTCCTCAATGGAAGGCAGGTTGGCAGCAATTGTTTTTTCTGCAGTTCTGATTATCCTCTGAAGTCTGTGTCGATCCTGTTGGGTTGCAGCACCAAACCAGTTACACGCTGCTTTGAGCCCTGAAAAGAAGGCGGTTAGGCAGGGCGGCTGTGTGGGTTCTTGTTGTTCTCAGCAGGCGCTGCAGTAGCCATGAATGGCGTGGTGGACCTGCTACTGGACAAGGAGGAGTATCTTCTGCAGCTGGGCGAAAGCTTCGAACAGCACCCTAAAACCTTCTTTTACACTCTTTGCTGTGAGTGCCAAGCAGAGGTGGTACTTATGGGCCAGTCCAGCAAACCCAAAACATCAGCTTGATTACGTTGGTCTGGCCCCATGTCAAAAGAGGGCCCTAACCACGGAAACCTATGTCTGCTTAACCAAAAACAGGCTCCACGGAGTTCAGTGTGACTTACTCCCAGGTAAGTGGGTAGAGCAGCCTTCCCCAGCCAATTGCTTGCTTGCAGCTTATAATCTAAAATAATAAATATTAACACACTTAAATTTCCATTGGGGCCCAGATTGGAGAGTTGGGGTGTGAGCAAAATGTTTACTTCTTCCAGGGGGGGCGCATAATAGAAAATAATTGAGAAGCACGGGTAGTGAAAATCTAATCTGTTCCAGGTGAAAATCAATGCTCTTAACAAAAACAATTTTTTAAAAAGATTCCGATCCATTTCTATTTGGGTAGAAAATCTATACCCTGTCTATTTTATTAGGGCATTGCCCTGGACGTGGTATTTGGGAAAATTATAACCCCAACTGCAGTATGAAAGCCACCTGTGCAGCTTGGTCTCCAGAGTAACTAGCAATGAATCCTGAAGTCATAGTTCTTTACTAACTATTTACAATATTTATAATAGGGGTACTTAGGGAAGGTTGAATATACTTTTGTCTGTATATGTATGTATATGGTTATTAAGAGAATGTCTTTGGCAAGATCTATGAATTGCTGTATGCAAATCAGAGGTGTCAGCTGCTCATTTAGTTGCTAAATTCATTTGTAGAATCTCTCGGAGTGGATCATTGTTTACAGTCACCATTATGAGACCTTCTTTAATGTCTGAAAGGTACCAAATGAGCTTCTAGTCCATACATTATCTTAAAGGAAATCAACTTCACCCATGTGTGTAGAATCACAATATACTTATTGTCCAGCTGCTTGGAAAGAAGCGCTTAGTCTGGACTTCTGGAACTCTGGAGTTCCATGATCTGTTCTGCCACCTTAAGAACTATGGTGTGAGAGAAGGCTTCTTGCAACGGCACAAGGCACCCATTCCCTTCCTTGAAACGCCTGAATTCCCCCAGAATTCCTAGGGCCACCACTTCAAATAAGGCTGAATTTCTGAAGCCTTGAATTTAATATTTCCATGGGATTTCTATAGAGCCTAGACATAAAAGGATTCGGAAAGATATTGCTGCCACCTAATTCATTCTATAAGTGTATCTATAATTTACATTAGATTATATCTGCTTATCTTTGCAGGTTTCATGAGACTTATTGGTTTTGCTTGCTAGCTGCCTTGATATTTCCACTGAGCATACGTGACATCTTTTATTATTATTATTATTATTATTATTATTATTATTATTATTATTATTATTATTTATTGGATTTGTATGCCGCCCCTCTCCGCAGACTCGGGGCGGCTAACAACAGCAGTAAAACAGTACAACAAAATCCAATACTAAAAAAGCAGTGAAAAACCCATTATATAAAGACCAATCATACATACAAACATACCATACATAAAATTGTGAAGGGCTAGGGGGAAAGTGTATCTTAGTTCCTCCATGCCTGGCGGCAGAGGTGGGTCTTAAGCAGCTTACGAAAGGCAAGGAGGGTGGGGGCAATTCTAATCTCTGGGGGGAGTTGGTTCCAGAGGGTCGGGGCCGCCACAGAGAAGGCTCTTCCTTCTTTTTTATGGATTAAAACCCTACCTTGTACTAAGTTAGTTCACTGGTTAGACAACAACATTTATTTCTGAAGTCTTATTCATCCTCCCATATTATAGTGATCAAAGTGTAGCAGTGATAAAATAGCTAAGAGGTAACACAATGGTTCGTAACGTTTTTTTCACTACGGGCTCCCTTTTGTGGCCATAGCTAGGTGTGGGCTGCTAGCCGGAATGCTAAATTGGGCTTGCCGCCGCGGCTCATGAGTGCTTCCGAGACCAGAGCAATTTTGCTTCTGCACCTGTGAAGATAGCAAAATCGCGCATGGAGCCGCAGGTACGCCCATATTTCCGTGAGGTTTTTTGCTTCCGCACTTGCCAAAACATCGGTGCACCTGCGGCTCCGTGCACAATTTTGCTATTTCCACAGGTGCAGAAGCAAAATCCGCAGTCTGCACTGGTTGCCGATCAGTTTCCGGTCACAATTCAAAGTGTTGGTTATTACCTATAAAGCCCTTCATGGCACCGGACCAGGATACCTGCGAGACCGCCTTCTGCCGCACAAATCCCAGCGACCGGTCAGGTCCCACAGAGTTGGCTTTCTCCAGGTCCCGTTGACTAAACAATGTCGTCTGGCGGGACCCAGGGGAAGAGCCTTCTCTGTGGCGGCTCCGACCCTCTGGAATCAGCTCCCTCCAGAGATTAGAACTGCCCCTACCCTCCTTGCCTTTCGTAAACTCCTCAAAACCCACCTCTGTCATCAAGCGTGGGGGAACTGAGACATCTCTCCCCTGCCTATGTAGTTTTAGTGCATATGACTGTATGTATGTTTTTTTTTATATTGGGGTTCCTTGTTTTTAGATTTTTTTAAATGTACAATTGCTATTTTAGATTTTAAATTATTAGATTTGTCAATACATATTGTTCTTTATCACTGTTGTGAGCCACTCCGAGTCTGCGGAGAGGGGCGGCATACAAATCTAATAAATAATAATAATAATAATAATAATAATAATAATAATAATAAATAAATAAATAAATAAAATTGCGCTGGCCCCACAAGCATTCACCAGTTACGGCGGCAAGCCCAATTTACCGTTCCAGCTGGAGCCCATCCTTGCAGACCATCAAGGCTTAACTCAAGATTTAAATAATAACATTTTTTCAAGTGTTTGCAGACCCCATGTGACAGCATGGGGCACAGGTTGGGAACAACTGAGGTCACATTCTTAAAGCCTAATCACTGAAATATCACCACTGCTTCTACTGTGATATTGCCATTATACCACACTGTGCCAAGCTGTATCCTGAAACCATCTCTCTTAAACAAAGATGCATGAAATGGTAATAAAAAAACATTTTACACATGTCCAAAAGCATAGCCCTTAAAATATTATTTAACCTTGGCTCCAATTAAACTATTTTTGGGCACCACCAACGGAAAGTAGCCAAGTAGAAGAACAGGTTGCATTTCAAGCAAACTACTTAAGACATTCTGCTAAAATAAAGATCTAGAGTTGGTGTTGTGATTTTAGTTAAATGGAGCTGAACTGATCTGTCACTTTAATGTACAATGATGTGGGTTTTCAGAAATTTCTGAACTGAAAAATTCTCCAGAGAAAAAATTTTATGCAACAGAAAAAGAAACCTCCTATAGACTAATTACACGGGATAATTTTTAATTTACATCAGAACATTGTCCAACCAAATCACCCTGTGCAAGTTAGCCTTAGAGAAGTGCTTCCCAACCTATTTTGGCCATGCCCCACCATAGCAGCTTTAAAATCCTGATCCCCATCCCCATCTCATGACATATAATTCTTACTACTAAAAAAGTGAATGTCTATTCACATTGAGGAAGCCACATTGAGGAAGCCTTTGTTTGGTTTAACAAAACCAAAATTCCAATTGCCCCCATTAAGAATCAAATTGCCCAGCTGTGGGGCTTGGGCCTCACATTAGGAACCACTGCCTTAGAGGAATGGTCAGTAACTGAAGTAAAAACACTTTCCAAAAGTTCATTTTGGAAATTTTCTACAGTACAGTACTGTGTATTACCAACTGTGTGAGGCTGGAACAGCATTAGTATTGTTTGCTGTATCTGGTCTCTGATGAATTTTGGCCTATGAAATAGCCTTTTTCAATATATCAGACAATGTACAACACATTTGGATAGGAGGAAAAAAAGGCTGTCCTTAATGAGTCCCTTATCTCAGACCTTCATTGTACAGTGGTACCTCTACCTAAGAACGCCTCTACAGTACTTAAAAACTTTTCTAGATAAGAACCGGCTGTTCAAGATTTTTTTTTGCCTCTTCTTAAGAACCATTTTCTACTTAAGAACCCGAGCTCAGAAAAATTTCCCTGGAAATTTGAGAGCGGCACGAAGGCCCAGCCAGTTTCCTGTCATTCCCTCTTTAACTCTGGCCATCTTGGGCTTTTCTGGGCTGCCAGTGGAGCCTTTCAGTGGCGCTTAAGGAGGCTTTGGCAGTTCAGAGGGAACAGAGCATTTTCCTTTCTCTGGACGCTTGGAGAGGGAATAAACCACTTAGCTGTGGTGACTCCCATACACCCGGCGTGATGTTGCCTCCCAGAGCATCTGGGCATGGAAAGGCAAAAAGGGGCACTTCTCCCTGGCCGGATCGACTCAACTTCAGCCAAACCGAGGAGTCACCAGAGTGAAGGAAAGGTGCCGGCTACAAAGCGAGTGAGGGAGAGGAGAGGGGAGCCCTACAGCACGGGGAGGAAGAGGAAGCAAGTGGCAGCAGCAGCAGACGCCTTTAGGTCAAAGGAGCGGGAGGTTCCCCCCTCTCGCCCACCTGGCTTTCTCTCTCTGGCGCAGTGTATGGGAGGCAGCCTCACGCAAGGTGTATGGGAGGTGCGTGCTCCTCCTCGCTGCCTCAGAGTCCTTCTTTTTTTAAAAAACCTTAACGTTTTGGATTTTTTTGATTCCCCTCACCTAACCTTTCTTCAGCAGCGACTGTCCTCCTCCTCTTCTTCCTCCTGCTCCTCCTTCCACCCAAATTCCGAGCTTTTATTTCTTTCCTAATGGGTGTGCACGCATTATTTGCTTTTATACTGATTCCTATGGGAAGAATTGCTTCTACTTACAAACTTTTCTACTTAAGAACCTGGTCACAGAACAAATTAAGTTCTTAAGTAGAGGTACCACTGTAATTATATAAGTATTACTCTGTAATACTTCCTCCAAAGCCTTGAGGTTACAATTAGAAGTCATTTCTGCCAAGCCAACATTCAAAGTACTTCAGAAAGGAGAAATGCTGAAGGCTCCACGGATTTGCCCTCTTCACGAAATGAGACATAACACTGGCAAGGCATATTTTCTTGTTTAACAGACTGGCATTGCCTGTATCCTTCAGAACACCAGCTGTAAAATAAGCCTCTGTTGTTTTCCTTTAGTTTAGATAGTTGGTCTGTTCAATGCCTCATAAAAGCTATACATAGAAGACATAAAAATCACAATGGACAGATCAGAAACACCTCTGAATTATATAATAAGGGGATTTCAAAACAAACAAAAGGTGAGCTGAGATTAACTTCAGTGATCACAGGATACAGTATTGTACCTTTGGGGGCTAAGAGACTTGGATAACAATAATAAATCACTGTTACATTCTGAGTTAATATTGTGTCAGTCTTACAAGCATTATTTTCATATGGAAGATACATCAAGCTCTTATAGACATCCCTTAAGACAGTTAATGTTACCTGGGGACTGAATTATGAGACTGATGAAGAACCAGAGCAAAAATATCCTGAACAAAGAGGCAGACAAAGAAGGACCAAGAAATGTCTTGAGTTCATATATTAGTTATAATGGGGCTTGTTGCTATTGACTTTATGTGATGTGGGAATTCAGTCCTTCTAGTCTATAAACCATAATTTATGGATTAGAGTGATGTCGGAACCCTATTATAGCTTATTTAACATCCTTGCCTGAACAATTTATTTATTTATTTATTGGATTTGTATGCCGCCCCTCCCTGGAGACTCGGGGCGGTAGTTATAGCATAATCCCAACTCTTTTCTTTCCAGCTGATTCCCCCCCCCCCCAGTACACTTTGAAGAACAAGCAGCCCCTAGAGTCTGGTAACAGAAATTTTAATTCAAAAAGTTGCCAACATTAAAGTCAGTCAATCAGAACAGAGGTAGAAGGGGCCTTGGAGGTCTTCCAGTCGAATCCCCTGTTGATGCAGGAGACCCAGGGATGGGTGCCTCCCAGTTTAGACCAGCTCGCCCGAACCAGTTGCAACCCACTAGTGATGTCATGGTGTTGTCACGGAACTGGTTCGGTTGGTGCTGGTCCATGAGCACCACCATTGGTTTTTTGAAAAATTTTAGCGGATTTTCAGGGGGAGTATTTTTTTTTCTGAGCATGTACAGAAGCTGAGTTTCCAGCACCATTTGGTATTGGGCTTTTAATTTTTTTTTAAGTTTTTTCGGCACTGTGTATGCGCGCACACCCTTTGCATGCAGGCATCCATCAGGCATGGCCACAAGGCATGGGAGGAAGTAAATCGACAGCAAGGTAAGCTCCGCCCACCCACCTGGGACGCTTCTGTGCATGCGCAGAACTGGTCGCATGAACTGGTAGCAAAACCAATTAGAATCCATTACTGATACATACATACAGGGATGGGCAGCAGGCAGGACGGGGTGGAACGCAGTTCCACCAGTGGAAATGTATTTATTTATTGGATTTGTATGCCACCCCTCTCCGAGGACTCGGGACGGCTCACAACATAAATGAAGCTGTGTGCCCAGCTCCAGTTGACCATCCCCCCTCCCATCCTCCTCCTCCTCGGAAAGTGGCAGGGAGACCAGCACTGGCAGGAGTTGCAGGGGGGCCATTTCCTCCATCTTTTCTCAACAGCTGATTGGCACCCATTCGCCCAGCTACCCAGCCTGAGGCAGGGGGCAACCCAGGAAGAAGAGCACAGGAAACGCGAAGCAAATTGTCACCCCAGAGAGCGACACTGGTGAGGTTGTAAGTCGAGGACTTAACAGTTCACTTGAATAATGATGATTGTTCAAGCCACTCCCACATGGCCACATGGCCGGCAAGCCACTCCTACCCAGACACATGACCATCAAGCCACACCCACAGTGTGGCAGTAAAAAAATTGGCTGCTCATTACTGCATATATACATACAATAGAGACATGCATGCATGCATGTATGCACGCAAAAATGATGGCTATTATACCATAACAAACTGAGAATAAAAATATTGTGTGGGGAATAATAGTTTTATACAGTTAAAAATTCCTTTCAGAATGGATAGGCATTTTAAAAATTATTTCTCAGCTTCAAATCGCAGGAAACAAAAACTTAATTCTTGGCTTAAGGAAGTAGCACAAAAAGGACTCAAGTAAGTATCTTGGATCCACCACTTTCCATATATAGAGCAGTGTATCTGGACCAAAAATAAGGCCACCCGTTTCTATATAATACAGTGATACCTCATCTTACGAACTTAATTGATTCCAGGACGAGGTTTGTAAGGTGAAAAGTTTGTGAGACAAAACAATGTTACCCATAGGAATCAATGGAAAAATGATTAATGCCTGCAAGCCCAAAACTCACCCCTTTTGCCAGCCGAAGCACTTGTTTTTACACTGCTGGGATTCCCCTCCAAGGGAAACCCCACCTCTGGACTTCCGTGTTTTTGTGATGCTGCAGGGGAATCCCAGCAGGGGAATCCCAGCATCGCAAAAACACGGAAGTCCTTGAAACCCCACCTCTGGACTTCCATGTTTTTGTGATGCTGCGATTTCGCTGAGGCTCCCCTCGCTGGGAAACCCCACCTCCAGACTTCCATTGCCAGCAAAGTGCCCATTTTTGCGCTGCTGGGATTCCCCTGCAGCATTGCAAAAACACAGAAGTCTGGAGGTGGGGTTTCCCATGGAGTGGAGCCTCAAGGGAATCCCAGCAGCGCAAAAACGGCTGGCAACAGAAGTCCAGAGGCAGGGCATCCCAGTGGTGACGGCTTCAGTTTGTAAGGAGAAAATAGTTTGGAAGAAGAGGCAAAACAAATCTTAAACCGCGGGTTTGTATCTCGAAAAGTTTGTATGACGAGAGGTTTGTAAGACGAGGTATCACTGTATGATTCTTCATGTTAAACACAAAACCTTGCTATTAACACAGAACACTTAGGGAACCTGCCCAAGCAGATAATAGACAACACTGGAATTCAACACTGGTGAACTATAAAGAATACCATGTATGGATTTGGTAGTCTCAAGACAAGTCATATTTTATCCCAGAACTATCTAACATAACTTTTTTCGTCATTTAAAAAGGATGGTTTAGAAGTGAGATTCTGTCAATAAACCGGCCCTTATAGAAATCCAAAAGTTGATATTTATTTATTTATTTATTTATTTGTTTGTTTGTTTGTTTATTTATTTATTTATTGGATTTGTATGCCGCCCCTCTCCGTGGACTCGGGGCGGCTAACAACAGTGATAAAACAACATGTGACAATCCAATAGTAAAACAATTAAAAACCCTTATTATAAAACCAAACATACAGTACATGCAAAACATATCATGCATAAATTGTAAAGGCCTAAGGGGGAAAGAATCTCAATTCTCCCATGTCTGACGGCAGAGGTGGGTTTTAAAAAGCTTACGAAAGGCGAGGAGGGTGGGAACAATTCTAATCTCTGGGGGGAGTTGGTTCCAGAGGGTCGGGGCGCCACAGAGAAGGCTCTTCTCCTGGGTCCCGCCAAATGACATTGTTTAGTTGACGGGACCCGGAGAACGCCCACTCTGTGGGACCTAACTGGTCGCTGGGATTCGTGCAGCAGAAGGCGGTCCCTGAGATAATCTGGTCCGATGCCATGAAGGGCTTTATGCAGAAGCCCTTACGTGCAACCGCCACTTAATACACCACATACTATACATAAGGAGAAAATCATTCAAATTTCCTCAGAGAGCTCCTGCTAATCAGAGAGAAACATTTATATTTATATTATTTATATATCAGACTAGATAAATAGTCTGAGGCAGTTTCCAGTGTTCCCAGCCAGATTCTGGAAGGATGCCAGTTGCACAGCAAGAATCAACTGTCCTGTAAAGCCAGGACATGAGTATAAATTATTTGCCTTCTAAAAAAGAGGAAGCAGGCCAAAGGTTGCAAATCTGGTTTGACACCTGAATAACCCCTGCAGCAGGCAGTGGTGATGCCAGCTCTGAGTAATCACACCACACTGCTTTTGATCAAAAAGCTGTAATGCTTTCCCTTTACACTTCTGAAAAGCTAGAGCAGTGAATCGTATATAGTCTCATAAGTCATGCATGCATAGGAAAAAAGATTATTCCTTTGGTTTAAAATAAAAAACAAACTCTAGAAATTCCACAAGACTTAAATATTTGTTGGTTCGAGCAGTTGTCATTTTTACAGCATTCTTTAGATCATTCCGTAATGAAAAGAATGACTTTAATTAGTTCCAGTTGTTCACGCATCAGTAGACTTTTCCACATGGACAGAGAGTGTTTTGCAGCTGCAAAGCTTGTTGGCTAATTGCTTGTGTTCTGTTTGTGTGCAAAACAGATAAAACCAAATTTAGAAAGAGTTGCCACCACATTAGATAAGAACAGTCATATTTTCAATCTGCTGCTGTTCCTGCTTAGCCTTTTTGGAATGAAACGGTAAAGCCACAGAATTCATGGATTGTACAACAATTGCATGACAGATAATGTCTCCACCCTCATAATTTTGGTTACACAGGAATATTTTAGGTAATTAATGAAACACACACTTACACAAAGCTTCAAAATGAATTCTTTTGTTAATTATACAGTATTTATTTGTTCACATAGTCGACACCACTAGTGACCTGTCTGCCAACAATAGAAACATAGAAACATAGAAGTCTGACGGCAGAAAAAGACCCCATGGTCCATCTAGTCTGCCCTTATACTATTTTCTGTATTTTATCTTAGGATGGATATATGTTTATCCCAGGCATGTTTAAATTCAGTTACTGTGGATTTATCTACCACGTCTGCTGGAAGTTTGTTCCAAGGATCTACTACTCTTTCAGTAAAATAATATTTTCTCATGTTGCTTTTGATCTTTCCCCCAACTAACCTCAGATTGTGTCCCCTTGTTCTTGTGTTCACTTTCCTATTAAAAACACTTCCCTCCTGGACCTTATTTAACCCTTTAATATATTTAAATGTTTCGATCATGTCCCCCCTTTTCCTTCTGTCCTCCAGACTATACAGATTGAGTTCATTAAGTCTTTCCTGATACGTTTTATACTTAAGACCTTCCACCATTCTTGTAGCCCGTCTTTGGACCCGTTCAATTTTGTCAATATCTTTTTGTAGGTGAGGTCTCCAGAACTGAACACAGTATTCCAAATGTGGTCTCACCAGCATTCTATATAGCGGGATCATAATCTCCCTCTTCCTGCTTGTTATACCTCTAGCTATGCAGCCAAGCATCCTACTTGCTTTCCCTACTGCCTGACTGCACTGTTCACCCATTTTGAGACTGTCAGAAATCACTACGCCTAAATCCTTTTCTTTTGAAGTATTTGCTAACACAGAACTGCCAATACAATAGTCAGATTGAGGATTCCTTTTCCCCAAGTGCATTATTTTACATTTGGAAACATTAAACTGCAGTTTCCATTGCTTTGACCATTTATCTAGTAAAGCTAAATCATTTACCATATTGCCGACGCCTCCAGGAATATCAACCCTATTGCACACTTTAGAGTCATCGGCAAATAGGCAAACCTTCCCTACCAGACCTTCCCCTATGTCACTCACAAACATATTAAAAAGAATAGGACCCAGAACAGACCCTTGTGGCACACCGCTTGTAACCTGACTCTGCTCAGAATACTCGCCATTCACAACAACCCTCTGGTGTCTATGCTTCAGCCAGCTGCAAATCCATTGAACTATCCAGGGATTAAGTCCAATCTTCACTAATTTATCTATCAGCTCTTTATGTGGAACCGTATCAAAGGCTTTGCTGAAGTCCAGGTAGGCAATATCCACGGCACCACCTTCATCCAACACCTTTGTGACATAGTCAAAGAAATCAATGAGATTAGTCTGACATGATTTGCCTTCAGTAAAGCCATGCTGATTTGGGTCCAATAAGTTATTGTTTTTTAGGTGCTGATTTATCCTCTTTTTCAGTAGAGTCTCCATCATTTTAACGACAACTGATGTCAAGCTAACTGGCCTGTAGTTACCAGCTTCTTCTCTACTGCCCTTCTTGTGGATAGGCACAACACTTGCCATTCTCCAATCCTCAGGAACATCTCCTGTTAACAAGGATTGGTTAAACAAATCAGTCAGGGGGGTAGCAATGACAGATCTGAGTTCTTTAAGAACTCTGGGGTGGATGCCATCTGGACCCATTGCCTTATTTATCTTTAATCGTTCAAGTTCTTCTAAGACATCGGCTTCTAAGATCACTGGAGCTGAATCCGGTGATCTTAGAAGCCGATGTCTTAGAAGAACTTGACAATGAACTAGCTTCTTCAAGCCATCACAAACACACTCCATGTTTCGTCTCTTCAGCCAGGTCCTCAAAAGCCTTTCAGTCAAGCAGATGTTCATGAAGGTATTTCTCCAATTTTAGTAAAAGTTGGAACTTGCATAGCAAGTTCTTGGCCTTCCCAAGACTTGGTCTCACTTCATAACTGTCTCTTGGTCTACTGTTGTCATTTGACAAGGTCTAGCGTTGTCATGTTGCAGCACACTCTCTTTCTTCTGTTTCCAAATATTGTTTAATCAAAGTTTTTCACGATACTCTATGCTCTATGTCGATAGTGGTGCCAAGTTCAAGGAAACATATATGAATAATACCATTTCAATTTTAAAAACAATAACCATAATTCCTGCTTCAGGGAAACTATGGGAAACCAAATTATGGAACATCTTTTTTTTTCTTTGCAAGTAAAGCTTTGTAATGATATTACAGTGGTACCTCGGTTCTTGACTACAATTCGTTCCAGAAGTGTGGTCGAGAACCAATTTGGTCGAGTACTGAATTAATTTATCCCATAGGAAATAATGGAAATGGGTTTACAGTGAACCCTCGAGTTTCGCGTCCTCAAGGATCGCGAAAGGGCTATTTCGCTAGTTTTCAACCCGGAAGTAAACTCCACCATCTGCGCATGCGTGCCCTTCCACGCATGCGTAGATGGTGGAGTTTCCCCGCCGGGCAGAGGCTTCCCTGGGTCTTCCCCCTCTTGCCCCGGTAAGACCCCAGCGGCGGTGGGCTGGAGCGCGAGCTTGGGGCAGCCTAGCTCCGCTTCCCAGCTGGGAAGCGGAGCCGGCAACAGCGTGGGCGGGCGGGCGGCGCGCGCGAGCTTGGGGCAGCCTAGCTCCGCTTCCCAGCTGGGAAGCGGAGCCGGCAACAGCGTGGGCGGGTGGGCGGCGCGCGCGAGCTTGGGGCAGCCTAGCTTCGCTTCCCAGCTGGGAAGCGGAGCCGGCAACGCGCGCGCGCTTGGGGAAACCCCAGATCCGCTCCCCAGCTGGGGAGCAGCCCCAGCAACGCGCACGCGCGCGTTGCCGGCTCCGCTTCCCAGCTGGGAAGCGAAGCTAGGCTGCCCCAAGCTCGCGCGCGTTGCTGGGGCTGCTCCCCAGCTGGGAAGCGGAGCCGGCAACAGCGTGGGCGGGCGGGCGGCGCGCGCGAGCTTGGGGCAGCCTAGCTTCGCTTCCCAGCTGGGAAGCGGAGCCGGCAACGCGCGCGCGCGCGCCCGCCCGCCCACGCTGTTGCCGGCTCCGCTTCCCAGCTGGGGAGCAGCCCCAGCAACGCGCGCGCGCTTGGGGCAGCCTAGCTTCGCTTCCCAGCTGGGAAGCGGAGCCGGCAACGCGCGCGCGCTTGGGGAAACCCCAGATCCGCTCCCCAGCTGGGGAGCAGCCCCAGCAACGCGCGCGAGCTTGGGGCAGCCTAGCTTCGCTTCCCAGCTGGGAAGCGGAGCCGGCAACGCGCGCGCGCTTGGGGAAACCCCAGATCCGCTCCCCAGCTGGGGAGCGGCCCCAGCAACGCGCGCGCGCTCCCCAGCAACGCGCTGCGGCGGTGGAAGTAAAAACACCATCTGCACATGCGCAGATGGTGTTTTTACTTCCGCACCGCTACTTCGCGAAAAATCGATCATCGCTTGGGGTCCTGGAACGGAACCCTCGCGATGATCGAGGGTTCACTGTAATTGGTTTCCAGCCCCTATTTGCTTTATTTCCTATAGGATGAAGATCTGAGGTCTAAGCACTCCAAGCTGTAGTAAGGGTTGGGGCAGCTGCAATACCGGCAGTTTCGGAGGGGTGGGGGGGTCCTTTCCTCAATGGTTCGTCTTCTTCCCTTTAAGCAGTTACACCAACTTTCTCCTTCCCGGCAGTGGCGGCTTTTTTTAGAGCATGAGAAAGGGAAGCCGCTGATGTTCCCGGCGCTGCTGCTGCTTGAAGGAAAGCCTCTGCCGCTGTTGGGAAGGAGAAAGTTGGTGTAGCTGCTTAAAGGGAACAAGACGAACCACTGAGGAAAGGAGCCCCCCCGAAACTGCCGGTATTGCTGCCGCCCCCACCCTTCCTACACCCTTCCGCTCCAAGCTGTAGGGAGGGTGGGGGCAGCTGCAAAACCGGCAGTTTCGGGGGGGGCTCCTTTCCTCAGTGGTTCGTCTTGTAGTTGTAGGCAGCTTACACCAACTTTCTCCTTCCCAACGGCGGCAGAGGCTTTCCTTCAAGCAGCAGCAGCACCGGGTATGTGACATGAGAAAGGGAAGCTGCTGACGTTCCCGGCGCTGCTGCTGCTCGAAGGAAAGCCTCTGCCGCCGTTGGGAAGGAGAAAGTTGGTGTAGCTGCTTAAAGGGAAAAAGACGAACCACTGAGGAAAGGAGCTCCCCCGAAACTGCCGGTATTGCAGGGCCCCCCCCTTCCTACAGCTTGGAGCACGACTGGGAGGCTGTTTAGTGGGCGGCCAGGATGGGCGTGTCGGATTCCGACTCCCATTCCTTCTCACCCCATCCCCTAATTTCGGATAATAAACAAAATTTTGTGTGGCTGTTCGGTATCCGAATTTTTGTTCAGATACCGAAGCAAATTTTTGCCGAAAATTTTGTCCAGTATCCGAAATGTACGAGAACCAAAGCGTTCGAGTACCGAGGTACCACTGTACATGCAATGGTGCTATTTTTCTGGATCAAAATGATGAATCCGTTTCATCAGCTGTCACAATGACAAGCTGTCACACAATGGTGGTGTCAAGAAATTACCTTTAATCTTACAGCAGGACAACAACTGCTGGCTATTTTCAATTCTTGAAGTTTTCATTCCTCCCATTAGCATGTGACAACTCCTCATTGAAGAATATCATTAAATGACATGCATATTTTATTTATTTGTTTCTTACCTTTTAAATTTTATAAATAACTCAGGATGGTGAGCATACCCCATATTCCTTTCTCCTCCTATTTAACCCAAAAGAGCTGTGAGGTGAGTTGGGCTCAAAGAGAGTGACTGGCAAAGCAAGGATTGCATGTCACACATTAAACATAATTGTACTGGAACTGAAATTACAGGATAGCATTTTCTAAATGGTTTCAATCACCTAATCCCCATTCTATATTGCAAAATGATGGGTATTATATCATAACTAATTTAGAAGCACAACACTTGGGAAAATACAATATTTCATTCAGCTGAAATTTTTTTCCAGACTGGATAAGCATTTTTTAGAAATTATTTCTCAGCTCCAAATTTGGCAGAAAACCAAATTTAGTGTTTGGCTGAAGAAGATAGCACAAAAGGGAACCAGGTACATCTCTTGGATCTACCAGTTTCTATATACAGAGAAGGTGGTATGAAGTACAGATAACAAACCCTTAAGAGACCCCATGGAAAAATATTTAACAGGGGTGAAAAGAAAGGAGGAGAAAAATGGAGATAATGAGACAAATGTAAGTCTCCAGAAAGCTAAGATGAGGAAATATGACGAAGCGTATGTAGTGCTTGGCTTCATTGTGACTATGGTGGGAAACGAGAAAAGACTATATTTACTGTGTCTAAAAATGTTGGCAGTGGACAGCATGAGGCAAAATAAATTAAGGTGAGCCAACGAGGGGCATAAAGTACAGTGGTACCTCTACTTAACTTGTTCCATGACCAGATTCTTAAGTAGAAAAGTTTGTAAATAGAAGCAATTTTCCCCATAGGAATCAATGTAAAAGCAAATAATGTGTGTAAACCCATTAGGAAAGAAATAAAAACTTGGAATTTGAGTGGGAAGAGGAGGAGGACAGTTGCTGCCCAAGGAAGAAGGTGAGGTGACGTGAATCAAAAAAATCCAAAGCTTTAAAAAAAAAAAAAGAGGGACTCTGAGCGCCTTCCATACACCCAACACGAGGCTGGTTCTTAAGTAGAAAATGGTTCTTAAGAAGAGGCAAAAAAATCTTGAACATCCGGTTCTTATCTAGAAAAGTTCTTAAGTAGAGGCCTTCTTAGGTAGAGGTACCACTGTATCACGCAGTATATCTGGACCAAGAATATGTTCATCTATTTCTATATAATGTGATTCTTTATGTTAGAGATCAAACCTTGCTATTAACACAGAACATTCAGTGAGTCTGTCCAAATAGATGCTAGACAGAACTGGAATCAACACAGATGATCTAAAAGACTACTATGTCTGGATTTGGTAGTCTCAATTTTCTCATGGGATTTTACTTGCTTAATAACCCCCTTCAAGCCCAAGAATGCAGCTACACAGAGCTATATGGTTGAAATGGAGCATAGCGGTACGTCTACCTACGAACGCCTCTATTTACGAACTTTTCTAGATAAGAACCGTGTGTTCAAGATTTTTTTGCCTCTTCTCATGAACCATTTTTCACTTACAAACCCGAGCCTCCGAAATTGTAACCGGAAAAGGCAGGGAGAAGCCTCCATGGGGCCTCTCTAGGAATCACCTGGGAGGAACAGGGCCGGAAAAGGTAGAGAAAGGCCTCCATGGGGCCTCTCTAGGAATCTCCTGGGAGGAAACAGGGCCTCCACACTCCCTGTGGTTTCCCCAATCGCACACATTATTTGCTTTTACGTTGTTTCCTATGGGAAAAATTGCTTCTTCTTACAAACTTTTGTACTTGAAAACTTGGTCACGGAACGAATTAAGTTAGTAAGTAGAGGTACCACTGTATTTGAAATTCTGCTTTCCTGCGTAGGTCTGGCTTCTCTCTTAGCCATGCAAAGTCTTGCAGAACCACCATCCAATGAACACACAGCTTTGAAAAACGGCAGCTTTTCTACTTAAACCACACAATCTTGTAAAATACATGCTAAACGCAATGACTTTTTAAAAATATTGCAGAAATTCTGCGTTCTGCTGTGATGTAATATCTTGGGCCAGGATGAAGTGATGAAACCTTTCTTCCGAAAACAAAAGCACTAGATCGCAAATGTTTTTTCCCCAACTTATGATCACAGGCAAGGAAAGCTGCAGATAAAGCCCAGGCAAGAATGAAATGTATTTCAATTCTATTTACTTATAATAAACTATATATTATGGTTATTCTTTCATCGTGTATTATATTATTTTCTCTTCAGCTAAATTAAATATTTTGTTAAAAGTTCTGAGCTGAAAAGACCAGGAATCCATATCCACAGATTTTGGTGTTAAATGGTCTTATGGCTGCAAGCCTTGTGCCACATAATAAACGTTATAGGCAACACTCCAAATCATTTCCCCTTCTTATGGAGAAGTATAGATAAGTAAAGATAGTTGAGAGACTCTGATAGTTAAGTACAATATATGCTTTCCGGAGTTACAGTCCTCTTCTTCAGGTGATAGTAAAAGACTTGTAAGGTTATCTTTCTGAAACTATAGTTAAAATTCAAAGTTTTAAAAATATTGTACTAGAAAAGTTTATCATAAACAAGCTTGCTGAGTCTGTGTCAAATTATTCATATTGTTCTGTTATGTTTTATTCTTTATATTATTGACCTTGGGATTTTGGATCCAGTTATTGGAGAATTAGCAGTTGGATAGTTGCATAGACATGAATACATTACATGCATTTTACCCTTTAGATTACCTCATAAATATTTGTGCATACTGTACAATCACTTGATACTTAAGCTAATAGAACTTAACATATGAACAGATATCAGCTTTTGATAAATAAAGACAAATAAACTTGACAGTTTAAGTACAAGAAGACTGGTCTCATACCTTTCCCATTAGATGAAGTTTAAAACCATTCTACTAAAGCTGTATTCAGTTTCAGAAGCTGTAATGGAAACTGCTTTCAATTTCTTCAGTTATTGAGAGTAAACACTGCCAATAATGACTACTCACAACTTACATTCCAGAAAAACTTGTAAAGTTTATTGTTAAACATAATGATCAGGCTTACAAATTGCGCTGGGTCATGTTTTATTTAATTATGGCTTGAGAAGAAAGCACAAGGACTAGAGTTCCATATGCATCACACCATAAATTTTGGCAGACAAATCACAATGGTTGAATTCACAGGTCATGATAAGCCAAAATTTACATTTTGGTTGAGCAAAGGAGTAGACAAGTTTTCAACCTGCGAACCTTATTTTTGTTTCTTCCTGCTTCTGAGCCATAAGGGGTGTGACTGGTGGTATATCACCAAAATAGACACAATATAATCAAAATAAAAATCAACTATCTTCGGCGCCTCCTACTGTATAGCCCCCAGTGACCGATAAGGGCCCACTGGGCTGGCCTTCTCCAAGTCCTGTTAAACAAACAATGCCAACTGGCGGGGCTGTGGGGAAGGGCCTTCTCAGTGGCGGCTCCAGCTCTCTGGAACTAGCTGCCCCCTGAGATCCGTACCCTCCCCACCCTACTGGCATTCCGCAAAACTGTAAAGACCTGGCTTTTCCAGCAGGCTTGGGGGGCCACTGACTGAATGAGATACCATTAAATCTGGCTATGAGAGATACTGAGAGATATGTATGGCTTTTACTAGGGTTTTGCAATTATTTTTTAAATTGTTCTTTTAAATGTTGTTTTTATTTGTTGTAAGAGCCCTTGAGGAGGTGGATGGCATATAAATTAGATAGATAGATAGATAGATAGATGGATGGATGGATGGATGGATGGATGGATGGATGGATGGATGGACGGACGGACAGATAGGCAGGCAGGCAGGCAGATAAAATGTCTCAATTTTGTCCCAAAATTTATCCAAAATAAGAAGACGGATTTTCAAAATAAAGTTTGGACAGTAGGACATTGCTATTTCTTTACTGTAACTGTGTTTCAACAATATTCGATAAACTATGCATTTTCTTATAGATCAATAAAGATTAGTTATATAAAACAGGATGTTCACAATGAGATTAAGTTAAATAGGTTTATTTATTTCAAATTTATGACTATTTTCTCCAGTGATTTAGCTCTGTATTTAAGCTACTCTACTCTGTATTAAACTACTGTATTTAAGCTGGAAGGCAGAAGCAAAAAAATGGAAAAGATGAATCTTTCCTTCTATTTTATTAATCTTCTAATCTGTTTCTCAGCAATAGTCTAAAAGCACTCATTTTTCAGCCTCTAAACAAGTGATTATATCTACACATGTGCATTTTAGACAGGGGTGGGCTGCTGCCCGGACGGGGAGGAACCCAGTGGGATAGCGAAAATGGAGCTCCAACTTAGAGCACCCAATTGGCACTGAAAGATGTCTGTAAGAAAATGCAGGGCGTCCTGCATAAGCCCCGCCCACAGTGTGGTAGTAAACATTTTGGTTGCCCTTCACTTATTTTAGAACACTGGGACTTCTAAAATCTTTTTATATAACTATATAAAATTGAATTTGAAACAGAATTGTACAGAGATGATGAATATGTTGAAAAATTTTATTGAAATTTTAAACAGAAGAACAAGCATGAAAATGGGTTATTTTTTTCTTAGAATATACAAATGGAATAGTGGGAAAATACGTGGTTGAAATAATGTAAATATATACATGGTTGTATTTTTTTAAAATAGTTTTTATAAGATATTGTATTGCTGGTATATATCACTGAAAAATTGATATATCTAAGGTACAAATTTATGCTGGAAATGTAATCAACAAGAGGGGACATTTTATTATGGTGGCTAGAGGCACAAAAAAGATAAAATATAGATGATTTTAAAGACTGATCAATAAACAGTCTTTAATAATAAATAAAATAACGGACTTTTCTTTTTATATATGATAACTACAGTGAGATTATTATATGCACAAAGGTGGAAAGATTCAATTTTAGATACAGGGATGGATTATAAAGATAGACAAATTGACAGCTTTGTTAAAAAGAAAATATATTGCCTAAACTTAAAACTGAATATAAACTTTATTGATTTTTACATGAATCAGGGGAAAAAATTAAAGTATGATATATGGTTCTGATGATTAAAAGAAATAATTATAGAAAAATGTAAACAATGTTATAACCATAGAGCAAGAGGTTAATGTACATTTCTACTTATAACTGTTGTAAAAAATTTTAGAAATTATTTAGATTTTCTTTCTCTTTTTTCTGCATTTTTGACTTCGTCTTTTTCTTTTATTCCCTTCTCTTTATTTTAGTTCTGTGTGCGTATATACATATGTACATACATACAAAAATATACACATACAGACGCTATTGTTATATTTTTCTGTCCTATATATATACTGTGTATATAAATAATTATGAAATAATTATCACTTTCCAATTATGGGTAAAATTCAACAAAGTATAGCACGATTAAATCAGCTGAAAACTGAAATGCTCTTCCTGTGTCCATAAAGATCTGCATAAGAATGCAGTTCATAATTATGGCACCATTCCATTAAGTGATTTTTTTTTTAAAGTGCTAACTAAAATGCACTTTCCTATATTTTCTTTCTGAACCTGGTGCTCTCCAAATACATTGTGACTGTCAACCGAGAGACATCTGGATATCCACAGGTTGTTTTATTATTTTATTATTAGATCCACTGATTATTTTATTATATTTAGATATAATGTATTATATATGATATACTGTCATACTAAAAAAAAAATTCCCAGCAGTTTATATCAAAAACATAAATTCTAAAAACAGAACCAAAGTGCTAAACTACCATTGGTCAATAGGTGCTAGAGTGACTGATTTATTTCCTAAACACCTTTTGAAATTTTGTACATTTTAGGAAGAAAGAAGGAAGATCTACATTAAACAAGAAATTTAAAACCTTTACCAAACAGCTTCCGACATATAATTTAACACAATGGCAAAGATAAAAATATATTTATTACCCTACGTCATGAATCGGTATGAAATTCATTGGGAAATCAGCCATAAACTGAAATATCCACCCTTTAAAAATAAAAGTTTACTAACCACCATTGAATACAGTGTTCTTCTTGTTACTTTTCAGATATGTTGAATTATAATCCACTAAAAATGTTCTAATCCCATAAAGACTAAGAGAGTCTCTGTCGGTGAAGCTCATTTCTGATTGAAGTCACCTTTATCTTCATCTATTCCTTATGGAACGAAATGTCCATCAATATATTTCTATCCTGCATTTCTATACATGGGGCTCTCGGAACAACTACCAATCAAACTAATTACATTAAATTAAATATGGTTAAAAAAGAAAGATAATTCAGATTAAAAAGAACAGTCGAGAAGCAAATTATGACTCCTTTCCTGGAAGTGGAAACATGGCCGTTCGGTACATTCTAGACAGCTTGGCAAAGAAACCCTATGAACATTTGTCATCAGTATAGTTTTCTGTAAATGAAATAATAGGACAAGATAAAGTGAACCCACTCATCACTGCATATATCAAGTTCTGTTCCACGCACTCACGATAATCTTCCTTTGCAATGATTGCACTAATACTTATATCAATAAAAAGATAATACCCAAGACTGCGTCCTCAGAGCCCAGAAACATTGTGTAAATGAAGTAATATAAAAGAGAATCAAAGAAATGTATAATCAGGAGAGAATCAAAATCCATCATCAGTACAGGCAACAAGAGTCGATTCAGACATTGCCTTTTCACTACACAGCCCCATAGGTCTTCTGGGAAGAAAAGCATGAAACGCACTCACATGACAGAACATGTGAATAAAGTCTCAAGCATAAGGTTTGCCAAAGCAGCCTGTTTTAATAAACCATAATATACTGGGTGAATCATTCTATTATAACAACCCATAGCTTGTAAGCTTCACTTCACACATTGTCTAGCACAGGTTTTTCAAACTGCATCCTAGGGAATCCTAAGATCCACTAGAATAAGGGAAGGAAGGAAGGAAAGAAAGAAAGAAAAAGAAAGAAAGAAAGAAAGAAAGAAAGAAAGAAAGAAAGAAAGAAAGAAAGAAAGAAAGAAAACCACTTGAACAATCTGGAGTTAGTTGGGTGAAAGATCAAAAGCAACATGAGAAAATATTATTTTACTGAAAGAGTAGTAGATCCTTGGAACAAACTTCCAGCAGACATGGTAGATAAACATGCCTGGGATAAACATATATCCATCCTAAGATAAAATACAGAAAATAGTATAAGGGCAGACTAGATAGAACATGAGGTCTTTTTCTGCCGTCAGACTTCTATGTTTCTATGAACGCAACCAATTTTTTACCATTAAAACACTGCCATCTGATCTTGGGAGGCAAGTCTGGGATTTTATTTTTAATTAACAGCAAATTCCAAAATCTGGGGGGGGGGGGAAACCCATGAAAAATCCTGACCTAGTACTCAGCAAATGAAGAAACGAATAAAAAATCTGAGGATCACCCAGTTACTATTAGATGCACCCTTACGAAGCACCCTTACAAATTAAAGGCATTCATTGTTTTCTTTGCATTCTAATACTGTAGTCATATATTTTTATTCCACAAACCACACAGAAACACAAACCTTAGGAAATAAGGTTTGGAAGTTTTTCTCAAGCCCTAAGATGCTTAATAAAGTCCTGCCACAAGGTGGCTCCGTGCAGATGTTCACTCTTCTCTCTCAGCATTCAGTCAGCAACTAGATTTTCTTCCTTGCTTAGAAATACTATGGCCTGATTCTAGGGATCCATTAGGGTTCAGATGAGACTCCTCAATTCAGGCATATAGAAACATTGGACTGAAAATTTTAATCAACATATAAGGAGGAAGATCTTGCAGGAAACAGTTATCAGATTCTCTTTTCAAGTAAAGCAAATTGTTCTCCTACCTTTCTCCCTTTGCATACGACCTCACATTTAAAAAAAAAAATACGGTATACCCAAGAATTAATTTCATAAGCATCTTCTGGTTGATCAATTACTTTTGATTATTAGATGGGGGTCTCTGCTAGACACAGCCGCATAAACACAGAAGCTGTTTTCTCGAATGTAAGCTGTATTACTACTTCAGTAACTCTTAAAACATAGAAACATAGAAGATTGACAACAGAAAAAGACCTCATGGTCCACCTAGTCTGCCCTTATACTGTTTCCTGTATTTTATCTTAGGATGGATATATGTTTATCCCACACATGTTTAAATTCTTTTACTGTGGATTTACCAACCACAACTGCTGGAAGTTTGCTCCAAGCATCTACTACTCTTTCAGTAAAATAATATTTTCCCACGTTGCTTCTGATCTTTCTCCCAACTAACCTCAGATTGTGCCCCCCTGTTCTTGTGTTCACTTTCCTATTAAAAATACTTCCCTCCTTAACCTTATTGAACCCTTTAACATATTTAAATGTTTCGATCATGTCCCCCCTTTCCCTTCTGTCCTCCAGACTATACAGATGGAGTTCATTAAGTCTTTCCTGATACGTTTTATGCTTAAGACCTTCCACCATTTTTGGAGCCCGTCTTTGGACCCGTTCAATTTTATCAATATCTTTTTGTAGGTGAGGTCTCCAGAACTGAACACAGTATTCCAGCGGAGGGCTACGAGCCAGAAGGCTAAATTGTGCTCGTCGCTGCTGCTCGTAAGTTCTTGCGAGACCAGCACGATTTTGCTGCTGCACCTGTGAAAGTAGCAAAATTGTGCATGGAGCTGCAGGTGCCCCCGTGTTTTGGCATATGTGGAAGCAAAAAAAACCTCACTGAAGCACGGGCACACCTGCGGCTCCGTGGACGATTTTGCTACCTCCACAGGTGCAGCAGCAAAATCGCGCTAGCCCCGCAAGAACCTATGAGCCGTGGTGGCGAGCGCAATATAGTGTTCCAGGTCACAGCCCACCGCTGCAGTATTCCAAATGTGGTCTCACCAGCGCTCACCAGCGCTCTACACAAAGGATCCCTGAAGCTTCCATCCATCCAATTTTTCCTTTACACAGTTTAGACCAGAAATCTTCAATGGAATGACCAGTGCTTGCATTGGCATCCTTCAGTCTCCAAACACCATGGTCTCGGGCTCTGGATCCCCCAGAGCATGATGCCTGGGTAGGTTAGTATAGAGCAGTGTTTCCCAACCTTGGCAACTGGAAGATATCTGGACTTCAACTCCCAGAATTCCCCAGCCAGCATTCACTGGCTGGGGAATTCTGGGAGTTGAAGTCCAAATATCCTCCAGTTGCCAAGGTTGGGAAACACTGGTATAGAGGACCAGTAGCCTGTACTTTAAAACAGATAGGTGGTGTGTTGTTGTTTGTAAACCCACTTTGGAAAGGTAAAGAGAGAGAGAGAGAGAGAGAGATGCTGACTTTAAATACCCCACCCACCCCTTGATTAAAGACATTGTATGGCTATGGCAAAAGCGGGGAAACAAATGCCCCAAAAGGAGGGCTTTTTCTGGAGGCAGATGCAAATTGCTCATCCCAGCCCTCCACTGTTTCCCAGATAAGAAAGCCTCCCTTTAGCCTTTGTTAAACCCAAGACATTCAAGCACAGCCTCGAGAGATTATAGGGAACCTGCGCTGCCAGTTAGGAGACCGTTCTCTTTTTTTCCCCATTCATCAAACGCAGTGAATGAAAAGCTCCCCCCCCCCCCAAAAGACTGCAAGCTGCGCGCTCAGGAGCTGAGCTTTATCACCTTTCCGGGAGGGGAAAAATAAAAAAAGCCCACGTTCTCCACGGAGAGGTTCGAAGTCATCGTAGCAAAGGGGGGGGGGAGACCCCTTTTCCTCACCCAGGCAATTCAAAGGTTGTTGTAAGAACCGCTCGTTAACACGGACCAAATTAATTCTGCTTAATCGCTCGGGGCTGACAGCAAAGATCGTGCCCCCACCCCACCCCGTTCCAAATATGCCCCGTGCATGTTCTACTTTGCAAAATGCGCGCACGCACACAGCACCAAACTCCAGGATCCGATGCAAAAATAAAAACCGAACCCGAACCAGGTTCCCCCCCCCCCACCTTTCTTTAACCGGTGCTTTTATCGTGCAGCTGTGGGCGGGCGGGAAGGGACGGTTAGGTTTTTTTTTTTCATGGGCAGTTTTGCAAGGTCCAGCAATCGCCTTCCGCCCCTCGCTACATCGGAACCGCTCTTTTTTCTCCCCCCTCCCCATTTCTTCTCCGTGACGTGTTTAATGACATCGGTTTAAAATCCGAGAAGACCCCCCCCTCCTTTTCTCCGGGCTCCTGGTACCTCGTGTGCAGCCCCCTCCTCACTCTTTACGCCACCTCCCCCCCCCCACACACTCGTGTCACCCGAGCGGGTCGCTATGGGGCGCCCGAAACTATTCGGATCGGCGGGACGGGCTCCCTTCCACCCCGTGGGAGAGCCACGCCGGTCACTCCCGCACCTTTGCGGGGCGAGATGTGAAAAGAGGTGGGAGAGAGTTGGGCTGGGGTGGCGGCAACGATGAATCTTTGGAGAAGGGAGCGCTTCTTCCTGCCCGATTCGGCTTAGCTTGGCTTTCCTTCCCTCCCGCAGAGCAAAGCCCGGTCTGGAAGCCCCGCGTTCACCCCGTTTCCACCCACCCCCCGCCCAAAGAACGAAGGGGGATCAACCGCACAAGCTGAAGCCCAAGGAAGATGCCGCCTTGAAAAGCGTTGCCTTCCCCCTCATCCCCCTTCCCGCCTCCGCCGCTTGGCATCGCTCCGCACAGGTCGAAATGCGACAGGGCAAAAAGGGAGGAAGGGCAGGAGAGAGAGAGGGAGGGAAGGAAGGAGGGAGAGATGCTCGGCGCCGAGCGAGCTTTTACCTTCTCTGGCTTTGAGCAAAACCGTGTTGGCCACGATATTCTCCAGCTCCATTGACGGGCTCGGGCGGGACGCGCGCGGCGGCGGCGGGGCAGCTTTCCACAGAGAGAGAGAGAGGCACTTGGCGCTTCGCCTTTCACCGGTTTACGGCAGCGGCGGCACCAACCCCCCGCTGCCCTTAGGGCATTCTTGCGCCGCTTTCTCGGGCTTCCTCCTCCTCCGAGGTCCTGCCTTGAGGGAAGGAACCACCGCTTGCTCGCTCGGCTTGCTTGCCCGCCTGCTTCCCTGCCTCTCCCTTCCTTCCCTTCCAGCCCGAAACTCTTCCCCCTTCGAGGACCACCGCTTACTCCATGCTGGGCTCCTGCATGTAAAAGCCAAAAAAAAAAAAACAGGGGGGAAAGGAAAAGCCCACCCTCTCACCGCCGGCCCCCCCGCCCTCCTCCTCCTCTTTCTGCTGGGAAGGTTTTTCAGATGGGCGGGCTCCTCTCTCCCTCCCTCCGCGGGGGTGTGGTACTACGAAGCGGGTTCCGCAGCATTGCGCAGGCGCCGTGCTCAACAGCTGGCTCGTTCCTCGGAGCGTGTCGGCAGACGTAAGGGGTTTTTTTTTTTTTTTTTTGGTAAAGGCGGGTGGAGGGGCGGCAGGCGATGGGGTTTACCGCCAGCATCCGTTCCTTTGCACAGCACATGCAGGCGGCCCGGGGAGGTGAGCGCTTGGATGCCCAGTCAGGTTTTTCAGATGCTTTCCTGAGGTAAGGATGATAAACTCCAGAGTAGAGAGGGAAGCGGAAATAGTCTGGTTTTTTTAAATATACATATGCTGTACATATACATATACTGTACACATACATACGTACCTCACGTTTTCCTGTCAAATATATCTATTTATCCTAGTCTCCCTTAATTTTCAAAAAAATTCAGCCAAAACATACATACATACATACATACATACATACATACATACATACATACATTTGTTTTCGTAGATTTTCATGGGTATATGTATGTAGATTGTTCTGAGTTTGGGTTTTGCCCCGTGTAATATTTTGAGTGTCTATGTGACGTTTCGGTGAAATCACATTCACCATCATCAGGCTGATGATGGTGAATGTGATTTCACCGAAACGTCGCATAGACACTCAAAATATTACATGGGGCAAAACCCAAACTCAGAACAATCTACATATACAGTATGTATGTATGCATGTATGTATGTTTGTATGTATGTATGTATACACACACACACATACAAACATACATACACTGTTCAAAAAATGAAGGGAACACTCAAATAACACATCCTAGATCTGAATGAATATCATTCTCATTGAATACTTTGTTCTGTACAAATTTGAATGTGCACAATTGCATGTGAAATTGTCAGTGTTGCTTCCTAAGTGGACAATTTGATTTCACAGAAGTTTGATTGACTTGGATTTATATTGTATTGTTTAAGTGTTCCCTTTATTTTTTTGAGCAGTGTACTGTATATATTTTTTGAATGGAGAAAAGACCATCATGATTCACAATCCGTTCCAGGACTGTCAATCTGCTGCTTTGGTGTAATGAAGTAAGCTGCTGGTGAAAATATTTTGACAGCTCCTCAAATGCTGTTATGTTTTCTATGTGCACAAGTTCCTGTTAAGTGAACAACGAAAATAAATGACATGGAAGCCAAATGAATTAGGCGCAATGCCTGTAGATTGTTTTAAGCACCTTGAGCTTCACTGTGGCTTTAGGAAAAATAGGGCTTGTTGATCTACTAGTTTAGTCTATACGGTTTGCTTTAACCATGTTGACTGAACACTAATGAACCCATTTTTAAAATTTATTATATTTTTTTATATTTATATTTATTATACTTATATTTTCCTGCATTCGGATAAAATTAAGTGCATAAAATATAACAGTTAAACTCTCCAGGTTGTGGTTTAAATAAATAGTGGCATCAGAAAACCCCAAATGAAAGCAACAAACAAAGAAAGAAAACAAAATGACATAATGCTCTCTGGAAAATTTCATTTTCAGTCATTTCCCTAAAGCTTGCAGTCTGATCTCTATAAGACCAACCCAGAGTTACATTTTAGCTTCGCCTCTCTGGCTTCTGGAGAAATGTAGAGCACAAAAAGTTGCTCTTTCCAGTGACTTGGGCTGATTCTGGCTGGAGCAGGCAGCCTTGCAAGTGTCCAGGTGAAAAGTCATGGATAATTTTTAGGTCAAGACTAGAACCTTAAATTTATATCCAGGCACCAACTGGTCAATAATGAAGAACCTACAAGTCAATGTTGCATGCTTCCAACTTCAGGAACCAATAAATAGACAAGCAATAAAAACCTAGACTATTTGCAGTTCCTGAATTCTGTAAACTTCTGTAAAGCACATTGCAGTAGTCCGATTAGGAGGTAATTATATACAAAATATATCAAAATATTACAGGGGGCAAAACCCAAACTCAGAACAATCTACATATATATATATGTGTGTGTGTGTGTGTGTGTGTGTGTGTGTGAGTGACATGTTTTTTTGCTGAATTTGAAAATTAAGGGACACTAGGATAGATCTATTTCGGCCTTATTTTGGCCTCATCAGCTAGCCATACCCACTGGGACTTGAACCTGCAACCTTTGCCTTGTAAGGCAGAGAATTATCCTCTAGGCTACAGTATCCAATCCCTTCAGCTCTGCACCAGGGAAGGGTTACACATTTTTGTGTCGAATCACCCTGGTGTATTGAAGAAACATCACAGCTCCTTATTTGCCTCTCGGCCCACCAACCCAGGGCCATTTCCAAGGCAGTTAATACATAATACATATAGCTAGGTCTCCTTGAAACAGATAGGACGACAATTGGCACTTCAGCCAAAGGTGGCAGAATCTGTTAGCCATAGCTTCTACTGGTTTGTCAGGCCCAGCCCAAGAATAACACAGAACAACCCAAAGTATATTTATTTTATTTACTTGCACCATACAGCATTTTGTCCTACAGTACTCCAACCCTAACCCTTGGAAGATTCTAGGAGTGGTTATCCTAAATCTTTCTCTGATCCAGTTGCAGCCTGTGTTATCTCTTGTCTTGCCCGATTCCTTGTGCTTCCTCCTTCCTGGAAACTGCTCTTGATTATGGTTCATCACACCACCTCCCTTCATAGATAAAATTCATCACACATAAGCGATGAAGGACCCCGAGATTCCAAAGCAGTTTCTTTATGACAAAGTTTGCCTATACCACAGTGTAACTCTGCAGGGGTGAAATTCAAAAATTTTCCCTAACTGTTCTGTGGGTGTGGCTTGGTGGGCGTGGCAGGGAAAGGATACTGCAAAATCCCCATTCCCTCCCTACTCACGGGAGAAGGATATTTCAAAATCTCCATTTCCAACCCACTCTGGGACCAGCCAGAAGTTGTATTTGCCTGTTCTCCAAACTACTCAAGATTTCCGCTACTGGTTCTCCAGAACCTGTCAGGACCTGCTGGATTTCACCCTATAATACTGGCATTGACAGAAAACACCTACAGTATTGGAACACAAATTCTATCCTAGTTGAATTGAGCTTCAATGTCTCCTCTCCCATCTAGTTTAGTTTAGTTTAGTTTAGTTTATTTAGATTTGTATGCTGCCCCTCTCCGAAGACTCGGGGCGGCTAACAACAATAAAAAACAATGTAACAAATCTAATATTAAAAAGTAATCTAAAAAACCCCAATTTAAGAGACCAATCATACCAACAAACATACCATGTATAAATTCTATAAGCCTAGGGGGAAGGGAGAAAAAAATTTCAATTCCCCCATGCCTGACAACAAAGGTGGGTTTTAAGGAGCTTGCAAAAGGCAAGGTGGGTGGGGGCAACTCTGATATCTGGGGGGAGCTGGTTCCAGAGGGTCGGGGCCGCCACAGAGAAGGCTCTTCTCCTGGGTCCTGCCAAATGACATTGTTTAGTCGATGGGACCCGGAGAAGGCCAACTCTGTGGGACCTAACCGGTCGCTGGGATTCTTGCGGCAGGAGGCGGTCCCGGAGATATTCTGGTTCGGTATAATCTAGACAGTCTCCAAGCACTAATAGGACATCAGAAAGACCTCTCTTATGGTTAAGTTAGCTAATATGACCATCCCAAACTGCTGGATGATCTTGGCCTGCAATTTCATATAGATGGTTAAAGTAATGGGAAAGAGGACCAAATCCTGTGGCACCCCACATATGCATTGGGTTAACCTCTCATAGCGCTTCACAAAATACATAAAATATGCCTGAAACCACTGATGGAGGAAGAAGCAGCAAATAGGGTCTCCATTCCCAAACCCATATGTATAATTGTTGATGATATTAAAAGTAACTGAGATATCCAAAAGGATGAAAATCAATGCACAGCTTTGATCCAGGACCCAACCCAAGCCACCCAAGGGACTCACTAATGGTTCCATTATCCCACACCTGGGTTTAAATCCTGCCTGAAAAAGGTCCAAATAACCTTTTTCTGGACCACTGTGGTCTTCCATAATTGTCTTAACCACCTTCCCTACAATGATTGGAGGCCAAATGATAAGTTATCCAAAACTCTTAGATCCTGTAATAGGCTTTTCAAAAATGGTTGAAAGTCAGTGAGTGGCAGGGTGAAAAAAATTGGCAGAGTGGTAGGATGAGCGAATTACAGGCAGCAAAGTTGGCAGTGTAGGATGGCAAGACTAGCAAGAGAACGCAAGGAATCCAAAACAGAGGCAGAGATGTGGGGAGATAGGTGATTGTGGGGCAGTTAAAAGAGGAGTCAGTCCTTTGTTTTACTGAGCTGGGAGGAACCAAGCTAGAAATGGCTTAGGTTCGGGTGGATTCAATTAATGACAGCTGGCATTATGTTGTTAAGCAATGCAATCACATGACATCATACTTTATGACTGCATTGTTTAGAAATGGAAATTCTGGTCAGTTGGTCATGAGGACTACCTGTTCTTTACTTCTGTCCTGCCTCAAGCTACCTTCCAAATGGATGCTTTGTTTATTTTATTTATTTATTTATCAGATTTGTATGCCGCCCCTCTCCGCCGACCCGGGGCAGCTCACAGCAATAATGATACAATGTAACAAATCTAATATTTAATTAATTTATAAAACCCCAATTTAGAAACCAATCATACATACTAGCATACCATACATAAATTTTATAAGCCTAGGGGGAGGGAAAATGTCAATTCCCCCATGCCTGACGACAGAGGTGGGTTTTAAGGAGCTTACCAAAGGCTAGGAGGGTGGGGGCAACTCTGATATCTGGGGGGAGTTGGTTCCAAAGGGTCGGGGCCGCCACAGAGAAGGCTCTTCCCCTGGGTCCCGCCAAATGACATTGTTTAGTTGACGGGACCCGGAGAAGGCCAACTCTGTGGGACCTAACTGGTCGCTGGGATTCGTGCGACAGAAGGCGGTCCCTGAGATATTCTGGTCCGGTGCCATGAAGGGCTTTATAGGTCATAACCAACATAGTAGAAGTTTATAGTTTATCCTAGGTTTTCATGATCCATTGGAACAAACTAGCTATATAGAATGGGCTCACCCACATAAGCTAAACTAAAATCAGTTTGTGTCTATGTCTTGTGTGAATAGCTGTAATGTAAAAAAAGCATATAAAACAAAGAAAGTCCTGCTGACTTCATGAACAAGTTCCTGCAGATTACTTTGAAACACAAGAGAAGGGTTTGTCATCCCCCCACCTTCGTTCTATCCTAAGATCCTAATTGTCCTCAGAGGTCTACCATTCAAGCACTATCCAGGTCTGACCCTGATTCCTTTCTCACCCGAGATGACATGACATTAACCAGGCACTGCTGTTTATTGAGGCAAAAGGATTTATCTGGTGGTAAAATGATACTCTTAATTATATGTATTCAGTTTGATAGCTAGGAATCTGTCTTCCCTAATTAATATAATAACTAAAATTTCCAAGTACTGGTAAATATGACTAACCATTCATAAGTTATGCATATTTGGAAATATTATTACTTGGAAATAATATTTGCATAATGGATTGAATTATAGAGTGGCAAGACATGGAGGTGTTATTAGGAATATTCTACTATGCAGCATAAAACAAAATACATATGATTTCATGGCATAACCATTATAAGGTTTAATATAATTTCCAACTAATAATACACATCAAAATATTTAATGATATGTATTGGATGTATGTCATACATCTCTAGGAATGCAAGATAATCCTGATTCTATAAAACAAGATAGGTATGAGATTGGGTTTAAAAATAGTAGTTCACCTAAAGTAACCTAATTAGCTTAATGGGTGAGTTTGCACAAAACAATGAGCCACAGGCTATTCAATCATATTTTAGTCAACCGACTCATGGTTCAGGTTATCTTGCAATCTCAGAGAATTGGACTAACAGAATAAACTGTTAACTATCCGTTAACAATGAGTGTTTTTCAAAATTTGGAATGTGCCCACTGACCTAAAAAAAAAAATGGATCTATAGATCTATTAGGGTAACAGCCCATTTAACCAGATGTATGGAATACTGTTCAAGTAGATACTGTATTTCTAAAAGGGGGTAGAGCCTGAGGGCAGCACCCAGAGAGAACTCAGTTTAGTATCCTTGTTTTCATAAACGTTCCAAGTCCAGCCCCCCTTTGACTCTTATCTCGTGCCAATTTAGTGCTGACCATCACTTGACTAGATTCTTGTGTATAAGCTTGAGCAATAAATCTTAACATAAGGTCCCAATTCCTTCTGTATTGAGGCAGAATATCAAAAATATGGGTTAAAAGATCTTTTGTGAGACTGTGAGTAAAGACCTTCTCGTTCATAATCTGTGAAGAAATCCTGATTTTGCCTGAAACCTTCAAACCATCTATTTTTTAGTAGTTAAGCTCACACACTTCCTATTGTATTGTGTGCATTTGGCTAATGGCTGCTGTAATGAATTTAGCTAGTAAAAAAACCCAATGTACTTAAAAGGTAAAAAAAATTCTCTATCCCACCCCAAAAACTATCATTGCATCTTTTATTTTTGCTGTTTTGTTTTCCTGGATAGACGATTAAAACCACCTTATACCAGATAAAGATGCTTCTATTGTTATTTTCTTTTAAAATGCTTGGAGGGATAAGTGGAAACTAAGGCAATCTAGAAAATCAAGATGAGACCTAGGAGTGTTTGCTGTTTTGTAACCTGCTACCATTCAATGTGTAGCGTTTTTGGTTGTTTTGTTTTTGATGAAATAGAAAAATAACTAAATTTGGATAGGGCATGATGCCAAAGCTTATGGTGCCAGTTTGGAACCAGGGCCTATTCCTAAATAAGGTATGTAACAAATCTTTTTTTGTTTGTTTTCACAACATTTTTATAATATCTGAAGATTACCTGTCCATATGGAGTGCAAATGGTGCCATAGAGTGCCATGGTGAAGAAAACAAATTCTGTCTTTTGCTAAACCATCTGAAGCTACCTCTATTTTCAGAGGATGGAGAGGTTCTGATGGCTTATTTTTAAGCCATCAGAAGTTACGTTATTATTTCAGTGAACTAAAGAGGTAATGCCATTTCTGTCCCTTTCCTCTAGGAAAAAAAATCTGCAGTCATTAGTAACTTAGAAATCACTTTCTGGTTTTATATAAGAGGTTATGTTGGGTAGAGTGCAGGACTGCAGGCCACTAAAGCTGACTGCTAGATCTGCAGGTCAGCGGTTCAAATCTCATCACCGGCTCAAGGTTGACTCGGCCTTCCATCCTTCTGAGGTGGGTAAAATGAGGACCTGGATTGTGGGGGCAGTATGCTGGCTCTGTTAAAAAATGCTATTGCTAACATGTTGTAAGCCGCCCTAAGTCTAAGGAGAAGGGCGGCATTTAAAAAAAAATCAAATAAATAAATAAACTGAATGTGAACAGTGGCCTATGTAATTATTGCTGGTATTGGATCTGGAATGGGATAGCTCATCACGGCCAATTGGTCATGGCCAATTCACCATTGAATTCAACAATTCAATTTAATTATTTAAAACAATAAAAAAAATGTTTTACTTCTTGTCATTCACACTTCATTTGTCCCTCCTTTGACATACTTTCTTTAATGATGCTATTCCACTATTTCTTTGATATTAGTGTAACTCTTGTCCCACAACGAGTAGAGTAGCAGTAACTTGGCAGGCAGCAAGTTGGCCATGGCAAGTTATCCTAGATCATCTATTTGATTGCCTATGGTGGTCATTTAGGAAGATGATTTCCTGATGGCCTAATTCCATATACATTTTCAATAATTCTGGCACAAACACAAAGTCTGCCAACCAATTAGGGTGAATCACATGGAAAGTAGTTTTAAATTATTGCAAAGATCAAATGGAAGCAATTTTCAGTGGCCTTTAACATATGTGGAAGCTGTTCTAATATATGAGCCAACCCTAGTTGTGTCCTCTTGCTAATCAGTGCCTTCTTCTCTTGCAGTTAAATGTTTACTTAAACTATTATGAAATCTCATATGACTCCAATGTTTAAAGTTTGGAAGCAAGCATATCAAGAACCTCTTTTAATTCTTGGAAAGATTAACAATCTCAGTTTAACCACAGCTGTGCTTGAAGTCCATTTAATTGACCAAGACAGTATCCATGCAAGACCTTGAGTTGTACCAAAGTGCCATCTAGTGGCATTCCTACATCAAATGATGAAGCAGGTCTCTGGTTCATCTTTGTGGCAAATATGTCACTAATTGAATTAAAACAAGTGATCTGCACAACCATTTGAAGTTTAATTTTTTTTAAAAAAAGGGAACCCAGGTGGCAAAGCTTATGCCATTATTGAGTTGGAATTCTCATTAGACTTGGTCAACATGACCAATGGTATGGGATTATGACAGCAGCAATCCAAAGAAATTAACCCCCCCCCCAAAAAAAGCATTAGGTGGCACTGTACTATCCTAGTGAAAAATGTATACTACTAGGGGTAGATTCTCCCCAGTTCAGACAAGTTCTTTAGAACTGGGAGCGATGGCTGGCTGTCCATGCCCCCAAACTGGCTCTCTTGGCGCCACCATCTTGTTTTTAACTTTTGCACATGCACAGAAGTTGAGTTTTCAGCACTGCACATGTGCGCACGCCCACAAAGCATAGGAGGAAACAAACCAGCAGTGAAGTAAGTTAGAAGCCACCTCTGTATACAACCAATCTGTCTCAACAATAATTTCTTAGACTTCCACATTTATTTCATTTTTTTAAAAGAATCTGTTTATTGAATTTTTAACCTTAAAAACATATACATATTCATATTCTTTAATCCTAAGGAATTTCTAGTATATATTGTCTCCCAGATAGTATTTTATAGATTTATATTTATGGGCTGCCATTGGGATAGTGTGTTCTAGCCCAAAGAAATGTAAACAAAAGAAAACATTCTAAATCATGAAATAATTTTGCTTCATTTGGCAAAATTGTAAATAAAACAGAGGAGGAGTGGGAGAGAGAGAATGGACTGGCTTTTGTCCAAGTCATGAGGCTGCATTTAGTTACAGTCTAGTGGAATGTAGCAGGAGACAGCAGACATGCAAATTGGACTATAAAAGACTTGAGAAGGTTTCAAGTTGCACATCTTCAAGAATTGCTTAGGAATTTAAAGAGAAAAGTAGCTGGGTCCTCTTTTTTGAACATATAAGTTGGTCAGCATAAAAGTCCTTGATGGAAGCAGAAACAAACTTTTTATAAGCTTGTGAAATGCATCAAATATGCATTTATGTCTATGGGATGACCCTTTTTATAAAACAGATGGGAAATACTAATTTAAGTTAATGGTAATTTGATTAAACCATATGATATTCAGAAAGGAACACGAGAGTACTGTCCCCTGCCTCCTTTGTTGTTTATCTTATTTCTTAAAATTTTCATTAGAAATACAGTATTAGACGAGAAGTTAATGGAGTTAAAAATAAAAAATGAGACCTCTAAATTGAGAGGTTTTGCAGACAATTTGATTTTGATCTTACAGGATCCTATAAAAGGGATTGAATTTCTAGTGAGAAATCTGAAAGAGTGCATTAGCAGCTTTGAGATATACAAACAATAAAGATGTTGATTAAAATATGACTGCAAGATGTCTGGACCTAAATAATTCTGAATTCAGAATTGAAAAAAGATTAAATATTGGGGTATGATTTCAACTAATACAAGCTGTATACTATATCAGAATAACTGTTGAGGTATGGAATGAAATTAAAAAAGATGTGTTGAGCTGGAAAAAATTATTACTGTCAATGACAGGAAGAACTTTCCTGGCCAAGATGAATGTCTTATCTAGATTCTTACGTTAATTTCAGAAATTACATTTACTAATGACTGGCATACTATTTAAACAATGTCAAAAATAAATTTCTAAAATTTGTTTGGCTAGTCGACAAACCAAGAATTAGATATGTATTAAAGAAAGGGTTAAAGTCTTTCAAAAAGCAAAACAGAAACAATCTCATAGGGAAAAGCAATGATCTTTGTGGGCATAAATATGCTTCAGCATATTTTCCAGGGCCTTCACTGCTTATCTACCAAGTGCTAGTCTGTGGCATATTTCTGGCTCCATGATTATTCGTAGCCACTCGTAAATATGTCTTGTCATTGTGAAGGCTGGTTACTGAACCTTTTGCATTAGTTTGGTTTTCTTGCTATTTAGAATAGAATAGAATAGAATTTTATTGGCCAAGGGTGATTGGACACACAAGGAATTTGTCTTACTGCATATGCTCTCAGTGTACATAAAAGAAATGTTCGTCAATAATCCTAAAGTAGAATACTTAATGATACAAAGGTACAAATAAGCAATCAAATCATATTAGGAACCGGTCAATATAAATTGTAAAGATACAAGCAACAAAGTTACAGTCATACAGTCATTCGTGAGAGGAGATGGGTGTTGGGAACGATGAGATTAATAGTAGTGCAGACTTAGTAAATAGTTTGACAGCGTTGAGGGAATTATTTCTTTAGCGGAGTAATGGCATTCGGGGAAAAACTCTTTTTGTGTCTAGTTGTTCTGGTGTGCGGTGCTCTATTACGTTGTTTTGAGGGTAGGAGTTGAAACAGTTTGTGTCCAGGATGTGAGGTGTCTGTATATATTTTCACAGCCCTCTTTAATCTTAGATCTAGTATTTCCCACTATGTTCCTTGAATCCTTTGTACTAGAACTTGCAGATTAAAGAACAGGGTTCTGTTTTTCTGTCTCATTCTCAAAACACTTCAGGTTATCTTTTAATGTTCATTTTTAACTTGATTTTGCTAAAAGCCTATTGAAAGTATTTTGGATTTGTTCTTTTCTCTTATACATTGCTGAATTATTTTGGAACATACCTGACAATTCATATTTTCTTATTTGAAAAAGACCCCCGAAATCAGTTTTATTAGATTTTTAATTGGATTCAACGATAGTATAAGAAGCTTTAAGCTATTGATAGATAATCATATAATAAATGACAGGGTCTTCATGTAACTTTGAAAATAAAATAGTGTGAGAATCCCACATGTTCCATGAGAATTCGACAAAATTGTTTTTTTAGATTCGAAGAAAGGGAATCAAAAGCATTTCATTTTCCATTAAATTGAATGACACTTGGTGAAAAAAGTTAAATATTCAGCATAACTTTAATAGGATCTTGGCTGGTGTACCAGCTGTAGCTGAAAACACCTGATTGTTAGCCACCAATAGTACAGATACCTTACCAGGGAGTAACCACCTCCAGGAATAGGCAACATGCAAGTTTAGTTCATTAAAGAACATACTCACAGTCAATATTTAATATTCAATATCTAATGAGGTTGCTTGATTTTTAACTTTATTGCATTTTAGTTTAACTACATGAAATTCCAACTTGTTGACTTCTCTCCATCCTAATAACTTTGAGTGCCTCGTTTAGAATTCCAAAGCAACTTTAGGATTTTGGGGTGAAAAGTTAAGGTTTTTTAGCTTCTGTAATGCTACCAGATGAGGACTGCAAAAATCCAGATGACTATAATATACAGAGGCTTAATCTCTTTCTTATCATCTAATTGTCATCCAGATTGTTGTAGCATAGACGTAACAGGTTTAAGATGATACTATCCAGCAAGATATACCAAAATATATGATAGTAGGATAAAGCTATCCAGCTAACAGCATTTTATATGGAAATATAAAATGCTGCATGAAAGAGAAATCTGTATTTTTCTTTCATGCAGCATTGCAAATATAGAGCTCATGTATCATATTAAATCTTAGTTTAATTACCTATGGCTGTTACAACTGATTTTTCAGAAAACATTAAACATGGTTTACAAACCCAGAATGGCTGGTTGGTTGGCATGGTACTGCATATAGAAAACAAACTATACATGGGCTTGGCATAAGGTATGATGCAGGCCAGTACTGATTTCTCCAGCGTATCCTTGTTACTAGGCTGCTGGTTGAACAGCTTTGGAAATAATGAGGTATATAATTCCAACAAAAGAATTGTTTCAAGTGTCGTTTATTTTGATCAAGGGTGGCATTGACTTACCTTCCCTATCGGTTCTCAAATGTGAACCCATCTGCACATGAGCAAAGCCTTCCGCACATGCATACAGCGTCGGAAATGTGGATAAATGGGATGTGATTACATCCGGGTGGGTGGGCGGAGCATTCAAGTCTTTCAGGAAAAAAACAGGAATAAAGATACAATCCAGGTAATATCTAGGCATTTCTTAAAGTTTTGTTTTATGGTTGCATCTTTATAATTTTTTAAAATATGCTTGAGCCAATGTAGAAAGTCATATTGTTTGTTAAGTAAGCATTTGGAAAACACACACACACACACATATGTATCTGTATATGTATCAGGATTTTTTTTTTTTTGATGGAACATCAGTATTCTTGATTCAGTATTTATAAGCATTGGTGTTTTTAACTCCTACAATATCTTAATCAATAATATCCCCGTCTCACTTTATGGCTTACCATAGCTTTCTCCATGCTAGTAGGAAATTCTGAGATGTCAAGATACGGGAGGTTTATGCAACACAGCATATGAATCTAGCCTTCCAATCTTATCCCCTACAGTGCCTTCAAGATGTTTTGGGCTGGAATGTTCAACACCTCAAACCACTACACAGATAAGGTCTGATGTTTGAAAACAGTAGTTCAAAATCTACAGATAGTGACAGAATGGAAAAAGCTCCATATCTCATACCGCATAACATAATCTCTGTAGCACAGTGACTAAGGAGTGATGACCCAGCCATGGAAGCACACCATGAGACCCAGGGCAAAGCACTGTCTTTCACATAACAATACCTCACAGTGTTGCTGGCTTCAAAGTTCTATGTATATTGCCCTAATCTTCTGGAAGAGAGTTGGAACCATTAAAATGCATAAAAACAAAATGGGACTAGCTTATCTGATTTAGAAAGAAACCATAAAGTTCTATGCATTTAAAAAAAAAATATCAATGGGATATTTTATAATACTTTTCTGCTGTCCTTACAAAATTCATCAAATGGTCATTTCCATTTTTAAACAAGCTGTTTTTCATGACTGACACTATGACTTGTTTGTAGATAATCAATATTATGTGCAGCTCTCCCAATCATCATATCGTAAAAATATCATATCTGATGGTTGTTTTGCTTGAGGTGCAGCTATTGAGTATTGAATGTTATGTCACAAGATTGACAGCATTCTTAAAGAGGCTTAAAGCAGTCGGCTTCTAAGCATAGCTATAGAATGGCTTCTGAATTACGTGCTTTACATTATCCTTAAACAGCTTTTTAAAAAAGTGATGCATGGCCAAATGTGTTGGATACCTCTTACATGTATATTAGGGACCATGTCAGGAAGTACAAGAACTGTAGCAGGGAAGGTATGACTAGTCTCTTCTTTGGAAAAATGTTATCATATTATATGAACATTCATACCCTTTGTTGCATGAAGGAATTAACAGATATATGGAAAAACAGCTAAGGGGACAAAGAGCAGGGAATGCTAATAAATGGATTAAGCAGGATGAGGAATCTGTTGCCTTAGAGGTGTTGGGGAGGTACAAGCTCAACAGTATATCTTTCATTATTTGCCATTGTAATGGTATGTGAGAATGAGCTTGGGAGACAATGGAGGAGGAAGAGATGCCACCTAGGAAGTGAACAGATAAGAGGCAAGATAGCCCACAGCTGCCTAATAGACAGAAAAAGAAACTCTATAATTTATCAGACAGGAAAAGAGCAGGAGTTTTATACTTTGTAAGATTATGTTAACGTAGCCTTACAATAAAGTAGAATTAGCTCATCTGGTCATGATGGACCGTACCTAAGAAAGCTGCCAGCCATGTAGCCTGAGCTTACTGGCAGATGTTGCTCAGCAGATGGGAACAACTAGAGGTTCCGGTGAACTAATAAATGTTATAACAATTACTTATGCACCCTGATACAGTTATACTCCGAGCACAAACAAATCATTTCTGTTATGACGTACATTCAATCTGTTTGAATAAGAGTAGAAGCCTTTAAACTTTAGCTTTAGTTTATCAACCTTTATTTACTCTTATGCAAGGGCAGTTAAAAACCCCCAATCTGCATGTTTAGAAAAATATTTTTTTTAAAGAAAAATTAAGTAACTGCCAGATAAATTTTATTGGAGCAGGGCTTGAGGTAAAATGGAACGTTCGAATTCTGATGGAAACCTTTGCTGCAGTATCGTTCAAGAAAGGAGGGGTGTTATATTTTTCCTTTTTTTGGAGGGGGGACTTAAAAATGCCTTTTGGTCACTACAAGCTATAACAGTGATGATAGTGGTCATCTTTCAGAAGACTGCCAAGGAAGCGTTAGTACATTTTTCAGTATATAAACCTAAAATTTGGCCTCCCTGTAATGAGAAATGAGGACGGATAAAACGAAGGTCTACGTTATGAGCTGTTGCAGCCGATGAGTCATCGGCTGAGTGGGCTCTTGCAGGTCTGCAGCTGTGAGTACTGCAGCAACAGACTGTCTCCTGTCTCTACAAGAGAAGGGGTGTGTGTGTGTAAAACCTCCCCTCCATTTTCAAACTGCGTTTTCTCAAGACGAGAAATACAATTTTAAAATATTATCCGCAGGAGGCATTCTTACATACCACCCTACCCTTGATGGGAGTCAATGGCCCCATTGTTGATATACAGCCTCCCGAGAAGACTTCTGCAGTAAAGGATGCTTGTTAGATTCGAGCAATTCAGCAGCTATTACAACACCCCTAAGGGTCCCAACATCCACGAGCTTGTGGTGGTTGGAAAAATGTAGAAATTTAAAAAAACACAAAAGCCCTTTTAACTCACCGATTGGACATTTATAGAGAAGCAAGCAACTATTTTCCAAATAAATCCTAATAAATGCCATTTAAAGCCAAATGATTGCCTCCCAGGATTTATTACTGCTAGTAATGTGCCCAAAATTGAAAACAAATGACATCAGTGAAATGCAATTATGTCTGGCAGGTATGGTTTATACAAAATTGATCCAAATTATATTCAGGAAATTTTTTTAGGGAAAAGGCTTCCCACCCCCTTTCTGTAACATACAGTTCACAATTGTGTCTCCTTATACTTTTAGTGCCCCCCTCTCTTACAATAACAAGTCTGCCTGCCTTCAATTATTTGTGAAGGCTACGTTGAGGTTACAGTCCTACAAACTGACATATTGTCTCAGCATTCCATGATGTGTCATAGCAGTGGGTTGGGAGTGTACTGGCCTCCTCCACAACATCTGGCAAAAAACATCTGTTTTTATTGAAAGAGTGTGCTGCCATCTAGCCACATTAAGAGGGTAATACATTTTTCCCCAAAAAGCTTGATAAGCTTTCAGATTTTAAATTTGGGAATCTCTCCCAAGTCCTAGTAAGTTGCTTCCTTGTGTTCATATGTGTATTTGTGCACATGCACCTGGAAGATACTAGTGAAGCTATTTGGGAATACGCACCCAGAGTCGACAAATGTGTGAATGTCATCCCAGTAGTCCAATGAAAATAAGCTGGCAACTATATCAGTTGAAAGAGCGAACTGGTAGCAGCAGTGGACTCCATCGGATGTCATCACAGATGTTCTGCACATGTGCATAAGTGTTTCCCGCGCAAGCTCCTGTTCCTGAACCAGTAGCAAAGGTAACTGAAACCCACCAGTGAACTATATTAAGCAATTGTGATATGAAAAGTTGTTGGAAACTTATGATTACACAAAGGCATCATTTCATACTGCACATGAGAAAAATATAGTAAAACTCCTGTATTTTATGAAGAAAATCACATGGATCAAGAAAGTTACACTGAAGCTTGATTCAAAGAAACAGCTAGCACAAATATTAAAAGAAAAGTGAATTAAAATGGAAGGTTAAGATCAGATACAAGCAGGCTAGAACAGAACAAAGAAAACAGCAAGAAAACAGAATAAAGAGAAGGCCAAGGATATCAAAGAAATATCACATGGAAACAAGGAAGATTAAGGAAACTTTGGAAATAATAAAGCTGCAAATAACGTCTATACTCAAGGTCACCAGATAGAGATCAAATGCACTCTATAGTCAGAATCTCCTATTTCAATTGAAGCAGAAACCTTTCCATCAATCCATTAATGGAGAGACTGCAATGAACTATCCAACACCTGACAACAAAGATACAGTGCAATTCTGGACACAGATATGAGGCAACCCAAATAAATACTTCAAGAATGCTGCTTGGCTAAAGAAGGTAGAGAAGGAAAAAGAGAACAGCAGAAATGGTTGGGGGCGGAGGGAGGCCAAGGAAGATTGCAGTAGAGGGTGAAGATAAACTGCATGGTTTTTGGTTAAAACGTCTGACTGGTCTTCATTCATTCATTGCCAAGTCATTTAACAACATACTGTCTACATATACAGTTAGAATAGTGCACTGGACTCAAACTAATCCAGAAGCTCTGCACAGGAAAATCAGAATAATAATAATGATGAATCACGCTCTACATCCACGTAATGACACTGACAGACTCTATTTACCAAGGAGCATAAGTGGTCATGGAAATTTGCAAGTACACCAATAGCTAAAGAACAAAAAAGGGGGATTGGAAAAAATATTTGAAGAAATGTGAAGAAGATGCATTGAAACTAGTATACTATGAAAGCTAAAATGGTCTATAAGAAAAATAAGATGAAGAATACAAGAGAGATTGGGCAAAGTAAAAGATTACATGGCTAGTACATACACACACATACACACACACACACACACACGCACACACACACACACACACACACACACACAAACTAGCAGGCAAAGCAGATAACAGGAACTGGCAATGCCTAACAGCAGGAAAATTCAAGAAAGGCAGAGGGGCTAATTTTGGTTCGCAGAGTACCATGTCTTGTGAACAAATACATGTAAAGTCAGAATTAAAAAGACAGCAAAAGAAACCAAATGCAATCTCTGCAAAGAAAGTGAAGAAACAGTGGACCACCTAGTTAGCTCCTGCAAGGTCACAGACTACAAACAAATTACAAATAATGGCACAACGAAGTAGCAACAATGGTATATTGGAATATCTGCAAGAAATACCACTTGCCTGCAAGCAAAAACTGTTAGGAACCATAAAGTAAACAAAATAATTTAAAAAATGGGGGGAAAGCTGTATTCTGGGACTTTAAAATTCAAGAGAAAAGCGCCTGGCACATAGCATCTTAGACTTAACCACTGTTGATAATAAAGAGAAAGAGCTGAAGAAAATCACAAAATACAAATACTCACAAATAGAGGTGCAAGAACTTGGTAAAAGAAAGCAAAGGTAATATCAATAGTAATAGGTGCCTTGGATGCAATCCCAAAAAATACCTTCAATACCACTTGAGCATGATAGGCACTAACAAAAGGCAGTACCACTGTCAATTGCAAAAGACAGCTTTTACTTGATCTAGCTTACATCCTGTGAAAATATCTTTAATATTATTAAAGAAACATCTTTCTATCCCAGGTCCCCCCTCTTTCAGAAGAGGTCATGACAGTTGTCAGCCTTGATAGCTTCAAGGCAGGATTAGACAGATTCATGGATACCAAGCATATAGATGGTTATTGAAATGGATGCCTCTATGTTGGTTGAGGCAGGCAGGATTCCCTTGAGTACCACTTGTTGGGGGTCAAGGGAATGGGAGGATCTTGCCTTCTCTTTCTGCTCAAGATCCCCATGGACAATTGGTGGGCCACTGCGTGACACAGAATGCTGGACTTGATGGGCTTTGGCCTGATTCAGCATGGCTCTTCTTATGTTCTTATGTCCTTTGGGAAGGACTCGATAGATTGAAAAAAAAAGTGTCAAATCCAGTCTAACCCTCTGGCCAAATGTGCAACAAACCATAATAAATTTTGCTATCAAACAGAAAAAATATGCTAATTAAATCTTAAATTTGCTTTATACAGATGATCTGAAGCTAAATGGAGAATCAGAAAAAAAAATCCAGGCATTAACAAATGGTTTAAGAATTTTTAGTACAAAAGATTAAGTGGAAAGTGGATAAAGATAAAACCTGGCAAAGGTTTACAACTGAAACATTAAAAAAGAAATGAAAGATTTGAATTTGGCAGCTGAAAAGGAAGCTGTTTGAACCAATGTAATCCAGGCCATAATTGAAAAACCATACACACTGTGCAAAGAAGCAGAAGAAACGGTAAATCATATATTCAGCTTGTGTAAGATCACACAAACATATTATAAACGCCTCATAACACATATATGCCAAAGTTATTCACTGGAACATCTGTAAAACTATCAAAAGCCAATTTTGTACTGAAACTCTCAGTACCCAAACCGATGGGAACATATAGGTGAAAAAGTGAATGGTGCAGTGGCCTATAGGTGGAGCTTTTGCCTCCCAATCACGAGGTTTTGAGATTGATCCTACATAGAGGCAGATATGTCTGTCTCTGGGCACAATGAGAATTTATCTACTGAATATAACTTGCATTGGTGACAGGTTATATACAAGGGCATCCAACCAGTAAACACTCAGCTCCATCCAGTTGCCCAGACTTCACCCCACAAGGGATCATTGGGTCATTAAAATATTATGATATAGGCGAAAAAGTAGTAAAAAATAAGCAGGTTAAAATGTTGTGAGATTTCTAAATAGAAAACTGATAAATTCTGAGCACATTACAGCCAGATTTAACTATGGATGAAACGACAAAAGTGTGGATAATTGATGTGGGGATAATAGAATTGGAAGAAGTCATAAAGTATCAAGATATGAAAATTGAAGTTAAAAGATTATGGCATTAACTGGTAGCAGTGGTTGCAGGGGTTATTGGCAAATTGTGTGCCCTATAAAAACAATATGGACAGCACTGAGAAAATCTATGCATTGACAAAACTTTCATTTATCAATTACAAAGGGCCACACTGCTTCGATTTGCACATATGCTATGTTGATACATTACAATAGTTTAGGTTCTTGGGAAGAACTCATATGTAAATGCCATCACCAGCTAAAGAACTGACAGTTGTGATTTCACATTGTTGTGTATATAATAATATACATTTTGCTCACAGATCTCTAATATGACAGTTATTCAATATTCAATATGACTAGCCATTGATGCAGAAAAATTGGATATTGACTACTTGTACGGTTAAGTAGTTAAATTCAAGCTGAAATTAACAGAATATGCAAGCAAGATCGGAATGCCAGTGTTGGAAATAATGAGAAAAATATTGTTGAACAATATGGATTAAAATAAAAAATAAGCAGGGGACCACTTTATCTGTTTCTGTCAATCCAATTATTTTATTTACATTGCTAATATATTCTTCAGACAACCAAGATGACATTTATATAACTACAGTATATAACACCAGATGGAATACACACACAAAAAATCAAATTAACTATATTAGTGGTACAAGATTGTGAAAAGCTCAGTTATAACAACAATTTTCAATCATGAAATGGTATCCTAAACTAAAGAATGCCAATGAACAGACAGTAATTGAGTCAAAGATCAAACAGAGATACAAGGAACATAGTGAAATTCTGTACAATGGGTATATCAACGTCTAATATATCTTATTCTGCAATAGAAGAAAGTACATGTACCTTAAGGATGAATTGTGGAATCCTTGTTGTTGTCTGAGTGTTTGCTTGCAGATTTTTCTGAGCTTGGCTTTTGTTTTCAGACTCTTCATTACCCAATTAGGTAACATCTTCTGAATGGGTATGTGGGTTTCTCCTTGGTATTTCCTTGATTAGGTACATGACAAAGAAGTTAAATGCTGGTGTTTAGGTCAGTAAATTTCAAACACCAGCATGCTGGCTGGGGAATTCTAGGAGTTAAAAGTCCAGATTTATCAAGTTTGAAAAACACTGCCATAGGCCCTTGAGTCTGGGCAATTATGGATTCAGATTGACTAGTAGGAAAAAATGGTCTGTTATTCTGCAGCCACATATTGCATGCTATATGGCCCACAAAAATCAGTGGGAATTCGTTTTGAATAGGCTACCAAGGAATGTACAATACAGTCCTTTGTTTTATTCACCAAGAGACCAGTGATGGGTTGCTACCAGTGTGTTAGGCAACTGTGCACTAGTAGTGCCTGCCAGATTGTGCAATTTGCACACGACTGCTCCGGTGCCAGGCCTTTGAGCGCTACCATATTTTCTCTTTAATTTTTGGTCTTTTTTGCTTCCTGCACATGTGCAGAAGCAAAATCTTGTGAGGGGACACTCACGCATGAGATTTTGGTGATTTTTTTGCTTCTGTGCATTTAGGAAATCTTGTGCACATGCACATTCCCTCGCAAGATTTCAGCGCATTTTTGTTGTCCTGTGCATGCGCGGAAGCAAATTCATGATGCGGATGCACGCACACACATGCACAGTGCATGCACACATGAAAACCATGCTGCGCACACAGCGCACCGGTAGCAGCAGGTAAGAGCAATCCACCACTGCAAGAGACCCAAAACAATGACAGACTTACTGAGATCCCAGGCATGCCTTCACAGAACATAGGTAACCACAACTTATTCTGTCAAACAATTATTTAATATAATTATTCTATGTGGATTTGTACCCAAAAATGAGTTACGAGTAATACAGACTAGGTTCACATATTAAAATTAAATTATGGTTAGATAAGATGTAACTGTAACTTGCCTTCAGACATTGTAGGTGCTGCATCACTGGAGGTTTTTAGGAAAAAACCGTACAGCCACTTGTCTGAAATGATAGGGTCTCCTGCTTGATATTATTCTGACTGATTGAAAAGGTAGCCTTTATTGCCACAACTTAAAAAAATGAATATACAGTACAGTATATATTAATTTCCATACCTTCATATACATATACTGTACTGCAGTGTTCCCTCTAATTTTTTGGGGGAGTGGGCGGAAAAGTATAGTGTCTGAGCGGCAGTCCCTTCGGGACTGGGCAGCACAGAAATAATAAATAAACAAACAAATAAAAAACCCACCCTGTTTTGCCTCAGAAAATTTCAAAATAAAATACTGTACTGTACTGTGTGTCGATAACAGTGAGCTCATAATAGGGCAACTCTATCAATATCAAAATGCCACTTAAATAATTGAGCTAGTTTCAAACTAGATTTTGATTTTCTTTCTCTCTTCCTTACTCCTATTCTTTTTCTTTCTCTTTTCCTTCCTCTGTTTTTTCTATGTTTCTCTCTCTTCCTCTCTTCCTCTCTCTCTCCTTCCCTCTCGGCTTCTGGGCAGGTTTGGAAAACTCTGAGTTGATGATGATTTTTAAGTGAGCAATTGCTCACTGCTCAGCTTAGAGGGAACTATGCTGTACTGTACATACATACAGTGATGGGCTACCAAAATTTTTACTACCACACTGTGGGCGTGGCTTATGCATTTTGTTTCAACATCTTTCAGTGTAAATTTGGTGCTCTGGGGTGGAGCTCCAACTTTTGCTACCTGAACTGCTTTCCTGACCGTTCCCGTAGGAGCCCACCACTGCATACATACATATGTATATGCATACACATATTAATCACAGACTACTTAGAATATATTATTATTATTGTTATTGTTGTTCTCATCATCATCATCATCATCATCATCATTACGATTTCTAGACTGCCCTTTTCCAAAGACTCAGGGCAGCTCACAACAGAAATAAATACAAAAACGACAGCATGGTAAAACTCGTAGTTAAAATGGACCAATTAAAAATCTAAAAGCCACTAGACATACTAAAATATAGCTATAGTTCTGGGCATCCTGTGATCCTAAGTTCAACCGATTCAATGTGCAGTGCATTGTATCAACAGATGCCTCTCGTTTTCCGGGAGACCCAGCTGCAAATTCAGTGCCCACTGGAGAATCGGGCCAAACCTACAAACTTTAACCGGATCCTTTCCTTACCCGGGGAAAACCCACATTCTGCAAGCCTGGGCCGATCCCACCCGCAGCTCGGCCGGCCTATCAAAAGCCCGCCCCTGGGGTTATGAAGATTTCGCGGCTCCTCCCCGGTATCTCCAGCAGCCAAAGCCGGAGTGCGACCCGCCCCCTTCGTTTGCTCTTCAAGCTGAAAATGGCAGCCGCGACAGGGGCGCTCCGAAGGTTACTGCAACCCTCCGTAAGTGCGGCCCCCACCCCTTGCTTGCCACGCCGTTCCCGAAAAATTGGCCCGTGCTGACCCTCGGGGGCGGCTGCAGTCTTGGGGCTTCTCCGTTACCGCGTGAAAGTCTCGCGGCGCTTCTCTCTCTCCCCCCCACCCCCGGTCCGGCGCGCTTTTTGCACCAGAGTAAGCCGAAATAAAACCTCGCAGGGTCTAAATGAATGGCTTGCTTCGGGGACGGGGGACCACTTTCCTTTATCGAGCCCCTCGCTCCCCCTGTCTCGAACCTTTGGCTGTTTTGGTTTTTTTGCAAAATGGGACCCATCACCGCTGCCTTCCCCAGATTTTCCTTTTACGCTATTTATAGATATAGAGATGGATGGATAGACAGATAGAAAGACATAGAAATAGATAGATAGATATAGAGAGAGAGATAGATAGAGATGAATGGATGGATGGATAGATAGGTATAGAGATAGATAGATAGATAGATAGATAGATAGATAGATAGATAGATAGATAGATAGATAGATAGATAGATAGATATAGAGATAGATGAATGGGTGGATGGACAGACAGACAGACATGATTAAATAAGACTGGAGTGTCTCTTTCCCCACCCTTCCGGAACCTTTACTCATCCAGATCTTGGGAACTCCTCCCGCAGCACAAGGATCTTGGGAGGAAAAAAGGGGACCTCGATCTTCGCGTGCTTTGCCAGAGGTCTCTCCCGGGCTATCTCAGGCTGCTTCTGCTCCGCTCCGGTGCATTTTGCCGCTTGCATGTTACATTTTGGTCCCCGCTGCCCGTCTTCCTCTGATACCGAGCCCTGCCCTCTTTTCCTAGGGTGGTTGGACCGGGGCCACCTTATGGAGAGCACGCGCAGTGGCCGGAAGGTGTTTCTCAGCGGTGGCCGGTGGGCGGAAGTGCACGGCCGAAGCGAAGCCGTCTGTACCTCGGTTCCATTTCAGTACTAGTAAGTTCCGGGGCTGAGAGTGAATGAAAGCGCTTGTAATCAACATCTTGCTATATAGTCTCCGAATTGTTCACTGATGAACACTAAATACTCGCTTTAAAAACCCTTCTCTCTCGCTCTGTTTACTGGCCAAAGGTCTCTCCCATGGAAATTGCCTGATTTATTTATTTATTTAGTCAGTCAGTCAGTCCAATACAAATTGAAAGTTAAAAGAGAATAAAAACATGTAGTAGTAAATATCAGGGAAGGGATAGAAGAAGAGACATGAGAATAGAGTACATCAATGAAGAGTAGAGGAAAGGATATATGAATGGGAGAAAAGATATATAAAATATATGAGAGACAATTGGACAGGGGATGGAAGGCACACTAGTGCACTTATGCTCGCCCCTTACTGACCTCTAAGGAATCTGGAGAGGTCAACCATGGAAAGTCTAAGGGAAAAATGTTGGGGGTTGGGGGTTGACACCACGGAGTCTGCAATCATTTCCATTGGCACTGGCCTAAAAAGCAGAGATTATCGTGTACAGATGGGACACGTGTTGTCCCATATGGAATAGCAATAGCATTTAGACTTTTATATAGTGCTTCCCAGTGCTTTACAGCCATCTCTAAGCGGTTTACAGAGAGTAAGTATATTGCCGCCAACAATCGGGGTCCTAATTTTACCGACCTTGGAAGGATGGAAGGCTGAGTCAACCTTGAGCCTACTGAGATTCGATCTGCCAAACTGCTGGCAGCTGATGATCAGCAGAAGTAGCTTGTAGTACTGCACACTGCGCCACCAAGGCTCTTATAGAAAACCCCAAACCAGTGGATTAAAATAAGAAAGCTCTTATAGGAAAGACTAAAGCCAGTGGATTAAAACTATTAAGGAAAAAGGTTTAGACCTAAATACCAAAGAAAACTTTCTTGGCCAATGGACTAGATTACCACCTGATGTGAAATGTTTTCAAATAGACTGGATAAGTCATCTGTCAAATGGTCTAGTCTAGCACAGTCTTTTTCAAACTTGGCAACATGCTATTTTAGGATTTGGACATGCAATCCACACATGTTAAGGCTGCCTAGTTTTAAAAAAAACTTCTAGTAGATCCTACACACCAGAAGATATTGGACTAAATAACTCAGAAGATCTTTTCACCTCAATGATTCTATTACTTTGCTGTTTTTTGGGAATATATTCCAAAGTTGGCACGATGCTGTAAATTGTCTTATTGTTTCTTCTATTTTTTCAGATCTGCTTTTCTGTTATGTTAATTAATGATAGGTTTCATAAGTGTGGTGTTTAACATGTGTTCACTACTGCAGAATTAGTTACATGTTATTTTTAAATTATTTCAGATGGGCATAAATGGAAATAGCCATTCAATGGCAATATTATCAGGGAGTAAGGATTCTGTATAGAGATATACAAAAATATATACATCAGATCAGACCATCAGTTAGTATGGTCTCTTTTGTAAAGGAATGTGCATAATTTGATTTTAAAATGAAGTTAAAATTTCCGGTAATTTTTTTGTCATCTTTGAACAAGCCACAGTGAAGGCAAGAATGCTTTTCTTCCTATTTACATTAAGATTCAGGGCTACAAACTGCATATTTGCATGAATCCTGGCCTTGGGTTAGCACAAGAAAAATAAACATGCTGAATATTAGCCTTCACTAATTGGCTATCTGACAAATATGTTGGACTTCTTTCCGCTTTAGTATGGCTGATGCATCTAAAGATCTTTTCTCAATAGCAGATCCTTTAGTGATTGAAATTGAACCCAAACAGAGGAGATGTTACTGGCACACAGTATATTCAGTCATAGCATGAACTAAATAATGAGAACAGATTATAGACCAGTGATGTCGAACCTATGGCATAGGTGCCGCAAGTGGCACACGTAGCCATATCTGCTGGCACGGGAGCCATTGCCCTAGCTCAGCTCCAACATGCATGCTTGTGCCAGCCAGCTGATTTTTGGCTCACACAAAGGCTCTGGGAGGATGTTTTTGGCTTCCAGAGAGCCTCTGGGAGGATGGGGGAGGAAGTTTTTACCCTACCCCAGCTCTAGGGAAGCCTTTGGAGCTTAGGGAGAACAAAATACGAGCCTATTAGGCCCACAGAAAATAGGGAAACAGTCCGTTTTCGGCCTCCAGAGGATCTCCGGGGGACGCTGTTTTCAGCTTCTCCTGGCATTGAATTATGGGTGTGGGCACTCATACATGTGCGATAGCGCGTGTGCACGCTCTTTTGGCACCCGAGGGAAAAAAGGTTCGCCATCACTGTTATAGACTACAATGGCTAATTCACATTATACTGAAGTCTCAACCTTTCGGTAATTGTGAGAATATGTAATAGTACTGTTATAAAATGGCTATCTTGGGTAGATGTAGCCGGTCATAAAATACCATTAAAAAAATATGAAATTCATTTTTAAAAAAATATGTGCTCACTATTAACTTTTTTTATTTTCTAAAAATGCTGGGGTACATATACTGAGATGTTTGTTCTTTTCTTTTTGTGAATTTGCAAGTTAAGTCTTTTACTTGTTTCTAATCCAAATACAGTATCTGCATTGTAACACATAACTGTACCTAATGATTACTAGGTACCATGAAGTTTGTTCCTGCTGTCACTCAGCGTGCTCCATTTTTTAAGGGGACAGCTGTAGTAGATGGAGATTTCAGGGAGCTCAGTTTAGATGACTTTAAAGGAAAATACCTGGTTCTTTTCTTCTATCCCTTGGATTTGTAAGTATTTTGCTATGTTGTATCTCTTAAGTAGACTTGGCCTTCATGTTTTGGGCAGATAATCTTGTTTGTTAATTCAACCTGACTTGCATTCTGTTTATCATGTAACAGTGGCCTTTTTTGTGTACAAGTTCAGTGATAAGAAATAGGCCAAAGAAATTCTTATGAATGTCTTTCCAGATTAAAGATACTGTTATTATCATCTCAAATTAATCCACCATAGTTTGAAGTTGTTTTGACCATGATGGATTATAATCTACTACATTGCATGTTCTTCAATGTTGTCAAGATGTCTCTGGGGAGAAAGTGACTGGCCCAGTCACCCAGTGAACTAAAAATTGAATCTGCCCATTTCTGCTCCAGCCTTCTAGCTCTTACTATCTCCTCCTACATTGGCTCTCCTCTTCAGAGAAAGGAAAAAAATGACTTGGAATATTAATTGTTTATTTGTCTAGATAAAATGGTACATACATTGTGGATGAAACAAAAAAGCAAATTATATAGTTTAGCCAAAAGACTATTGGATTAAACAAATACACACACTTAATTCTTCAGTAATTTTGTTTTGTAGATGTGAGAAATGTATTGTCTCAATTTGAATGACCCAGATGCCATATTGTGGACAATGCAGATTAGAAATTAGTGTAGAATAAAACCTATTTTGAGCATGAATTGCAGGATTGTGCAATGATCCAAATTGAAAGAGCAAATGATTCCAAGTACTGTATGCATAGTATCTGAATATTCTTTAAGCCAAAGGCATCCTTTCCCAGAATCTTACAGTAGCTATGCAATCCCAGGAAAAGATGCAATTGTTGACAGGTGCTATTTATAGACTCAGATGTACTCCAGATCACATTTTGCCTTTGTAAAATATCTAGATATCTGCATATATTTCTTCTAATGAATATCATTACAATATTGCATGAAGAATCCAGTAATATATTTGTAAAACACCTGTCTGATGCATTTAATGTCTGGTGCATTTATGATAACTAAAAATGTACAAATTATAATTTAGAAATTGTATGATCCCCAAATCTTACATTTCTTATTTTATGTTCTATACCTTTATGTTAGTTATGCTGCTATAGCTGGTCCCTAAAAACTAATTGTAATGAAACAGAGGATGGAACATTTGTGGATTTCAAGCAGCTTTGCATAGAATACAGACTACAGCATATTTTGGATCTTTTGGCAATTATGACAAGGGAATTATAAATAGTGATCAATAAACATTATAAACATTTGATAGAAATTGGGGATTCAATTTTGAAGCAACATTTTTGGCATCTTTTCTAGATTACATGTCATTATTCTTCTGAAGTTTGTCCTTTCCATTTATGTTCCAAAGAATTATTTGGATAAGCAGGGTGCCCCACATGGATAAATATTTATTTTGCTCATACTTTGTACAACATAGTGGTATAAAGTTTTTTAGAGTCCTGTTCCATTCTTTTCATTCTCTGTCTGTATTTTCCCCTACCAGCACTTTTGTATGTCCAACAGAAATTATAGCTTTTAGTGACAAAGCAAATGAATTCCATGATGTGAATTGTGAAGTTGTTGCTGTATCAGTTGACTCTCACTTCAGTCATCTGGCCTGGATAAATACACCAAGAAAGGTAGAAATTAAGTTTCTTTTCACTTATTCTTGCATTATCATTATATTTAATTATATCTATATACAGCACCACAGATACTAGCTACTGTTTTTACTTATTTGGATATTTATTAAAATCTTAAATACTTAGGGTAATAAATACTTAAAATCTATTTAAAATCTAGATTCATCTTATTCACATTAATATTAGTTTGGTATATAAATATATGTGTTTCTTAAAGGTCACTGTTGTAATAAGATTTTCTTAAAATGTAAGCAGAAATTTGATCATTTTTCAGCTGTGAATATTTATACTTTTCCTATCAGATAGGCATTTCACTTTCACCTATAAAAATAAAAACGAACTATTCATGGTTTCTGCTGTTTCTGAAATTAATTGATTTGTTGTGGTATTTAATTTTATTTGTACTTTCTTCTCACGGGTATTGTGACTTAGTTATTTGCATCAAATGCCTCAAAATTTGCATCAAATCATTGTGCATGTATTATGATTGTTGTATCATTGTGACCAGCTTCAGACATCACTGTTCGTTTTGTGCAATCTACTCTAAACCATAAGAAAAGAAGTGCCCAATAAGAAAAGGAAAGATAAAACAGTCTACATTATTATGCTTGGTCATATGCTACTAATTTAAGTCTAATTATAAAACTCTGAAACCAATAATTATAATCTTTATTAGTAAAATAAAAAAGCAATTATGTGAAATATATGGTATGCAACCAAGAAAAATTAGTGTCTTATTCTGTTAATCATCACTTAGAACATCCTTCAAGTGGGACTGTTGATTGAAGTAGCGATTCTTTCTTGCTGATTTAAAAGAATCAAGTCTCCTGAAAGAATTTGAAATTGGATCTTGCTCTTACCTATTTCCTGAGCTTTTCTGTCTTGAGGTTCTGTTGTCTTTTCTCCTTTTCTTAAGCCCTTTTATCAATCGAATCTGTAAATTGTCAGAGTCCTGGATTAAAATCTGTGCTTCAGAACACTGCCATGTACTTTAAAATCATCGATACATTATTTTCATATCCACAAGTAACTCTAATATGACTGGGAAATGGGCTGAGGTTTTTAAAACATAGCTTTACTTGCTTGCGTATGCTACAGCCTTGACGTCTGTCTAGCCATGTAGCTAGATTTATGACCCTGTGGCAGGGTTTCCACAACTAAAATGCAAGTGGTGACCACACACTTTTGTCTAGGAGATGGCCCAGAAACACTAATGAGACTTGATGGCCTTGTTTCAAGGACAGGTCATTTATTTCCTTGGCTCTGTAATGTAGTTAAATTGAGCAGATGCAGCATGCCTTATTACTAAGACTCTTGGGTAAAGACGGTGTATCTTTCTAATATAGCAAATACAATTAAAATTTACAATTTTAAAACTTAAAATCAGATGGTTGAACTTTTGTTTACTTTATTATTGTATTAATAATACAATAAAATAATATAAAATATTATTTTATTTTTTATCCACCACTTTTTATAAATAACTTGAGGTGGCAAACATACCTAATATTCCTCCCTCCTTCTATTTTCTCCACAACAACTCTTATGAGGTGAATTGGGCTGAGAAAGAGTGACTGGCCCAAAGTCACCCAGTCAGTTTTCATGTGGTAAAATGGAATTAGAACACACATTCTCACAGTTCTAGCCTGGTGCTTAATCACTAGACCAAATCTTTATTAGTGGCAATATTTGATGGCCACAGTAAAAAACAATAAATAAAAGCTTTTTATTTCTGTTTATTTTAATGAAAAACTGCAGCAGTGTCAGCATAATTGGGTCTATGTCAGTGAAGGGCTGCCCGTTGCCGGCACTACCAGTGCGCTCCCGGTGACCAGTGTGGGCCTGTGGGCGTCCAGCGTGTGCACACATTGGCACAAGATTCAACTTCTGCCTATGCGCAGGAGGCAAAATCTCATGCAAGGACATTCGTGTGCGAGATTTTGGTGATTTTCGGCAATTCGGCGCATGAAAATCGGTGAAATCTTACACACATGACCATACTTGCACAAGATTTTGCTTTCTGCACATGCGCAGAAGCCAAATCGCACATGGGCGCTCATGCACACATCTCATGCGAGTGCGCACATGCATGCGTTGGGGACATGGAGATGCATGCGCACCTTCATTTTTCCAACTAGGACTTTGTACCGGATCGTCCATGTAGCAGCCTAGAACTGGGCTACGTCCTTTCATATGAAAAGGGCAGGTTGGTTTTATATAGGCCACCCTACCCTATTGTGCCCATTTGATGCGTGCAACCACACTTTTCAAATCAATTGCCTCCTAGTACACCAGTAAAAATTTAATCATTAATTATGAAACAACAAAAATGTTCTTGTTTGGATAACTTTGTAAAATTTTATTCTCAAAGTTAAAATACAGAGCTTCAATGAAAAAGGGAGAGAGAAAAACAACGACAAACCAAAAACTAAACAAGACAAAAATATTGTGCAAAAAACAAATGCATACACATATACACACTCACACACCTGGTCCATCATATATTAATTCAGTAAACCCACAAGTGTTGCTTTAGCACATTATCTCTACAGTATTGTTTCCCCAAACAACCAAATAGTTTTTACTCTTGCTTGCTATATTTCCTTTCTGCATCTGGGAGGGAAGGTTCTATGATTTAACAAAAGATTTGCAGATCTTTCCTTGAGGTTTGGGAGAAATGGAAACTGGTTGCTGGGTTGCCTTTTGTATAGAAAACTGTAAAATAGATATATTTTCTCCTGTATCACAATACTCTTGCAGGACAAAGATTACATTAATATCTTGCTGGTTAATCAGGAGGAAAGGATTTCAGAAACACTTCTGTGTTAGAGCTATGATAAAACAAACTGGTACTCCAAGTGAGGAACTAAGCCTTACTTAGATTCTCATAACTCAATATACTGTATATATTTATTTTTTCCTTTATTCCATCCCCCCTTCTTTTCCTTTTAAACATACACATGCCACTCTATATATTATTCTGCTATCTCTTTGGTATAATTGGTTTTGGACCAACATTGTTTTATTCCCAACAAATCCTAGCAGACCTTTGCCAAGTATTAGATGAGCAATACCGGATTAATGATTGAATCTATTTCCTGAAGCCTGAATCAAACACCCTGTGAGACTAGCCATGATTACAATAAAAACCTCATAATATTAATATAACAGAAATGCAACTAATATTATATTAATATATTCAGTAAAGATCTTACATGTACAAATCTGAAGAAATAGGCTAGATACTAAAACTGAAATAGGATTAATTTCATTTGGGACTAAGGAATGGTGGGAAAACATGAAATTATGTTATTTCTGAAGTCTACAACATTTCTCTCTAATATTTATATCCAGGTACATTGCTTATAAATAGTAATAATAGTAATAATAGTGATGATGGTAATGTATGAAAATCTGTCTTACGCTGATGTTGGATTTTCTTTCTCCAGCTCTTAATGGTTGTTTGTGATTTTTCATTCATTCATTCATTTCATTCACTCATTTTTCATTCATCATCTTTTGATTAATAGTAAAAATATGGAAGGCTACAGAAAAGCTGAAATGTTTGTCTTTTACCTTAGACTGGTGGTTTAGGCCACATGAATATCCCACTACTATCAGATATAACAAAACAGATTTCCCGAGACTATGGTGTTCTTGTAGAAAGCTCTGGGCTAGCATTAAGGTAAGGAATCTTGTTTTCGTACTTACCTTGAATGTGTCTAGTAAGATAAGATAGGGATTTATATATGATGCCATAAAATACTTGAATTGTTTTTAATTTAGTACATTGGTTTAATAAGATTTCTATCACTATAATGAAAAATAAAGGGGAAAGAGGACATCCCTGTCTAACTCCTTTTTCTATGTTGATATTTTCTGTTAGTTCGCCGTTACAAATTATTTTTGCTGTTTCTCAGAAATGTATTGCTTCAATGGCTCTTATGAATTTCCCTTTGAAGTTCATTTTAATCAATTGTTGCAGTTTGTAAACCTAAGCTCTTGGTTTAGTAAATTGTGTGAATAAATCTGTCTTTTCCTGAAGCTTACAGTTATTCTACGACTTTGAGCTAAGGAAAAAAGGGAGAGGAAATAAGCTGCTTCCCCTCTTTTCCCCTTTTTTGTAGCACTGAACTTACACAAATAGACAGAATGCAGCACAAAGGGGCATTTTTGCATGTTCCACCGCCTTTGAGCTGCTTTCCCCTTTTCTCACAGCACAAAGCCAGTTACGTACAACTTAGAAGTATAGTGCAAAAGGGCATTTTGACATGCTGCGACCTCTTTAAACTACTTTGTGCAGCTTCTTTTTTATTCCCCACTCTGTAGACCAGTGGCCAGGCTGGCCACAGCTTGCCAGAAGTGGAAACAAGAAGATGATGGCAAAGGTTATCTGGGACTATGAAGTGCTTGATGGCAAAGGACTAGACTTGGTTGGGGTGGCTGTGGCTTCCCTAGGCATGGCAAGCAGAGTTTAGTTCTGGAGCTGCTTGCTGTCTTGCAGAAGATACAGGAATACCTGTATCAGATAATATTTTCAGCAGATTTTTGAAATGTCATTTAACCTGCCTTAGCCAACTAGAGAGAGATTAATTTTATAGGAGCAGTGATTTTACACACACACCCCACCACCACCACTACCGCCACCACAATAAGAGTTTTCTTAATTGTTCACAAAAATTTTTAAAACTTTGAAAAATACTTTATTTATTGAATGTAGTACAGAATAAAATACTGTATATTTTTGCTGGAATCTTCTGGATAGAATGTAAGACTGGGAATATGTTAGATCTCTCCTACCGTGCAAATATAACAGCTGAAATTCCCTCCTTCCCTCTTATCTACATAACTATATATGAATCTATCTGTCTGTCTTGATTATAGTTGGTCAGTTAAGGCTCTTGAACATTTTCATGTGGTAAACTTCATATATAAATCTTCATAAATAAAAGTTACATGTGACATCTATTACTGATGCGCAGTATTTTTTTTTCTTGCTGTATTTAAACCGACAAGTCTGTTATGGCTTCAGAATATTTAGAGTAGGTATAATTTATTTATTAATTGGACTTATATGCCGCCCCTCTCCGTGGACTCGGAGCAATAATTTTAAAAGACTGGTGGAAAAATACAGTGGAAGCTACATTAACTCCCAACAGAATTAGAACCGGCTCTTTTACAAGCAAACAAATTACATAAATGCAACTGCCTTTTTCACTACTATCTGGTAGAGAAAGAAGAAGGGGATATTAGTAGACATGAGACCTCATTGTGTGTTTTACATTATAAAGCCATTTTTGCAGGAAGTGTATATTTAATTTTAAAAGATGCATTTACAAAGAATTTGACGTAGAGACATGGGACAAAGTATGGATTACAAATGGGAAAATGACGAAATCAGTTTCTTTAAAAGAAAACCAAATCAAGATGTTTTATAGGTGGCACCTTCCTCCAAATAGGATTGCCAAGATGTTTCCAAACATTTCCCCAAATTGTTGGAAATGTAAAACTGAAATAGGTTCCTATGGTGAAGTTAAGATATATTGGAAAATGATAGAAAAAATGTTAAAAGAGATTACACAACAAGAAATTAAAAAAACCCCAGAATTTTACCTTTTAGGCATAACTAAGCAGAAATATAAAAAAGATATTTTTTATTTAGTTGTACATATTTTAACAGCGGCCAGGATAGTTTATGCACAAAACTGGAAAGGGGAAAATGTTCCCAAAAAAGAAGATGTAGTAAAAAAAAAATTGGATTGTGCAGAGATGGATATGATGACAAGAAGGCTGAACGACCAAGAAGAATCCGAATTTTATATCATTTGGAACAAAGTTTATAAGTGGATAGACAAAAATTAAAATTAAATGTTATGAGAAATGCATGAATATATTAAAATGATATTAGAATTTTTCTGTTTTCTTTTTTTTATTAACTAAATTTTATGGTTATTAGAATGTGTAAACAAAATTCTTCTTTTCATCTAGATTAATATGTAGACTTAATGATTTAAGAATATATTCTTTTTTCTGTATTAAAAATTGACTTCAAGAAGCGAGGGGTAATTGTAACCCCATTATGTGTTTAAATGTTTGTGTGTCTGTATGTTTTTTTATGAAAAAATTAATAAAGTCTTATTATAAAAAATAAAAAGATGCATTTACTCTTTTTAAAGGGGCCTTTTTATCATGGATCCTAATAGCATTATCAAGCATTTAAGTGTCAATGATCTCCCAGTGGGTCGCAGTGTAGAAGAAACACTTCGGTTGGTGAAAGCATTCCAGTTTGTAGAAACACATGGAGAAGTCTGCCCAGCAAATTGGGTTCCAGACTCCCCCACGGTATGTTATTAAAGCTAATACGTAAAACAGAATGTTCCTTGTTTTTATTATAGAACACCCTCCCCCCCTTTTCAGTATCTAGAGTTGTCCCATGCACTACTACTAATGCATGCCAGGTTATTTAGAATTGCTCTTTTCCTTATGATTGGATGCCAGTGTGAGGGAACACAACAGCAATCCTGACTGCAATTTCCATGCTAAATGGTGTGGCCTGATGTGATATGTTACCCTGCAAATACAAATTGTGTGGCTGCTGCAATTAAGAGGCTATCCTAAAGTTGCCATTTGCAACATTCTGCAATCCTTGGCATCCTCTTTGACTTTGCTTGTAGAAAGTCGACAAGGAAAGTTGCAAATGGAATCACACATCCATGGGATGTTGTGATATCAATTTATGGTAATTGAATACCGGCCACCTGCTACTCAGACCACAATCAAATGACCACAGAGGATACTGCTATGGCTGTAGGTCCCAAGAACTGGTTTAACCTTGCTGTTCTGCTTGGGTCAATATGACCCAAAATGAAATTTGAGACCTGTAGATCAGTGTTTCCCAACCTTGGCAACTTGAAGAGATCTGGACTTACACTCCCAGAATTCCCCAGTTTGGGAAACACTGCTGTAGATTATTTGTCATGCGGATCTCAAAGTTGTGATTAATTTACTTTTCCTCATTTGAGGGGTTTTTACTATGAGTGTGGGGGGTTTTTTCGTTTTGTTTTCTTTTTACTACATGCTGATTGTTACATTTCGTTACACCTGAAACAGTACAAGTGTATAGTAAATGCGAACACAACAAGATTAAGTACTGTACTTGTCCATTATTATTGAAAATTTGAACAGTAGTTGGAAATAGGATGGCCTTTAAATTCCTTACTATCTTGTGAGAGATAATAAAGGGATGTTTGATATTAATCTGCGTAGGGATTCTGTACAGCATTTAATTAATTGCCTTAATTAATTGATTGAATGAATAACTCAATACTTACTTTATAACCCTTTTTGTTTTTCAGATTAAACCAAACCCAGAAGATTCAAAAGAATATTTTTCAAAAATACATAAATAGAATGATGAACAATACCGGAGTAATGATTGAATCTATTTCCTGAAGCCCGAATAAGACTAGCCATGATTATAATAAAAACCATATAATATTTTCTACTTTGCTATGATGAATGTCTAAATGTTCACAGGACTTTGGCCTTGTTGCATAGGTGAATTAATTTAATCCTAAATTAGTTTAAATAGCACATATATCCTACACAAAATACTTGAAAAGAATTCTCATTTAAGTAAAAAGGCCTGCGTTTTATATTTAGTGTAGAAAAATACTGATGTTCTTTAGTTTATTTTAATTTGTTGTATATTCAGGCTTCCTAGCTTCATAAACTTAATGAAACTGTAACCCAATTCACACACATTCAGTAAATTAGTTGCATTCATAGCATGAACCTTCATGCCTCATTTTTTTACTCCTTTGACAAGCAACCAACACAGGATGTCTCTTTGGGAATTATCTTTGTGATCTAATAATGAAATAATCATGATTATTCAGCATAATAAATATGCTATTAAATATTTTAGAATACTGTACTGAAATTAAAACATTTGGGAAGAGTAAATGAAGAATATATGCTATTATTTAAATAAAAAGAAGAGGAAGTTATGAACCAATGTTTGTTAATACCAACACTAAACCTTCACATGTTTTTGAAATGTTGCTGTGACTATTTAGTAATACTTTTGAGTATAAATTTTCAATAATATACTGATGGGATGTTAATTATACAGAGAATTTATTGTAAAAATTGATAGAGCTTATTTTTGAACAAGATTTTTCACATAATAACAACTATGAATTGATAGAACTCTAAAAAGAAAACTGGATTTTGCTATAATTACATGTAGTTTCCTTTATCCCACCAGTATATTTTCAATTTGCTTTCCCTTGCCTTGATGCTCAATGCTCTCTGTACTAGAAGTATATTCTTAATAATCCTTTGTGGGAATGCATGGAAGCACAGTTTGTATGAACAGTTGCACCACTCACTGGTCTTTTATAAATAGTTCCTGTGCATTGTGCAGACAGTAATTCAAGAAGAGCAGAGGATGTTGCAGCCACAGAAATTAAACTAACTAAGCTAACAAGTATTGGTGCAACATAAATGATGCTAGCTAAACCAACATCTCAAAATACTTGTTTTGGATCATTGGAACTTATATGCAACCTTTTACAACTCACAAGTCAATACAGTAATTCTCGCTGATTCATTTAGTTACATTTATTTGACTGAAATTCCGTTTTTTTGTCTGGAAGGTCTTGATAGCAAGTATCTCCCATATTTATTCCCACCGCAACAACCCTGTGAAAACTAAGGAGAAATTTCCTGACAGTTAGAACAATTAATTAGTGGACAGCCATTTTCTGACATGGTATTCGACCAATGGAATAGGTGAGGGTACACCTATGGCACATGTGCCAGAAGTGGCAAGCAGAGCCCTCTGTGGACACCCCCGCCATTGCCAGCTTTTCTGGTTTTCAGTGTGCATGCGCACCAGCCACCTCCATCTGCCCACCCGCCCTGCTGTGAGCGGCGGCTCCACTGAGCGGCCTGTTTGCCCGGCTGCTGCGGTTCCGCCACCTGCCGTGCCGCTCGCATTGGCTCTGCCCTTACCTTTTGAGGCGGTGCTTGCGTGACCTGCAGCTTCTCCCTCATTTTGTGTGCACGGCACGTTCATGGTCAGCGTTAATGGAGTTGCAACGGCCCGCTCCATTTCCACTACCAGAACAGCATTCCCCTCATTCCGGGTGTGGCCCACCCCTGTCCAGAGGGGAAGGAGGCTCTTCCGACTGCAGTGCCAACCGTCCCAATTGCAGCGGTCTTGGGCTGCTTTTCCTAAAAGTGGGAAGTGGCCCGGCTTTTGGCTGAGGGATGGGGGCCAAAAGTACTTTATTTATTTATGTTTTGATTTGATTTGATTTGTATGCTGCCCCTCTCCGTAGACTTGGGGCGGCTCACAGCAACAATAAAACAATGTACAACAAATCTAATAATTTTTAAAAATACTAAAAAACCCATTATTAAAAGCAAACATACACACCATACCATGCATAAACTGTATAGGCCCTGGGAATATGTCTCAATTCCCCCATGCCTGATGGCAGAGATGGGTTTTAAGGAGTTTGCGAAAGGCAAGGAGGATGGGGGGAGCTGGTTCCAGAGGGTCGGGGCCGCCACAGAGAAGGCTCTTCCCCTGGATCCTGCCAAACGACATTGTTTAGTCGACGGGACCCGGAGAAAGCCAACTCTGTGGGACCTAACCGGTCACTGGGATTCGTGCGTCAGAAGGTGGTCCCAGAGATATTCTGGTCCGATGCCATGAAGGGCTTTATAGGTCATAACCAACACTTTGAATTGTGACCGGAAACTGATCGGCAACCAATGCAGACTGCGGAGTGTTGGTGTAGCATGGGCATACCTAGGGAAGCCCATGATTGGTCTCGCAACTGCATTCTGCACAATTTGAAGTTTCTGAACACTTTTCAAAGGTAGACCCATATAGATAGCATTACAGTAGTCGAATCTCGAGGTGATGAGGGCATCAGTGACTGTGAGCAGTGACTCCCGGTCCAGGTAGGGCCGCAACTAGTGCACTAGGTGAATCTGGGAAAACGTCCCCTTCGCCACAGCTGAAAGATGGTTCTCTAATGTAAGCTGTGGATTGAGGAGGATGCCCAAGTTGCGGACCCTCTCTGAGGGGGTCAATAATCCCCCCCAGGTTATGGACGGACAGATGGAATTGTCCCTGGGAGGCAGAACCACAGCCACTCCATCTTATCCGGGTTGAGTTTGAGTCTGTTGACACCCTTCCAGACCCCCACAGCCTCCAGACACCGGCACATCACTTCCACTGCTTCGTTGACTTTATGCCCCTCATTGGCTCACCTTAATTTATTTCGCTTCATGCTGTCCACTGCCAACATTTTTAGACACGGTAAATATACTGTCTTTTCTTGTTTCCCACCATAGTCACAGTGAAGCCAAGCACTACAGACGCTTTGCTTCGTCATATTTCCTCATCTTAGCTTTCTGGAGACTTACATTTGTCTCATTATCCCTGTCTCTCTCCTCCTTTCTTTTCATCCCTGTACTTTATATCACTTTCTCTGTGCTGTGTGCTATTGTTTGGTGCAAAAATCCCCTACTCCTTGCAGCAAAATACCCGAGGTTCCCTGGGGTCACATCCCCCCCATCTTCCACGCCCCACCCAAGAGGACCACTATTTGAGAAGCACTGAGCTATACCCTCGAAAATGTTTGGGTATCATCAATGCTGCATAAGAAAATTGCTTGGAAAGATTATATAGTACCCCATTCAGTACACAAAAATTATTTATTAGTCGTTTGATCTGATGTAGTCTATTTCAGAATACAGTAGCTGTGAAGCTGCACAAGCCATTTCCTGTCATTGAATAAGATGAAGAACTGTGTGACATTTCTCATTCTGAAACTCTCTCCAGAATATAGGAAGGGTGGTGGGTGGTGGGGGTGGTTGTATACTTTTTGTAGCAAGATCATCCTATTCCTATAAGTACACTTTAGGTATGCAACATAGGGTAGAACCTAAGTGAGTCTTATGTTCTATTTGATTTTGATTTGATTTTCTTGTCAACTCACTGGGACATAAAAGCCTGTGGTGATTTGGCCGCATGCAAATGTTAACAGATGATAAAAGGGACTGAACTATGAGCATTTTATTTGCATCTGGGTGATACTGAGAAAGCACTTGATTTGACTGAATCAATTAAGGTCAGAATAAAATGTCCCAGATATAATATGTTTCATATGAACCGTTTATTATTCGGTTTATTAAAAAAATAGATATTTCATTTTCAAAACGGGTTTTTTTTAAAATAACGACTCTAGTTTGGGGTGGCACAACAGCTCTCTGGCTAGACTCTGGAAACCCAACCCTTTAATTGCCTTCTAATTCAATGTATTGCGGGAATTGACGCAAGCGGCTTTCCCACGTCGTGGTTAGCGCGATGCAAACGTACTGCACGATCCGCGCTCGGAGCCAGCAAGCGTGCCAGCTTGATCCGAGTCGGGAACGCTCGCTTGACGTCGCACGCGGTCATCATTGCGTGCCAGGTTCACCCAAAGCGTGCATTAAGATCGGTTGCCCAGCCCCTAAGTTATGCTAACACAGCTTCCTACCCGTTCGCATTGACAGCATTGCATTCACGATAATGGCTGCGATGGTTTGGATTTCAAACACTAAATTCAATTGACCTCCCTTTTCTAAGAGAACTGTAAGGGGCGTGCATAAGCGCACTATTGTGCCTACCGTCCCTGTCCTATTATCCTTTTTATCACTTCTTTATATTTTGTTATATTAATAAAAACAATAATTGTATACTTGTTTGACAAATACAATACAATAAAATGAATAAATCATGTCTCCGGGTGTTCCTTAGTTTTATTCTTAGCCATGAGGGAGATGTCACCCCTCTCCTCATCTTGCGGCTCTGCGCCAGCCATTCCCCCCCCCACTTTCCCGGGAAACGAGGGAGAATCCTTCCACGGGGATTCGAGATTTTCAGGTGAAAACGGGAGTTTGTTTGAGGAGCCCTTAGAAAATCGAATCGGCGTCTAAGGGAACAAAACGGAACAGCGGCGATCATGAATGACGACAAAGAGCTGTGTGTGATCCCGGCATCGCCAAAATATCTTCGCCGGTGGGAGGGGGGATTTTGCCGGCGTTTTCCCCGGAACGGGACACTTTCCGGCGCGGCCAGTCGAGCATCATGGATTTGAATTTGCAGTTTTGGAGAAACGAGGGTCAAGTACGGTTCACACTGCGAAGCGTTACGCCGCGGTCGCAAAAGGGACAGGGTGGTGGGTGGGGGTGAGGAAGCAACTTCTAGCGCAGCCTGGAAGGGAAAAGATGAGCCGGCCGGGAATTGTGGGTTAGTGGTGAGGGGAAAGCGAGGCTTTGCTCTCGGCCGGCGTGGGGTGAAGGGCGGTCGGAGGACTAAATGGCTTCGCCCTGGCCCTGCAAGCCGTTCTGCCCAAGAAATGTGGGAATTCGAGATGTAGGCGGGTGGGAAAAGGAATGATTTCTTCGATCCGGCAAAATACGCAAGCAAATGTTTAAAACAGAATAGAATACAATGGAATTCTTTATTGGCCAGGTGTAATTGGACACGCAAGGAATTTGTCTTTGTTGCATATGCTCTTAGTGTACATAAAAGAAAATATACACTGCTCAAAAAATAAATAAAGGGAACAGTTAAACAACACAATATAACTCCAAGTAAATCAAACTCCTGTGAAATCAAACTACACTGTACACTGATTGTCAATCAATTTCACATGCTGTTGTGCACATCCAACTTTGTGCAGAACAAAGTATTCAATGAGAATATTTCATTCATTCAGATATAGGGTGTTATTTGAGTGTTCCCTTTCTTCTTTTTTGAGCAGTATACATTTGTCAAGAATCATGATGTACAACACTTAATGATTGTCATAGGGGTCAAATAAGCAATGAAGAAACAATCAATAAAAAACGTAAGGATACAAGCAACAAGTTAGAGTCATACAGTCATAAGTGGTAGGAAATGGGTGATAGGAATGATGAGAAAAAAACTAGTAGTAATAATAGTGCAGACTTAGTAAATAGTTTGACAGTGTTGAGGGAATTATTTGTTCAGCAGAGTGATGGCGTTCATGAAAAAACTATTCTTATGTCTAGGAAGGAAGGAAACTAGGAAGGAAAAACAGCACAGCAAGAATTATGATCTTCTCATTCCAGAACACTCAGCATTTATTAAGTCCAGTGTGATAAAAAACGTAGTATAATAAATAAGAGCATGCTAGATATATTAGACTCGTTCCTACCTAAAGTCTTCTCGGAAGTAAGCCTTATTGATTTCAATAGGGTTTATATGCTTTTTTTTAATGGATATAGTATCACACTCTGCATATCTGGATTAAATGGCATTTGCATGACTAAGAACAAGGTGTTTCAACTGTCCATATCTTTTTTGAGTGGACATAATCTATTTGCAAATATTTGGAAGCAGGGGGAAAGGGAATGGTTTCTGGATCTGTTTGCTCTTAAATGAAACCTATACAACATTAAGGTTGAGAAAAACAAAACAAATATCCCTTTGGGTTGTACTGACTAGGAATCCTGAAATGTACTCGGAGTTTCTGTGTTGCCCACTATCAAGACAATAGGAGAAAGAAATGGGGCTGAATGCCTTTAATTCTGTGAGATAATTGTATTTTAAGCTCTGGGTTATCCCCTGGATAATGGTCCAACATTTGGGGTTCTCCTTCTTAACCCAGTTGATTTTCAGTAAGTCTAGTAGAATTGTAGAACAAGTGTGGCTTAATAGAAATGACTTTTATATGAGCTTGTTTTTGCAAGTAACACTATAGTAAAAGTTGATAAGCTTAATGTTCCCATTAAAAACAACGCATTTCCCCATGCTCACAAAACAGGTGAGGATGAAACAATATTTTAGCCCCATCTTTCCTCACGTTTCACCCCCTGATACCAAAATACACCTGTCCCATAGTTGATTTTTCTTGTCAAAACCATGTGATCCTTTATTTGAGTTTTTGAGTTTCCGTGAATCACACACCAGAAAGATCAAGCATGAAATTGTGGGGTATGCTTTTAATTGTTACTTGACTATGCTGGTTGTGTTGATAATCAAAAAAGCAGAGGTTCCAAGTAATGGAGATCAACTTCTGCTTTAATGTGTGGATAAAACTATTGAGTTTATGTTATTGGGAGATTTTGACTAATTTTGGTATCACTGCAGAAATATATTCAAGCTCATGTATCTTTCAAATCTCTTTCTTTAGACTTTTTACGAAAGGTTGAACCTGTGGCTTGAAATTTTGGACCCCTTGGTCATATTTACAGGTGAGGTAAGGAACCTAAGCTTTGGATGTTGAATTTTGAAAGTAACCTATAAAGCATTTCTGTGGGCATGTTCATATGTTATTAAAAATTTACAGCTAGTGTCTTGTTTATTGATTGCCTTATTTAGCAACCATTTGAAATCATGCTTAAAAAAAAGAGTTGATTGGATTGACATATCTGACTATAAAAATTGAATAAATGACATCTTTGTGATCAGTCTTCGCATTTATGACCATCATAGCATCTCATAGTCACATATGTGTGTTCCATAATTGACTTATAATAAGTAAGATAATGGTGAATGAGGAAGTAAAATATAAGTTGCAGTCATTGAGTTTAATGATGGAGTACAAGTCCCAATTGTGACCTCAGATTGAGGAATACCTCTACATAATGAGGGTCAAACTGGCAGCCTGTGGGCCAGATGTGTCACATGCAGGCCACACCCACCCTGGGCTCTGCAAAGGCAAAAAACATTCTGTTATGTTGCGATATGTCATGTGATACGATTGAGTTTGACACCCTTGATCTAGATGCTGAATCAGCTGTAACCTCCTGATCTTTTCTTCTTGGCTATTTTAAAGTAGCTAACTCAGCGGTTCCCAAACTACGGCCCGTGGGCCGCATGCGGCCCGCTGAGGCTATTTATCCGGCCCGCGGGTGAGTGACACAACACAGTGTTCCATCTAATTTTCTATGAATAAAATGCGGTATTTTGTTAGTAACTAATATCAATCATCAAAAAAGTTGCAAAAGTTTTTTTTCTAATTTTGTCATCCAGTTACATTCATTTTCTTTTAATTAAATTCCCTCCTTTATGTTCCTTCAACAAGTATACCAATTATATTTCTGACTTATTAACCATTATAGCAAAGTGCTTCCTTCTTTCTTTATACATTTTTCTATAAGCCAAGAAAACCTACAATCAGATGTTAACAAATTTTTTTAAAATATATATATATATATATATATATATATATATATTTTACAATAACACAAAGATTGGAACTACAGCCTGAAAATAAGGTATGTGCAGTGTGCATAGGGATTTGTTCATAGTTTTTTTTAATAGTCTGGCCCTCCAACAGTCCGAGGGACAGTGAACTGGCCCCCTGTGTAAAATGTTTGGAGACCCCTGAGCTAACTGATCCACATTATGTGGTCTGTTTGCTTTCCCCCCCTCCAAACTCAAATCAGAGTAAATATTTTGCTCGGTATCAGAGCTACTATATAAAGAATGTGGGAAAATGAATATTTTTCTAACTCTTAAAAAAAATCCCTTCTCTGCATGCCTAGGTAAATGGAAGAGTAAATTTTGAAAGAGGAGTAGTGAAACGTAGCTGCTGAAACAATTCCTAGCCATTCTTGTAATCTGCTTGATTTCCCTGGAGCAGCAACAGCCATAAATTAGCCATTAGTTTGAGACTGGATATAATGCTAAACCATAGCTAGATCAAATACGTCAAGTGCAAGCCACAGTTTCAGACTGAATCGTTAAAACAAAGAACCTTAATAGTGAGTAACATTTTCTCTATTCAGACAACATACAAAATATAACCACAAGGGACATGCTGATGGAATAATAAAATCAGGCAGCTTGCATAAAAATGATCATTAATGTAACATGCTTGTTATTTTTCCGCATGTTTTCAGTCACAGTAATATTATTTTGAATTAAAAAAAATAATTTCAAAGTGTTATGACATGTGCAATAACAAATATTGGAAAAAAAGAATTAACCCATGTGTGTTGGCTTGGGATACACACAGAGCGAACCACTGCATTGCACCAAATTCAGGGTGTCCCCAAAAAGAACAATTCTGGTTGCTTTTAGCTTTGAGTATCCTTGCACTTATCGGTCAAAAGATACAGATCCTTTAGCTTTTTCTATTTTATGCACATGTAGCCCCAGCTAACATCATCAGAGTGTAAAATCATCATTGAAGATATAATTGCTTTTCATGTGTTGCTGATCAATTTAGTCATTGTGTGTGTGATGGGCCCCTACCCTTGCCTCCCCCTCCCTGTAGTTATGAATACATACAGTAAATGGTTTGGAAGTGGAGTGCTAGCTAGAGAAAGAGATGGGGAGGGGGAGGGAGAGAGAGAGAACCCTTCCCCTGATGCTTTCTTCTGGATCTATCTGAGTTTGTTCTTTCACCATTCATTTAACCTGTGAGAATGGAATATAGAAAAACCATGCCCAATACGGATTGATTGTATTTTGTGTCGCAAAACACTCAGTGGAATAAAAATGGTACATCACAGGAAAAGAAATGCTAATTTATAGGGGGGAGGGAAACAACCCCCAAGTTTATTTCCATTTTTCTTGTAAATACAGGCAGACATAAAGGAATCGAGAGATCTTTTACAGAACAGTGGAGAAAATGTAACGTCTTCACAAGATAAAAAGGTACAGTGATGTTTTGAATATATATTACAGTATATTCTAGTGTGCAAAAATGATTAGGTTTTTTGTTGCTGTGCCCTGATATGTAGGCTGAAACTTGAGGCACGGAGAGAGGAACTGCGGAGAGGGTTGGCATACAAATCTAATTATTATTATTATTATTATTATTATTATTATTATTATTATTAATAATAATAATAATAACTGACTTCCTAACTGCCTTCATTTTGATCCCAACTTTCCCCAAATGAGGCTACACACTGACTTTAGAGTCATTTAGAACAATTAATCAGTGAAACAGCTTGCCTCCAGAAGTTGTGAATGCTCCAACACTGGAAGTTTTAAACATTACGTTGGATAACCATTTGTCTGAAGTGGTGTAGGGTTTCCTGCCTAAGCAGGGGGTTGGACTAGAAGATCTTCAAGGTTCCCTCCAACTTTGTTATTCTATATGGGTTATGATATGGCAAATTATGTGGAAAAGCATTATTGAAGAACAAGAAACCCAAAAACATTTTAAATAACTCCATCAATGAGTCTTGAAAAGTTAAGCCATTCCACAATATATATTCAGTTATAAAATAGTCTCTGACCTATTTCTACAATACTGCTTTCCAATGTTTTAGGTGAGAGATGCCTGGAAAACAAGTCTGGTGAGTTTTCCTATTACATTTAACAATTATTCTAACTTGTTCTTTTCACCTTTTACTAGAGATGCCCCATAATCCTTTGGGATTATGTATGTATTTTTCTTTCCTCAGAGCTGCGTGAATTCCAGCACTGGTGATATAATTCCATTCTACTTTAGAGGAGGAGGTCAGTTTTAATTATCATTTTATTGCAATTTGAGCTCAGGTTTTTACCGTAGTTGTTTACTTGTTTCATCACCCACCTTCCATTCATAGAAACATAGAAACATAGAAGACTGACGGCAGAAAAAGACCTCATGGTCCATCTAGTCTGCCCTTATACTATTTCCTGTATTTTATCTTACAATGGATATACTGTATGTTTATCCCAGGCATGTTTAAATTCAGTTACTGTGGATTGACCAACCATGTCTGCTGGAAGTTTGTTCCAAGGATCTACTACTCTTTCAGTAAAATAATATTTTCTCATGTTGCCTTTGATCTTTCCCCCAACTAACTTCAGATTGTGTCCCCTTGTTCTTGTGTTCACTTTCCTATTAAAAACACTTCCTTCCTGAATCTTATTTAACCCTTTAACATATTTAAATGTTTCGATCATATCCCCCCTTTTCCTTCTGTCCTCCAGACTATACAGATTGAGTTCATTAAGTCTTTCCTGATACGTTTTATACTTAAGACCTTCCACCATTCTTGTAGCCTGTCTTTGGACCCGTTCAATTTTGTCAATATCTTTTTGTAGGTGAGGTCTCCAGAACTGAACACAGTACTCCAAATGTGGTCTCACCAGCGCTCTATATAAGGAGATCACAATCTCCCTCTTCCTGCTTGTTATACCTCTAGCTATGCAGCCAAGCATCCTACTTGCTTTTCCTACTGCCCGACCACACTGCTCACCCATTTTGAGACTGTCAGAAATCACTACCCCTAAATCCTTCTCTTCTGAAGTTTTTGCTAACACAGAACTGCCAATGCAATACTCAGATTGAGGATTCCTTTTCCCCAAGTGCATTATTTTACATTCAGAAACACATATATAAGCCCCTTCTTCCTATTTTATCCCTTAACCATCACTCTGTGCAGTGGGTAAAGGTGAGGGAAGTGAAGGGTCCAGCAGTAGCTGTGCAGCTCTGTGAATGATGGTGGATTTCAATCTAGGTCTTGCAATTTATAGTTCCTTTAAAAAAAAAGATGTTTCACTTTTAAATCCCAATAAAGTTGAAACGATTGAAATTAAAATTTTCAGTTTTTTAAACATTCTTTATCATTATCCAGCAATATTCTTCCAAAATGGGTTTTAGGCATTAATTTTTAACTTCCATTCAATGCAAGTTAAACAGTTCCGATATCCAGTTAGCTGCTCCCTCCAATTTCTCTATGTATTTTCCAGTAATCCAGAAACAAAAAGTTCAAAGAAGACTTTCCTTCCGGTAAACATGCTCACCACAACAGTCAATTCTCCATCTCTTCATCCACCAACACAAAGCTTACATCCCCTTTTCTTCCTAGATGACTTCCCTCTCTTCAATCCACTCTTTTTGACACGTAGTCACTGTGGATAATGGCGGTTAGCTGCCTTTGCACCGCTGTCAGTGGAGGCTCCAGATCCGGTCTCCCGTGGGGTATGCCGACCCCAAAACGCGACCAGACCAAGTCCCCTTCTTCCCCTCCCCTTCAGGGAGGTTCTGAGCTGATTCAAATAGAATCGGCACCGCAAACAGCGGAGATTCGACATTCACAGGCAGGAGCAAAAGAGACGCTGTGCCACTGTGACCCTGACCACGCTCCTCTCCCTTCCTGCATTCATTTTCTTGCATTCCTGAAATGCATGCTAGAATATGATCTCAATATTAATTTATACATTTGTTTTTATGTGTTGATTGTGAATTGATAAGTATGTGAAGTGAATGTATTCCAACAGATACAGACTAGCATTATAAATCATGCTAAATTTTAATGTGGTTTGTTTAATTTGGGCTTACTGTGTTACATGCAGTCAACCATTGTAGTTTCTTTCTTTCTTTGTTTGTTTATTGATAAACAAAGATTGTGCCTTAACCTATTGTGTCGATTCCGGTGGTTGCCGTTTATTTAGTAGATCATAGTTGAACAACACACAATTTAACAAGATATCTAAAGTAAATAATCATATATATCTTCCTAAATGCCTTAATCATTATAATTATACATTAACAATATCATAATTTTAAAAATAGGTGACTCCATCATTTTTAAGGCTTCGTTGTCAATTTTTAAATCTTTGAGCTTAGCAAAATTTGTCTTGTTAGGACTTGCTTCCAGCATGTAGGGATATGGAGAAAATTAATTGACAATCTGTCGCATTATTGAATAATTAATTAATTCCTAGAGCACAATTTTACCTCATTTTAAATAACTGACAATCTCTAAAACTTCCATTGCTAATATAGCATCAATAATTTCCTAAAGTAATGAAGTATAAAACTAAAAAAAAAGGCTCCATAATTCATGTTTTTTTTCTACATATTGGTACTTCTTGACTTACAACAATTCATTTAGTAACCATTTGAAGTTACAATGGCACTAAAAAAAGTGACTTATGATCATTTTTCACGCTTATGATCATTGCAGCATTCCCATGGTCATGTGATTTACATCCAGCTTGATAATTGGTTCATATTTATGATTGTCGCAGTTTCTGGAGACGCATGATCCCCTTTTGTGACTTTCTGGCAAGCAAAGTCAGTGGGGAAACTTGATTCACTTAACAACTATTTTTCTAATTTAACAACCGCAAAGATTCACTTAACAACTCTGGCAAAAAAAGTCATAAAATGGGACAAAACTCACTTAACAAATATCTCACTTAGCAACATAAATTCTGGGCTCAATTATGGTTGTAAGTTGAGGACTACCTGTAGTGCCTAATTTATCACTACTGTATATGTTGACATTTTTATATGTCTCACGCCCTTTGATGGACTTGTTCAACAAATTTGCTAATTTGACAGTTTTCTTTATCTCTTCCAAAGGTTTTGTGTGTATGTCTGCTTCGTTGGTGAGTAAGAATGAAAGTTTTCAGAATATATGTATTGGAGTTTTAAAATGAATAAAAATATAAATCTTGTTACCATTGAACTAATTATTCCATTTTTTTTCCAATTTTTTTATTAATTTTCATAAAATAAACAAACACACATACAAACACTAAACATAAAGTGGGGGTGTATTTCCCCCGCTTCTTTTGAAAGTGTACATTCAAGTACAGAAAAAGAATACATAATTGAATATATGTTAAATGTTAAAAAGTTTAGTAAATTTGAGTTAAAGTTTTACAAATCTTGAATACAATATGAATATTAGGTAAAATTAGTATAGAATAGTCATAAAAAAAACAACAAACCTTTAATATAATCTTAATTACTATAGTAAAATGCCATATTCATCAAACAAAACATTTAAACTAATTTCAACTATTATACATATATAGACCAAAATTCTTAATATGTTACTTATACTTATACCTATAGATAAACTACTATGTCATAATCATCAAAAAATGCATTTAAGCTAGTATTGATATTGTTATCACCTAAGTAAAAACAAATACAAAAAGTTAACTAGAAATAAGTGTGTATATCTTATTTTTTCTTATCTATCCATTTATAAACATTGTTCCATGTTTCATAAAATTTAGTATCTTCTTGATCATTTAATCTTCTTGTCATCATGTCCATTTCAGCGCAATCTAGTATTTTAGCTATAACCTCTTCTTCCTTGGGGATTTCCTCCCCTTTCCAATTTTGCGCATATATTATTCTAGCCGCAGTTAATATGTGTATAATTAAGTAAAGAATTTCTTTCTTATAGGTCTGATTAGAACTAATTATTCCATTTTTTAATTGGACTCAAGTTAATCAATATAATCTGCATGCAGTGTTTTAATGCAGAGATAATACATATTGCTGACAATTTCTAGAGAGCAAACTGGTCTTTGCACCAGAATAGTTCAAATTGGCCACACAAAAGAGGGAGATACTGGGATTTTCTGAGTCACCTTTGATTCACAGGACACAACATCCCTTTAGGACAGTGGTTCTCAACCTGGAGGTTGGGACCCCTTTGGGGGTCGAACAACCATTTCACAGGATAGAAGCTTTAGTTCCTATGGGAAATGTGTCTTTTCCCATGGTGTTAGGAACTAAAGCTTCTATTCTGGATCCTTGGAACATATTTTTACAATCCAACCTCATTGGATTACAGGTGTTTACAGTGGGAGTGTCCCTCTGACCTTCCTGCCAATCAGCTTTAAACAGCTTAAAACTCGGTTGGGAAAATTGGTGCTAGACTTATGGTTGGGTGTCACCACAACGTGAAGAACTGTATTAAGGGCTGGCGGCATTAGAAATGTTGTGAACCACTGCTTTAAAAAGTCCCCATTTCCTCATAATGAGCCCAGTGATAATCACATTGCACAAAATGTTAATAGGAGGAAAGGAAAGGAGGAAAGGAGAAAAAACAGAGGACTGGGAGTGGCTCATGAAATCTACTAATATCAACAAGGAATAAAATTTGGTGGGAGGGAAAATAAACTACTTAGATGAAAGAAGAGGTGACAGAAAAAAGGACCTGAGAGATGACAAAAATATTTCATTTGCTAGATTATTCATTAGTACATATTGAGAATGTACGGTACTTTAAAGCATTTTCAGGGATACATGTTAAATTCCTTTTTTTCACCTTCAAGCTTTTTTTTAAGGTAGCCGAGATTGGACACAAGCACATTTAGCCTACAAGGACCCTAAAGTGTAAACAAAAAATTACAGGCCAATTATGAATGCATGAATTGATTTGCATGAGTGTATAGATGAAGCAGCTTTCTAAGTGTAAGAGTTGCTTTGTTTTTTCTTCTGGATGAATACAGTTTTATGAAGATTATTGTGATGTGTGAGTTGCCATAACTATGGCTTAATTTATGTTATCCCCCAAAATATGGAGGCCAATACAGTGTTCCCTCGCTTTTCACGGGGGATGCGTTCTGAGACCGCCCGCGAAAGTCGAATTTCCGCGAAGTAGAGATGCGGAAGTAAATACACTATTTTTGGCTATGAACAGTATCACAAACCTTCCCTTAACACTTTAAACCCCTAAATTGCAATTTCCCATTCCCTTAGCAACCATTTAGATTATTACTCACCATGTTTATTTATTAAAGTTTATTAAAAAAATATTTATTAAAAGCAGACAAAAGTTTGGCGATGACATATGACGTCATCGGGTGGGAAAAATCATGGTATAGGGAAAAAAAACATGAAGTATTTTTTAATTAATATTTTTGAAAAACCGTGGTATAGACTTTTCGCGAAGTTTGAACCCGCAAAAATCGAGGGAACACTGTATACTGTTTGAATGCTTTTAAGAGCAGTGGTAAAATAATATGCTTGGCAGTGTAAAGCAGTGCTACCAGTAGAAGACATGGTATGTTCAGGCTACTCATTGATTCCACATGCTCCTTTAGAGTGTATTGACTGGAAGTAAAGTGACTTGGGAGCAGTTACTATACCTCACATAGTATCCGTTGTGCCAGTATCAAATTTAGCTTTGGGCTGGATGTTTGCTTCTGGAACTATATGAAGGTCCTGTATAAAATTATAAAATGATTTGCTAATGCAGATATGTATCTTTGCAATATTGTCCAGATGTGTTTCCCATATAAATATCTATTCACAGGCTGCCTTGGCTTCCTTACCATACAGAACATTTTTGTCATCTTTTTGCCGTCAGGTACTGGCCAAACCATTCACTTTTATTAATTTGTTTAGGTTAATTTATTAACTCATATTGATACTATGCATTTGTAATTTCAAATCTTACAGTTTGTTTTCCACGCATATAATGGTGGATTCAGTTGGGCAAACAAGAATTCTGTAAAAGGACCATTGGATAATGGTGAGGAAAATGTAAGTATATGTGGCAGATTGCAACATAATTTTTTTTGCAGTGTAGAGAATGGGTAGATTTTCATGGTGTCACATTTTTTTTGTTTACAGGAATTTCCATGGAAACAGTCATTTCTCTCTCTTGTGAGCGCCCCATGTTTGGCCTTAATGGGAGTATGTATTGCCAATTTCTGTCTGATTTTTGTTTTCTAATTATGCTTTTCTTCCAAGGAAAAGTTGCATGCTTGGAGCTATTTATTAATTTATAGATGCTGCTGGTAATGTGATCTAAAAGTTTGCCAATCTTTTTTATAAAATGCGAAGGATTTATGTGTTCAGCATCCTTTTTTAAAAATTGCTTCCAATCATATGTTCAAATTCAATGGGTAATGCCTAAATTTAATTTATCATGCATTTATTTGTTTGTTTGTTTGTTTGATTTTTATCCTGCCGTTCTCCTTAGACTCAGGGCGGCTTACAACATGTTAGCAATAGCACTTTTTTAAAACAGAGCTAGGCTATTGCCCCCACAATTTGGGTCCTCATTTTACCCACCTCAGAAGGATGGAAGGCTGAGTCAACCTTGAGCCGGTGATGAGATTTGAACCGCTGACCTTCAGATCTACAAGTCAGCTTCAGTGGCCTGCAGTACAGCACTCTACCTGCTGCACCACCCCGGCTCATATTCATATGCATATTCACAGAGATGTGAGCTAAACGTAGTGCTATGTGTTTGTATGTGATCATGGTTTCCATAGATCTTGTAGTATCTCTCCTCTTCAAAGCTTGATATTCCCAATCGCTTGTTGTTAGACTCAAGTCTTTTTTGTCTAACTATTTATTTATACCATGTCTGCATTGATGAACAGTACAATGCCATGGAGAGCCTGTACTAATGAAAGAATAATAAACTCTAATGATAGAGTTTATTATTTTTGTTCAGTTTCAGGTTCTATAATTAAAATATTGGTATTACACACAAATATGCATAGGCCAAACTAAGACTCATACCTGATCAGAATACATCTATATTGATGTTTAATTTTATTAAATTTTCAATTATTTGTGACCTGAGGCTGACTTGCCCCTTCCCTTTCCCCAGCCTTTATGGTAAGAGTCCGCAATCTACAGCCCAGAAGCTGGATCTGGACCACCAACCAAAATCATCCAACCCATTGTCCTCCAAAAATATATCCACCTGCCACAGTTCTAAATAACGTTTGGAGTGCAGGTGATGTAGAATTGCACATTAGCAAAAAATTAATGTTTTGGAGGGGGTATTATAAGCCCATGTATATGTTTTTATGGGTTACTCAGGTCTCTCCATTAGCATTTCTTTCCCAAGTCATAAGATGCTCCTTGAAATTTTTATTTATTTATTTTACTTACTGGTATTTGTTGCATTTATATGCTGCTCACTCCAAAACAGACTGAGTGGCTAACAATATTTATAAATATAACTGATAAAAACATCAATAAAATCTACAATACAAAAACTACTATATAAAAAAAACATACGTACTAACATTCAATCCTAATTCCAAGCCTGCTGGAAAAGCCAGGTCTTGACGGCTTGTGATAATGCGAATCTCTGGGGGCAGTTGATTCTACAGGGTTGGAGCCGCCACAGAGAAGGCTCTTTCCTGAGGCCTTGCCAACCGACATTGTTTGGCGGATGGTACCTGGAGAAGGCCAACTCTGTGGGCCCTTACTGGCCTCAGCGAAGTATGAGGGAGGAGGCAGTCCCGTAAATAGTCTGTCCCTGAGCCATTTAGGGCTTTAAAGGTAATAACCAACACCTTGAATTGCGTTTGCAGACCGACTGGCAACCAATTATTATTATTATTATTATTATTATTATTATTATTATTATTAATTGGATTTATATGCCGCCCCTCTCCGTGGACTCGGGGCGGCTAACAACAGTGATAAAAACAATATATAGCAATCCAATAATAAAACAACTAAAAACCCTTATTTATAAAACTAAACATACATACAAACATACCATGCATAAACTGTAGAGGCCCAGGGGGAAAGAACATCTCAGTTCCCCCATGCCTGACGGCAGAGGTGGGTTTTAAGGAGCTTACGAAAGGCGAGGAGGGTGGGGGCAATTCTAATCTCTGGAGGGAGTTGGTTCCAGAGGGCCGGGGCCACCACAGAGAAGGCTCTTCCCCTGGGTCCTGCCAAACGACAATGCAGCTTGCATAAAGATGGAGTGATACAGGCGTATCTTGGTACACCTGTAATTGCACACTCTGCTGCATTTTGCACCAGCGGAAGTCTCCAAATGCTCTTCAAGGGTAGCCCCGTGTAGAGTGCATTGCAATAGTCAAGACGAGAGGTGATGAGGGTCTGAGTGACTGCAGAGCTTCTGATGAGCACACCATTATATTTTCCTTTGATCATGGCTCACTTTCTTTTAAGAAGCCTGTCTTAAGGTTCACCTCGAAGAGTCTTCTTAGTTCCAGAATATCCATGCAAGCGAGAGGGAGAGGCCATTTGCTTACAGACTTGATCTCTGGCCTTTGAGTGGAAGAAGGTTGTCAATCCTTGCTCTTGTGGCTAACAAATGGCGATGTGCTGTCACTAAGTGTTACTTTGACACTTGTGTTTTCTGGTTTGGGAGACTAGGAGTTAAAGGGCAGAAGAGGCACACTAAACTTATTGTATTTTTTGGAATATAAGATGAACCCTCCCCCCCTCCCCCCCAAAAGAGAGTGAAAATCTGGGTGCATCTTATATTCTGAATATAGCCTGGCCCAGCTTCTCAAATGGAGGTTTCAAAGCTGAAAAAAGCATCTAAAACGGAGCTTCAAAAAAAAAAAAGCCTCTGAAATGAAGGTTTCAGAGGTAGGGAAAAAAAAAACCCAGGAACAGAACTCACAACCAATGAACCTGTTGCTAAAATTTACCTCTGGGAACAGATGATTGGGGGTATTTCGGGAAGCTGATCCACCACCAATCAGCTTTTTTCTTATTTTTCTCCCCCCCAAAACTAAGGTGTCTCTTATACTCCAGTGCATCTTATAGTCTTAAAAATACAGTAATAAAAGACTAATATCCTATTTTAGATCTTATTTTATGGGGGAGAGGAAAAAGTGAATATGGGCTTGTTGAGGATAGACTTACTAATATCACCATGTCTAGATTGATAAACAGCAAAGTGTCATGGAGAACATGTACTAAGGAGAAAGGTAAAAAAGAAATCACCCTTTTATCATGAAATAAAGCAAAATAATAACGTCATTGATCTTTCTCTCCCTTTTCCTGTCTTCTTCTTCCTGTCTCCCTCCCTCCCCGCTCCCTCTGTGTGACAACCTGTTGTTTTTAGACTCTTCCACACTATGTTATAGAGCGTAAAAAGTCATTAAATACTACAGGGCATTTCTTCAGCAAGTTCATGGCAAGTGCTTTTTTGGGTGAGTAAAAGTGTGAGTTCTTTAAAACATTAGTTACAAGTGTTGCCTTATGTAATTGCTGCTGTGTTTTATCAGGTATAAACTTTCTTTCAAATAATAATTTAATAATAATTTATTAGATTAGTATTTATGTGAGGAGCTGTACAGTGATCCCTCGATTTTTGCGGCTTCAAACTTCGCGAAACGCTATACCACGGTTTTTAAAAAATATTAATGAAAAAATACTCCACGGTTTTTTTGCTATACCACGGTATTTCCCACCCGATGGTGTCATACGTCATCACCAAGAGTCACTTCTCTGTCTCTTTCTCTTTCTTTCCTGTCATTCTCTGCTTCAATCATTTTCTCATTTCTCTTTTTTTCTCCCCTTTTTTCTATCATTTCTCTCTCTCTCTTCCTTCCACTCTTCTCTCTCTCTCTTTCTTCCTCTCTCTCACTCTCTTCCTTCCTTTCTCATCTTTCCCTTTCTCTTTCTCTATCTTGCTTCTTCCTCTCTCACACTCTCTTCCTCCCTCTCTCATCTCTTTCTTTCTTTCCTTCTCTCTCTTTCTCTATCTCTCCCCCTTTTGCTCTCGAGCGGTGAGCGAGCAGCCGGGCGGGCGGGCGAACGGGCGGGCGAACGGGTGGGCGAACGGGCGAGCGGCCGGGTGGGCGAATGGGCGAACGGCGAGTGAGCGGCCGGGCGGGTGGGTGGGCAAGCGGCGAGCGAGCGGCCGGTCGAACGGCGGGTGGCCGGTCGAGCGGCGGGCGGGCGAGCGGCGGGCGGGCGGGTGCTGGGGGGGCGGGGGCAGCCGACATTCAAAGCAATCTTTGTCGGCTTCCGCACTTTCGTCGCTCCCCGCCTCCACCTGCAAGCCCTTGCGCGGCCATGGAAAAAGGGCGCGCATGCGCAGATAGTGTTTTTACTTCCGCGCCGCTATATCGCGGAAAATCGATTATCGCGAGAGGTCTTGGAACGTAACCCCCGCGATAATCGAGGGATCACTGTATACCGCACAAGTCGAAAAGAGGGCTGTGAAAATATCTAGAATCCTCACATCCTGGACTTAAATTGTTTCAACTTCTATCCTCAAAACTAGTGTTCCCTCTAATTAGTTTCCGGTGTGGGCAGAAAAGTATAGCGTCTGAGCAGCAGTCCCTTCGGGACTGGGTGGCATATAAGTCAAACAAACAAACAATACATACATACATACATACATACATACATACATACATACATATATACATATCCTCCCTTTCTCTCTCCCTCTCTCTCTCCCTTTCCTTCTCTCTTCCTTCTACTTTTTCTCTTTCTCTCTTACTTCCTCTCTTCCCTCTTTCCCTCCCTCTCCCTCTCTTTCTCTCTTCCTCCCTCCCTTTATATTTCTCTTTTCCTCCCTTTCTCTCTCCCTCTCTTTCTCCCCCCCTTTTCTCTCTCTTCCTTCCCTCCCTCCTTCCTTCCTCTCCACTTCTCTTTCCCTCCTCTTTCCCTTTTCTTTCTTTCTCTCTCTCTCCACTTCTCCGGCAGGCACCGCCTCCGCGCCCTCCCCTTGGCTCTGCCCCCACGACAGCTGCCGTTGGTGCGGCTAGAGCAGCGGCTCTTCCCGGACCAGGCCTCACCAGCGGGTGCCGCTTTCTGGGCAACTCCAGCCTTCTCCCGCCCCGGCCGGCGCGGCCACCTCACCGCTGACACAGGCAGCGGGGACTGCCCTGTCCCCCTTCAGGGCCTCTTTGACATATGTATATATATATTTTTAATGCAAAAAATTATAAAGAAAATATGAATACTAGAAAAATGTTCCAATTTGGCTGTAGTTTCAGTATGAGCCAACTTAATACTAGAAGCTAAACCTTCAACAGTTTTTGCATAATCCAACTGATTATCAAAATCATAATTTCTGGAAGAGATTCCAACAATTGCAGCAGAATTTAAGCAATATTTCTTTTTGTGTTTAATTCTACAATGTCTGCCACAAGTTAAGTCAGTGTTCTGCTTTGCTAATATAAATGTTATATGAATTGAGAATTTGGGCTAATAATGCTTGTTTACATTTCTCACCACGCCTGATCTCTTTCCCTGTTCTCTGCAGGTGTTCTCTGTGCTTGCAATGTGTACGCAGTCAGGAACGTGGAACGTGATAATGGGATTAAAGTCATGCGTAGCACAGGTGATGTTATTGGAGTGTCTCAAGTGGCAGGGAAAAAAGTAAGTTGAAGGAACATATGTTTCCCCTGGCTTGGTTTCCCCCGTTCTGTTCCATTTGAACCAAACAGTTCTATGCTCAATTTAATTAAATCATCCTAGGAGTATTAGCCATTTAGAAGGAAAGCCTATCAAAAAATAGGGTCGGAGCCGCCACAGAGAAGGCTCTTCCCCTGGGTCCTGCCAAACGACATTGTTTAGTCGACGGGACCCGGAGAATGCCAACTCTGTGGGACCTAACCGGTCACTGGGATTTGTGCGTCAGAAGGTGGTCCCAGAGATATTCTGGTCCGATGCCATGAAGGGCTTTATAGGTCATAACCAACACTTTGAATTGTGACCGGAAAGTGATCGGCAACCAATGCAGACTGTGGAGTGTTGGTGTAACATGGGCATATTTGGGAAAGCCCATGACTGCTCTCTCAGCTGCATTCTGCACGATCTGAAGTTTCCGAACACTTTTCAAAGGTAGCCCCATGTAGAGAGCGTTACAGTAGTTGAACCTCGAGGTGATTAGGGCATGAGTGACTGTGAGCAGTGACTCCCGGTCCAGATAGGACCGCAACTGGTGCACCAGACAAACCTGGGCATGTTTAATTTGGCTCTTAGATTAATCAGGCATTTGATCTGATCCAGCATGACTATTTTTTGTTCTACATTTCTGTATTTTACATTTACATTTAGTAGCATTTCCCCCATTACTTATTTACCAGAATTTCCTTAAGAACATGCATTTGGTGTGTTTCTCCCCCCAAAAGGGAAAATTTTGGTTTGGCCCTTTGTTTTATGGGACTTCCCAAACTCTATAATCCTAACAAGTAAAACAATTGCTTTGATTGTAATTGTCCATTTGTTAAGTCCACACTGGCTTTGAAGACTGGATTGTCTTGTATCATGATTTTTTGTTTCATTTAGTTCCAAAGCCATTGTTTTCTTATACTATACATTTGTGACATGTCTTCGGAGAGGGGCGGCATACAAATCTAATAAATTATTATTATTATTATTATTATTATTATTATTATTATTATTATTATTATTAGATGGAAACATATATTCTGGTAGCTCTCATTATGACAAAGATGGCCTAAGCAGCATCAACAACATTTTAGTGGATTTATGTTTGGGATAAAATTGGTTCTTTAACATCGAGTAGTATAACTCCCAATTCACATTTTGCTAAATTGACTGACGCATTATGTTTTGTGACACATCTACTTTGATTTTCAATGCTTCCAGCCATCCAGCAGCTCCAAGAATTTGCCTATAATACTCAGCACTGAGCACCCTCTGATGCCACATTAATCAGGCATGCTTGCTATGGCTCTGGAAGGCCAAAAACTTTAAAAATGTGGCATCCAGATTCATCAAAATGCAAGCTCTTAAGAGACTAGACTATATTGTGAATCTGACCTTCCTTTTGTATGCATATCTGCTTTTTTCCTCCTTTTGCACAGGCTGTAAGAGAAACAGCATTATCCCGGGGTATACTCTTTGGCGTGCCAATGATTGTTTCTGAAACTACTGTGTATCTCATAAATCGGTAAGATATAAAGTTTCCTCAACCAAATAAGCAGGGGGGAAAAGCGAATACCCATTGTCAATAAAGAAATAATATCATAACAGGGCAAGTAGGCAGTATTTGTGTTTTATGAAATTCTCACCCCAAAAAAGTACTAGATTCATGCTGTCTTCGTTAGCTAACTGAAGATATATGTGATCATTTATTCTTTTTGGATGATATGTCACAATATATTTCAGGGTTAAATAACCTGTTAAGTTTCTTACTGTAGTTTGTTTTTTAAAATAAACTTTAAATTCTGCACTCTTTTTAAAGGTTTGGTTGATTTTATGAAGGTAGTTTTTATTATTAGTTTCTTGTAATTTGCTACAGGGTCTCACAAGAAAAGAATGCGAAAAATAAATAAATAAATAAGATAGATAGATAGATAGATAGATAGATAGATAGATAGATAGATAGATAGATAGATAGATAGATAGATGAGAGAGAGAGAGAGAGAGAATTCAGGAAGACAGAGAAAAATATTTGTTTTAAAATGCTGATTATATGTCATGCTTTCATGATGCTTGGCTGCATAGCTAGCGGTATAACAAGCAGGAAGAGGGAGATTGTGATCCCCTTATATAGAGCGCTGGTGAGACCACATTTGGAATACTGTGTTCAGTTCTGGAGACCTCACCTACAAAGAGATATTGGCAAAATTGAACGGGTCCAAAGACAGGCTACAAGAATGGTGGAAGGTCTTAAGCATAAAACGTATCAGGAAAGACTTAATGAACTCAATCTGTATAGTTTGGAGGACGGAAGGAAAAGGAGGGACATGATCGAAACATTTAAATATGTTAAAGGGTTAAATAAGGTTCAGGAGGGAAGTGTTTTTAATAGGAAAGTGAACACAAGAACAAGGGGACACAATCTGAAGTTAGTTGGGGGAAAGATCAAAAGCAACGTGAGAAAATATTATTTCACTGAAAGAGTAGTAGATCCTTGGAACAAACTTCCAGCAGACGTGGTTGGTAAATCCACAGTAACTGAATTTAAACATGCCTGGGATAAACATAAATCCATTGTAAGATAAAATACAGGAAATAGTAAAAGGACAGACTAGATGGACCATGAGGTCTTTTTCTGCCGTCAGTCTTCTATGTTTCTATGTCATACTGGGCTCCGAATCTGGAAGACATTTTTTGCAATCTGCCTTCCACCCCCTCTTATCAAAATATTTGGCAGAAAACCATCTACGGAAATGTCAGGCTACAATTAATTACTATTATTACTATTACTAATAACTACTAATATTTTATTTCATTATTTTATTTATCATTTATTATTTTTCAATTTTTCAATTTAATTTAATTTTTTAAAAAATACCCCACTCTCAAGGAATTAAAAGTTCCGTGCCTTTCCTTTCAATTAGAATTTAGTATCTCCATCATTCCCTCTCCCCTTCCCCATATTGCATGGCAGCCAAAATAATAAGAATAATTAAGGGTAAGTCTAGCTGCAGAAAGTTTCCATGTATCCATCTAAAAGTCCAGGTTATTAATGGTTTTCTGGTTTTGAGAGAGCAGCTGCAAAAAAAAAATTCTGCACTGTTAGGTCAGTAATTCCAGACATCTTGAAGATTTATCAGTGCCATGCTGTGTAATAATATGTCCTTACAATATTTTGCAGCCGAAGAGTTTTCCCACAAAACTCAATATTTTTGAGAGTGTTCCTGGTATATTTTTCCTGTTGCCTATTGCTGCCTATTTCATTAAGTTGGACTCCACAGTTAATAGAGGTAATCAGCATGTTTCATTTTCTTTGCCACTTTCGATAATCGGGTAGATCAAAGGGGTAAATGGCATTGCAAATAAGCAAAAAATATAAACCCTGACAAGTAAAAATCAGAAGGATTATATTTGCTGGGTATCCAAGTAAAAAAGGGACATTTGTTCACTGGTGATACAAGCATGGAAACTCCCAGAAACTGTAAGGATTGGAGTTGGAATACCGGTAGTCCTTGACTTATGACCACAATTGAGTTCAAAATTTCTTTTGGCTGAGACTTTTGTTTAGTGAGCTTTGCAATATTTCTTGAATAGTTCTTAAGTGAATCACTGTAGTTAAGTTAGTAACATGGTGGTTGAGTGAATTTTGGCCCACTTTATGGCCCACCTTTCTTTCCATAGTTGGTAACTGAATCACTACAGTTGTTAAATTGGTAAAGTAGTTGTTGCGTGAATCTGGCTTCCCCATTGATTTTGCTTGTCAAAAAGTTACAAAAGGTGATCACATGACCCTGAGACACTGCAGCTGTCATGAATATGAATCAGTTGCCAAGCATCTGAATTTTGATCATGTGATCATGGGGATGCCACAACAGTCATTTGTCAATCAGTCATAAGTCCCTGTTTTCAGTGCAGTTATAATTTTAAAGGGCCACTAAACTGTTGTAAATCAAGGACTACCTACATGAAGATGTTCACAATTTTCAAAGTTTAATGTTTATAGAGATGGAAATTTAACAGATAGGAGACCAATGTAACTTCTTTCAGAAAAGGAGAAGGGAAAGTACCCTATTTTTCGGAGTGTAAGATGCACCAGAGTATAAGACGCTTAGTTTTCGAGGAGAAAAATAGGGGGGGAAATCTACCTACCAGGTATCCATCTGGCTAGTATCCTTAGTCTGTTCAGCTTCAGCACATTATTTTATCCCCTGGTTAGGGCTGGAAAAAATTCTTCAGAAGGAGTAGCAATGAAAACAAGCCTGCAAAGAGTTAGGGCTGGAAAAATACTTCTTCAGAGGGAGTAGATCATTAGCACCTTCTTAGGGCTGGAAAAAAGTTTTGAAAAAGCTATATTTGGAGTATAAGATGCACCCAAATTTTCAGCCTCTTTTGGGGGGGGAGGTGCATCTTATACTGTGAAAAATATGATACTTAGATAATTTTAGAGTTTGAATTTAAGTGTGATATGTAGCATAGTACCATATTTTCCTAAACATTTCTATTGATTTCAGAGAATTTGGAAAATATTTCAGTGTAAGAGACAAGATTTTTATTATTGCTTATTCAGTTGTCTTGCATTACTAATTCAGAGATAGCAATGTAAGAGTTTGATATAAATTGTAATACTTCAACATCCTATGATTTCTGTAACTAATGTCTTTGTACAGAAGTGGATCCAAGTGGTTAAAATAATCTAGTAAGGAATTTAAAATGTTCTCTTATTTTTCAGATAAAACGAAATGAGCTTGAGCCTGATCTTGTCTCTTCCACTAAAGAAACGATGTTTTTTTTTTATAGGGGAGTTTAATAATGGGACACCTTGATAGTTTTCTAGGACAGCCATTCTTATAATGATGAACCTGGTTTATATGCACAAAAGAGGAACTCTGGTAGTAAGGTGGAAGTTGATCTTAAGTATTTTGAATCAACTGTAACAAAAAATTAAAGCTAATTGGGGGGTGGAATGGAGAATAATCATGTTCTTATTAATTAACTTATCTGCACAGAAAAGATTTGGTTTTGTGATCTACTTATGTCCCAATAATAATAAGGCCGTTATTTTTAAAAAAAGACTTTATCTAGAAATGCAAAATTGCATGCGGTCTAACTTCTACAGCTTTAAAAAAAAAAAATGAAGAACATATATGATAAAATGAGATGTTGGATTACAGCTGGGGACACTCACATTCAAAGCCATTCTCAGCCATGGAAAATGACTCTGTGATTTTATATTCCTAGTCATTCTTTCAGCCCAATATGTTCCTTTTGGAGAAAGAAGTATTGTGCAAATTGCTTAGGGCTTCTGGTGAAAAGACAGGATATAAATAAAATTAATTATATAAAGTCTGCCCTGGTCTATATTCTTGCTCTTCCCATGTGCTAACCCTTAATTTAACTGGAGACTTAGTCCTTATTACAGTCTGTAGCCCATTTCTCAGAATTGCTGTAAGTCTGGGGTGCTAATGCTAAAACCTATTTGACGTAAGGAGATGTTAGCTAGGGGCTGCTACTTGTTATGACATAGAACAGGGCAGTCAAACTTGTGGCCTGCAGGCTGGATGTGTCACGCACTGGCCATGCCCACGCCCGGTTTAGTAGAGGGAAAAGTTGCAATATCTTACAGTTCCTTACAAAGAAGTTCATTTCTTGTATACTCATTGATTAACTGCATAAATCAATCTTTTTTTAAAAAAAACAACCTGAATTTGTTTGTTTTTTCCCCATTTCAGTGGGTACAGTAGGCATTATGAGCTTGATTACAACAGCCTTCAACATCTTTATAAGAGCTACCAGGTTGTCGGATTTTTTTAAAATTGTGTTTCTTATGGTTAACTGTACAAAAAAAATATACAAGGATGTATTGATTTTAAATGCAGATTGATAAGGGAAATATTCTATATTTTATCCACATATTGACAATGAAGATAATACTATCAAGGAAAAAATAGTCATATAAAATTAAATTAAGTTGGTTTTTAAAATTTTAAATCATATATTTTTGTACAAAAGTGACTGGCACATTCCTGAAAATAGGAGGTGCTCTAGTCATATTCATATCCTCCTTTAGATTTTTTTAAATCATAATTGCACATTCTCCTGTATTACATGTATGCAACTAATACATCAAAAACAAGATTCTCAATATTGCTTGTATACATCATTGATCATAGTTAAACAGTATTGCATAAAATATTAGTAGAAATAAGTGTTTAATTTTTCAAAGTCTACAATCACATGCAAGGGTATATATTTGTGAAAGCAAGAATCATAAATGTCAATTTTAAAAGCAGTGCTACTGCATAGGTTCCATTGTTAACAGATTTTTAGTGGAGGTTTTTTTTTTACAAACCACTTAATTTTATAATAGTTACAATTTTGAATTAACAAGCTAAACCTTCTCTCAAAAATGTGTACAGCCAAATGTCAATGGCTCTTGAAGGGAAAGGCAAAGTTAAGCAATTAAAAAAAAACCAGTCCTATATTCATTCTGCAAAATATCAGATACATTTTCCCTTATAATCTATGAAAAAAGAAAAACATCAGAAGAGAAGAATTAAACCTCCTGGTCCCTTGAAGGAGCGAGGAAAAAGAATGCTGTAGCTGTTTTCCTAAAACAGCAGCTACCGGATATATTAATATACATATTTGCCCTATTCAATAGGACTGTTTTATAACTAAATGTCTCCCAAATTCAATTGGGATTCATCATCACAAAAACTTGCACATAGTCTTATTCTAAAAGCCCAAAATCCACCTATGTGAGATATGGCTAGCAGGCACATTGAATATTTGGCAGTGTAGCCAATAGATGTCATCTTTCAAACATCCACAGATACTTGTGGAAAGTTACGTTGCATATACAACTCTTACATTCAGACCCAAAGGTGCTTTTTCAAGAGGCAACTTTAGACTTAACAGTCCAAATTTGCATTAACAGGGATAAAATGAAGATCACACGAAGTGTTAATACCACTTTATAATGCATTGGTAAGGCCACACTTGGAATACTGCATTCAGTTTTGGTCACCACAATATAAAAAGGATGTTGAGACTCTAGAACAGAGGTCTCCAAACTTGGCAACTTTACGACTTGTGGACTTCAACTCCCAGAATTCTCCAGCCAACTATGCAGGCTGGAGAATTCTGGGAGTTGAAGTCCACAAGTCTTAAAGTTGCCAAGTTTGGGGACCTCTGCTCTAGAAAGATGCAGGGAAGAACAACAAAGATGACTAGAGAACCAGAGGCTAAAACATATAAAAAACGGTTGCAGGGACTGGGTATGTCTAGTTCAATGAAAAGAAGGACTAGGGGAGACACGATAGCAGTGTTCCAATATCTCAGGGGTTGCCACAAAGAAGTGGGAGTCAGGCTATTCTCCAAAGCACCCGAGGGTAGTTGAAGCAATGGGTGGAAACTAATCTAGGAGAGACACAACTTAGAACTAAGGAGAAATTTCCTGACATAACAGAACAACTTGCCTGCAGATGTTGTGAATGCTTAAACACTGGCAGTTTTTAAGATGAAGTTGGATAACCTTTTGTCTGAAGTGGTGTAAGGTTTCCTGCCTAAGCATGGGTTGGACTAGAAGACCTCCAAGATCCCTTCCAATTCTGTTATTCTGACTTTGTTTTTTCTTTGAAGACATTTGATTTCTCATCCAGCTCTTCAGAAATATCTTCTAAAAACAAACCAGAATGTCCAGTTGCCTCTTGAAAAAGCACCTTTGGGAATCTCCAAAGACTCTTAGGTTCAGAGTATTAGTTAATGTAACTGAAGCTTTAACTTTCATCTCTTTGCAAGTTATGGATGTACTAAGACTAACTTGAATAGGCGCAGTCTACCAGGAATCCTGAGAGTTGTTTTCCCAAGACACAGTACTTGGAGGTGCTAAATTGAAGGAGCTTATTAAATTAGTGTACTTCTAAGAGTGTTTATGTCACTATCAATTTGATTTTCATTACAGTGTTGATTGGGCTTCACAAAAATTTCACTTTAATGCACAGCTCAAACCATTGTGTCTTCAGAGCTTTTGAAGAAAGAACTGACAATGTTTTATGGCATACGGAAGGAATTTCAAACCTTTATCATTGTTTATCTTGTCCAGAGGTTTATAGTAAAAAAAACCCCAATCTTCCACAGAATTTTTTACATAAGCATTATAGTAAAGAAGATTTTGTTTTTAAGTATTCCATTTAGATTTATTTACAACATCATATTTTAAGCATTTGTTCAGCAGCTGCTAAATGATAAAGGAAATTTTCAGTTGCTGGTGCGAATCGCTTTTGTTTCAGTGCTTCTAAATTAAGTGATGGTTTCTCACCATCATGAATGACTTCTGTGAATGAAGCCAGATTTGTCAAGATTTCCTTTGTCTTCAATGAAACATCCTGCAAGCACATTTTAGAATAAAGAGAGCAAACATGAAACAGTTGGTAAAAACAAAAGCTCTAACTCTGAGATTAACAGACTATGTTAGGTCAGTATAAAAGTTTGGTAAAAACAATAAAAGTGGGATACAAATAAATAATAGTAAACAAAGTCGTATAGATACTCTTCTGAGATGGAATATTACTGGAACATTTAAACTGGGTTTATGTAATTTCATATTACTGCTATAATTCTGAATGTTATCAATATATGAATCTAGTGGATTCATACTGAATCCCACAATGTCTAGGTTTATGCATAGCATTTGAAATGTGTTTCCCAAACTCCACTGCTATAATTTTTAAAATTAGCCTCAGAACACTATAATATGCCCAGCCAATCGTAGCTTACCAAAGAAAGGTATAAACAAATAATGGCAAATATGATGTATGAATTCAAATTATCTGTATATACATGCTTAAAGGATATACGGTATAGATAGGCAGCTTTCTGACAAGGTTATTTTCCAGTGCTATTTGAATATGCCATGCACTACAAATCTATACGTTATACAGTGTACAGTATTTGTTTATCTTGAAAAGGTGGGATAAGGTGCCGCAGGTAATGCATAAAGGTAGTCCATTCATTTAGCGACTGTCCAAAGTTACAATAGTACAAATATTTATATTGGCTTTCGGAGCTCTAACTGTTGTAGCATCCCTGCAGTCATGGGATTATGATTTCTGATGTTCCCTGCTGGTTTCCCACAAGTTAAGTCAATGGGGAGGCTACCAGGAAATTGGAAGTCAAAGTCAAATGAGGTGGCAGACATGGTCATCACTTAAACAATGGAACTGGGACTGTCAGAATTTCTATTGCTAAGTGACATAGTTTTGTGATATCACATTTTAAAATTATGTTGCTAGCAGCAGCAATTCTAATCCCAATTTCCACTCTAATCCAAGGATTGTATAGTTATATGGAAATGAAATAAATTATGAAATGCAAAGACCTGTGCATGTGTAGCTGCGTTTGGCTGTAATCTGAGAAGCTGAGAGGTCAAGATGATAAGCTGGAAAATAATGTAAGAAGAGTGAGGTTGTGTGATGCACATGGCAGAACTAGTACTTTTTCTCTTAGGTTTTGAAAGATTTTAAGTGTTTTTTGTCTTTTTCTACAGCAAATTATATTATTATTTGAGGCTTATGTTAAAAGTTTTTTGTTTCTTAACTCAAAAACATGTATTTAAAATAAAGGAGTCAAAAGTGGCAAATATGGTCAAAGAATATTTCACTGATTGGAAAAACAATTACTCTGAGGCCATAGATGACCCATTCCCACTTCAGATTATCACGGGGTAACTAGCTCTGCTCAATTTTTGACTCAGATATTTATTTAAATAAATTAAGGTGGTGAATATTTGCAATTTAATTTATGAAGAACTTACACTTCTACATTATGTATGGATCCAAGGAAGAATGGTTTGCTTTAAATCAAATTAATTTCATTTCCAGGTTTGTTATCCAGCTTTGTTTAGAACAGCAGGTTTTTATCTTAAAATAAAAGCTGGCCTCTTCTCTGCCTTTCATAAAAGACATGTAGCCTGAAGTTTTCCCAGAGTCAGTCATCTTAACCATGGCTTAAATACTAATAAATGTAATTCTAAACCAGGAGCATATTAGTTTAAATAACAAAATAATACAGTGGTACCTCTATCTACAAACGCCTATACTGACGAACCTTTCTAGATAAGAACCATTTTCCACTTACAAACCCGAGCCTCCAAAACTGTAACCGGAAAAGGCAGAGAGAAGCCTCCGTGGGGCCTCTCTAGGAATCTCTTGGGAGGAAACAGAGCTGGAAAAGGTGGGGAGAAGCCCCTGTGGGGCCTCTCTAGGAATCTCCTGGAAGGAAACAGGGCTGGAAAAGGGGGGGGGGGCCTCCACAGGGCCTCTCTAGGGCCTCCCCTGTGGTTTCCCCAATCGCACACATTCTTTGCTTTTACATTGATTCCTATGGGAAAAATTGCTCCTTCTTACACATTTTTCTACTTAAGAACCTGGTCACGGAATTAAGTTTGTAAGTAGAGGTACCACTGTATTAAAGACTGAAATAATATAGAAGCTTAACCTTTATAACTTGACTGTTTGATTTCTCTGGATCTTCTGCAGACTGAACAATTAGCTGAGCAACTTCTTTATGCAATTTTCCCATTGTCATTGCCTCTGAGGAGAAAGAGAAATACACCATTACACATTTCTTTTATATAAATAAATGAAATTAAGTATATAGCTCCAAAAGAGAACTGCAGTCACAACATCCGAATTTCGGTCAAAAGACCATATTGCTGCACAAAAGGTACATATCTGCCATACAAAGACCATATTGCTGCACAAAAGGTACATATCTGCCATACAAAAGACCACTTTGCCCCACAAATCTTGCTAGATCAAGATTTCTTCAGACTGCATTCAACGACAATGCTGCCATTTTGTTTCTTTGCAATTTAACAATAGAGCTGAGCTGACAGAATCCCCTCATTCTGCTATCTTTCAGGATCCATATTTCGGTTTCTGTACAGTAGCATCATTTCTCCAAATCAGAAAAGAACAGTTAAATCCTATTGTTATCCTGTTTTCTGCAAAATAAGACATCCCCTGATAATAAGCCCAATCAGGCTTTTGGGTGCATGACAATAAGGCCAAGGACTTATTTCAAGGTTTTCCCTATTTTTTTCCATGTGTCTGGGTTAGGAAATTAGCTTTAACACTAAAAACTTGCATCTTAGTTCATTCCATGCACTACACCATAGAGGAGGATATTGAAATTTTCCAATCCACTTTCCACATTTGGGAGGATATTGGAGACTTCAGGACAGGAAAATTAGAACAATAATGGGCAGAGGGAGACAATTGAGAATGCCATTACACAGGATGGCCTTTTCCTAGCGTCCTGGATGCCAAATTGGCTTCAATCTGTTAATACTAGTAGTAAGATCATGCTCCTCCATGATCTAGATACATGGTAGAACTGGTGCAAATAAACTAAACCCTGGTTGGGTAAAACATAGAGGTTCCTCATCAAAAATCCAGGCCTTATATGCCTAGCAGATATAACGCCATGTTTCTCTTGGAGTTTCCTATGGCCATCACACTGCTATATGACTGGATATTAAACTACATATTTTTTCCTGGCCATGAGGCAATGGGGTCTGATGTTGAAATCCATTGCCATCATGACAATTATGAGCTTTCCTTAGGAGACCAGAGACCAGTTCCTACAGGAAGCTATGTACAGTAATACCTAGTCTTACGAACCTAATTGGTTCTCGGGGGAGGTTCGTAAGGCAAAAAGTTCGTAAAATGAATTACAGTGATCCCCTGATCATTGCGAGGGTTCCGTTCCAGGACCCCTCGCAATGACCGGTTTTTCGCGAAGTAGCGCTGCGGAAGTAAAAACACCATCTACGCATGCGCAGATGGTGTTTTTACTATAGCTGCAGCAGCGAGCCGAAGATTGGGGTTTCCCCGCCGCCCGCCGTTCGCTCGGGCCGCTTCCCAGCTGGGAAGCGGCGCTGGGGGTCTTACCGGCCGCCCACTCCTCGCTGCTGCGAACGCCAAACTCGAACTTTGCTGAACTTCTGGGTTCGGCGTTCGGGAGGCCGCTGAGAAGCCCCGCCGCCTGGCTGTCATCTTTTGAAACAGCCAGGGGGCTTCTCGGCGGCCTCTGGAACGCCAAACCCCGAAGTTCGGGTTTGGCGTTCGTGTTCGGGAGACCGCCGAGAACCCCCCCGGCTGTTTCAAAAAGCGACAGCCAGGCGGCGGGGCTTCTCGATGGCCACCCGAACCCGAACTTTTGCCGAACTTCCGGGTTCGGCATTCGGGAGGCCGCCGAGAAGCCTCGCCGCCCGGCTGTCGTCTTTTGACAGGCAGGGTTCGTAAGACGGAAAAAGTTCGGAAGAAGAGGCAAAAAATTTCCAAACCCTGGGTTCGTATCTCGGATTGTTCGTATGGCGAGGGGTTCGTATCATGAGGTACCACTGTATTACTTTTTGTCTTTACCTCAGAGCAGTAGGAACAAGTTGACAGAGGAGGACATTTCCACCAATCTTATGATTATGTTATGATCAGATCACTTCCTAGTGTGATACTACAGGTAGTCCTCGTTTAGTGACAGTTCACAGGGTGACGAAAAATAATTTTACAACCAATCCCCACATTTACAACCTTCGCAAGTCATAAAGCAAAGGAAAACTGAAATAAGATCACAAGTTCAGCTGTGGCAATTGCTTCACTTAATGACTTAGTTACCAGCGCCAATTGCGGTCACTAAATGACAACTGCCTGTAGTCAGTTTTGGGGACTTCCAGAGGAGAGAAAAATACCAATTAAGACTTTTGGCCTTAGGCGCCTCATAAATTCAATTACTTTTAAGAATTTTGTTACTGCTCTGAGAGTCAATTTTATCATAATCATAGTTGAATCTCTGGAATTGCTCCAGAATTGATTCAGAAATGATTCTTTTTAATAATCAATCTAAAGGGTCTTTATTTTCTAAGGAACTACAGAAAATGAATTGTCAGAAAAGAAGAGGATTGAATTTAATTGAACATGTCACAAGCCCAGTTTGAGTTTGGATATATTAGGAGTGAAGGACCATTTTTAATTATTGTAGAAGATATTACAGTGATCCCTCGATTTGCGCGTTCTCGATTAGCGCGAAACGCTGCAACGCGGTTTTTCAAAAAATATTAATTAAAAAATAAGTCCGCGTTTTTTTTCCTACACCACGGTTTTTCCCGCCCGATGACGTCATACTGAGGGAGAGAAGGGAAGGAGAGAAGGAAGGAGGGAGGGAGAGAAGGGAAGGAGGGAGGGTTGCCATTGCCATTGCCGCCAGCGCTGCCCCAAGAAAGCCGGTGAGAGGAAGGAAGGAGGGAAGGAGGGAGGGAGAGAAGGGAAGGAGGGAGGGTTGCCATTGCCATTGCCGCCAGCGCTGCCCCAAGAAAGCCGGTGAGAGGAAGGAAGGAGGGAAGGAGGGAGGGAGAGAAGGGAAGGAGGGAAGGAGGGAGGGTTGCCATTGCCATTGCCGCCAGCGCTGCCCTGTGGGTAGCGGCGAGGAGCCCGGAAAAATCACCATTGCATTGCCAGCCTCCGAACTTGCGTCGCTCCACCTTCTGCGCATGTGCGGCCATGGAACAAAGGGCGCGCATGCGCAGATGGTGTTTTTACTTCCGCATCCAGTATAACGCGGAAATCGGTTAGCGCGGGAGGTCTTGGAACGTAACCCCCGCGCTAACCGAGGGATCACTGTACAATGGATATTTTAAACATATTATTTTATAATGTGTCATTATAAAATAATATCCCATATGCAAACAAAGACATCTTTATATCTATATATGAGGAAAGTAAATGACAACCTACAAACCTTTTGCTTGGTGTGAAATGGTGATTTCACTTTCAGCCAGGTTGACATATACATCATAAAGATCTATCCTGTTGTTCACTTCTGAATCTATACATCCAGCAATGTACCCTGGTAAGAAAAGATTTTAATACGTTTCAGTAAAAGCATTCTCACTAGAAGTACATTGATACCTTGTCTTACAAACTTATTTGGTTCCGGGACGAGGTTCTTAAGGTGAAAAGTTTGTAAGGCGAAACAATGTTTCCCATAGGAATCAGTGGAAAAGCGATTAATGCGTTCAAGCCCCAAATTCACCCCTTTTGCCAGCCGAAGCGCCCGTTTTTGCACTGCTGGGATTCCCCTGAGGCTCCCCTCAATGGGAAACCCCACTTCTGGACTTCTGTGTTTTTGCGAGGCTGCAGGGGAATCCCAGCATTGCAAAAACGAGCACTTCGCTGGCAATGGAAGTCCAGAGGTGGGGCTTCCCAGCAAAGAGAACATCAGTGAAATCGCAGCATTGCAAAAACACCGAAGTCCTCGAGATCCCACCTCCGGACCTCTGTGTTTTTGCGATGCTGTGATTTCACTGAGGCTCCCCTCGCTGGGAAACCCCACCTCCGGACTTCCGTTGCCAGTGAAGCGCCCGTTTTTGCACTGCTGGGATTCCCCTGCTGGGATTTCCCTGCAGTATCACAAAAACACGGATGTCCGGAGGTGGGGTTTCCCATGGAGGGGAGCCTCAGGGGAATCCCAGCAGTGCAAATATGGGTGCTTCGCTGGCAACGGAAGTCCGGAGGCAGGGCATCCTAGAGGCGGTGGTGGGTTTGTAAGGTGAAAATAGTTTGTAAGAAGAGGCAAAAAAAATCTTAAACCCCAGGTTTGTATCTCGAAAGGTTTGTATGATGAGGCGTTTGTAAGACGAGGTATCACTGTACTTTAATATGGGGTCCTGGGTGGTGTCTGAGCTTGGTGGTTTTCTTGCAGAGGGTTTAAACTCCAAACTAGAAACCATCACTGCTAGTAGACAATGAGTTTTGCTTTCATTTTATATACTAGTGGCTTGCCCTGTCAATATTGGTGAGAGTGGCCTTGGTGCTTTTTTCAATGAGATATTGTTTGCTTCTGAATTGTTGTTGTAATGTTAATCTTGGTGTTAATCTCTGGTCATCTGAGTGTTGAGTTCTTATGAGGAGGTATTTTGGTCTTTTTATTTCCTTTTTGATTATTTCTTTTGAACAGTATGTTGTTATTTTTCTCTATGTGCCTGCTGATGGCCGATTGGTGTGACTCAAACCAAAAGACTGCCTCATCAGCAATCAAACCCTAGATAAATAGAGATTAACACTATATCAACAATTGGTAAGCAAACATTATCCCAATCAAGGAACGACTAATGCAGAAAAACAGCCCAATCAAAAACCATCAAGAACACTCCCATCAACCTTTAACAGGGCAAGTCACTAGTATATAAAATGAGAGCTAACCACACTCCGCACTAGCACTGATACTATATAGTTTGGTAATAAAACATCTGCAAGAAAATAAACAGAGTACCAAGGACCCCCGAGTTCAACTTGAGCTACAAATATTTTCTTCCATCACTGTTATATGAATTTAAAAAGTTTAAAATGACTTTTATTCATTTTATAGTTATAAACATGCATGCTAACCTTTGACAACTTCCGGTGTCATAGGAATGTACCTAATAAATAATAAGTACAGTACTGAACTCTATATTCATATTCTACTATTCTACAAGAAACTCCAAGAAACTACTTTTTGCAATAAATAAGAGGAATTATCTAGCAACTACAATTTCCGAATATCTGAGCCTTAGTCAATTGTTTGTCCTCAGTGACTATGGTAGTGATAATAATAATAATAATAATTTATTAGATTTGTATGCCGCCCCTCTCCGAAGACTTTGCTAATGTCCTGTTTCTCCCAAAATAAGGCATCCCCTGATAACAAGCCCAGTTTGGGTTTTGAGTGCATGACAATAATGCCAAGCGCTTATTTCAGGGTTCAAAAAAATATAAGAGTCTGATTTTGGGGAAAACATGATGTTTATAGTATTTGAATAAATTACCTGCTCATAATGACATAGATGGTTAGATAGATTTAATAAATAATGAACTATTTTCTTCTATTACCACAAAAGTTAGTCATTTTGCTATGTAATGCTGATTGATATCCATTATCAGTAATACCTGGACACATTTTTAATGCTTCTAATTCATCATCATTCAGATGCACATATGAATGAAGAATTGACCAATCTCGTCGGTGCCACACTAAGGCTGGTAATGCCCTAAAAGAAAAAAAAGTTATTGTAATACAATGGGTCATATCATCTCCTCAAAGGATGCACTAACTGATCTTGTCCTCTTTGTCTAGCTTACAAGGGGATCAGGACTCTAAATCAGATTACATAATTTCAGCCATAGATAGTCATCCAAAAGATAAAAGGACATTTCTTTATAATATACTTCTGGATCCTCTTTAAAACTGGAATTTTACAAAAACAAATACATTTAAGTGATAAGAAATGTTTTGAAGATGTCAGCACTGTTGAGCATTGCTTTTACAGAATATATAAATCGCTATTTATTTTACAAAACAATTACCTCCAATAGTGGATAATTACACAGATATTACTTTGACACTATTTAATAGGACCAATTATCTTAACTAACCGTTGCTTGTTTCAAAACAAACTCATTTCATGTAATGGTTTATTGAACATCTTTGTCAAATTAGGATTAGTTATAAATCATAATCACATTTAATAATTGCATTATTGCACTGGTGGATCCAATACCTCCACCAAAACTGATAGCGTAAACCACTATATGTACAGAGAGCAAACCCCAAACCCTTCTAGCACTGAAGATGTTCCCTCAGCAGATATTGAAATTTCTTCAGGACAACAATCAGAGAGCACCAAGGATTCTACAAGTGATGCTACTTTAATCAGGCATCCTTTTATACAACAAAGATGTATTTCTTTGATGATGATGATGATGATGATGATGATTAATAATGATGTGTGTGTATGTATTCATTTCTATTAGAATAAATAAGGAATTTGGCTAAGAGCCTTGAAAATGAAATTAAGTGAAAGTACCTTTTATTTCATCAATGTGTTTTACCTTGTAAATTCGAGGATAGTTTCTATTCTTGGGTGATATACTACAATTCTTTTCTTTAACATGAGTGCAGTATACAGGATAACTGTTTCCATTCCAAACTGAAACACTATATCTAGGACAATCAGAAGTAATACAGAATTGTAATATAACATAATAGAATTCTGTACAATTTATAACATAACTATACAATTGTAATTTACTTAAATTCACTTTTTATAAAGAGGTAAAATTTGTTCACCTTTTACAGAATACTTTGTAGATATATCAAACTGCAGTTTGTTATTACTTCTACATCATGGCTTGTTTAACTCACAATTAATTAGATTCACTCAACATGCCAAGCCATTGTTTATAAGCTCTAATGTCCAAACTAATAATGTGAACTTGGCATTTTTCTTACTTTTTTTTTTTTTAGAATACAAGTATTCTGTATCTTTCACATCTTTTTGTTTTTGAGGCCAGCTAGCTTTTATTAAAAACCATTCTACGATACCATACAACTGATGCCAGGCTGTTATTTCTCTCAACATCTGGAGGGAGAAGACACAAAATGGAAACCCAGATCAGGCTCTGAAAAACTCTTACGACTTCCAAAAGGAAAAAGCTGGTGATGCAACTAAGTATAACCAGTATTTCGAAAGTACTGTTTGCCATGCTTTCAGTGTCTGCTTACTTGAAAATAAATTTCATTGAAAGAAAAGTTTATTTTCAAGAATGCATAGTTTTAACCGAACTGTATTTGATTTTTTTTTTAACTCACCTTTGACTGAGCCTGCAAGATAAGCTTTTCTGATATCAAAATCTTTGCTTAGGAAAGAACCATTTTCTTCACTCTGACAAATCCCCTTTGTAAGGACAGAAATGTAACTCTCCATCATTTTTACAGGAGTCCCATATTTCAGATATATTCTGTAAAATAAATTGAGCTTCAGTAATCTGGGCCAAAAAGAATAAATATAAGGTGTTTTTTTTACCCATGCAAATTTTTTACCCATGCAAAGCCAGTGCCGTTTTTGCAAGACTCATTAAACTCCACAATGTGTTCCTTCCTCTTATTATCTTGCTTATTTCCCAATCAACAAAACGTTCTGTTCAGAGGATTTCTTACAATTAATTTCAATACCTTCATATATTACTTTACAATGTTTTAAACACCACAGAGGATATATTCTTTCAAGTCCATTTAGCCCCCACAACTTTCTAAAATCCACATTCTAGTTCCCTTTTTGCTGTTTTCCAATAAAAGTAAAGATTTTCCTTTTTAAACCATAAATTTACATCAGTGTTTCTACCATCCAGGTTGATTTCCCTAGTGATATAGTAGAGCAGGGGTCTCCAAACTTATGCTGGCTGAACAATTCTGGGAATTGAAGTCTTAAAGTTGCAAAGTTTGAAGACCTCTGTAGTAGAGCTTATACTTTGGCAAACTCTTAATTTCAAAGAAGGTAATAGTAAGAAGCTTTCTAAAGTAATTAAGAGACAAGTTAACGCAATGCCTCCCAGAGCTCTCAAACCTGCTGTAGACTGCTGTTTTATGATTTCTTTGCAGGGAAATTCTGTATGGAGCAATCTTGTGGGCAATCCCTTTTCCTCTCCTTGACCAGATTATCTGAGGAGCTAATCCTTTCACTGGCCCCTATTTGCACCATAATTATTAATTTGACAAAAAGCAAAGCCATGTTCAGTCCATGTTCATTGCTGATTCTCGAAGCATTATCACTACTAGCAATAATCTAACTTGGATGTAATATGAATATGGTTAAACTGGTTTTTCTCCAGGTAGAGATTTTATTTTTATTTCTATAGCCAGCCAGAACTGCTGCACTTGAAGTTCTACATGTAGCTGGAACATGATCTAAACAAATCTTTCTAGATTTATTGTGAGCAATGTGTTTACGATAGTACTATATTTGAGAAGAAATGCACTTTTATTTACTTTACGAGTGGTTTCCTGTGTGAGAACTGCTCACAGGATACTGTTATGTGTCATTTTTGCAGTTTTAATAAACCTTTTACTCACTTGAAATTAATTATATGTATAATTATTATGATGAATAATCCCTTCAGAAATGTTTTCAGCTCTTAATTGGGAATACATCACTGTGCAAAAGGTTTAGCTAATAAACCATGCAATTCAGTGGTGAAATCCATTTTTTTTATTAATAGTTCTGTGGGCGTGACTTGGGGGTGGTGTGGATTGGTGGGAGTGGCAGGGTAAGGATACTGCAAAATCCCCATTCCCTCCCAACTCCTGGGAAGGATATTGTAAAATCTCCATTCCCACCCTACTCTTGGGCCAGCAAGAGGTGGTATTTGCCAGTTCTCCAAACTTTCTGCTACTGGTTCTCCAAACTACTCAAAATTTCCACTAACAGTTCACCACAACCTGCTGGATTTCACTACTGATGCAGTTGTAGGAAACGTATTAAGCAATACACACCTACAGAGTATCCTAGAGAAGGCTGCATACTTTTCCGGATTGAAGTCTTTGGTAGTCAGAACAATAGAAAAGTGGGTTACCTGTGCAACATAAAAAAAAAGTTAATCTCCAAATCTCCAAAATTAATCTCTTTCTTGTAAAATAATAATATAAACAACTGGAAAGGAGATACAATTTGGCAGATAAAGTTGCTTAGATCTACTTAAGAGCAGGACTTCAACAGAGAAGGTCTGGGCAGTGACTTGTGGGGAAGATTGTTGACAGCAGTTACACTGCAGAGGATCTTGAGGGAAGTAAATTATCTGAACCTGTTTCATTCAGAATTCAGGCCCTTTCATGGGTCCATTGAGTGCATTGCTTTTACCATCCCTAGAATGGAAGGCCCTTCAAGATGCCTTAGTCCCCCCCATGTCACTGACACCCTAGTCCCCCTCATGAATGAACATCTGTAACATGGGGTATATGAGGCTACTTTTGGAGGCCACAAGGAAATCATAGTTGGTCAAGAATGCTATAGTGCAGGAAGGCATGAACGACTATATCAGGATATGAGCTGCCCAGATTGTTAATTGGTTGGTGGATGCAAATTCAAGGTACTGGTGTCATCTATAAAACTTAGTGTCTCATAAGACCTGCTTAATTGAAGAACTGTTTATCTTCAATAGTTCTACCTGCCTGATAAGGTCAGGCAGCTTGTTTAATTAAAGGGCTCTGGAGCATGAAGCAATGTCATCTATTGGGATTTAGGATGTGCCTTCTTAGTTATCACTGCTGTCTGGAATAGCACTCCCCTCAGGAACTGTGTAGCTCCCAACCTGATGGAGTCCTAGAAGTCACCAAAAACATGGCTTTGCTCCTAGGCCTAGGCCTTAGGGGCAGGATGGCTGCTGAGCCGATCAGTTTTTGCTTTAGGGTATTTGAGGGCATTGTCGTGTTCCTTCTGGATGCTCAGAATTATTCTTATATAAGTCCAATAAATAATAAATAAATTCATGGTTTTTATTTTTGTTTTTGAATCACTGTGCATCATCAGGAGCTAGGCCTCCATGCTGAAATCAATCAATAAATTAAGTAAACTACATCACTGAAAATCTATGGATACTTGCTACAGATTAATACGTTTTGAAAATAATGCAAACATCCAGTGTAACTCCAGTTGATGCAACATAAAAACATACTTATTTTTTCTATCACAACTTTCTAAATTGCTTTTGTAATACGTATAAATATAGTGTACTAATAGGACAGGGTTTTGCTACCTTAAATCCTCAAAAGAGCTATTTGGTCCCGTTTCCCACAGAAAAGAAACGGAAGCTACAGAACCTGGGTGGGCGTGGCAAACTTGATGTGACTCACTCCCACCCAGTCACATGACCTCCCAACCATGCCTATCCAGATTTTGTGGTTCCTAGTATTTTCTTTTTTCTGGGAAACAGATATCTCTATTTCTCCCTCTCATATTTCTTTATTTCATCTCTCTCCCTCTCATCTCCCTCTCTTTTACTCTCATCTCTCTCGCTTTCTTTTGTGTGCGTGTGTGTGTTCCCTCTTAAACCATTTCAAAAAACAGGTGAAGGTTGGAAAGGGGTTTTTGCTGATGTTTTTTCCTCTTTGGGTACTTTTTATCATATGATTTAAATCAAGAGTTATTTCAGTTCCCTAAATCAAGCTCTTTCATCCCCATCCAAAGGTTCCTGCTGCTTGAACCCATCACTCGCTCTCGCCCTCCCAGTCACTCATCCCCTGTTCCTCATGGAGCCCATTACGACACGGAGCATTGGTTGCTCAGGGAGATGGGAGGCGACGACAGAATCTGTGTGAGCCACAATAGGGCCAGTGTCTAAGGGTGGAGAGAAAGTTGTGTTTCTCCCCAGGCAACCTAGGTGTGTAGAGAGCCTGGGAGAAGAGAAAAGTACAGGACTGCTTCGCTCCCACTCTGGAAAATAGAGCAAGTCTCCATTCACCACCATCACCCTTACCTTCTCAGGCGAGGAATGACTGGGAGGGGGACGACCACCCAGTGGCGGTACCCAGTTTGGCTGGGAGCCATAGCAAGAGGCCCAGAGCCATAGGTTGCTGACACCCGTGATAGGGTATCCCTTATCTTATGAAATCAGTAGACATAAAAATCCAATTAATCATAGAATAATGAATGTGCAAATAAGATCTTTCTGTCAAGTCCCCTTTCTCCAAATTTCAATCTTACCCTTTTCAAGGTGGAAGCCTCTGGAATTTCCATGGTTGTAATGTAAAACCATGTTAGTTTGTACTGACCAAATAGGAACGTGTGAAGCTGTTTATTCTCATCTGTAAGGCAGCATTTTCTCAATAAGAGGTCTCTGAATGCAGTAGTTGTAGAAGGGTAACACCAAACCCACAGAGCATCTCCATTGGTATCTTTTTCTATGGTGGAAAGATGTTCACTGTGAGAATGCCAACAGCAGCAAGGGAGTAAATTGATCAGTTAATCAGATCCAATTGTGCATTCAACTTAATGTCTAAGTTTACACAATTTAAAATTATCTATTTATTATGTAAGCCTTAATATTTCAGGAAATGAACTCAGATTTATGGTAACATATACATATGTATTTTAATCTGGAATAATCTGGAACAATTCTCTTAAAAATATAATCTCTTTGGCCTATAGCCAGAGCAGCAAATTCTAGATTTTAACTAAAAACACATTTAATTTAAAACTGTCACAAACTGTATTTCCTTATCTAGGCTACCTCTTTTCTTTGACATTTCTCGTGTTAAACTTTACACTGTACTCTTCTTGTAGCAAAAATCTCCTCTACTTGAATTTGTAAAAAAGCACATGCATTGAATGTGCTAAAGTCCTCGGAGAGGGGCGGCATACAAATCCAATCAATCAATCAATCAATCAAAATAATCATTTATTTGTTAAGTTATGATTTCCCTGTTAAGTGAAGATAAATGATGGAAAAAAGGTCTTCCTAAGTGAAGCCTTAATTCAAGAATGATTTTACATCAAGGGAGACACAGTAATTGGTGACAAACTAAGACATTTATTCTTACCTACAACTAGCATTATATGGAAAGCACAGAAAGTAATCCTGTGCTATTACTTTTCCACTTTCCATTTAGAAAAGGATTGGGATTTTAGATAATCAAAAAGGGGTCTTTTGAAAATTAGAGGCTATAAGGCCTTTTTTGTAAATTAACAGGAGATGGGTACATTAACTCAACTTTCAGAACTACTGTATTACTTTAATCACACCATAATTAAATGCAATAGCTAAATTCAGAGACCACCCTAAATTATAAAGTGGCTGGATTTATGCTAACTTTGTACATTGTGCAGAATGCTGCCTGCAAAGCCTCTTTTTAAATCAAGTTCCACTTCTGATGACCACATTGGCAATAATACAAAAGCAGTTTTGTCCCTGTCCTCTTCCAGAGCATTTCCTTTTTTTCAAATCACTTCCATGGGATTTGCTTTGATCTTCTATGTCAATATTAAACAAGATTGAAACCTGAACCGTTTTTTAAAAGAAATTTCCCCACTGTGGCCTAGGCCAGTGTTTCCCAACCTTGGCAACTTGAAGATATTTGGACTTCAACTCCCAGAATTCCCCAGCTAACATCTTCAAGTTGCCAAGGTTGGGAAACACTGGCTTAGGCTTTGTGCTCTAGCTGTACTTATTCAAAGATAAGGAGGTACTCGGAACAGGGGTGATAGTCAAAAGGACCAACCACCCTAGAAGAATGAATACTCCTCCGCTCGTTTATTCCTGTATAAAGTCGTCGTCCCCCGTTTCTTTTCCAGCCTTCTCTTCTACTCTTTCTGCATGGGCATAGACGGACCTGAAAGAGTGCAATAACCCTGTTGGGTCATGCATCAGCAAACAGGCAAAACGCTTAAAGCTGTCTATTCGGGGCAACTGGAAGAGGCGAAAAGAAAGACGTTCCCACCCATCTGCCTCCCCGCCCCCTCCAACCACGGCTTCACGAACACACAATTTCCCCCTCTCAGGATAGAAAAACAGGGAAGGGAAACGAGAGGCGTTAACCAGCTTCTCCCCCTCAGCCCACATTCCCACCTCGGGCAGCCAGGGACGGAGACGCGCTTACCAATCAAACCTACACCCAGAAGCAGCTGAGCCTCCGTCTCTGCCATCTTTCTCCACCCAGCGCCTGGATCCCTCCTCTGTTTCCTGAGAGACCCATCATGGGCCTCATAGCGGGAGAATAACGGAGTAACACGCCTCCTGGCTTCCGGCTTGATTTCGGTCTTCGCTTGCAGAAGCCGAGGCGCCCGTGTGCGAGCGTAAAGCACCTCACCGAGACCCCCCCCCGTTTATTTTAAAGCCTCTGGCCGTGAAGCAAAATTTGTTTTTTCCTAGCAGCACAGTGGTGCGAGCCGTGGAAGGAAAAATTAACCGGCCGCGGAAAGCCTAGTCCCCCTTTTTGCTGAATCTCTCCCTATTAATGATTCTCTCTCTCTCTCTCTCTTTATGTCCTCGGAGAGGGGCAGAATACAAATCTAATTAATAAATAATATCTATCATCAAGTTCGTATTGATGGTATTCAAAGAAATAATACTTTATATAAATGATATTAGGAAAGACTATAGGACAGGGGATGGAAGGCACTCTAGTCTAGTGTACTTATGTAGGCCCCTTACTGATCTCTTAGGAACCTGGAGAGGTCAGCCTAAGGGTAAAATGTTGGGGGTTAGGGGATGATACTACGGAGTCCGGTAATGAGTTCCACGCTTCGACAACCCGGTTACTGAAGTCATATTTTTTACAGTCAAGTTTGGAGCGGTTAATATTAAATTTAAATCTGTTGTGTGCTCGTGTGTTGTTGTGGTTGAAGCTGAAGTAGTCTTTGACAGAAAGGACATTGCAGCATATGAAATTGTGGGCAATACTTGGATCATGTTTAAGGTGTCGTAGTTCTAAGCTTTCAAGACCCAGGATTGTAAGTCTAGTTTTGTATTCTGTTTCGGGTAGAGGAGTGAAGGGCTCTTCTGGTGAAGTATCTTTGGACATTTTCGAGGGTGTTAATGTCAGAAATGTGGTATAGGTTCCAAACAGATAAGCTGTATTCTATGATGGGTCTGGCGAAAGTTTTGTAAGCTCTGGTAAGTAGTGTGAGATTTCCAGAGCAGAAGCTACGTAGGATTAGATATTGATACTAATAAGAGAGAAACTTAGGACAGGGACTACAGTATAGGATCTATAGGATCCAATTTGGTTAAATAATTTATTTGGGTCATTGCTAAAATGTTTTTATTGCTTATTTGACCTTCTGCCTAGACCAGATTTTGCTCCCATGAAATGTCCATCTTTGAGTTCAGCTCTCCAGAGCAACAGAGAATGTTTATTTACCTGCAGATGTTTCATGTGACCATGCTATCTTTTTGGGAAACTCCCCCCCCCCATCAATTCTTTTAAGAGTAATTTTCAGAGTTGTAGTTATTTATGAGCACTCTTTTACCTTTACATTAATCGTGCTGCCAAGAAACTTAAGACACTTAGCAATCCATGGCCATTAGGACTTTCATTGCAAGCTAGACTAAACACTATCTTTCATAAATATTACATTGAATGAATGGGTTTAATGCTCATGATATCATACCTTCAAGATCATGGTTACTCCTAGCATTTCCATAATGGAGTTCAAAGGGCTGCCACAGAACCTCTTCTAATTTTATTTTAATATGTTCCAGAATGAGATTCTAAAAGCTTTTCTTGTAATAAGATTGGACCTCAGGACTTCCTTACAGAATAGAACCCTATTTTTAAACTTCTACATGAAGCTTCTGGGTAGTCTTCTGGGGGATGAAGCTTAGTCCCATGTGTATAATTTATAAAAATGCGGTTAGTATTGCTCCTTTTTAATTTAATGGCACCTTGAGGTTCCTAATTTCTGTCATTAGAAATAATTTGAACATTGCAGTTTATGTAAATGACTTGATGGATCACATTAAGAAATCCAATTCTGTGAAAATAGAAAATAAAAGGGGCAATAACTCAAATTAGCAGGAAGGTATCCCAAAAAGCCCTATTTGTGGGAAATCAGGAAAGAGACTCAGCCTGATCTCCTTAGAATGGCTTTTTCACAGGATCAGCATTTTTACTGAAAAGCAGTAACTTTTCGACTTAGCTCTCTGAAATAGAATAGAATTCTTTATTGGCCAAGTGTGATTGGACACACAAGGCATTTGTCTTTGGTGCATATACTCTCAGTGTGCATAAAAGAAAATACAGTATACATTTTGCCCAAGCAGGGGGTTGGACTAGAAGACCTCCAAGGTCCTTTCCAACTCTTCTTCTTCTTCTTGTTATTTCCAGGGCAAAAGCTAAATTCACTATGTAGAAAGTAACAAGAAAACTCCCTCTGAATATGAAGATAAAATTCAGAGCTTGCACCATTCTCTTCCTCTCCTTCCGTCTTCGCCTTTTGATTTAGGCTTCGCTCCTGGTGACAGCCTGAAGTTCCCGCACATGCGCACACTTCACTCGTGTGGGGTAGGGGTTATTCCACAGAGACGCCGTCTAATCGGTTCTCTTCCGGGCACTTTCTTGCGTAAACGTCACGTGACGCCTTCCCTTTCCGGCCTCGCTTGCTGGCTGACTGGGCGCTCCTTAGGTCTCGTTGCCGCGTGAGGAAGAAGCCGTCGCCATCATGCCGGTCTACTTCCAGCGGCCCGAGAACGCCCTGAAGCGGGCGAACGGTGAGTGCGAAGCTCTGAAGCACTTCTATGAAGGGACAGGCCTCCTCCGTTTCTTTTTCGTCTTCGCCTCGCCTCCGGCCGGGCTTAATGACGAGGATTGAGGCCTAAACTGCCACCAGACCCATGGCCACTCCCCCGCTTCCTTGCTTGGGGAGCGCGAACTGCCGGTCATCGGTAGGAGCGGACGAGGCCATCTACCCCACGAAACATTTTAACGTAAATTAAGCCTTTTTTGTCCTTCAGGCATCGTTGCCGCTTGCCCTTTTAGCCGAAATTTGCATCGGGAACGTGGCCATGAGGACAAGAGGACATATTTTTTACCTCCTACATAAGTCGCAATAAAAGCCAAGCATGAACCACGGCTGTCTGAGGACTGCCACGTTGTGCTGGTCACACTTTAGTCAGGTCGATTTCCCCAATCCCCCCCTCCCCTTTCTTCGTTATAGACTGCAAGTTTCAACGGACGACCTATTAAAATATGCCCCCCCCCCGGAGATATTCACGACTCACGCTTCTGGGAGCCCCTAAAACTTTGTTCTTATTTTCTAGAAACTGATTTATATTAGAAAATATATTGAGCATGTTTCTTCCAGGTTTAGTTTTTGCCCGATTAAAAGTTACAAACACAGAAGGTACAAGTCTTCTTGTCTTTTCGTTATCTCTCATGTTTTGCGTCCAAAAAGTAATAACTGCTTAATATATGTAATTAAAATAAAACTCGTTAAGAGTTGCTATAAGGAACTGCTGACACATTGGGACTGAAGAACAATTCTTGGTTTCCAGCAGAAAAGCCAGTAGGGTGACCATCTGGAAATCTCAAGACTACTTCAAAGGGACAAATACTCAGTATTGATTGATTGATTGTACTGTTTCAAAACGTTCATATACTTAACTATCTTAAGAATTTATGTCCATCATATTTCCCCAACCCTCTTCTAAGTCTTCTGTATGTCAATCTGAAAATTCCAGTAAAACAATATATGGTGTTAATATATAGGGGTATAAACACTACTTTTAATGTATATTTTTAATTTAAGCACTTTTGCAAATTAAAGAACTGCTTGTAAAAATGTTTATCAAAATAAGTATCCATTGTAATTTAATGGAGTTATAGTTATTTGCCAAAATCTATTGTATATTTGTTAAACCAAAATTCAGTTTAGATTTTGAATTTCAGTTGAAAGAATTGGTAAAAAATAATGCCATAAATATGTTTCAGTGGTTCTCTTTCATATTACTCAGAC